>NC_073232.2:23850000-24475000 GCF_029281585.2 Gorilla gorilla gorilla
TACTTCATTAATTATGTATAAATAATAATGTAAAATATTTTGATAAGTTTGATTAATTGTCTTGGTAAGAAATGGAAAGCCCACCCACTCTTAGGATGCTAAATTCTTATTGGGAATTCAGTTTCATAATTTCATTTAAGAAAACGTAGAATTGGGCTGGGCATGGTAGCTTATTCTTGTAATCCCAGCACTTTGGGAGGCTGAGGTGGGTGGATCACCTGAGGTCAGGAGTTCGAGAGCACCCTGGCCAACATGGTGAATCCCTGTCTCTACTAAAAATACATAATTAGCAGGGTGTGGTGGTGCACACCTGTAATCCTAGCTACTCGGGACGCTGAGGCACAAGAATGCTTTGAACCCAGGACGCAGAGGTTGCAGTGAGCTGAGATGATGATACTGCACTCTAGCCTGGGCAACAGAGCAAGACTCTGTCTCAGAAAAAGAAAAAAGAAAACATAGAATTGGTTATCTGTGGTGTACTCAGAAAGTAAAGTAACACTGGAAATATTCTGGATGAAAACACGCAGAATTACATGTCACTGGAAGATGGATTTCTGCTTGCTGCCTGCTCTACAATGGACATACTTGAGGCAAACATGTAAGTAGGAGGACTTCACGTCTAAGAAATGAAACTATTAGCAGTATTCTTCAAGCACATGGGGAAAATGAAAGGTGAAATTTACCATACCAGGCGGTTTTCTTTTCCTCTGGTGTCCAAGCAAAAACTGATCAATTCTTTCTCTATAGTGTCCAGCGAAAAGTTAACTCCTCTGTCCATCAATGACTTGTAGAATCGGTTCAAGAATTCTTTACATACTGGAAGAAACAAATAAATATGTCTGCATGCACAACTTAACCACTACCACACCTATGCGTATGACCCACTAACCACATTTAAAAGTCTATATGGGGCTGGGCATGGTGGCTTACGCCTGTAATCCTAGCACTTTGGGAGGCTGAGGTGGGCAGATCACAAGGTCAGGATATCGAGACCATCCCGGCCAACATGGTGAAATCCTATCTCTACTAAAATACAAAAAATTAGCCAGGCATGGTGGCGCGTGCCTATAGTCCCAGCTACTCAGGAGGCTGAGGCAGGAGAATCACTTGAACCCAGCAGGTGGAGGTTGCAGTGAGCCGAGATCTTACCACTGCACTCCAGCCTGGCGACAGAGCAAGACTCCATCTCACAAAAAAAAAAAAAAAGAAACGTCCATATGAGTCAATGCTTCATGACAGTGGATTCCAATGCTAAGTAAGAATGATTTGGGGGCCAGGCATGGTGGCTCACACCTGTAATCCCAGCACTTTGGGAGGCAGAAGCAGAAAGATCACTTGAGCCCAGGAGTTTGAAGCCAGTCTGGACCACATAGTGAGACCTTGTCTCTACTGAAAAAAAACACACACAAAAAAACAAAAAAACACCAGGCATGATGGTGCATGCCTGTCGTGTCAGCTACTCGAGAGGCTGAGGTGGGAAGGTCACTTAAGCCCGGCAGATGGAGGCTGCAGTGAGCTATGATCAAGCCACTGCACTCCAGCCTGGGTGACAGAGTGAGACTCTGTCTCAAGAAAATTAAAAATATAAATAAAAAGAATGATTTCAGGCCTGTTGCTATTAGTTTAGTATTGGGCCTAAATGCAGTGGACACACTGTAACAGCATATTGAATCAATCAATCATTGGAACGAAGTTCTACCTAAAATGATAACTTTTCCACAAAATTTGGCTAACCCTAAAATCAAATAGGCGATCATCTTGGGACAGCATAATTGTAAGCACAGAGAAAAACCTGAATAAGAATCCTGAATGAAGCCCCTTGGTGATCTGCATTATTTCCATCGTTATGAGCCTAAAGTGAAATCAGGCTGGGCATAGTGGATCACACCTGTAATCCCAATACTTTGCGAGGCCAAGGCAAGAGGATCTCTTGAGGCCAGGAGTTTGAGACCTGCCTGGGCAACACAGTAAGACTCTGTCTCTGCACACACCTGTGGTCCCAGCTACTGAGGAGGCTAAAATGGGAGGCTTGTTACGTCATTTCTTCTAGTTCCTTATATCCTGAAGATACTTTCAAGCTTGTTTTTTATATCTTTAAACACACTAAACTTAATTATGATCTGTGTCTGAAAATTTCAATATCTGAAGTCTTCAGAGTTTTTTTTTTGTTTGTTTGTTTGTTTTTTAAGACGAAGTCTCGCTCTCTTCACCCAGGCTTAAGTGCAATGGGGCAATCTCAACTGTCTGCAACCTCTGCCTCCCTGGCTCAAGTGATTCTCCTGCCTCAGCCCCCCAAGTAGCTGCGATTACAGGCACTCGCCACCACACCCTGCTAATTTTTATATTTTCAGTAGATACAAGGTTTCACCATGTTGGCCAGGCTGGTCTCAAACTCCTGACGTCAAGTGATCCGCCCATCTCGGCCTCCCAAAGCGCTGGGATTACAGCCACTGCATCAGGCCCAGAGTACGTTTCTATCTGTTGTTGTTTCTATAGGTTCTTGTTCCTGGTGCCTTGTTTCTTTGTGTGCTTGCTTATTTTGCACCACACGATACTCATACGCCTCAAAACTTATTTGTGAAGATTGTTTGAAGCCTGAGATGAAGGAGCATTATTTCCAGTAAGGATTTGTATTTGTATGTCTCAGGGACTAAGGGCAACTAGCCAGGCACTGCTTTAAACTAAATATATAGCTTGAAGTTTTTGGGCCCCGATGTGAATTTTGGCTGCAAATACAAGTGAGGGACGTTTTGTTGTTATCATTTCTCAGAGATATTTATTTTTTCTTTTTTCTACTTTGCTCAGTGTCAAGGTAAATTTCCTTATAGTCCCCTATGGGTAGGGATGGGTTCGGTTTATGTTCTATGTTTCTTTAAACATAAAAAAACATAACTTCTATGCCTGATTATTCCAATACCTGAAGCCACTGGAGGGGTGTGCCTCTTCTGTTTTTTGTTCCAGCTGGCTATCACTTATGTGCCCTTCTTCCCTAGGGGTTCATGACTTTTCTAAGTGGGAGCTCTATTTCTTAGAACTTTAACTGTATGAATTCTTTGAGGACTAGGTTGAATGTGGGTTCCTGTAAGTAAGACTCACATTTGCTGGCTGGGCACGGTGGCTTATGCCTGTAATCCCAGCACTTTGGGAGGCCGAGGTGAGTGGATCACCTGAGGTCAGGAGTTCGAGACCAGCCTGGCCAACGTGATGAAACCCCATCTCTACTAAAAATACAAAAATTAGCCAGGAGTGGTGGCGGGTGCCTGTAATCCCAGCTACTTGGGAGGCTGAGGCAGGAGAAATGCTTGAACCCGGGAGGCGGAGGTTGCAGTGAGCCGAGATCACACCATTATACTCCAGTCTGGGCGACAAGAGTGAAACTCCGTCTCAAAAAACCAAACAAGACAAAAACAAAAACAAGACTCACATTTGCTGATTCCTGAGGGTATGATCTACTTAAAATCACTTTCAACTAAATTATCAGTTCGAGATGTTTCAGATCATCCTAGCAGTGTGAACGGGGCCTTTGACCCCTGCCTATGTGCACGAGCTTGTAATTATGAGTTATCAAGAAACAGTTTCGTTTTTCCTTTTACTCAGTAAAAAAGTTCAAGTGAAACCATTTCTTTTAGTCTCTAAAGATGGAAATAGGTTGTAGTTACTTTCAGTTCACCCTTTATAATGAAGGGCTAGGTCTTTGGGGCCCTGAATTAGTTGGGAGAGGATCTGCTCTCACTCTCCTAACTTGGGAATGCCTGGGACTTGTGTTTATTTAGCCAAAACCATGAAAACTTCAGTTCAGATCACCTGGCTAACAAATGCTCCAAGGTAAAGCCAGCTTCAGTGCCCCCTTCAACCCCCTGGACTCCACTTCCACTCTGTGGTCGGCTTCTGGGTATGCCTTCCCAACTCATACTTTACAATATTTTCACATTTTTATTTTATCCAGTATTTTCAGTTGCTTTTAGATGACTGGCCAATCATGTCATCTTTTAGAGCTTAAAGTCATATATAAATATACACACACATATATATACTATATATACATATATATAAAATACATATATACACATATATAATACATATATATACATACACACACACACACATATATATATACTTTTTTTTTTTTCAAGATGGAGTCTCGCTCTGTTGCCTAGGCTAGAGTGCAGTGGTGCAATCTCGGCTCAATGCAACCTCCACCTTCTGTGGTTCAAGCAATTCTCCTGCCTCAGACTCCTGAGTAGCTGGGACTAATGGCGTGTGCCACCACGCCCAGCTAAGTTTTTGTATTTTTAGTAGAGATGGGGTTTCACCATGTTGGCCAGGACGGTCTCGATCTCCTCACCTGGTGATCTGCCCACCTCGGCTTCCCAAAGTGCTGGGATTACAGGTGTGAGCCAACGTGCCTAGCCCATATATTTTTATTTCTAATGCTATCAACATGAACAGAATACTAAACATAATAGCCAGTTATTCATGTTTTTAACAAATATTTACTAAGCGACTAGTAAGTGCAAAACAGTATTCTAGGTTCCTAAGATTCAGTAATGAAGAAAACAAAGAACTTGCCCTTGAGAGTTACATCTGATAGAAGTAAAGGTATACGTAGCAAAGAAGAAAAATAAACATGGTAAGGAGGATGGAGGGTGACAAGGTAATAGTATGATTCTTAATGGATTGGTTAGGAAAGATCTCTTAGATAAAGTGATATTCAAGCAGACACCTGAAGGAAGTGGAAGAACAATTTAAGTGGATGACTTGAGGAAGAACTCTGCAGGCAGAAGGAACAGCAAGTACCAAGGCTCAAATGCAGGAGTGTCCTTGGTGGCTTCAAGGAACAGCCAGAAGGCCAGTGTGGTTAAAGTAGAGGGAGCAAGAGGGAGGTGTGTAGCAAATGAGATCAAGTAGGCAGCAGCATGCTGGGGCACCCAGGGCCTTTCAAGCTTGGTAAGGTCTCTGGATGTCACTCTGAGAAGGGAAGCCATTTAAGGTTTTGAGTAGAGAAGAGTTATGGTCCGACATGATTCATAAAGGATGTCTCTGAAGGCTGTCTGAAGAATGGATTACAAGGAAGCAGAAAAGAAAGCAGGGAGACCAGCTGACCAGTTTAGAGGTTCTCAAAATAGTTGCATCTCTTAGACCAGGGCAGTAGCTACAGCAGTCATGAGAAGTGGTTACATTCTGGACCTATCTTGAAGGAAGAGCCAAAAGAATTTACTAATAAGCCAGATGTAATGTGTCAGAGTTGGGGAGAGAGAGAGGAATCAAAGATAATCCCAATAATTTTGGCCAAGAAATTGGAACCGTGGAGTTGCCATCTGCTGAAATGAGGAAGACTGCAGGAGAAGCAAGTTTATGGTGACAAGCAGGAATCCAATCTTTCTTTTTTTGTTTGTTTGTTTTTTGAGACAGAATCTCACTGTGTTGCCCAGGCTGGAGTGCAGTGGTGCCATTTCGGCTCACTGCAACCTCCAACTCCTGGATTCAAGTGATTCTTGTGCCTCAGCCTCCTGAGTAGCTGGGATTACAGGCGCATGTCACCACACCTAGCTAATTTTTGTATTTTTAGTAGAGATGGGGTTTCGTTACGTTTGCCAGGCTGGTCTCTAACTCCTGACCTTAGGTGATCTGCCTGCCTCAGCCTCCCAAAGTGCTGGATTACAGGCGTGAGCCACCATGCCTGGCCAGAATCCAGTCTTGACATATGAAGTTCAAGATGCTTCTAGACATCTGTGATGGTTAATTTTATGTAGCAATGATGAAATTAACACTTAAATTGACGAACTCTGGGTAAGGCAAATTGGCCTCTATAATGTGGGTGGGCCTTACCTAACTAGTGGAGGGCCTGAACAGAACGAAATAGACCAGCCTTCCTGACCAAGAGGGAATTCTCCAGCAGACTCCCTTTAGACTTCATTCGTACCACAGGCAATCCTGAGTCTCCAGCCTGCTTGCCCACACTGCAGATTTTGGACTTCTCAGCCTTCATAATCTTTTGAGCCAATTCCTTATAATAAATCTTTTTATATAGATAAATATTACAGATATTAAGAAGATATATAGATATAGATTATATGTTCTGTTTGGTCCTATTGGTTTTATTTCTCTGGCGAACCTTGACTAATATAACATCCAACTGGAAACAGTGAGAAGGCAGCTAGATATAGAAATGTGAAGATCAGGTATAAGATCTAGGATGACTATATAAATCTGGAAGCCATCAACATTCAAATGGTGTTTTTGAGATGAGAACACAAAGTAAGGAGAGATGGAAAAGAGACACAGTCCTGGGTCTCAGCCTTGTGAAATTCCAATGTTTAGCAATTGGGAAGATGGAAAACAACCAGAAAAAGACGGAAAGGAGCAGCCAGTGAAGTAGGATAAGAACAAAGACTGAGTGTTATTCCAAAAGGCAAGTGAACACAGTGTTAAAAGGAATGTGTAATGATCTGCTGTATTACACGTGGAAAATGAGATCCCTCTCAACATGTATTTTGCTGAGTTTAATTAGCAAATATATCCAGTATGCAAAGCAGAAACCTGCTGTAATGATTAATGCTACAAGTCAGCAGAAACTATCATCAGGCCAGGCACGGGGGTTCACACTTGTAATCCCAGCACTCTAGGAGGCCAAGGCTGGTGGATCACTTGAGCTCAGGGGTTCAAGACCAGCCTGGGCAACATAGTGAAACTTCATCTCTATTAAAAATACAAAAAATTCGCTGGGTGTAGTGACAAGCACCTGTAGTCCAGCTACTCAGGAGGCTGAGGAGGGAGGATCACTTGAGCCCGGAAGACGGAAGTTGCAGTGAGCTGAGACTGTTCCACTGTACTCCAACCTGGGTGACAGAGTGAGACTCTGTCTCAAAAAAAAAAAAAGAAAAAAGAAAAAGAAACTATCATCAAAGTCTCCTAGTAGCCTCTAATTCTTGTCTCCTACAAAAGAAACCCCCAGTATTCCAGTGCCTCCTCACTCTTGTGGTATTTCCCACAGTATACCTTCATATGATTTCTATACCTCAACTATCACTCTGCCAATGTATCATCTAGGTGATGAAAGTTAGGAATACTAACTTGTCCTTTTCAAGATCTACATTTGACTCACTAAAATATACCCAAAATTTTATCACAGCATATATGCATACATTTCTTCAACAAACTGAGCGCCTACCATATGCCATGCACTATAGTAGCTGCTGGACATGAGGTGGTGAGAAACACTGCCTTGACTTTCAGAGGAGACCAAAACAATATGAGAAGTGTATCAGATACTGTGGGAAAACAAAGGAGCGGCACCTGGAGGAAACTGGGAAACTGCTGAAAGATACTAAATAAGGAAGTAATATGATAGCCCTGCCAGGGGACTAGACAGGAGGGAGACAGGTAGCAGGAAGAATGCTATTTTGACAATGCGGAGGGGAAAACTGCTGAAGTTCTGTAAGGAAGTCCTAGACTTGAGTAAGGAGAAAGGAGCAGGACCAGTCAGGAGGTAGACTCAACGATGCAGTGATTGGTTTGCTGTAACGGATAAGGGGGAAAGAGAAGTCTAGAATCTAGGCTAGGTGACCAGGTAGTTGTCCCATGCAGTCACCGTAAGCATGACAGTAACAGGTTTAGGGGAGTGAGAAGGGAAGGAGATGATGACTTTGGTTTTTTGACTGTGTTGATGTTGATGTACATCATATCTAAGAGGGCATGTTCACTAGTCAATTGGATGCAAGGTCTGAGACTCTAGAAAGGTCAGTGGATATAAGGTTAGAGATTTATTAGACTGGAGGTAGGTTGGTTTGGGTTGCCAAGAAGAGTGTGTAGACTGAGAAGAGAGAAGAGAAGAGGGCAGAACCCTGGAAAATTCTAAGCCATGGCTAGAGGATCAGAAGCCCATAGAGACAGGAAGGAAAAAAGCAGTATCATGACCATGAAGAGAAGGCAGTTTCTGAAAGGGAAAGATGTCAATGGTGTCACACACCACAAAGAAGTCAAGGTAAGAAAGGAAACTCATTTTCTGGACTTACATGAAGAGAATAACCTCACCATAAATGCCCTAACAAATTAGTAACTTCTTAAGTTTTCTGGGATGTCTTTATTGCTAAAATAACCTCAGATAGCCATACTTCTTTTATTTATGTTGTGCTTTTATGTTTATTAAAGATAGTTTTATAAGTGAATCTATAATTATTTTAAAATAAAAAGTTGTTTAAAATAGTCCCATAATATAATCCTTTAAAAGAGATTTGGAAATATTTATGTTTTTCCAGTAAACCTCACATTACCTAATGATAGGACTCACAAACTTGAATATCTACAGGGGCCAGGCAAGGAAAAAGAAGAGTTAAGCAATTTGAATCGGGGGCGGAGTAGGGGCGGCAAACTACTCAAAACCCAAGTCCTTTCTAAAAAGAGCAGCCAATAGCCAATTCTACTATATGGCCATAAGGCCAATCTTGCCAGGTCATCTGGTTTTTTGAAAAAAGCCAGAAATATGAATTTTTACATAAAATTTCCCAATTTTAAAATGTACCCAGTGAATTTAATTTTTTTCAAAATATTTTGTAAATGTAACGAAACATATCAATAGGTCCGAGACGGCTCAGGGACCATTCAGTTTTTTTGCCTTCGCTCTAGAGTATGTATAATATGGCATTTTAATCTTATACATTGAGAAGAAATTAAGTTGTAAATAAGAAAGGAGGCTGAGGAGGGAGGATCACTCATAAGCAGTAATAGAGCTGGATGCAGAATCTGGTTCTTTTAGTTACCAAACTGTTATGTCCTTCCTCTGCGATTACACAGCTTCTTTACCTAACAAATGAAATATATACACAGGTTAGTCAGACATGCAATAATCACAGCATGCTGTAATAAATTTAGGACAGACAGCATAAGCTTCCCATTTAATTAATCCAGATGTTGTCTCTCTTGAAATGTTTATAAGTGGGAGCCCCAGATGAATCATCAAATCAATTGTCTTTGCCTCACAAAGTCTGTTTTAAAAGTAAAGGACACAATTATAGCATGGTTTGGAGCAAAATTATAACTTAGCTAAACAAATATCTTTATATCGAGTAATAACATCATGTAGATATTTTAAATTTCTGGAGAAAAGTTTAATTATTGCAGAGCTGATAGAAAGCGAGGCTCCAATTATGAAGACTTTAAGGACTGGGCGCTGTGGCTCACGCCTGTAATCCCAGCACTTTGGGAGGCTGAGGCAGGCCGATCACCTGAGGCCAGGAGTTCAAGATCAGTCTGGCCAACATGGTGAAACTGCATCTCTACTAAAAATATAAAAATTAGGCGTGGTGGTGGTGCCTTTAGTACCAGCTACTTGGGAGGCTGAGGCAGGAGAGTCGCTGGAACCCGATGGTGGAGGCTGCAGTGAGCCAAGATTGTGCCACTGTACTCCGGCCTGGGCAACACAGTGAGACTCTGTCTCAAAACAAAAAGAAAAACAAAAAAACAAAACAAAAAAACAAGCAAACAAAAACACAACTTTAGTACGACTATACCCATCCATTCACTCAACATATATGATGAACCTACAATTTCCTGTTCACTAGGGATGTATTTTCCAGCTCAGGGCATATACATTTAAACTAATTATTTTCAGTAAAACATGGAGTGAGCGCCACAGGAGTCCAGAAGGAAGGGGCTAGCATAGCCACTTACCTTCTTTGCCTTTGCTAACAGATCTCTAAAGTGAAGTACGCTGATTTTGCAAAAACCAAAGTCTCAGAGCTAGGGGACTTGGTGGGATACAGACTAACGTATTCTGACTGCGAGTTCACAGCTGAGATACCGTGAACAAAAAGGAACCACTCTTTTGTATTCCTCTCTTTCCCAAGGAGTCAGTGTACTCCTTTGCAAAGCAACTTTCACCTACAGAGTCCTAACAAATATTAGCTATGTCCTCTGATTTAAGCCACTCAACTCAATGCCATGTTTTGTTTTCCTTTTGGGAGTCACCAACTAGCTTGGACTTGAAAGACGTCTTCTGCGCAAGGGGAGGCAAATCTGAAGCAGCAGAATCAATCTGGCGCCAGTATCATCTGAATCTAGCATTCTTTGCACAAACTCTAATCCAAATACAAACCCACCAGCTTTTACTGCTGAAGTTTAATATTCACAGCAAAACCACAACGTGGCCTCACGTTACCACCAGGCCCGGCTTGAGCTTTTTACTCGAGCTGGGCTTGGGCGATCTAAAACGAGGTACAGGGCATTTCCTGGGCGAAATGTTATTTATAGCCAGGGCCAGGAGAAGCCAAAGCCGACAGCTGCTGCGCTGCAGCGCGGGGCCACCGCCATGCAAGCAGGTGTCACACCGCTCACCTTCACAGTCGGCCCCTGGCCGCCCCCCGGCCTCCTGGCCCTGCGTCAGCACCGGGTGAGAGACCCAAAGCCCGGTGCAAAAGGCCACCACAGCAACTGGGCTCGCGCACCACATGCTGGGCCAGCAGCTTCAATCGCCTCCGCCACCCGCGCCCACTGCCCACCAAGCTGCCGAAGCCAGCTGAGTAGAATTCGAGGTTGGAAAGAATCTGCCAGTAGTTGCCAGGACAAATGACGCAACTGAACTGAGAGTTTCCATTGGCTCTCAAGGAAGGGATAGGAAGGGGGCGGAGTGTAGGAGCCTTTTCCCGTCCCTCCCCGGTTGCGCGTGCGCACTGTGCAGTTTCCGCGGAGCGCAGAGAGACGCGCTGAAGCTACTCGCGGACTGCGCGTGAAGAAAGGCGGAACCTTCACGCTGATTGGCGGCGACGCGGGAGGCTGTAGCGGCCGACCGGACGCAGGGGGCTGGCGGGAACGTGAAGCTCCGCGGTGCCTGATGGGGCCGTTGGGCTGCCGGTAGCTGTTGCTGTCGGGGGACCCCCCTCATTCCTGCCGCTGCCGTCCCTGCTGCCTCATGGCGGCCATCGGAGTTCACCTGGGCTGCACCTCAGCCTGTGTGGCCGTCTATAAGGTGAGGGGCTGCGGAGCTGGGCTAGGGCTTCATGACGGCCCCCCGGTTTTCTGGCGCTGGGTCATCCACAGGCTTGAGAGCGGCGTGTCGCCGGCCTAGGGATGTCGTGGAGTGGCGTTGCCGCGAGGACACTCCGGAGCGAAGGGCCGGGCGGGCCCGGCCTCGCGCCTGGCGATTCCTCCGGAAAGTCGTCTACTCCGCGGCGGAGGCTCGCGGCGATGTAGACGCGCGGGGTCCCAGGGCGTCATGGCGGCCGGATGCCCGGAGGGGTCCCAGGGACGACGTAGCGGCAGGGTGCCCGGGGGGGTCCCGGAGACAGCGGGGCCGCTGGGTGTCCCGGGGGGTCCCGGGGACGGCGGGGCTGCGAGCATTTTGGGGGAGGTCACGGGGACGTCCTGGCCTCTGGATGCCGGAAGGGGTCTCGCTGACGTCAGGGCCTCAGGATTCCGGCGGGTGGGAGGTCCTGGGAAAGTTGTGGCCGCGAGGTACTTGGAGGCGGTGGTCTCTGGGACAGCAGGGCCGCAGGACGCGCTGAGCTGGGCCCGAACGTCTAGGTCCCGGAGGGGCGGGGAGGCTGCAGTCGAGCTGGAGCTGATGGTCCCGCAAAGCTGCCTGGCTGTGAAGCCAGATGATGGTGCGTGGTGTACAGAGGTGGCCTTTCTGGAAGTGAGAGCTTGACAGGACTTGCGGCCTTTCTCTCATCAGTGGGGAGGCAGAAGAAACGATAATCATGAACTCCGTTGCCACTAGTCCCGCGTTTAAATGTCAAATGACTTGTTAGGAAAAGCCAAAGGGAATACTACTACTTCATTTGTAGAAATGGGAAGAAAGGGGCCCAGCGCGGTGGCTTACGCCTGTAATCCCAGCACTTTGGGAAGCCGAGGCAGGCGGATCACATGAGGTTAGGAGTTCTAGACCAGCCTGGCCAACATGGTGAAACCACGCCTCTACTAAAAATACTAAAAATTAGCCGGGCACGCCTGTAATCCCAGCTGCTCAGGAGGCTGAGGCATGAGAATGGCTTGAACCCGGGAGGCGGAAGTTGCAGTGAGCCGAGATCTGGCACTGCAGTCTGCACTCCAGCCTGGGCCACAGAGCAAGACTCCGTGTCCAAAAAACAAAAAAGAAATGGTAATGGTAATGGTAAGAAAGAAGAGAGGTAGGAAAGGTAACGTAATAATAGCCTTCGTTTTGTGTGTAGAAAGGTTGTTATTACTTTTGATTCAATTGTTGACTTTGCAGAGCAGGCTGAAAACATGAGGCAGTTCTTCATGGAATTATAGGCTTTCTATGAAAACGAGGAAATTAAATGGTAATTAAATTTGCAAGTTTAAAATATTGAGAGAGCAGTTTTTCTTTCCACAGAGATGGCAAAGTAACTCTGGTGCACAAATGCACACATGTCTGAATACGTCTAATGAGACTATGTATTTCGTGTTTTTTTCTCTAGGATGGCCGGGCTGGTGTGGTTGCAAATGATGCCGGTGACCGAGTTACTCCAGCTGTTGTTGCTTACTCAGAAAATGAAGAGGTACTAGTCCCCCCATTTTTGCACTTCTGAAATAATTTAAAATTACATACTTTGTAATATATATAAATATATATATTTTTTTCAGATTGTTGGATTGGCAGCAAAACAAAGTAGAATAAGAAATATTTCAAATACAGTAATGAAAGTAAAGCAGATCCTGGGCAGAAGGTATGGAATCAAATGATACTTTTAAATATGGTAATAGGAACATGTTCATAAATTCTAAGCATAATGTGAAATGAAACTAGAAAAAGCATAGTTTGTTTCTTCATTGCTTTTTATGACTGAGTCATTACAGAGAGTACCCCCAGTAGGCAGTGTCTTTTGATTCTTAGTGTTGGATCTTCTCTGATATGGGATTCACTCAGATGTTAGTTTCTTGCTGACAGGTCAGTTTGGTAATTTGCGTCAGAGGTGGTAATTTGGATTGTTCACATTTTTAGATTTTTTTTAACTGAGAGGATTTCAAAGATTTTGTGGGAATTGGAAGACTTATTGACAATGTGGTTGAATTTTGCTGAATCTATTACAATTTTTCATAATTTATGTAGACACTATTGATTTTCTTCCTCAGGATCTTTTGTGACACTTTCTGGGAACGAACTTTTCCACTTGACTTACAAATTTAATCATTAGAGTAACAGCTAAATTAATGTCTTATGTAAGAATCAGATTAATCATCTGTTGTAAGTTTAATTAGAAGATTAAAACAGGCTTGCTTCCCCAGACTTCTGTCTCCTCAAATTATAGATTGCTATAATAATTAGGGGTTTTCATTTTCACTACTGTAGTAATACTTGATAGAGTGTTTTTAAATTTTCAAAGTGCTTTCACATCTATTATTTTATTTAATCCTCTCAACATCCTTGTAAAATTGGCAACGCAAATACTATCGTTCCCCATTTATAGATGAGAAAATCAAGGTACAAAGAAATTGTGGCATTATCCTAGGGGGTAAACTGGGTAAGACTGCAGATGCGGTCTCCTCACCCTCGGCCCCAGGTTCTTTTCTTTCAACTTTGTTTAGTGAGAATTTAAGTAAAAATGTCCTGGTGTTGATTTAGAATTGGATATTATAGATTAAATTTATGCAGGTATCTCTTACCTGTTTATCTTATTTTCTGTCTCTTACCTGTGTTCAATTAAATTGAACTTGATATTAATCTTAGGATACTTATGCACTAAGCCAAAAACTATAGTTGTTTGGAGAGAATTCAATATTTGGTGACAATAAATACATCCCCATATCCTTTTACCTATTGACAAAACTTAGTACCGAGCATATTAAATATAAGTTGGTGTCAAATATTTTCAGATCATAAAGTCTAGAAAAAAGAATCGTAGATGGGTCTTGAAGCCCGAATCACTGAGCAGCCAACAATATGATTTTTTTAATTAAACTTTTTATTTAGAGAGAATTGCAGTTTCCCATGCTGCTGTGTAAGAAATAATACAGAGACATCGAACACATTGCTGGATTCACCACCTCTCCCCGTGGTTATATCTTGCAAAATGATAGTACGGTGTCACAACCAAGATGCTCACATCGATATAGTCCAGATACAGAACATTTCCATAGGTCTCTCCCCTGGTAGCCAACAATATGTTACTGTTTGTTTTATGCTGCTGTTTGAGGGCAGATGGTTAGAGTAATTATGTGGCTTTCTTCTGCCATATTGTGCAAAAAAAATTTGTATTAGCAGAGCAACTTAAACTCACTTTTCTGGCCCACACTGACAGTCAGATGGGTAACACAGAGCTACAGCGTGCTGTGATTAGTGAAGACTGAGGATCTTTCAGATTGCTATACGGTGGTCATGCTTGGACTCCTTTAGCGTTAGCTGCCTCGTGGTCCAGGTGATTTTCCCTCCCAGCCCATCTACTCACCAGACAAGGGTGATTTTTACAGATCCATTGTTGTACCAACTCTCAGCCATGAAAGCATTTGGCCTTTTTGTTACCAAGCCATTAGGTTCTTGGTGCAGTGTCTACCCTGGGTGAACTCCCAAAGTTGGGCTGTCTCAGTCTTGGCCTCATGCCTGTTTATGACGTACTCACAGGTAGCACCACTTAACTTGCTGCCAAAATTATCCTTACACCCTTCCTGTAACTCTCATTCCCCTGTGGCCTTCCAGCCAGAAATGCGGTCCTTGGACCTGGCTTCTCAGCAATTATCCCTGAGAGGGAAGATCCTGGAGATATCCTGAGAGCACACAGAGCTTCCCCACACCTTCAGACTTGCACCTTGCTGTCCAGAAGCTGCCTAGCTCTCCTTTCCAACCCACAATGGCCAGTGCCAATAGCAGTGCGGGCATCCGGTGGTCCAGACAGGAGACACGAACTCTTCTCTCCATACTAGGCGAGGCAGAGTATATTCAGCGCCTCCAGACTGTGCATCACAATGCAGATGTCTATCAGGCTGTGTCTAAGCGAATGCAGCAGGAGGGCTTCCGCCGCACCGAACGTCAGTGCCGCTCCAAGTTTAAAGTTCTGAAGGCATTATATTTAAAGGCCTATGTTGCCCATGCCACAAGTATGGGTGAGCCACCACACTGTCCATTTTATGATACGTTGGATCAGCTTCTCCGAAATCAGATAGTGACTGACCCAGACAACTTAATGGAGGATGCTGCTTGGGCCAAGCACTGTGATCAGAACTTAGTGGCCTCTGACGCCCCAGGGGAAGAGGGAACCGGCATTCTAAAATCAAAAAGGACTCAGGCAGCTGATCATCAGCCTATCTTGAAAACAGTTAAGGAATCAGATGAGGATTGTCAGCTAAAAATCAGTGACCGGATACGAGAAACCAGTGACCTTGAGGACTCCTGGGATGAATCCTCGGGTGCAGGTAACTCCCAAGCATGTGAAGGAGTCGGGTCCCAGAGTCATGTGGCTCTAAATGTTTAGCTGTGTCCGTTTGGATAGTGTCCTCTTCAGCATAGTTCCTGTTTCTGCCTCATTCTGCCCCACGCACCTTTTTAAAAACCTAATAGTAAGCTAAAGGGTTCCAGGTTTTCAAAAGCTATGCCCCTGGCGACATAAGGTATTAGAACTCTTTAAACCTAGAAGTGCTCTCTAGAACCAAACTAGTTCTGGCATTATTAATACTGGGTAGTCAGGAAATTGTAGGTCTAGAGTGGGTTGGATAGCTATGTACAAAGGGGTTCAGGAAGGCAAGGGAGAAGTTTTAGAGGTGAAATTAAACAGGTCACAATTGTCCAGATTAAGGAAATGGATTCTTCCCAGTCCCTGGTGGAAAGAGGCTTTCCAGGAACAACCATAGTTTTATAATTTGTCTCAGCTCTGCTGCTGGCTCCAAGCATTCCCTTAGCAGGAATGTTCTCTTTGCAACATTGTTGCTTTGTTTTTCAGGGTGCTCTCAAGGGACCCCCAGCTACAGCAGCTCCCACAGCCTTTTCAGAGTTGCAGTTGCTCCCTGTCAGAGCAGCCCCATGGCCAGACTGGGTGTGTCCGGGGAGCCCAGTCCCTGCACCAGCACCAGCCGCAGCACTCCTGGAGTAGCCTCCACACCGCAGACTCCAGTCTCCTCTTCGAGAGCTGGTTTTGTTTCTGGTGGGGATAGGCCCTTGACCAGTGAGCCCCCTCCAAGGTGGGCAAGGCGAAGAAGGCGGTCAGTGGCCAGGACTATCGCAGCCGAGTTGGCAGAAAACAGGCGATTGGCACGAGAACTCTCAAAGCGGGAGGAAGAAAAACTGGACAGGCTGATTGCTATTGGTGAGGAGGCCAGTGCTCAGCAAGATACTGCCAACGAGCTCCGCAGGGATGCTGTCATCGCAGTCAGACGTTTGGCAACAGCAGTGGAAGAGGCAACTGGTGCTTTTCAGCTAGGCCTTGAAAAATTGCTTCAGAGGTTGATTTCAAATACCAAAAGCTAGGAACCAATTACAAAAGGCTCTGTTTCCTAAACTGGTAGAAGTCTAGTTCCCAAACCTGCCTTCTGAATCCCTGGCTCCTTTTCTGTGTCCTCAGAAAAAAACATGGATGAACCATTTATATCCAGATAGTACGAAAATAATTGCTAGTTCATTTTCCCAAGATTCTCCACCAAATGGAAGACCTTTCAGAAATGCCAGGGGTGGCCTAATAGAAAACGATGGAGCCACGTTCTAGACAGCTGGTTCATCCTAGCTTTGTCACAGATGTGAAGCAGTTTACCTCCCTCCAGTGGTTTCCTCATCCGTAAAATGGGGATCAATAATAACTCCTGCCCTGCCTACCTCACAGGGTTGTTGTGAGGATCACATGGTTCATAGATGTGAAAGGGTTTAAAAGTTTAAAAAGCACTATACACATTTAAGTTATTAATTCATATGGCCTTGGCTGAGGTAAGGCAGATTAGTTTACAAGATACAGAAGTATGGATATATACTGTGACTTCATTGCTTGAATCTTTCCTTTGCTGGTCTAACTTGACTGCTTCATGGAGTTTGAAATCTTAATTTTTAAAATCCCTGTGTGGCTCATTAGACGACTATAAGCACAACCTGTATTTGTACCTTAATCTCTTACATTTCCACTGCTGTGTATCTGACATATCTACTAGTAAGCACTGTTTTGTCAAACCGTCTTTCTCTCCTTCATTTTACTGGTTCTTAGTCTCCTATCAATATAAGGAAATAAGTGCCAGGGAGCCGCCATTGTGTGTTATGGTTTATATCGATAATCTTCAATATAAAATACTGGCCATTTTATAAAATATTAAATATATGTAAATTCTTTGCATTTCATATTATTTGGGTCCCTTTATATGCCTAAATTACATCTTTAAGTTTCGGTTGCCATTGGAACATTGTGGAAACAATTCAGATTATATCAGTTTCCAATCTGCTTTTTAGCTGATTTCATTCTTTTCTGTTATTTTTTTGTCTAGTATGTTATACAGGGCAAGCCCTAGAAACGTTTCCTTTTGAGGAGCTTTCCAAGATTCCTTTTCCTCAGATGTTGTAGACAGAAGTTTATGTAGTTAATGGCATCTGGTGGAAGAGAACAGCTTTGTTTCCTCTTTAACTTTGGGAACAGTAGAGGATGGTGTGGATAAAGATTGCCTGCAATAGATGACTCCTTTTAAGCACTAGCCGTGAACAGATGAGCCTCCTCCACACCCCAGACACACACTGTGGGAGAGATGAAGGTGATAAGCCACACTTCCAATTTACTCTAGAAGGGAAGACATTACTCTCTGTCATTAAACTAACTTAAAGCTTTTAGTGATTTACTCAGTACTTTTAGGAATACAAATAGGAATCTTTAGGATTTAAAAAGTTTTCCAATAATCTAGAAGTTGGAAAAATAACAAAGAGTGGGCATGTTGGGGGAGGTTTTATTTTCTATCTTGCAGGCTCGAGTGCTTAGCTAAATGCTGGAAATGCACGTAGGTGGAGAAATGGTCAGAGCAGCAGTGGGAGCGTACCCAGAACCATGAGTAGACGGCAAGCGAGCTGCTCTGCCAAGGCAGGGGTGGAGGTGTGAGGCGGTGGTGTGGTAGAATATGCTGGAATCTAGTTAGAATTCCTGGATTCGAATCCTGTCACAGTTTGTTTCATCAGACAAATCACTTGCCCTTTTCTATTATTATTTTTTTTATTTTTTTGAGAAAAAGTCTCACTGTTTTGCCCAGGCTGGGGTGCAGTGGCGCAATCTTGGTTCACTGCAACCTCAGCCTTCCGAGTAGCCGGGATTACAGGTGCATGCCAACATGCCCAACTCATTTTTGTATTTTTAGTAGAGACGGTGTTTCACCATGTTGGCCAGGCTAGTCTTGAACTCCTGACCTCAGGTGATCTACCTGCCTCGGCCTCCCAAAGTGCTGAGATTACAGGCGTGAACCACCGTGCCCAGCCAATTCATGCCTCAATTTCTTTATCTCCGGATTGAGGGATTTGTATTAGATTTTTTTTTTCCTAGTACCTTCCAGCTCTAAAAAAATTTGAAATAGCATAATAAAAGACAAAATGAAAATGAAATTTTAATTGTAATATTTTCTGTCACAGCAGCATATGTATATTTGAAATACTGGTGACAATTTTAAGGTAGCATTCTGTGGTATTAATATTTATTAATATGCTCATGAACTTCTAAGCGCCACACCAGACATACAGACTCTTTACTTTAAAAGAGCATATATTTAAGGCATTGAAATGGATACAGCCATATTCATTCTCAATTGTCTTAGGCTGTTATATGGAAAGATATGTGTCAATTATAGGTAGGTAGGTAGGTAGGTAGATTTTCTGGAAACAGAAGTACTTGACGGAGAGTTAGGCCTGTATTCTATAAATCTATTAATGGTAGCAAAGTGCGTAAGACGGATTTTTTTTGAGATGAAAGGAGTGCTGAAGAAGAGCATTGGAATTAATATTTGGATGTAGTATTGTGAAATTCAATGGGTAAAGTAACCCTAATGTGGGAATAAAAGTCAAGGGAAAGGTCTTGAATAAGTACACAGAAAAATAGGCTAAAAATATTAAGGGGAGGGAAATTGGAATACAGGGAGACAGTGTGCAAGAAAGCAAGCCAGGAATCTGCCTATGTGGTAGACCCAACCATTACTACTTGAACCCCCTTAGAAAAGCTTTTCCAGCATTCCATAACTCAGGTTCCTCATTTATAAAGCGGGAAACTCATAATTGTCCTACCTACCTCACAGGGGTGTTGTGAGGATCAAAGGAACAGATGAATGTGTGAGCACTTTCAGACGTGTAAGGCACTGTCATGTAACAAGTAGGGGAAAGACTCTGGAGCACATTAGTGCTGGTGTGTGCCAAGCCCGTGGGCTGCTGACCGTAAGGGATATTCAAGTAGGAGGAGGAAGAGAAGATGGCATTGCTAATAAAGGTTGTGATACACAACCATAGGATTAACTGCCTCCTCAAGTCCATCATGTAAATAAGGTGCTATGTATACCAACTTCTCACCACGTTTGTTTTTCTGTTCAGTAATCCTGGTGTGGACAAATAAAGTTTTCACTTGTATGTAGTTGTGGGTCAGTCCACTACTTTGTGATGATGTCTGTGGTCCTTTGTTGCCTCCATTCTCTGCTTTGCTTTCTCCTCTGCTAAGGGTCTTGCATGTCTGCGGCCCTCGGAGCTATATGTGCTTTCTGTCTTCAGAGGAGAGCGGCCCTCTTTATAAAGCAGTTGAGAAATAATTTTCCATTTCTAAGAGTTCTGTAAATTCTGTAAAATATCCTTCCTGGCAAATTCTCTTGTCTGGGTGGTAGACAACCTACGCATAACAGTATAAATTGTTCTGGTTGACTTAAATTCTAAAGAAAACAGAACTAGTAAGTGTCATGCTGAAATTCTAATATTGGTGCAAAACCCGCTATGAGCACACTTTATCTATTTTTCCTACTCTTAAAGTGTTTGGGATATAGTTAATATTAAATACCGAGTTTAGGAAAAGGAAGAAGCAAAGAGTTTAATGGAAAGAATAAACTTTGTATTGAAGTTCTGAATGCCAGCCAGTTATGCCATTGATTAGCTGTGTGACTTTGGGCAAGCTACTTATCTCTTGTCCTATTGATATTTTAGGTGACAGAGAAGGAAGTATGAGGAACCTGGAAGTATTCCAGAGTTCTAAGCCAAATTAGTCCATTTTAAACCCCGTTTGTCTGCCTCTTAACAAGGTCTCCAGATGCTCTGTAACCCTTCAGCAATTAGCCACTATTAATTTTCAACTTCTCTTATTAAACAAATAGAATAGTCACAGCTCCTTGGAAGAAGGGTTTAATGAAAGGATACTAGTCTATTTTATCTTAATTTCTAGATGACATTAAGCCAAGAATCAGAGATTTCTATCCCTGCTCAAGGGACAGAAGAACTGTGATCATTTACAAGATGAGTGGGAGGCAGCCTGCTAAAGTATGAATAATAGTAGCGTGATAGAGAAGACCTGGGCTCACGTACTGACTCTGCCCCTTGTTAGCTTATAAGTTATTGTCCCTCTCTGAAGCTCTTTATCTCTAAAATAATACCTGCCAAACACACCCCACTTAGGTGTTGTGAGGATAACATGAGATAATGTACGTGAAAACATTTTGTAGTCTGCATAAGTTGCTTATATCTGTATATATATGCATATGCATAGTACTCTGCACCTTTCTATAAACAACATTCATAGGTTTGCTCAACCTTTTGGTTTCTGGAGTTGGTGTGTGTTCAGAAACCAAGCAATGAAGATGGTCTTAGCTAGTTTGGTTTGCCTTTAGTTTGCAACTTTCTCATCTCAGTGGTTGGGTCTTCAGGATCATAGGTGTGAAACTGTGATACAAAATCATGGATATTATGAAAAGTCACCTCAAAATATATAGCACCTATTAATAGCACAGCCAGAACAAGAAAGCTATTTATTTTAAAATGCAAAGATCAGTACTTTAGTAGAATTACTATAACCCTTGTAAATACTCCATTTCTATCTTCTGTAATATTTGAAGACTTTTAGTATTAAGCAGCTTAATAACTTTGTTAATATTTTAGTATTTGTTCAGTGATATTGTGAAATACAGTCTTCTCTAAACTTTATATATCTACAATACTGATTTTAATACTTAGCTATCTTTATCTTTCTTTATGGACAGCTCCAATGATCCACAAGCTCAGAAATACATCGCGGAAAGTAAATGTTTAGTGAGTATGGTTCTGTTATTGCTTCCCTGTTACACAGAGTAATTACCAAGGTCATAACATGGAATGTTGATTTGAAACTTTGCATTTTTATTAAAAATTATTTATTTAGCATAATTATAATTTATTTTATAGGTCATTGAAAAAAATGGGAAATTACGATATGAAATAGATACTGGAGAAGAAACAAAATTTGTTAACCCAGAAGATGTCGCCAGACTGATATTTAGTAAAATGAAAGGTATTTAGCAAAAGATAGTTACCTTTAATGATCTTTTGAAAGTTGACCTTAAAAAAAAAGTTAGAGGTATTTTTAGATCTTGGGAGAAGCAGAGTGATTGAACAGATAAGTAAGAACATATAAACTGTCGAACCTGGTTGGGGCACTAACTGGGTATGTGCCCATGGTTAAATGACTTGCCTTACCTGACTGTGATTTCCCTGTAAGTCATATAAATGAATTAGGCCAAATAAGAGTTTTCCAAACATAGTTAGTGGCCGAGTAAGCTTGGTGAATAGTGGCACTTCAAGATTGACAGTATACTGTCAACAATAATTTAGGCAGACTAAGTAGGTCTGATTTTATCAGCAGTTCAGACAGAGGCTCTGAGCTGAGCGGTATTCTGTCGAACAATTTGGGAAATTCTGGAATAGATTGTTTATAAGGCTTCCTTCAGCCCTGTAATGACGTTAAGAACTTGGGGGATGGAAGGCAGACTTTAAATGTAGAGAACTAACATTATGACATTGTGTCTTCACACGGATGCGTTAGGAGCTTATTCTCCATGGAGTCAGTCTAATTTAGAAGATGGTTGATACTGAAGCCTAAGAGCCAGGCTGTTTGGAAAGCTAATTCTGTGTCCAAATATATCACCAAAACCACAAGAAGTACTGCATGATTTCAGAGTGCAGAGAAGAAAATTGACACGGGGGGGGGGGGGGGGGGGGGGGCAAGCAAGTGTATTGGGAAATATGTTAAGTGAGATCTTTGTCATAAATTAATAAACCTCAGAAAGTATCACTTGTCATTTTCTTCTGTCATCAGAATTTTATATTTTTTAATATGCAGAAACGGCACATTCTGTATTGGGCTCAGATGCAAATGATGTAGTTATTACTGTCCCGTTTGATTTTGGAGAAAAGCAAAAAAATGCTCTTGGGTAAGTATATGGGGTTTATCTTACTGGCTTAATTAAAGGAAATACAAAATCACTATATAGTAAAAGGTAACATTGTATTTTAAAGTACCTTAGGCGATAAAATTGTATTTGTAAATAATTTAGTAAGGTAATGATCATTTTTATATGTATATATTTGATGAAATGCCAAGAGGCCAGGTGTGGTGGTTCACGCCTGTAATCCCAACACTTTGGGACACTGAGGGGGAGGTGGACCACCTGAGGTCAGGAGTTCGAGACCTGCCTAGCCAATATGGCCAAACCCTGTCTCTATTAAAATACAAAAATTAGCTGGACATGGTGGTGGCTCCTATAATCCCAGCTATTCGGGAGGCTGAGGCATAAGAATCGCCTGAACCCAGGAAGTGGAGGTTGCAGTGAGCCAAAGTCGCGCCACTCCACTCCAGATTGTGTGACAGCGAGACTTCGTCTCAAAAAAAAAAAAGCCAAGAGAACATAAAATTAAACATGGTGTACCTTCAGCTGTTTCGATCGGAAACATTTTAAATTACCAGGTTAAATTGACATTTATGAATCTCTTTGCCTTAATTTTGTGTAATTAAGGTTTATGTGGGAATTACATGTGCAGTTTTAGAAAATATTTGTGCTTATTTCTTCACCTTAGATCTTAACATCTAAACAGAAAAGTTATAGTTTTTACAGGTCATTATGCAAATGTATTGGTGTGCTTTTATGCCTTTGCTATGCAGGATAGAGTTTCACACAAGGTTCTGGGCATTGAAGTTGCCTCTGAGGCAGAGAATTGCCTTATGTACTTTTAAAAACTGAACACTAGATTAAAGAAATTGGAAATTTTCAAGTGTTCTATAAATTTGTCTTTCTGCAGTTTTTGCATAGGCATTTTTTTCATTCAGTAAATGTGTATTGATTACTGTTTAAGCCACACTGTATTGAAGATTGAGTAAATAGAGATAAATAAGACATGGTTTCTGATGTCACAGAATTAACAAGATAATTACGTTAAAGTGTGGCAAGTACTTTGAATGGGGAAGTTCTGGATAGCATGAAGACAGGACACCTGTCCTAGACTCCTCAGAGCCCCAAAAGACTCTCATCTTTTGAACTTTTTTTTTTTAAACATGGACATTTTTGAGAGCTTTATTTCTCTTATTCAGTACATGTGCTTTTTGCTTTCTTTGTGAAGAATATGGGCTCTGAACATTACAATTTTAAACATAAAGTGATCTCTTATAGTCATTCATTTCTTGTTTTCTATATTCTTGCTTCTAAAGATCATTATACTTCATGTTCTACTTATGAAATTTTAGTAGCTTTTGTATAAAATCTTTAGCAGAGCATTTCTAAAAATGTAGAATTGAACATGTGATAAATTAAATTCATTGAAAGCAAATTGTTCACAGAGAAGCAGCTAGAGCTGCTGGATTTAATGTTTTGCGATTAATTCACGAACCGTCTGCAGCTCTTCTTGCTTATGGAATTGGACAAGACTCCCCTACTGGAAAAAGGTAAAGATCATATTTGCGGTTTTAGGTTTTTTGAGTGCAGAAAACATTTTAGATTATAGAGATTATATCAGTAAAGATTATTATGTAATGCAGTGGTTCCAAACCTTTCTGGATGGAAAAACAGACTCTTGCCTAGAGTTTTTCAAATAGTTGAGAAAGATGTCCTAGGAAAGCACAGAAAGAATGTAATGGGAGAGAAGGTTGAGCTTTTATGCCCTTGTCGTATTGCCCTCATTTTGTCCCTTTTTTGAGGGAAGATTTGAAAATTTGAGGCCTGGCCAGTTTCCAACTCAAGCTACGACACTGCTGATTTTTCTACCAATTCCAGTTATTAGACATGTTTGCAGATAATAGGTACTGTTATATACATTTGACAGGGCAGGAGATGGATTTAGCATGAGGTTTTGAGACTTCTTTTAATGGTGAAATACTAGAACATACTTATCCCTAATATAGCTGTCAATATGTCTTAATAGAATGGATAGTCGTTCAACTTTAGAGAAGTTAATTCAGATGCAGTGTTAATTTTATGTAATTGTTTCACCTCATTATTCGTATCTCCTAGTTAAGCAAAGAAATATGTGTACATCATGAGGAAATTATTTTTAGATAAATCTAAGAATATCAAATTATGAGTTTTAATACATGGGGAGTCGGGAATTAGCTCCTAATTTTGCATATGTAATATATCTACAGAACATGCAATTGCATAGTAACTTGCATAATATTAACACATAGAATTTCTATGTTCAGTTCTCTTAAAATTCACTATAATCACAAATCTCTTGATTTACTTTGAGAAGTTCGTGTTTTGAACTCCTTACCCAGAAGGATACAGTTGTATCCACATGACTGAGGAAAAAAGAACTTTGATTTGGTTGCAGAACATCTCAGATCTAGGCTTGTTTTGTCAATAAGTGACTATAGACAACTTAGTTATTCACCTGAGATTTTCTATTTCCTCATTTGTAAATTAAAGGGATTAAACTAAGTGACTTCTAATATCCAACTTAGTTTTAAAATGTTATTCCCTGATAACTTGCTTTATCTTCTCTTGAAGCAATATTTTGGTGTTTAAGCTTGGAGGAACATCCTTATCTCTCAGCGTCATGGAAGTTAACAGTGGAATATATCGGGTTCTTTCAACAAACACTGATGATAACATCGGTGGTGCACATTTCACAGAAACCTTAGCACAGTATCTAGCTTCTGAGTTCCAGAGGTGAGTGTTAATGGCCTGAATAATACCTTCTGATTGAGGTTTTCCTTCACATATTTTAATTTTTTTTCCTAATTTATTTTAAGTTATCCTGCTGCAAAGGAGGATGTGGTTTTTTCATTGCTTGGAAACTGGATATTTTCATATCTAGAGTTATGTCCTGTCCAGGCAATTCAAAGAAGCAGAGGCCAGGCTGCCTAGTGCAGTGTGCTTGGATTTTTCACTTAGTGTAAAGAGACCGTCAGATACTGAACTGCATGAACTTAGATTTTAATTCTTCACGTAGTGCTCTTCTGTCTGGATAAAGGAGTATATAGGCACTGAGGCTTCATTGCCTTGTGAACAGTTTTTAAAAGTTTGGCTCTGGTGAAGATTGCATTACGTTATCTTCATATTCCAGTGAGTTATTGTCTTACGGAATATTTATCTTAATTACTCATCTGCTGCTAGGAATATTTCAGTCTTGTTACTGGATATAATTACTCTAAAATTCTAACCCTTTTGGATGTTACAAAAGTCAGATATGTAAAGGTTATACTTGGGGTACTGCTGCTCTAAAAAAAAAAAAAAAAGTGTAATTGAAATGGTATTTTAGCCAGTTTGACTAACCTAATTGGTTGAAGAAGTCTTGAAAAAGTCATAATGTCTCACTTGTTTGATAAAGACCTATACTGCTTTTTGTTAGAAAGATGTTGTTTAAATGAAGTCATTGATCACTACTTAGTAAGTAGTTTTAAACATGAACTCATATTGGAGATAGTGGAATGTAATTTTACATATTTTGTTGTATGTGTCAAATTTTTTTGAAGAAACACTTGTAGGTTGTTTTTTCTTTTTAATGCTTGACAAATAATTTTATGCCATTAAACAGTGATTGTGCTGTGATTATAAAGGGTAAAATAGGAGACTTTGACGCTGTTACATAAATCTCCTTATCTCCTTTAACCTGTGTCTCACCTGGAAAAGGGTGATATCTACTCTACTTTCTTCAGAGTACAGCCTATTATTACAATTATATAATGCAGCAGTTCATGGTTACATAATGTAGCAATTCAGAGTATTAAGGAAATTGGTAATTCATTTTTCTTGAGGTGACCCCTTTAATTGCACAGAGTGTTTTAGGAAAGTTTAGAGGGATTAGAAGAGAAATACTAAAATCTGGAATAAAATATTGTTTCGCTAATTTATTTTATTTATTTATTTATTTTGAGACAGAGTTTTGCTCTTGTCGCCCAGGTTGGAGTGCAGTGGTGCAATCTCGGCTCACTGCAATCTCCACCTCCCAGGTTCAAGCGATTCTTCTGCCTCAGCCTCCCAAGTAGCTGGGATTACAGGCATGCACCACCACACCCAGCTAATTTTGTATTTTTAGTAGAGATGGGGTTTCACCATGTTGGCCCTGGTTGATCTTGAACTCCTGACCTCAGGTGATCTACCCATCTCAGCCTCCCAAAGTTGGGATTACACGCGTGAGCCACCGCACCCGGCCTGATTCACTAATTTATTATTGTTTTAATAAGGATTATCCAGATCTTAGTTACAATATTGTAAATGGCCCAGTAATTTTAAACCCCAAAGGCTGTGTTTTTAATTTAGATCCTTCAAACATGATGTGAGAGGAAATGCGCGAGCCATGATGAAATTAACGAACAGTGCTGAAGTAGCGAAACATTCTTTGTCAACCTTGGGAAGTGCCAACTGTTTTCTTGACTCATTATATGAAGGTCAAGATTTTGATTGCAATGTGTCCAGGTAAAACTGAAGTTCAAAAAACTTTTTAAAAAAATTCCAAGAACATGTTTGTTTAGGTATAATTTTCTTACTTTGGATTTTTTGTTTGTTTGTTTGAGATTTATCAACCATCTATAATGTCTTCACTTTTGGGGTCCAGTTTTTGTCAGACTAAATAGCTGTTACCAGAGTAATTACATAAGTTGTGATTGCTTGCCCTGTTATTTTATGGCTACAATTAGGAGTGTGCGAAGGCATCCTAGAACCTTCAACCTAGATCCTACAAGTGATAAAGTACAAAGGGAGGACGTGCTGCAGTCTTTGTGTTGCATATTTGCTAATAATAATGATACGGCCTATTCAAACCTCTCAACAACATAATAGGTGACTTTGAAGCATAGTGAAAATTTCCAAGACTGCAGTATATATTTTTTTAGGATTCTAGTGACTGTATTTGGTTAAATTCTCTTTTCATCTGTTTAGTTTAGCTTCTTCACTTTCCCCGGGCCTTCATGAAGACTCTAGATCTGCACTGCCCAATAAAAGAGCCACTAGCCACCTGTGGCTGCTTAAATTTAACTTAATTAGGATAACATTAAAAATGCAGTTCCTCAGTAGCACTAGCTGCAGTTCAAATGTTAAGTAGTCATGTGGCTAGTGACTGGTAGAAAGTCCTGTTGGACAGCTGTGCTCCAGATCTTTGAAGAAAGAGTTCAGCCTACAACTCAAAAGATAGAAAAGGCATTGCATTGAATTAGAATCTCTTTTTGGACAGAGTATGTGTATTTTTCTAGTTCCAGAATTCCTTAGGGTTAAGTTTGTCCAAGTCCTCGGTATATATTTGCTTTATTAATCAGTAATTAAGAAGGAAATGAAATTTATAATTTTTCATTAGGGAAATTTTGCCTTTGTCACAAAGATTTCAACCATAAAAGTATGCTTTAATATCTATAAGGTTTATAGATATTAATAGATAACATTATTTTTTAAGCCACTCATCTGCATTTAAGAAGTTCTGTATGAAGATTAGGGAGTACATTTTTCATGACCATAAATTTTTCTTAAAACTTTGTTATCTGCCAGCATTCAATTTCTCAGGGAGTACGGAGAGGCTAAACTTATGTACAACATGGTCTCAAACTGTCAAGGAAAATTATTAGAAATAATGTTTAAAACTTTAACATATAAAAATGGCAGAAACTTTCAAATGATGGTTTGATTAGGGTCAGTAGGTTTGTTGTTGGGAATGCTATATGGGTATGTGTTTTTAGATTTGTTATTTTTTGGAAGCTTATAAGTAGACCATAAGCAAGATGGGCTTTCACTTGAATTTGATATTATCTTCATATATATGTAGGTGAATGACCTAGACCCTCCTGTCTCCATGATATTGCATCACTCTTACTTAATACCTTATTCTTATGGTAAACCTGTCATTCAGAGAACTATCATATTAAATTTTGGCATTACTCTTCGCAAGAAAAAGAAAAGTGATATTTGTTTGATTGTACTGAGCCCCGTTTTGTCTTTCTCTTGTCCCTGTGTCTGTGTGTTTCTGTGTGTGTGTATGTGTGTACAGAGCAAGATTTGAACTTCTTTGTTCTCCACTTTTTAATAAGTGTATAGAAGCAATCAGAGGACTCTTAGATCAAAGTGGATTTACAGCAGATGATATCAACAAGGTAATGCTTTTACATTTTTCTTAATTATTTTAGGTGTAGTTTCAGACTTGGAATTTAGGAAATAGCTCTGGGTACTGAAAGAATATTTTAATGCATTTAAGAATTTTCTTAGATTGTGTTAATGAATAAGGAAAAATTGATGAAATTTTGATTAATGGCTCTGGTGAACTCATTTGTATATATTCAGTTTCCTAGCAAAACAGAATAATTCCTTTCCAGTATATTTTTTATCTGTAAGCATAGACAGAAAGGTATTTGAATACTTGCTATGTGCCAGGCACTTTTTCCAAGAGTTTTACACATATTAACTTGTTGAATACTCACAATAACTCTGAGGTAGGCACTATTATTTATCCCCAAGGTAAGCACTATTATTTATCCTAGTTTTGTAAGTGAAGGCACCAAGGTACAGAGATTAAGTAGCTTCCTGAAGATCACACGGTAAGTAGTAGAGCCAAGATTTAACCCAGTATTGTTCCTGTGTCTACTCATAACTAGTATACCAGGCTGCTTCCCGTTCCTTGCTTAGGAACATATTTTTAGACTTTCAAAAAAATTCAAATGTTTAGTATTTTCTTTTTTTTTCCCCAAAATTATTTCTCTTCATTGAACATACTCTTTTTATACATTTAAAATGAGCCAGGTGCGGTGGCTCAAGCCTGTAATGCCAACACTTTGGGAGGCCAAGGAGGGAGGACTGCTTGAGCCCAGGAGTTCAAGACTAGCCTTGGCAACATAGTGAGACCCTGTCTCTACAAAAAAAAAAATTAGCGGGGTGTGATGATGTGCGTCTGTGGTCTCAGCTTCTTGGGAGGCTGAGGTGAGAAGATCACTTGGGCCCAGGGGGTCAGGGCTGCAGTGAGCCGTGATTCGTACCACTGCACTCCAGCCTGGGGACAGAGCAAGACCCCATCTCAAAAATAAAATAAAAATAAAATGTACATGATTTTTAAAATTTTCATTATTGAAGTAGTAAGTATTCATGTAAGAAAATTCAAAATACCAAAAGGCAGCTGTATTTCTAACTTGTATAATTTGTATGCATAGGTTTGTTTGCTAGCTATAGTTTTGTGAGTTTTTTAAATAACAGTTCTAATTCTGTATGTACAGTTTTAAATTTTGCCTAATTTATATAATATAACCAATTTCCCCCCATATTACTATAGTCTTTTTAAACATAATTTGAAATAGATTGCTAATGTCCTAAAAAGGAAACGCACTGTCAGTTTTTCACTGTGGTCCTGTTGTAGACACATAGGTTGGGTTTTTTCCTCCCCTGTAAGAGAATGATGCCTGTCTTTATACAGAGACGTTTATCATATTTAGGATTTTTCCTTAGAGTAGATTGCCAAAGTAAAATACTAGGTCAAGAATAAAAATAGTTTAAGACTATTTTTACCTCAAGTTACTTTGCAAAAGAATTGAATTAACTAATATTCCCATCAGCAATATATAAAAGTATACATTTTACTATAGCCTTGTCGACACTGAGTTATAGCATTTAAAGATAAATTTCCAATTGACTGTTGAAAAAAGATCTTTTCACTTTATATTTCATTGGTTACTAGAGGATTTTTTTAAATGTTTATTTAATTTTGTTTCTCCTTGTGTGTAAATTTTTATCTCACATTATTTGCCCATTTAATCATTTAAATCTTTTTTTTAAACTTGTGCAAATATTTTACATAATCGGAATATTAGCTATCATGCACAGCAGTCTTCCTTTGAGGCATTTACTTCGCTGTTTAGTTCTGGTCCTGCTAGGGAGGAGGGTGTTTGACTTACTCTTGATCTTTGACTCTGTTTCCTCCAGCTGCTTTGCTTGGATGTATGGCAAATATGAAATATACTTTTCTTTTAACTTGTCTATACTTTGACAGTTTTATGTTTTTAGTTTTTTTGATGTCTGCTATGTTGTGACAAATTTTTTTTGCAGTTTAGTTCAATAAGTATATATTTTGTTTTTTTTTAACACTTACAGTGTGGCAGGCATTTTGCTAGGTGTTTGAAGGCTGGGAGGTGGATTGTGAAGAATGAGGCATGTCGTATGATGGTAGTAAAACAGTGGTGGAAGGTGCATGGGCTTGGAGACAGACCCACCTAAACATGAAGCCTCATGGTTCTAATAGTTCTAGACTGGGCAAAATGCTTCATTTCCTGAGACTTACTTTTCTCTTGTTATGAAAGTGATAATACTTACCTTACAAGTAAGTATTGTAAGTATAACTTACTCTATAGGGTTGCTACAAGGGTTAAATGAAATGTCTGTGGCACAGCCTGTTGCATATCGTGACAAATAAGCATCAGTTCCCTTTCTTAACCAACCGGTCATGAAGCCCCCTCATTTCATTATCTCTCATAGTCCAATTCTCAGTTGCTTGAGTTGAGGCGGAATAGTTTTAGGTTTGAAATTTTTGTTAGAGATTCCCTCTCGAGATGTTTCTAAGACACAGGCTTTTGAGAACTTAATAATATGAAATTGTCTTCTTAGTGTATTGACCTTGGTACAGTAAGAAAATACCCTCAACTCTCAGCGGTTTTCTGCAACACCTAGGTTACAGGTGGGCAGCTGCAGGTGGCTGCACGTCCACTGCTGGGGCTCTTTTCCACTTCCTGTTCTAGGACCCAGGCCACAGGAGCAGCTGCCTGGGCCTTCAGTTAGATAGGTGCATGTCAGTGCATTCACATTCGGTGTCACAGTGGGTATGACAGAGGGGCAGAGAGATATACCCCACCTACCAAGTTGTGGGAGTGAGTGGGATGGGTAATCCTCTTACGGGGAACGGGGAGTGAATGATAGGGATTTACATGTATTAAAACATTTAATCCTCACACAAGCTCCAGGAAGTAGGTGCTTCTATCTTCATTTTCAGATGAGGAAACTAAGAGGTTTCCAGAGAGGTGAAGTAATTTGTCCTGCAGTCATGAGGCTGGCTCTTACATGATGAGGCAAGGACCAGAACTCAGGCTGCCTGTCTCCATCACCCGTGCTCTTCATGCTTGTGACCGTTGCCTTCTCATTTTAGTACCTGGGGTTCTAGTATGAGGAGAGTTTGGCTTTTTTTGGAAGAAATTCTCTCATCTCTTGCTTGAGGGGGACAGGTTTCTGGCCTGAGAGCAGAGAGCTTCAGGGTTCCTACTCTTGAATGTGCAGACTTTTCCCTTCTTCCCCCTTGTTTTCAGCACCATGCCCCACCCTGGTTCGTGCTGTATCTTTGTACTATCACTATGTGTTGACGACCTCCCTCCCTGATGTGCGAGAAGGTGCAGGTGGCCACCTGTTTAGGTGAGGGAGAAGCTGGAGGTGGGGGCAGGTGCAGCCACTCCACACATGTGCTTTCCAGCCCTTGTGTTTTCACTTCTGTGCTTCACCCTCGCTTTCTGTGGTGTTTGGTACCTGGAATCCTATGCATCAGACCACCCTGCCTCTTTTTGGCTATCTCAAACTTCATCTGATTTACCTCTTTCCAGCTTCCAAAATTTGTTGAAATCTCAAACTCAAGATTTCTCTTCCATTTATTTTGCCTTTCTATCTTTACCTTCTGAAATCCCTTTGTTGTCAGCTTAGTGGGCTTTTGTGAAAGGGAGCTTAGATAAATGAATATGGTTAATCCCTGTGTTTTAGCCAAGTTCCTGGGTTCTGTAGCTGCAATTTTAATAGCTCCATAGTATTTCATTGCATTGATGTACCATCCTTCGTAACACCCATTCTGTATATTGGATGTGTATGTTGTACAACAGTCTTTGTAACTTGGTGGATGTCCTCAATTTCCTTAGGATAAAATTCAGGAGTAAATCGTAGATTTTAAGACTTTTAGTATTTGTTATCAAATTGCTCACCAAAAAGCAACTTACTTTCTGAGTAGATGTAAACCTTAATTGTTAACATTGCAATTTTAAAGTTCTCTTTGTTTACAGTTCTTTTTTCAGAGAGCTTTAGAATTATTTTTTTCAACTTACATAAAGTCTCATTTTTTGACACAGTTGCATTAAGTCTATAAATAACTTGGGATGATGTAATAACTTATAGTATTTAGTTTCCTAATCACAAAGTTGGTATCTGTTCAAATCTTCTTTAATACTTCCTTGTTTTCTTAATATTTACTGTTAAATTATTGCTGAGTGCTATGGGATTATTGCTCTTGTGAATGAGATAATACTTTAGTTTTCTTATTTGTTTTTGCTGATAAACGAGACACCTGGTGATTTTGCTTATTTATCTTACATTTTGTCACTTTGTAAACTCTTTGGATTACTGATTTTTAATGGAGTCTTCTGAATTTCCTAGGCATACATTCAAACTTATTTACTGATTAACCCACAAATAATTATTGAGCACACCTATTCTACGCTAGGCAGATTCTAGACACCTGGGATACAGTAGTAGCTATGGCAAAGTCTTTGCCTTCATAGAACGAACAATATAGTGAGGATATACAGGTAATATGAAACAGATAAAATAATGCCCAATTGTGATAAATCTTATGAAGAAAATTAAGCAGGATAAGGGCCTAGCTAGTGACAGAGGGTGATTTTTCAGGTCAGAGTCCCTTCTGAGGAAGTGGCTTTTGATCAGGGTCCTGAATGAAGTGAAGTGATAGAACAAGCCATGTGAATATCTACCAGTGTCCCAGGCAGAGGAACAGCAGGTAAGAGTGTGAGTGGTGCCTGAGGAGCAGCAGGGAGGGTAACACGGGCCGAACTGAGTGAGCCAGGGAGACGGTGGACAGAGGTGAGCTTGGCAAGGAAACTAGGGCCCAGATCCCCAGAAGGAGTGCTCAAGCCTCAGTGTGAAGAGTTCACTGCAGATCGATGTAGGGGTCTGGATTTGGGGAGAGGGGTCTGGGCTGGAGACAGGTTTGTCCACACATGTACTCTTTAAAGCCATGAAACTGGACAGGTGTACCCACGGGGGAAGCAGAGCCGCAATACAGAACAGATCCCAGGATGGGATCTTGGGACAGTTGCAAGCTAGAAGGGCATCTGGCATAGGGGATTCCGGACCAGCCAGTGAGAAGGAAGAGAACCAGAAAGACAGGCAAAAACATGTCCTTAAGGAAGGGAGAGAGCAGCTGCCCTGTGATGCCAGAGGTATAGTAGGGTGAGGCTTAACCTCCTTGAGGATTGACCCTTGGACTTGGCAATGTGGAATGGCTTGTCAGAGCAATTGTAGGGGAGCTGTGGAGATAAATGCCTTACTGGAGCAGGTTTAATATTGAATGGATGGTGAGGTGTTGGAGACAAGTATAGACAACTCTCAAGTTGTGTTACAAGGGCAATAGGAAAATGGGGTGGTTGAGGGTGCTGGGAGAAGATGTATCTGTAAGTGGGGAGACATTTCTCTAAGATGTGTCCCTTTTGTTTGAGACTCTGTCCAAAAAAAAATGTAAGTTCTGATCATAGCAATCAAATATAAAACAAACAGAAGCCCAGGCTGGAATGCTGTGGCTCAATGTTACATCACTGCAACCCCTGTCTCCCAGGCTCAAGCGACCCTCCCGCCTCAGCCTCCTGAGTAGCTGGGACTACAGGTGTGTGCCTTTTTGTATTTTTTGTAGAGATGGGGTCTCTGTATGTTGTCTAGGCTGGTCTCGAACTCCTGGGCTCAAGCAGTCCACCCATCTCAGCCTCCCAAAGTGCTAGGATTACAGGCATGAGCCACTGTGCCTGGCCAGAACTTAAATATTTCTGTGAATGCTGGATTCCTTCTTTTGTTCCTTTTATTAGGGGAATACTGTGAGACTTTTACCAACAAACATTGATTACTGGTAATTGGTTTGAAATAGATTTTATCAGCCAGTCTCGGTAGCTCACGCCTGTAACCCCAGCACATTGGGAGGCCAAGGTGGGCGGATCACAAGGTCAAGAGATCTAGACCATCATGGCCAACATGGTGAAACACCGTCTCTACTAAAACTACACAAATTAGCTGGGCGTGATGGTGCGCGCCTGTAGTCCCAGCTACTTGGGAGGCTGAGGCAAGAGAATCGCTTGAACCCGGGAGGTGGAGGTTGCAGTGAGGCGAGATCACGCCATTGCACTCCAGCCTGGCAACAGAGTGAGACTCCGTCTCAAAAAAAAAAAGAAATAGATTTTTTTTTTTTTTTTGAGACAGTCTAGCTGTGTCACGCAGGTTGGAGTGCAGTGGCACGATCTCGGCTCACTGTAAGCTCTGCCTGCTGTGTTCACGCCATTCTCCTGCCTCAGCCTCCCCAGTAGCTGGGACTAACAGGTGCCTGCCACCACACCCGGCTAATTTTTTTGTATTTTTAGTAGAGATGGGGTTTCACCATGTTAGCCAGCATGGTCTCAATCTCCTGACCTCGTGATCCGCCTGCCTCGGCCTCCCAAAGTGCTGGGATGACAGGCATGAGCCACAGCACCCAGCCCCAAGAAATAGATTTTATCATATTGAGAAAGCTCTTTCTTTTCTTTTGACACGATCTCAGCTCACTGCAAGCTCCGCCTCCCAGGTTCACGCTATTCTCCTGCCTCAGCCTCCCGAGTAGCTGGGACGACAGGCGCCCGCCACCACACCTGGCTAATTTTTTTGTATTTTTAGTAGAGACAGGGTTTCACTGTGTTATCCAGGGTGGTCTCAATCTCCTGACCTTGTGATCCGCCCACCTCGGCCTCCCAAAGTACTGGGATTGCAGGCGTGAGCCACTGTGCCCAGCCTTCTTTCTTTTCTTTCTTTCTTTCTTGACAGTTTCTCACTCTGTCATCTGTCATCCAGGCTGGAGTGTAGTGGCACAATCATGGCTCAATGCAGCCTCGAACTCCCAGGCTCAGGTGATCCTCCTACCTCAGCCTCCCAAGTAGCTGGGACCACAGGCACATGCCACCACACCCACCTGGATAATTTTTGTATTTTTTGTGAAGATGGAGTTTCACCATGTCGCCCAGGCTAGTCTTGAACTCCTAGGCTCAAGAGATCCGCCCACCTCAGCCTCCCAAAGTGCTGGGATTACAGGTGTGAGCCACTGCGCTTGGCCTTTTCTATTTTTAAAGGAGTTTTAATATGAAGTGGGTGTTGTATTTTTACATATGTATTTTTGGACACCAGTGAGATGATCTTATGGCGTTGTTTATATGTATCTTAAAGCTATATAATGAATTAATAATTTCCTAATATGGAACTATCATTGTATACCTGGGATATAACTTACTTGGTTATGAGGAGGTATTCTTTTTTTCTGCATTAATTTATAATTTTTATATTATTTATGCTAACTGAGCATGAAAGATTAGATGGACCATTTCAGACTTCTCTACCTGACCTATGTCGTCTGAACAAACTGACCCCTTTTAACATAAACACTGAAAAGGGGAGCAGTCCTAGTTTTTGCTGGCATTGGTCTAAAGGAGTGCCTTAGCTACTTGGCTCCAACTCATCCTCTCATCTCTGGATGAGGAGCTGTCAGTGGCCTCTTCAGGACCACTGATTATCAGTAGGTCCCAAGTCGTCTCTATGGGGAATCAGAGGCATATGATTATCAGGCATCATCTGAACAAGGTGTCTATCATAAACTGAGTGTAACAATCCTGTCCCCTAACCCAGGCTTAGTCCTTTTCTAATGTTTCCTCTCCCCACCTCCCTTCTTCTTGTGTCCACAGAGCATGACTTGCTCTTAATAACCTCTTCTAAGGTTGTGACATTATAAGCAGAGGCAGCTGTGTCTGCTGCTTCTCCCCACCCTCTTCTTTTTTGCCTTCTCTGCCTCTCTCACTCTTACCCTCTTTAACAACTCCTGAGATGCACTCAAAGAAATAGGGAGTTTAATCCATTTTGACTCAGGTGCTTGAACTTACTTAGAAGGCCTTAGAGATGAGACATCTCAGGAAGTAATTAAGGTTAATTGGAGTTACAGGGGTGGGCCCTGATCTGATAGAATTATTGTTGTCATGAGAAGAAAGCTGGCTCTTAACCACCCTCCCTCTCCCTCCCACCAAAATGTTCCAAAAAAGAGGTTGTGTAAGGACACAGTGAGATGGTGGCCACCTACAAGCCACGAAAAGAGACCTCAGAATGGCCTGTGTTGCTGGCACCTTAATCTTGGATTTCCCAAAAAAAAGTTGGCTGGGTATGGTGACACACCCCTGTAGTCCCAGCTTCTCGGGAGACTGAAGCAGGAGGATCACTGGAGCATCGCTGGAGCCCAGGAATTTGAGGCTGCAGTGAGCTATGACTGTACCACTGCAACTCCAGCCCGGGTGACAGGGCAAGACTCTGTCTCCGGAAAAAAAAAAAAAAAAGTCAATATTTTCCAAGGCTGGTTTTTTTTTTTTTGGTTTTCTTTGTTTTTTGCATAGCACCACTTACTTTTTTTTTTATTTTTATATATATTTTTATTATACTTTAAGTTCTAGGGTACATGTGCACAATGTGCAGGTTTGTTACATATGTATACATGTGCCATGTTGGTGTGCTCCACCCATTAACTCATCATTTACATTAGGCATATCTCCTAATGCTATCCCTCCCCCCTACCCCCACCCCACAACAGGCCCCGGTGTGTGATGTTCCCCTTCCTGTGTCCAAGTGTTCTCATTGTTCAGTTCCCACCTATGAGTGAGAACATGCGGTGTTTGGTTTTTTGTCCTTGCAATAGTTTGCTGAGAATGATGGTTTCCAGCTTCGTCCTACAAAGGACATGAACTCGTTATTTTTATGGCTGCATAGTATTCCATGGTGTGTATGTGCCATATTTTCTTAATCCAGTCTATCATTGTCAGACATTTGGGTTGGTTCCAAGTCTTTGCTGTTGTGAATAGTACCGCAATGAACATATGTGTGCATGTGTCTTTATGGCAGCATGACTTATAATCCTTTGGGTATATACCCAGTAATGGGATGGCTGGGTCAAATGGTATTTCTAGTTCTAGATCCCTGAGGAATCACCACACTGTCTTCCACAATGGTTGAACTAGTTTACAGTCCCACCAACAGTGTAAAAGTGTTCCTATTTCTCCACATCCTCTCTAGCACCTGTTGTTTCCTGACTTTTTAATGATCGCCATTCTAACTGGTGTGAGATGGTATCTCCTTGTGGTTTTGATTTGCATTTCTCTGATGGCCAGTGATGGTGAGCATTTTTTCATGTGTCTTTTGGCTGCATAAATGTCTTCTTTTGAGAAGTGTCTGTTCATATCCTTTGCCCACTTGTTGATGGGGTTGTTTGTTTTTTTCTTGTAAATTTGTTTGAGTTCTTTGTAGATTGTGGATATTAGCCCTTTGTCAGATGAGTAGATTGCAAAAATTTTCTCCCATTCTGTAGGTTGCCTGTTCACTCTGATGGTAGTTTCTTTTGCTGTGCAGAAGCTCTTTAGTTTAATTAGATCCCATTTGTCAATTTTGACTTTTGTTGCCATTGCTTTTGGTGTTTTAGACATGAAGTCCTTGCCCATGCCTATGTCCTGAATGGTATTGCCTAGGTTTTCTTCTAGGGTTTTTATGGTTTTAGGTCTAACATTTAAGTCTTTAATCCATCTTGAATTAACTTTTGTATAAGGTGTAAGGAAGAGATCCAGTTTCAGCTTTCTACCTATGGCTAGCCAAGTTTTCCCAGCACCATTTGTTAAATAGGGAATCCTTTCCCCATTTCTTGTTTTTGTCAGGTTTGTCAAAGATCAGATAGTTGTAGATGTGTGGTATTATTTCTGAGGGCTCTGTTCTGTTCCATTGGTCTGTATATCTGTTTTGGTACCAGTACCATGCTGTTTTGGTTACTGTAGCGTTATAGTATAGTTTGAAGTCAGGTACTCCAGCTTTGTTCGTTTGGCTTAGGATTGACTTGGCAACGTGGGCTCTTTTTTGGTTCCATATGAACTTTAAAGTAGTTTTTTCCAATTCTGTGAAGAAAGTCATTGGTAGCTTGATGGGGATGGCATTGAATCTATAAATTACCCTGGGCAGTATGGCCATTTTCGTGATACTGATTCTTCCTATCCATGAGCATAGAATGTTCTTCCATTTGTTTCTATCCTCTTTTATTTTGTTGAGCAGTGGTTTGTAGTTCTCCTTGAAGAGGTCCTTCACATCCCTTGTAAGCTGGATTCCTAGGTATACCACTTGCTACTTATTAATAAAGCTTTTTTGATGTTGAATATGAGAAATTTGAAAAGGCATATTCTGCATTTTTGTTCTCCTGGTATTTACCTGGGATCATAAAATTTTAGAGAAGATTGCTCTTTTTACTTACCTCCAAACAGATCTTTTGAAGATCTTTGCCAAGGAAAACCTAGTTTTTTAACAAAATATCCTACAGCTGATGTTCCTCATGCTCGTACCTGGAGATTAATAGGGTATCCCTCATTACTTCATACTGAACGTGAAAGAGACCTAGCTTTCATCAGGTGGTCCTCTGCCTCAGTGAGCAGTGAGATCATCCGTAAAGACTGTGAAATAGGAAGTGGCTATTGATTTCCCTTCTTAGGTTATATATTAATTCAATATTCTGAATGCCCGTGGAATCATAAGTGTTCAATGAATGAATCAATGAGCAACTTAAGGGATTTACAGTTTAAGGGAGCAATTTTATATGAAATTCTTCAGAAAGATTTAATCAGATGGTACCAGCCGCTTAAAATGCAGTTTTATAAATCAGCTCTTTTTCCTCAAGAAACTTAATATTCTTCCATGGTAAAGGCAAAGAAGTTTATGGCATAGTTTTCACTAAGAGAGAATAGCAATATTTGTCACAAAAATGCTTTAAGATTCAAACTTTTGAAAAAAAACTTGGACAGTACAAAATATTGATATATTTTCTATTCAAGTGACTATTTGTGGTGAAGCCTCTTCTGCACAGTATGATGAAGCACATGTGTAGCTCTACTGTATTTTGTAATAAATGGTGAGATTTCCTCATTTTAAATTTTGTTGTGAATAAAGAATATGTTAAATATCTATAATATGTTTAAATATATGTTTGTGTATTTATAGGTTAAGTATAACATAACATGTTAATATATAGGGCTTTTTTTGTATTTTATCTTTACATACAATGAAGATGACTCAGTCTATTACACTTAATTTTGAGACACAGCATTCTTCTAAAAGTAAACAACTGAAAATTATTTTTATTCTCTAGGTTGTCCTTTGTGGAGGGTCTTCTCGAATCCCAAAGCTACAGCAACTGATTAAAGATCTTTTCCCAGCTGTTGAGCTTCTCAATTCTATCCCTCCTGATGAAGTGATCCCTATTGGTGCAGCTATAGAAGCAGGAATTCTTATTGGGAAAGAAAACCTGTTGGTGGAAGACTCTCTTATGATAGAGTGTTCAGCCAGAGATATTTTAGTTAAGGTATGTTTAGCTTTTGTATACTAGTTAAGGTATGTTTACCTTTTCTATACTTTACATAAAAATAGTAAATTAATTGCCATAAGTTTTTATACATACCATGATGTTACAATGAAACCTTGTATACTGGCAGAGGTTTTAAATTTAGATTTATAATCCTACTTTTAAGGAATGTCTTATATTCTTTTAGTTAATATTTCTCTAACCTCTTAGTTTTTTAGAAAAATAAAAGTTAGGTATAATATTAATCATAAGCTAATATAGATAGAGGTATATTTCAATATATTTTTAAATAAAGTGAAGTAGGATTAAGGATTATTTCTATTTTCTTCTCTTTGCCTAGTGTCCTGTTTATCAATAAGGAATATATATCTCATTTATAATGGGAAGTTTTTTTCAATTGTAAAGATAAATACCAAAGAGTATGCACCTTGTTTCCTGCTAACTAGGGTGTGGACGAATCAGGAGCCAGTAGATTCACAGTGCTGTTTCCATCAGGGACTCCTTTGCCAGCTCGAAGACAACACACATTGCAAGCCCCTGGAAGCATATCTTCAGTGTGCCTTGAACTCTATGAGTCTGATGGGAAGAACTCTGCCAAAGAGGAAACCAAGTTTGCACAGGTGAATACATAAAGTTAGACACATTAAACTGTTCAACTTTGCTTTCTGGATTAGATTCAGTTTAATATCTTAATACAAAATGTGTATAAATATAAAGGACACCTAATACATTTTTATGAAGGATTTTATGAAGGCTCATTTCTGAAAATGAACACCTGTGTACTCATTTTTGAAAGAGGGAAGAAATAGGCAGTTCTAATTTGAAAGAGTTCTGGGTATTTAGACTGCTTCTCTGTTGTGCTCTTGGCCTACCTTGGTAGTTAGGTAAGTGGAATGGGAGAATTATATTTTTTGGTTCATGCTAAATGCACATTATTGTGTACATTTTATAGATGATTAAGAAGTTGGCCTGTGATAGCAAATACTCTTTATTTTCTTGGTCAAGCTAGGGTTTCTCCTCACGTTGGTTTCATTTCTGAGCCCATGACATGCTCTTCCCATTGTGCCATGCTGCCTCTGAGACAAGATAGGTTTGCTTTTTTAAAATACCGCGTGCATATCTTATACTATGCGACCCTCTGTATGCTTTACAAAGAGTGAGGTAGAGCCACGTTATTTACTTAGAAACATGTCTGAGAAATGCAGTTGCATTAAAACACACACACACACACACACACACACACACACGGACTGCAGAACAGTATTTGTATTACAATGCCATTTGTATCTAAATAAAAAGTCTGGGAGCATGAGTGTGTGTGAGGAGGTAGTATTTGAGTAGGGGTGCATTTTCAGATATCCAGGCATTTATACAGAAAATATCTATAGGTACTTAAACCATATTCCAGAAACTTCACAGTAGGTAAATAAGTTTGAAGGTACCAAGAGGGGTTTTTTGACTTTTGACACTTTATACTGAATTTTTTACAAACAGCACAGGACATGAGCATGAATTACTTTTATAGTAAAAATTAAATATCGGTAACAAAAAATAATGTACTGGTTTTTTTTGTTGTTTTGTTTTGTTTTGTTTTGTTTTTGAGACGGAGTCTCGCTCTCTCGCCCAGGCCAGAGTGCAGTGGCGCGATCTCGGCTCACTGCAAGCTCCGCCTCCCAGGTTCATGCCATTTTCCTGCCTCAGCCTCCTGAGTAGCTGGGACTACAGGCGCCCACCACCACATTCGTCTAATTTTTTGTATTTTTAGTAGAGACAGGGTTTCACCGTGTTAGCCAGGATGGTCTTGATCTCATGACCTCATGATCCGCCTGCCTCGGCCTCCCAAAGCAGTATTGTTTTTTAAAAAATATATGCACATTCAGAGAAGTCCAGAAGCAGACTAAAAATGCCTAGCTTTTTTGAGAAGACAGGGTGTTTATTAGTGATGAGATATCGTGTGTGTACGTGTACGTGTGTGTGTGTGTAAAGAGATACATATCTTTAGCTCACATATTTACTTTAATTTTTTTTTTTTAAGACGGCATCTTGCTCCGTCACCTAGGCCAGAGTGCAGTGGCATGATTTCAGCTCACTGCAACCTCCACCTCCCAGGTTCAACTGATTATCCTGCCTCAGCCTCCTGAGTAGCTGGGACTACAGGCATGCACCACCACGCCTGGCTAATATTTGTATTTTTAGTAGAGACAGTTGCACTGTGTTGACCAGGCTGGTCTCAAACTCCTGACCTCAGGTGATCTGCCTGCCTCAGCCTCCCAAACTGCTGGGATTACAGGCATGAGCCACCACGCCTGGCCACATATTTATTTTCTAATTCCAACAAAAGAGTAATGAAAACACACACATGCATAACATGCCTGGGCTGCACCTCAGACTTACCAACTTGGAATCTATTGGTAAAGTTTTAAAAGCGCTTCCACATGAATTGGTTTGTGTGTGTCTAAGAACCTTCCCATGCACCAGGTTTTTGAACTCAGATGGCAGTCCTAGTATTTCCTTAGCTCTTCTCTCACAGTTCCGTTACCTTTTTCTTCACATCCTCTCTGAGACTCCATAGCTGCTGCCACTATATCCTAACTTAAAGATGCCAGGAGGAGCGTTAGCCACGTAACACTGAATTTGGAAGAGAATCTTTCAGAGTTCCCATCTGTTCTAACCTTATTTTACAAATGAGTAAAACAAGGTACTTAGTAACTTACCTAAGGTTATTAAACTAGAGCTTGGCAAAGCCTAAAGTCACTGCAGAACTCCAAATCTGGTTTCTTGATATACCATTCTTTAGGAAACTGAGGAATTTTATAGTAAATTCATTACCATCTCTTACTTACAAATATAATCTTAGTTGTACAAAAGAGTTTGCCATGTTTTTAAGTAGGTGATTTTCCAAATGTATTTAAAATGCTTGATTTTTTTTTTTTTAAGTATATATAGAAAGCTAGTCAAATTATAATTTGCGTGTTACTGGGAATGGCTTACTTACCAAAAAAGAAAAGTAGCCTTTATTTTCCAAGATTAATAGTACATCTTAGAAACAATGATTTTAATCTAGGACATGACATTTAGAAGGGACAAATACATTAGTTATCTTATATGCCCTCCTTCTGGAGGAGACATTTCAAGTTAACAAAGCTTCACTCCTATTCTCTGAATTCTGATTCAGTGGTAGGAGAATTGAAAACTGCCCTATTTTAAAAAGGTTTGTTTCAGTGATAAATAAGCTTTGGTCCTTTGCAATAATTGATACATCAGTTCATTTATGTAAAGATGCTGAATTCTCTTCATATTGTTCTTGTATAAACAGGTTGTACTCCAGGATTTAGATAAAAAAGAAAATGGATTACGTGATATATTAGCTGTTCTTACTATGAAAAGGTAAAAAATTAAACCTCTGTTTTTAAGAAAGTTCATTTTGATATTTGACCATTTTTTGAGTTTATTGATTTTTTTATTTATTGTCATTCTAGAAAAAACATTAAAAACCTACAGAGGTTTTTATCAGTGAATTACATTTTTTGCCCCCAAAATTACTATATTTTACAAAGAAAAGTATATCTCAAGTCATTTGCATCTTGAATATTTTAGGAACTCTTTATTTTGGCTATCATCAACCTAAGAAACTGATCTGTGCTCATTTGAGATGTAATTTATCAATTTCTAGTATAATTTTCTAAGGTTTATATAACTGTTACTGTTTGCCCTATGAAAGGGTAAGTTTCTTTATTGCTGCAGAACATCTGTAAGAAAAAAAGTACTAATTAAATTCAGCTATTGCCATTTTCCTAACCACAAGCTATCCATATCACTACGTATTACAAGTAAATCCTTTCCAAATGAAACTTAAAAGACAACTTACTCCATAAACGATACTTAGCAAGAATATAGAATTCATCAGGGTGAGTTTGCCTTGGCCTAGGCTTGAAAATAGCATGGTGCATCTGGGGCTTATATAAAGTCTTAAACCTAAGATGTTTGTCATCACGGGTTTTCAAGAAATACAACCATGATCTTAGTGGTCGGGAAGGAAGTTCCTAAGAACAACTAGCTAAATATAACATATGACACTTACTAAATTTAGAGACACTGAGATTGTGTTTATTCTTTACATTAATACCCTTCTTTTGAAAATTAAAATTAACCCTTGTTTACTGAAAGCCCTCAAGTAACTTGTTACAGACTTTATGTTTTTATAAAATGAGCTTGTGCAATGTTCTTTATTTTTTTGTCTGTTTAGGGATGGATCTTTACATGTGACATGCACAGATCAAGAAACTGGAAAATGTGAAGCAATCTCTATTGAGATAGCATCTTAAGTGTTTTAGAGAAATCAAGAATTTTTAAAAACAGGAATATCAGCATTTGGTTTTGTGTATAAGTGGTGTTTGTATTAAAATACTTTTTCAATGAACTGTATAAACTATGTTTTATTAAACTACAATATATCAGTAAGTGTTGCAACCCTTCTTTGTTTTTGACGTACAGTAACCTCTTATTACTGGGAAATATAAGGAAGTTTTTTTTTTTTATCATGAAGCTGTTTAGAATTAAACTGAGTTGGTTGAAAGAATTTTCTATAACATTTAATTTGTAAAAGTCTTCTGTTGATTCTTGTTAGATAACCAAGAGAACAATTAAAAGTCATTGATATTAATTGAAAAAAATTTCAGGACCATATAGAAAGTAAGATGCCTTTTTTTGTTGGTTTTTGTTTTTAGAGACAGGATTTTGCACTGCTACCGAGGCTCAAGTGCAGTGGTGGGATCATATCTCACAGCAGCCTCGAACTGCTGGGCTCAAGCAGTCTTCCTGCCTTAGCCTCCCATGTGGCCGGGACTACAGATATGCACCATCACACCTGGCAAATTTTTTTTTTTTTTTTTTTGGAGAGACGGGTCTTGCTATGTTGCCCAGGATGGTCTCAAACTGCTGGTCTCAAGCAGTCCTCCCGCCTTAGCCCCACAAAGTGCTGGGATTACAGGCATAAGCCACAGCCATTTTTTAAGTAAACTGATAAACTCAACAACTAGGAGAGGGGCTTTTACTTTTTACAGTTTTGTTTAGTTTATTTCTTTTCTTCCAACAAACATGTTTTTCTTTTGAAATTAAAAGATCTCTTTAGGGCTGGGCACGGTGGCTTACACCTGTAATTCCAGCACTTTGGGAGGCAGAGATGGGAGGATCACTTGAGGCTAGGAGTTCCAGACCAGCCTGACCAACGTGGTGAAACCCCATCTCTACTAAAAATACAAAAAATTAGTTGGGCGTGGTGGTGTGCGCCTGTAGTCTTAGCAACTCCGGAGACTGAATCCCTTGAACCCAGGAGGCAGAGGTTGCAGTGAGCCGATATCACGCCACTGCACTGCAGCCTGGGTGACAGAGTGAGACTCCATCTCAAAAAAAGAAAAAAAAAATCTCTTTAGTTTGAAGAGAAGGCTAGCCACATTCTGTTTACCAGAGAATATTCACTAGAGCCCTGAGATCCTCAGTGGGTTCCAGTGAAAACTTATTCATGTTGGCTGCTATGGAGTTAGTTGGTAGTACCCTTCTAAAAGTTTTTAAAGATCCAGAAACCAAACTTAAATTTTTTCATCATTATTTTGCATCAAATTATTGACAGAACCATGAAGAGAATTCAGATATGATTTTAAGTCCACGGAGTCTTTAAATACAGAAGCAGCTTGAAAGGTGTACTCTTTGTCCTAAGTTATTAGTTATTTCTTAGGATCTTTTTCCAAAGTCACAGAAAATTTGAAATAAAAGTGATTTTGGTATAAGCAATTCAGTGGCTTCAGAACATAGGAAAACACCAACTGAACTAGTTCTGCTAGGTCTACATGCTTTCAATTATGCTTTTTGAAAAACTGTTTTAGGATTTTATTTTGTGGTTATTGTTAGCTTTTAAAATAGATCTGGGGTGCCAAACCATGGCCAGTGAGTCAGATCTATCTCACCCCTGTTTTCGTAGATAAAATTTTATTAGAACACAGTCACACTCTAATTGTATATGGGCTGGCTGTGGTGGTTTTCACATTACAGTGGCAGAGATGAATAGTTACACAAAGGCTGTGTGGCCCACAAAGCTTAAAATATTTACTGTCTGGCCTTCTACATAAAAAATTTGACACCTAAAGTACATTATTGAAACTTATAGAATAAAACAACTTCTTCTAAAGTTTTCTGCCATATTTATGTAATGCTTTACTTATTGGCTCCTTTCCCCACTAGATTATTAAGCATTGTGAGAGCAGATACTCTCAGTCTTAGTCACCATTTTGCCTCAGCCCTTACGACAGTACGTGAGCGTAGTGGGTGTTCATAAGTGCTTATCAAATAAATGAATTATGTGGAAGAAAAAAATAATGTCATCTTTGTATGCTACAGGACAATGGCCAGTGAGTAGTACATCTGTTGTATATTTTATGGTTTGTTTAGAAACATAAGGAAGGAAAGGAATAGCACTGCTGCCTTTATTGGTCAGCTTTGCATGTTTGTTTGGTTGTTTTCCCCTAGACTTATCAAATTTGAAATTGTCATCAATAAGTCCTCTACTGCCTAATGAAATTCTTCCACATTTTTTCGTACCCTCAGGTGATAAGTTTTTTCCTTGTGAATTTTTGAAAGATTTGCTGACAAAATTTTCTAGTGTTTTTTTATTTTTCAAGGTGAAAATAGCTTTAAATTTTTTGTTTGTAAGAATGATAGTCAATATAAAATTCAAATTCCAAAAGAAAAAATATAAAACATTCTTTATTCTACCATCCAGAATAGTAACTATAAAGATTTTTGGTGACTACCTTGATAATCTTTTCATGTACATCCTAGTTATCTTTGTTATATCATATGTATGTCATAGCAAAGATAATTGGGATGTACATGAGATACATGCAATTTAAATATACTCATGAAATGTAAATATATTTCATGAAGTTTAAATATGTATATATTTAAATGTGGGGAAAGCAGTCAAGTAAGTGAAGTATTACATAAATATGGAAGAAAAGTTTTGAAGAAGTCATTTTATTTTGGAAGTTTCAATAATCTACCTCGGGTCAAGTTTTTTATATAAAAGGCCAGATAGTAAATATATACATATTTAAACGTAAACAATTTTACCACTAAAAGCTTATGTCAAATCATAGTTTTGCCTATTTACATCTGACATTGTCTGAAGAACAGAGCCAAATATAAAAATAGGAAGAAATACCTATGATGTGAAAGTCTTGGAACGTGTCTTAGTTTGGACTGCTATAATAAAGTACCATAGTCTGGGGGGTGGCTTGTAAACATCAGAAATGTATCATAGTTCTGGAGGCTGGAAGTCAGATCGGGTGCTGGACCAGGCTGGAAGCGGGGCCGGGTTCTGATGAGGGCTCCCTTTTGGGTTGCCAGCTATCCTTATAACCTCACACGGAGGATAGAGGGCGAGAGAGCTCTGAAGGGTCCCTCTTGTGAGGGTGTCAATCCCATGCATGCAGCCTCCACCTTCATGATCTAATCACCTCCCAAAGGCCCCACCTCCCAATACCATCACTTTGGGGGCGAGGATTTCAACACTGGAATTTTTCAGAGATGCAAACGTTCAGTCCTTAACAGGAGGCCACAAAATATTCATCACAAACTGAAAGCTTTTATATGTATAAGAATTCTTAAAAGTATCCTAGCATAAAAGTTCTATGGGAAAAATCACAATATCTAAAATGATAATGAGTGACCATATGATATAATACTGTTATTTGCTTTGATTCATTATCTCATTTTAAAATTTTGATCTCATCACAATTCCACGAGTAGTTGTACTATGTAGAGAGTAATATGGCATTGGTTATTTCTGTTTTCCAGATAATAGATTCACAGCAGTTAAATAAATTATCCAAGGTCTCACAGTGAATAAATGGTGGATTTTGAACTAACATTCAGATGCTTATTTTGTAAACTTAATTTTTCTTGACTGCTTACTATTTTAAGCACATTACATGGATTATTTCATTTAAATTCACATTCTTAATCTAGTGTTCATTCTACGATTCTTTGCCTCTCAGAAGAGAACGTTTATTTCAGTAGAAGAGGAGACACTCCAGAAATCATGTGGTCTTTGTGAAAAAAATACTGGGAAAGGGTCATGATTCTCTACTTTTCCCTTGAGGACCCTGGTGTGTGTCTCTTAGTGGCTTTTTATTTCTCTCTCCATTTATAGCCAGGATTTACCAACACCCTCAAACATTTTAGTCCCAGGACCCCTTTAGTCTTAAAAATAACATGTTGAGAACCCATAGAGCTTTTGTTATATATACATAAAATGTAGTTATATAACTATATACATAGTTACCATATGGAAATTAAAACCAATTTTAAAAATTATTTCTAAGTAATAAAGTTAATATGAATAACTTTTTATTAGAAATAATTTTTCTAAGACAAAAAATTAGTGGCAAGGGTGGTATCTGGGGTTTTATTTTTTGTTTTTTGTCTTGAGACAGGGTCTTGCTCTGTTGCCCAGGCTGCAATGTAGTGGTTTGATCATAGCTCACTACACCCTCAAACTCCTGGGCTCAAGCGATCCTCCCACCTCAGCTTCCTGAGGAGCTGGGACCACAGGCATGTGCCACCACGCCCAGCTAATTTTTTACTAGGGTTGCCCTGGCTGGTCTCAAGCAATTCTCCTGCCTCAGCCTCCCAAAGTGCCAAGATTATACGTGCGAGCCACTTTGCCTAGCCAAAAGCAGTATTTTGTATTTTTTCAAATCTCTTTCATGTCTGGCTTAATAGGAGATAGCTATGTTCTGGTACCTGCGTCTTCGTTCAATGTGTTGCAATATTCAAATTGTGTAACCTCTAGAAAATTCCACTATGTACTCATGAGCGAAGGAAGGCAGAGAACATTGTTGGTCTGAAAATAGTTTTGCGCTCATGAACCCTGTGAAGAGTCTTCGGGTCCCAATTACCATACTTTGAGAATTGCTGCTCTAGATAGTAAACACGGTGATGAATGTTGAACAGACAGGGCCTCATCTATGCGCTGGAATGGATGGGATTCAAGACACGAAACGAAACACTGGATTTACAAAATAGTGCGATGCATTCATTATGTAAGTTTTTACTGAAACTAATCAAGACCAAAGAACAAAAACCCGACAAGATAATTGCAAATTTTGATGAGTGCTTTTTAAGGATGCAAAGTAGGGCTAAAGAATGAGGTAACATGCGAGGCCTCTGTCAATAGGTGGTGTTTAAGCTGAGACCCAAGTGATCTGAAGGTAGCCATGTGAGGAGGGGAAGGAGCCTGTCCTCTGAACCGGAAAGTAATTTACAGCTGCCTTCAGTGATTTGCTTTATCCGCTGCTCCTGTCGCTAGGAAGTCAGCTCCATGAGGACTGGGTCTTTTTTCTTTCTCATCCACTGCTATATTCCCAGCACCTATCAGGTGCCTGGCACATAGGAGATGCACAGTAAAAGATTTCTGGGTGAGTGGGGCCGGGGAAAGGCCTGGAAAATGAGTAAAGGGGAGAGTGGCACAAAGTGAGGTGAGACAGGATTCCCATCACTGGAGGCCCTGCCGGCCATCTGGAGGTTTGAGTTTTATTCTGAACGCCGGGAAGTTCAGAAGTGTATTTTTCTGGATATGTTCAATTTGAGATGTTTGTGCAACACCTAAGGGCATATGTCCATTAGGCACTGTGGATATTCTAGCCTGGAATTCAGGCAGAGGCCAGGGCCGGAGACGACAAGTGAGGCATCTTGTGTGTCAAGATGCTATTTAAATCCATGGGAATTGGGGCAGTCACATAGGGAGAGGGCGGAAAAGAAATGCAGTCCCAGGGCTACAGTCCCTTCTCTGAGGAACCCAGGTTGGACTGAGGAAAAGGAGCCAAAAAGGATTCAAGAGTGGCCAGTGAGTAGCGATGGCCGCTCCTTGGTGGGCTCTGAAAACATACAGGAGAGGTAATGAATACAGGGGCCGGTTAGGACGGGAGGCTGCATCCAAGTCTGAAGGCATAATCCTAGATTGACCAAGCCTTAAAGGGCCTGGATGCTCTTCCAGGTGATAGGGTTGGACAGGGCCTTTTATTCCTTATCTCAAGGTAATGAGATATGGAATAAAAAATTTACTAAGGACTCAAATCTTAGAAACATGTCTGAGAAATGCAGTTGCATTGAAACACGGACTGCAGAACAGTATTTGTATTATGATGCCGTTTGTAGCTAAATAAAGTCTGGGAGCATGAGTGTGTGTGAGGAAGTGGTGTTTCCCATCGTAGAAAATGATTAAATATTTAAAAACGAGAAGTTAAAAAGAAAATCACTCCGAAAAGACTATTTCGTTATTTTCCTATACACATTTTTCTTCCATAGTTAAAACTATATTTCAGGGGGATTTGTTTTGGTTTTGCTGAATACTAACAGCTTCATGAACACCTTTTTAAGACGGCTAGCCAGTATTTCATAATGGAATCAAATAACTAACTATTCCTTTAATGGTCTGCGTTCATTTCCAGTATTTCAAATTTATACATACTGCTTTGAAACGTTTACGTAATTTTTTACATGAATTTTTTTAAGTCCTTAGGAGATATCAAGTGGCTTTCTGCCAGTTTTCGTTATTTGCTCTAAGATTTCTGCTTTAGGTTGTTTAGAACAATCATGGATGCAGCGTCAAGAATGGGTGGGGGAGGGGGGTGGAGACCAGGTGGGAGGCCCCTGGAGTCGTCCTGCTGCTTCCTTACTAACGTGTCCTCCTCCTCCCGGCCCCCACCCGCCAGCAGGCCGAGCTCAGGAGCTTGGCAACAACATGGGAGGGCAGCTCGGGTCCCCTTACAGACCTACCCAATCCCAATTTACATTAAAGTTGAGCCCAGGAGGTCGAGTCTGCAGTGAGCCGTAATCGCGCCACTGCACTCCAGCCTGGGTGACAGAGTGAGACCTCATCTCTTAAAAAATTCCAAGTCCAGCTCCCCCACCCCCGACGATTCGTAAGCCCCTTTAAGTGAGAAGCACTGATGTGGACCGGTGGTTTCCGCTGTGTCGCACATTAGGATCAGCTGGGAGCTGGACCGCACAGGCCACACCCCACACCAACCAGTCGGAATCCCGGCGACTGCCCCAAGCCAGCGGAACCTCTCCAGCCATGCCCACGTGCAGCCGCTTCCGAAGCCCGGAGCTCTAGAGGGAGCGGTGTCGGGGGGAACCTAACCATGGCCCGCGGGGCTGCGGTGGCTGCGGAACCGTACCCGACAGGCAGCGTCCCCGGCTCCCTAGGTCCCCGCTGCCCGTGTCGGATCTCGCAGTGTGCGAGTGCTGCCGAAGTAAGACGTCTCCAAATCGCAAAGGCCTGGCCGACATCTTCCCGAGTGAAGGCGCCAAACGGGCCTGGCGAAAGGAAGGGGGCGCCGGACACTGCCGAGGATCCGGCAGCACGCGCGCTCGCCCCGCCCCGCTCCTCGCGCTTGGGGCCGGGCCTAGCTTTGGGGCGCAGGCGCGCCGCGGCGGGGGGGGGGGGGGGTCGGCCGCCAGTGACGTCAGGACGCCGTGCGGGTTCCGTCCCCCACAAGCCCCGGCCCCCAAGTCCCGCGCGGGCCGGCCAGGGGCGGGGCGTCGGGCCAGCTGAGCTATCCCGTCAGACCGCGCCAGTTTGAATGAAAGCTCTACAAGATGGCGGCGGTCGGGGCCGAGGCGCGAGGAGGTGAGGCTGGAGCGCGGGCCCCTCGCCTTCCCTGTTCCCAGGCAAGCTCCCAAGGCCCGGGCGGCGGGGCCGTCCCGCGGGCCAGCCAGACAGCGACGTGGCGGTTCCCCGCCCGCCGCGACCCCAACTCCGGGACGCACGCTGCGGACGCCTACCCTCCCCCAGGCCGCTGACCCGCCTCCCTGCCTGGCCGGCTCCCGCCGCGGAGGTGGGCACTGTCCGAGCCCGGGGCGCTTCGGTTGCGGAGCGTGGCCTCTCCGCCTGCTCGGCCCGGCCCCCTCCGCGTCTCCCATGGCGGCCTCGGGCTTCGAGGCCGCTCCCCGGCGGTCCCCGGTTGGAGGTCCGGGGGGCACGGCTGCGACTGGCTCCTTTGTGGTGGTTCGAGCGCGGCGTGCGGCATGCGCCCGGGCCTTTGAAGTGGGAGGCGGGAAGCGACGCCCGCCGGCGTGAACATGACCTTAATATCAGAGGGGGAGAGTAAATCGGGGCGCCTGTGTGCTAAGGGGATAAGCGAGGAATCCCCCCCAAGGCGGACACGCTAGGAGGTTGAGTGCCTCGTTGGAGAATCGCCCAGAAAGTGGGTATTTGAGGTTGCAGCCTCTGGCTTACGGTAACTCTTTCACCCACCGGGAGCTTGGTGTTATTTCTGTGGACGCTGGGGGAATTGGGCACCGGGGAACTGGGCACCGAGCGCGCGTGGGTGTGGGCGCCGGGGGGTGTTGGTGTCGCGCACGCTTTGAGAGCCTGGAACTTTTCCGTGCGTTCCGGAATGTAAAGGTGTTTTCAAGCTCGTCTCCTCTCCGCTGGGATTATGACCTCATTATCCCTGAATTTTTCTTCTTGGAGAATGTCAGGGGTTACTGTGAACCAGCGGAAGGTGTTTGTGGTGGTCATGAACTATTTAATTTTGTCAGTGAAATCTTTTTCTGCATTACTGGAGACTGTCGAGGGATTGTCTTTTTTTTTTTTTTAACCACGTGTTTGCAGTTTTTCATGTTCACTTTTTTTTTTTTTTAATTTTCAAAGAGCATTTCCTTTGCGGGTTGTGTTTTGAATCCTCAACTAGATAAAAATGTTTAGGAAAAGCACACAAACACACCTTGGGTAGATAAGAGGAACCTCCTTTATACGTGATCCCCTTAATGAGGTCAGCTTAACACAAAACGTTCTCTAGTTTTTGTAGATGGAAGGGACTTATGGGGTCATTTCTCTCCCATCACTGTCCTACCCCCAAACGACCACTACAAAGCCAATCAGCCTCTTCCCCCACGTTTTCTGGAGGAAAATACCTTTGTCTTTACTGCTTTAGGATGGAATCGTTTGCAGCCAGTGAGATGGTAGAAATTATGCTTAAGGGTTTCTGACAATGAAGTCTCTGTGTGAGGTGGGGAGGATGAGGAAAGGGTGCCGGAAAAGTTATTGCCACTAACAAGTGTTCTCCCTTCCCTGAAATTACCTCAAAACACAAAAGGTGATCGCAACTACCTTGGAGAGCTACCAAGTAAAGCTTGAGTTTACTGATAGATTTTGTTTGGTAACACCAGTTTTCTCCATTTTTTTCCAGTGAATCTGACAGCCAAAAAGATTGAGACCTCACTAAAGTCACATAGCTCGGTGACCGAGCGATGGGTAGTGCAGAGGACTTTTGATTTTGTCAAGTGCTTACCATGACACTAGCCCTAACGACAAGTTTGTTCCATTTTCCTAAACGTGTTAATTTACACTTTAAATTCAGTGTGGTAACATGCTGCTTACAGAAATTTGAGGGTGAAATCTTCTGGAACACAATTAGTTTCTGGCTTCTGGAGGGTTGATGATGAGTATGTCTAATTTTCTTTGAGTTTAGTACATGGCTTATGTAAATTGAACACCGTTTTAAAAGTTTGGCTTTAAAAACAGTACAGTCCATAAGTATTACAAAATATCGATATACTCTCCATTTTTTTAATAACTGGAGTTTATTCACCTTGGTGATAATATATTGCAATATGGGTAAAATAATAAGTGGAATTAAAGCTTCATGCAACATTTCAAAGAGAAAACTAACATATAATGAGTTTGTAACCGCAGAAATATATTTTAATTAGATTTCAGTTCGTTTTGTCCAGTTAAAAAAAATGAAAGTTACGTGTTAACAAAGTATAAGATTGTTTTAAAGTGTATTTTAGATATGTTTTTAAGAATAAGTGTCCTAGAGATTTACATTTTATTAAAATAGTGATTGTAGTCTATGTAGAATACAATGAAAGTAAAAAACATTATCTCTGTTGACCTGCATCTGTATATAATCTTAAAAAAGCTTACAGACATGAAACATTTTCAAGTGACTTAATGGAAATTAACTGATGTCAGTTAAACGTAGTGGAATAGAAATCCATGAGAAAATCCAAGAACACCAATTTAACAAAATAGTTCCTTAATGTTTAAACTTTTTCTTGAAGACATGTAACTGGTTTCTTGTCATAGGAATTTTTAGTCTAAAATTGCCAGTTGAAAGATGGGGAATAGAGGTTTTAAGTTTCTCTTTTTTTGTTTTAATTGAATAGCTATTTCATTAGTAAAGAATTCTATTTTCTTATTGTAGCTTGGTGTGTGCCTTGCCTAGTTTCACTTGATACTCTTCAGGAATTATGTAGAAAAGAAAAGCTCACATGTAAATCGATTGGAATCACCAAAAGGAATCTAAACAATTATGAGGTGGAATACTTGTGTGACTACAAGGTAGTAAAGGTAAGGCAAATATCTAGCCCCTTACAAGAGACCTAATCAGACTTCAGTATTTCGTATTTCTGTAACATAAAAAGAACATTAAAAGAAAAGCTCTTCTTAATGTTTAAAATTCTAAGGCATGATAAATTTATATGTCCTATCATCTGTGTTGCCAAATAGCATTGAGAGGATTTTGAAGCATAAAGTGTTCTTGCATTAGAATATTTTCAGGTGCTCATATTCCTCTACATCCAACTCTTGATTATCTCCGTGTGGGTTACCAGAGCAAATGTTTGATCTCCAATTGTCTTTCGTTTTGTTCGTGGATCGTATTTCCCCACTATCACCTGAAATGAACCTACCGTTTCAAACCAATTTTAGTGTTACTGACTCTCAAGAACATCACCATTTGCATTTCCTGCCATCTTGTCACACTCCAGATTTAGTCAGGTTCTAGGTTATAATAGAATGGCCTGGATTGCAAAGTCATTTCCAGCTTTTGTTTAGTACCTTAGGACTTAAGCAAACTCGTTTCACTTCTCTAAGCCTTCCTTTATTGCTCTTGAAAAACGGCAGAGTTGTTCTCAAAAGATTTTTTGATCTAAACTTTATATTTTTGAGTAATTCATCTGTCTATAGCCTACCTCACTTTCCAAGAACTGTTTTGGTCATTAATCTACCAAATCTATCAGATAAGTGAATCGGGAATCTTGTTTAAGTCTTTATTTTCCTCCTTCATCTTCTATATTGAATCAGTCACTAAATCCCATTCTTTCAAGTTCTTTAGTATCACTGCCTTCCCTGCTCAGTGGGATCTTATGCCCATGCATCTCACCTGCACTCTCAGCATCCTTCAGCCCCTGAAACAGCCCCAGTCATCTGCCATCTCGGTTTACAAGCTATGGACTGACCAGTCCAGCTGAGAATATTATACAATCATGCATATCAGCCCCATTATAACTTATTTCTGTTCTCACACTGCTCAGTTCTACCTGACAAGCTTTTTATCTTGCTTGCTTTTCCCATTCTTGTCAGCAGGTTTTCCAACTTGTATTACTTTTCTGGGTTTCTTACTCTATCCATTTCTCATTTTCTGCTGAAGACCTCCTACCTCAATGAAAAATAGGATCTTTCATTTGTAAACTCTCAACTTACCTTCACCACCAGCTGTTCACACTTATTCTTACTTCCATAGGTGTCACCATTTTTCTTTTTTCTTCCTATCTACCCCCTATAGGAGTTTTTTTTTTTTTTTTTAAAGGCCCAGAGTCTCGCTCTTGTCGCCCAGGCTGGAGTGCAGTGGTGCAATCTCAGCTCACTGCAACATCCACCTCCTGGGTTCCAGCGATTCTCCTGTCTCAGCCTCCTGAGTAGCTGGGACCACAGGTGCCCGCCACCATGCCCAGCTAATTTTTGTATTTTTTAGTAGAGATGGGGTTTCACCATGTTGGCCAGGCTGGTCTCAAACTCCTGACCTCATGATCTGCCCGCCTTGGCCTCCCAAAGTGCTGGCATTACAGGCGTGAGCCACTGCACCCGGCCAGACTTTTTTTCTTCTCTGATGTCTTGTTTATATCAAGCTCTCCTTTTTTACTGATATATCTCAGTCAGTAAACACATTCAGATCTTCCCTAACCTTCAGAGATTTTCTTTGGCCTTGCCTCTCCACTCATGCAAGTGTTTTCTGTCTTTTTCTACTACTGCATGTCCCATTAATTTTTTTAACAGATTTGTTGAGATATAATTCACATGCTATCATACAACTCACCTATTTAAAATGTACAATTCAGATTTTGTAAACCGGGCACGGTGGCTCACGCCTGTAATCCTAGCACTTTGGAGGGCCGAGGCGGGCAGATCACTCGAGGTCAGGAGTTTGAGACCAGCCTGGCCAACATAGTGAAACCCCGTCTCTACTAAAAATACAAAAATTAGCCAGGCATGGTGGCGGGCCCCTGTAATCCCAGCTACTCGGGAGGCTGAGGCAGGAGAATTGCTTGAACTCCAGAGGTGGAGGTTGCAGTGAGTTGAGATCACCCCTCTGCACTCCAGCCTGGGCAACAGAGCGAGACTCAGTCTCAAAGAAAAAAAAAAAAATCCCACAGATTTTCTAGTATACTTTAGGAGTCAGTTTTAGAACACTTTTCATTATCCCAAAAAGAAACAGTAAACCCCTTAGCTACCACCTGTTACCCCCAGACTTCCTCAGTTACCCTTCTACCTCCAGCCCTAGGGCAGCCACTACATCTGTTTGTCCATTTGCCTGGTTGGACATTTCATATAAAAGGAATCATACCATATGTGGTCCTTTGTGATTGGCCCCTTTCACTCAGCGTGTTTTCAGGGTTCATTCATGTTGTAAAATATATCAATAGTTCATTCCTTCTTATTGCCAAATAATATTTCATTGTATGGATATATCACATTTAACTTATTCATCACTTTGTGGACATTTGAGTTGTTTCCATTTTCGGACTATTATAAATAAGGCTGTTATGAACATTCGCCTACAGGGTTCTGTGTGGACATAAGTTTTCATGGTTCTTGGGTATATACCGAGGAGTGGAATTGCTGGGTCATATGGTGACTCTGTGTTTAACTGTTTGAGGAACTGCCAGACTCTTTTCCAAAGCACTGCATTTTACATTTCCACCAGCAGTGTATGAGTTTCAGTTCTTCACATCCTGGCCAAAACATGATGTTATCTGACTTTTTGATGATAGTTTTCCTAGTAGGTGTGAAGTGGCATCTCATTGTGGTTTTGATTTGTATTTTTCTGACTAATGATACTGAGCATCTCCTGTGCCTATTGGCCGTTTGTATATCTTTGGAGAAATGTCTGTTCCGATCCTTTGCGCCTTTTAAAAATTGGATTGTCTGTTTATTCTTGTAATCATACTTCATATAGTCTGGATACAAATCCCTTATTAGTATGTGATTTGCAAAAATTTTCTCCCATTCTGTGAGTTGTCTTTCCACTTCCCATTAGCTTTTTAACCCACCTTATTCTGACTTGTGCCCCTCAGTGACCTTTTAGTTGTCAGATTTGAAGACCTTGCATCTTATTCAACTTTTCCCCATTTAACACTGTTGGCTACCTTTTCCTCTTTGAAACTCTCGTCTATGGAGAAATTGTCTAGGTTTAACATTTGCCCCTTATTTATAAGTTGTGTGATCTTCAGCAAGTTACTTAGCCTTTCTGTCTTTCAGTTTCTTCATCTTTGAAACAAGGATCATTATTGTACTATTCTCACAGGGTGTTACTAGCATTAAATGAGTTAATATAGATAGAATGCGTGGAACAAAGGCCAGCGTGGTAATTATACTATGTGAGTGCTTACTGTGATTATTGTTACCTCTATTCCTACTTCTTTTCCACCTGTTTTTCTTACTGTTCTTTATGAACCTCCTTTACTATCTCTTATCTCTCCTCTGAAATGTTGATAGTCTTCGAGGCCCTGTTCTTGGCCTTCTCACCTTGTAGTTGCTCTGTAGGCAGCCTCTTTCCCAGTGGTTTCTACTTGTATGTGTTTGGCTCATTCAGTCTTTCTGAGGCCTTGAGCCCTTTCTGGGCTTCATTGCGAACTGGATACCCTACAGGTATCCAAGCTCATATTCAAAACTGCACCTGTTTTCCTCCTTCATACCTGGATTTTGCACTAGCGTTCCCTATCTTGGTTAACAGAAACATAATTCTCCCACTTACCTAACCTCATGATTGCATATATCTTTAATTCTTCGTTTCTTTTTACTCTCTAAATCTAATGGGTTATCATATTATGTTATCTCTATCTCTCTGTCCTTTCCTGTTCATTCCTGCTGTGCTTTCACAGAGAGAATTAGTAATAGTTACTTACGGGTCTGTGCTTACATTAAGGGAGCTACCAAGATTCTTGTGTGGAATCCTGAGTGTTGTGTTTCAGTTTCAGATCATTTTTGCTGTTTAGTTTCTTCTTAGTCTTTCTCATCAGTTCATCCCTTTTCTTGCTTCAGAATAAGTGACCTTCCTTTGCTCTCTTATGTCCTCAATACCCCACATACATCCCCCATTTCTTCTGTCTGGCACAGATATTGAATCTCTAAGCCAGCATTACTTCAGCATACCTCTGCCTTTTTTCTTCTCTTTCTCTTTCTTTTACAAATTCAGAGTAGGTGAAGGATCTTATGACCTTGTCCTTTTCTTGTGTGACCACCTTCACTTAGCTCATGAAAGATACTGTCTCAATACCATAGTCTACCGTGCCATTATAGTTGTTTCTTAAACCTAGCTCTGATTGCATTCAAGCCTTGCTTTAGACCTTTTCATGGTTCCCTATATACCAGTCTCATCTGAGACATGTTAGCATAGGACCAAGGTTCTTTATCATCTGGCCACCTGCCACCTTTCCAGCCTCATCTCTTGTCATATATCCTATTTTCTGAAATTGAAATATTTATAGATCATTTCATTTAGCTAAGATGTACTGAGCACCTGTTATGAGCTAGGCACTGTTCTAAGCATTGGAAACATAGCTGAAGAACAGACCCAGCTTATATTCTGATGCCTTGAACATATCATGCACTTTTGTGTCCCCTTTCCTCATCCATTTCCCTCTTCAGAATACTACCATTTCTCTTCCCTGGACCGCAAAATCCTTCACAGCCTGCACAGTTCAGTGCAAAGGTCACCACTTATTGTAGAACCACCTGCCCTTCCTCACCTCCAGCAAAATTAGTTGATTTATGTTCAGGATTTACAAAGCACCATTCTTGCCATTACTCTAGAACTTGTCGCACTTTATGGTCTTGTTTGTATCAGATCTTCCCTGCTAAATCATCCACCATTTGAGGGCCAGGACTATGTCTCATTGTAGTCCCGGTACAGAACGGGTGTTTGGTCCATGGTCATTGAATTGAATTGTCTTTTGCTTCGGTCATGTTTCTAGGGCCTACATTCACTATTAGACTAGGCCTTCCTGGCTTCATGCTTAGATGATAGCAGCATTCTGTTGACTCATATCTCCTGTTTCTTTTTCTCGTATACTTACTCAACAAATATTTGAGTTTCTTCTGTGTGCCAGACACTGTGTTAGGCACTGGGAATAGAAAGATTAATAAGAAACTCCCTCACTATAAAGAACTCACAGCCTAGTGAGAAAGTTTGACAAATAAATAGCCCGTTGCAGTGTAGATGTATAAAAAGTGCTGTGGCAATCATCGTTAGAAGATCTGTGGGAGGTACACCTTGGATAGGTCACAGAAAGCTTCCCAGAAGTGATGTCGAAGTGGAGCCTGAAAAGGCGAGCATTGTAATTGACTAGGGCTTCTGTCTGGAGAATGAGGTGGTCGGAGATGGATGTGGGAAAGAAAGAGGTGAGTGAAGGATTTTTCAGCCATCCTAAGGCAATGGGGAGTTAGTTGGCAGGTTCTAAAGAGAGTGACACATCAGGTTTGTAATTGAGAGAATTTTCTCTCTGCAAAAAAGAAAGGGGATTGATAGGGAAAGGAATAACACGTGCATGGCTGCATGTTCTGAATGGCTGTCATAGTAACCAGACCAGAAACAATGGTGCTTGGACTAAAGTATTAACGATGTCAAGGAAAAGTAGGTGCACAGTTCTTTTGTTTTTTTAAAAAAAAATAAGGATGTGAAATGTATGTCTGTGGCTTGTGGTCACAGGGTTGGGTGGGGGTCTGGTAGTGAAGGTGCCAGGTCTAGGAAAATACAGGTTTCTGACTTGGGCAGTGTTGTAGACAGTATTACTGTTCACCAGGAATACAGGGGTGGGAACTAGATTGGGTTTGGGGACCCATTTCCAGTGGGTTTAAGTTCTACTTAAAACGTACTCAACTTTCTTGAGTACTTTCAAAATGTACTTTCTTGAAGACATTTTAAGTGGAACTTAAACCAACTGGAAGTGGGGCTCAAATCAGTAGTGAGATCTAACTAGAAACATAGATCCTAAAGTAATTGGCAAAAAGATAGAGAGGGAAGCCTTGGGAGTGGATGCAGTTTCCTGTTCATGAACTCAGCCAATATTTACTGGCCATCTACCATGTCCTGCACTAGGGGTTGGGAATCTGAGCAATGACTGATGTGAGGGTACGGTCCCTGATACTACGGAGTTTATCGTTCAGTGAGGGTAGAAATACCTTAAATACAGTTGGACAAAGTACTTATTGTAGTTGACGTAAGTGTTGATGTGACAGAAAGATCTCACTTATCCTGGAGAGACTGGGCAGGTATCCCTGAGGAACTGATGTTTCAACTTAGTACTAAAGGAAGAAAGGGATACGTGGGAGGGATTTCGAGGCAGAAGACAGCCTGACTTCAAGGAGTAGAAAGAGGGCCTTCAAGGAATAGAGGGTGTGAGTGGAACAGAGCAAGTAGGAGGGAGCACGTGAGGCTGGCGGGGTGGGCAGGCCCCAGAGTGTGCGGCTCCTCATAGGCCGAGGAAAGGATTTTGGACTTCCTCTTAAGGGCGTAGAGAACCATTTAGTAGTTTTAAGCAGGGGAGCAGCGTGCTGAGATGTATGTGTTGAAAACATGACTCTGGCTGTTGTGCCCTGAATGGGTTGAGGGTGGCAAGAGGCGATTGCAGTAGCCCAAGCAAAGCAAATGTGAGCAGAAAAGAAGGACTGAGGATGAGCCCTGAGGAGTAGGTGGGGACACTCATAGGAAGGACTGTCAGAGTCTGAGACACACTGGCAAGAGAGGTAGTCAGAAAATGGGAAGAGTTGGCCGGGCGCAGTGGCTCACACCTGTAATCCCAGCACTTTGGGAGGCCGAGGCGGGCAGATCATGAGGTCAGGAGATTGAGACCATCCTGGCCAACATGGTGAAACCCCGTCTCTACTAAAAATATAAAAATTAGCTTGGCATGGTGGTGCGCTTGCCTGTAATCCCAGCTGCTCGGGAAGCTGAGGCACGAGAATCTCTTGAACCCAGGAGGCGGAGGTTGCAGTGAGCCGAGTTCGCGCTACTGCACTCCAGCCTGGTGACAGAGCGAGACTCGGTCTCAAAAAAAAAAAAAGAAAGAAAGAAAATGGGAAGAGTAAATCATGGGAACCAGAAAAAAGATGATGTCAGCAGGAGAGTATTAAACAGTAGGTCAGAGAACTGGAAAGAATCCACTGTATTTAGTAATGGAGGGTCACTGATGCCCTTAGAGCACATCTGAGAAGAGCCAAAGGAATGAATTAAAGAATGAACCAGGCTGGGTGCAGTGGCTCACACCTGTAATCCCAGCACTTTGGGAGGCTGAGGCGGGCGGATCACCTGAGGTCGGGAGTTCGAATCAGCCTGACCAACATGGAGAAACCCCGTCTCTACTAAAAATACAAAATTAGCCGGGCGTGGTGGCACATTCGTGTCATCCCAGCTACTTGAGAGGCTGAGGCAGGAGAATAGCTTGAATCCAGGAGGCAGAGGTTGCAGTGAGCTGAGATCGTGCCATTGCACTCCAGCCTGGGCTACAAGAGTGAAACTCTGTCTCAAAAAAAAAAAAAAAAAAATTAACCGGAGGTAAGAAAGTAGAGTCAAGTAGTATGGACAATTCTTCCATGAATCCTAGCTTTCAAGAAAACGAGAGGGCTACATGGGTATAAGGGTGTTTATAATTTTTTTCAAGTTTTTTTGAAAAGACCATTGTGATAGTAATTTTTTTTTAATTTTGAGGAGGTATTATGCATGTAGTTTTAAAAAGTGAATGTTATAAAAGGTCAGATACTGACATCTACCCCATGACCTAGTTTCAGTCTCTCAGTCTTAGCAACTTAATATGTCTTTTAGAGATTCCCTACATATACAAAAGTTTATATCTCAGAGGAGGTTTAGTTTTATTTTGCTTTTTAAAAATGGAGCCTGTTTAAATGCTAGTGAGAACCAGCAGAGGGAGATACTGAAGAGACAAGAAGAATTGACCGAGGAAGTGCGTCTCTCTTTTCATGTCTGCATCCACCTTATCTCTAGCTCCATGGCCATGGAAGGCTGGCAGTTAAGGCAGTTAATGCCTGGTGGTTTCCATTTTCTCTTTGCATTAGTAACAAAGGTCATACATCACTGAAAGTAACACAGGAGGTAGGGGTGGGAACCTTGAGCAAAGTGGAGGAGGTCTGAAATAGCCAACTTGAGAAATGGAAAAAATTCTGTGGGGGCAGGAAAAAGGGTTGTTACTATTATGAATTCATGTGAAGGGTCAAGTTGAACTTAAAGGGTGTTAATTGTAGTAGTATTGAGTCTCAATGCAAGGTGATTTTTCTGCAGCATTATTGTTGCTACATCACCCCTTCATACAGAATAATTTCTGACAAAACTATGGGTATTTAAGATAGTTCAGTTAAGAACAAGATCCTCTGTACACATTGATGGACATGCACATAGCTTAGTAAGCTGAGCAATAAATATTGCCTATAGCTTTGGTTTCTTAAAGTATACAGGTACTTTTGTGTTTCGAGAACCACCTCTATACCGCGTGGCACAAATTAATAATAGTCCACATCTGACAATATAGTGATATTCCTGAAACACTGATTGAACCTAGAGTGGTTAAGAACTAGAATAACAGAAATCATTATACTACAACCTGTATTTGAGAGATCAGGAAAATACAGCTCTAAGAAAATACTTTAACAATCAATGTCATGTGGCTCACTTTTCAATTCTGGGTCTCTAACCCAACTATCACAATTCCTACTCTTACTGGCATGAAAATTCAGTGATTTTCCATTGACTATAATAGTTCTCAGACTATGCTCCCATGGAACCACTGGTGTTTTCATAATCAAATTCCAGTTATTTATTTAGAGACAGGGTCTCACTCTGTTGCCCAAGCTGGAGTGCAGTAGCCTGATCTTGGCTCACTGCAGCCTTGACATCCCAGGCTCAAGCGATCCTCGCATCGCGGCCTCTTGAGTAGCTAAGACCACAGGCATGTGCCACCACATGCTGCTAATTTGTAGAGACAAGGTCTCACTATATTGTCCAGGCTGGTCTCCAACTCCTGGGCTCAAGCAATCCTCCTGCCTCAGCCTCCCAAAGTGAGCCACTGTGCCCAGCCAGATGCAGGTTATTTTAACACTGATATTGAATATGATGATTATTTCAAAATTGGCAGAAAAAATTACCTAGTGGAAAGACAAATTTTTTTTGTACTTTGTCTTCTCATATGTTTCATTTAAAGTTTTGGTGTTTGCTGCCACTTGTTGGCCATAGACAGCAGGTGACAAATATTGAGAAACTGTGAATTGTTACCTCCAAGTTTATCAGCTTGTATTTCCTTTAAGAATTCATACAGTTATTGTTGTGATTTGTATATTACATACCTTTTGGTACTCCTATTTTTTTGTTATACATTCAGAAACATTTAGTCACAGCCTAAGATATGGTGGGCAGTTGTGCTCATTTGGGGGCTATAAAAAATAAGATTCCATCCCTTCCCGCAAATAACTTAGATTTTAAATTGGAAATTGGAACAAAAAGGAGTTGACGGTGATCAGTTCTTCTTGGGTATGAGAGACAGGAAAGACTTCATAGAAGAGGTGATATTTACACTGTTTCAAAAGATGAGACGAGCATTCATTGGAACAGTGGGAAAGGCCCTCCTAATTAGGGAGAACTTTGTGAACAAAGCAGCAGGGGCATCAAAAGGCCTGGCAAGTTGTTCATTGTGGCCAGTGTGTGTTGGGTGAATGGGGCCATGATGGAAGATGGAGCCAGAGAGGCATCAGGGAACAGTTCCAGAGTGGCTTGCTTTCTGAAAAGAGGAACTTTGAACTTTGTTCCCTAGGCAGGGTGGAAACCATTAACAGTTTTTAAGCAAAATAACAACAGGATAACTGGTTCTGTGGATTTTTGTTTTTACAAAAAAAACTCCGTAGTAAAGAAGGATAGAGTGTTTGAAGCTGTAAGTCTGGAGTAGGGAAACTAGTTGGAAGATTAATGTTTAAGAATGCAGGCAAGAATTGTGGGCCTGAAGTGACTAACCCTATAGAAATAGAGATGGACAGGAAGAAGTCCATCTCTAAAGAAACTTAGTGATGATTGGATTGAGGAGAAGAAGGAATTGAGATAACCTGGTTTCTGGCTTGTGTGAGTAGGTGGACAGGTAAGATTCACCATGATAAGGAATAAAGAAATAATCTGATATGGAAGGACAGTGGTGAGTTACATGTCGATAGGTTGCTTTAAGAACCATCCGGTAGGCTATTGGATATATTGGGCTGCAGATAAAACTTGGAGAGTCATCAGCATATAATTATTAGTTAAAACTCTGGGGTGATGAGGTTGTCCAAGGAGATCGTTTATAGTAGGAATTCTCTAAACCCGGAATCTAAATATCCTGAAATTACCCAAAATGTTTTATATGTGGTTTTTTGTTAGAGAAAAGTCCATCGCTTTCATCAGATTCTCCAAAGGGATAAACAGGTTCATGTGAAAAGGGATGCCAGACAGGGTCCTGAGTGTCTCCATCGTGTAAGTGATGGTCAGGGGAAGCAGTCTCAGCAAGGAAAATACAGAGGAGCAAGAAGGAAGTCTGAGAAATGGTTAGGTGGTGGCTGCCGCCTTAGAGAGGTAAAATAAGAGAAGGGCTGAAGAGTCCGTGGGTTTGGCAATTAATAGATCTGTAAGATTGTTCTTAACTAACAAGATGGAGTTAAGTGTACTTCATGAAGCTCCCCTAGAGGCACCATGGTTTCTGAGAACTTTAAGAACCACTGGCCTACAATAAAGTTCAAGTGTCTCAGCGAAGTGAGTGTTATGGTTGTTTAAAATTTGTTCTTGCCTTACCATGACAAGTTTTAGCTTGTTTCAACATTCCGAACCTTAAAGCTAGACAGATCCATCTTTTCACTATTTTTTAGATACTTCATGCAAATCTTAGCTCCCAGCTTTTGCCCATGTTTTTCATCCTGCCATGTTCCCTACTCAATCACTGCTCTCACTCCTTCAGAGTGTAGTGTGTACTGCTTTCTGTCTTCCCTTTTCTCATTGTCTGAGCTGCATTGATTTCCCTCCATATTCTGGTGATAATGCCTTAGGTTGCTACTTATTTCACATTACTGCTGCCTCTTCCCTAAGAGATTTCACTCCTAAAGGCTAGTAATATATTTCCCTGTACCCCCTAGTGACCAAACGTTCATATACTTATTATAGATCCTAAAATATTTGAATGACTTTAACTGACACTGAAGATAGTTGGGGGAAATGTCTTTTTTTTTTTTTTTTTTTTTTTGGAGACGGGGTCTCGCGCTGTCACTCGGACTGGGCTGGAGTGCAGTGGCTTGATCTCAGCTCACTGCAACCTCCGCCTCCCAGGTTCAAGCAATTCTCCTGCCTCAGCCTCCCAAGTAGCTGGGATTACAGGTGCCTGCCCACCATCATGCCAAGCTAATTTTTTGTATTTTTAGTACAGATGGGGTTTCACCATGTTGGCCAGGCTGTTCTCGAACTCCTGACCTCGTGATTCACCCGCCTTGGCCGGGAAGTGGCTTTAAAAAAAAATTCATATGATGTATTCCAAATTACATAGGAGTGATTTATGGATCATTTTTGCCACTGGGATTCCATTTCTATAGGTAATCAAGAGTTGATTACATATCAGAATAAGATATTGATATAATAAGCTTATGAACTTTTTGGCCTTTATTTGGCATTTTAGCTTATTCTTAAAGTGGTTTTCTGTGTAAAATCATTTTTCAAAGTGGAAATATCTTTTCTGGATTTAAAAAATAAAATATGCTTATAAAATAAAAGTCAAGTCTACCAAGTTGAAACAAATCTTACTAATATTTCTATGCTAGTCTGCTATAAGCATTCATGTTTTATAAGCATATTTCCTGTTCATAAATTCAAGTAGGTACCAATGTGATTAGCATACGAAACTTGGTCATTTAAAATGCAAGTGATTCACTAAGATTAAATACAATTAATTATTTGGGAAATAACTTCAGTGGCAGATGTTTTTAGTGTTCCTGGATGATTTAACCATTGACTTAAAGCCATCATTTCTATTTCTTTGATTGTTTGCTGGGAACACTTGGCATAACCCAGGGCTATGGTAGGAAAAACTGTAGCCAAAAAAAGAAAAAGGACCAGGGTTGCATTGCTTTATTCTAGCATCTGAAAAATTTTAAATGTTTAGAATTAAGGGGAGTAGAAAAGTTAGATGCTGCCAGTTGGATCTTGTATCTGCTAGAGTGTGAACAGATACCCACTAACAGCAGTCCTGAATTGTAGCGGTCACCTGAAAGGAGGAAGAAATCCTTAGGCTTTAGTGGGGCTCAATTTGACAAATACTAAAATATACATCTAGGCTTTTTTTTTTTTCCTAGAACCGCAATATATATTTCCACAGAATTACAGTTTTTGTGCATTTCTGCACACCATGTAATCACATTTTTTAAGAGAAGAAAACTTTTGACCAATTTTCAAAAGAAAGCAAAGTTTTTAATTCACAAAGATTACTGCTTGTTGAATAGAATATAATGAAACAAAATATTAAGATGGAGATAGTGGGGATAAAATAAGCCCACTCCTGGCTGGGCACCTGGTTCCTGCACAGCTGCCTCATGGTGTCCCTCAGCCCAATTTGTGCCTCAGCAACATGGCAGATATCACATGGCTTAGACCTTTCGTCATTAATGCATTATGACTGTTAAAACAACTGTCATGGACATCTGTACTTTGTAATAAAAACTTTCTTAAAATTTTCAGGGAAAAGCAGTTATCTCAATTAACAAGATTTTTCAGTATCTAAGACTTAAAATGATAATGTAACTGTCCAATGCAGTTTAATCACCTTTTTATTTTAGAAGACATTTTATGATCTAATGTTACCCCTTGGGCATGTGGCTATATATTATTCCAGAAGAAAAAAAAAATTACTGAGACTTTACTTCAAAATTTGTTAGACACACTTAACTGTGTTTTTTATCTTTTATTTTTTACTTTTATTTGTTTTGTTTTGTTTTTGACATGGAGTCTCGCTCTTTTGCCCAGGCTGGAGTGCAGTGGCACAGTCTTGGCTCACTGCAACCTCCTCCTCCTGGGTTCAGGCGATTCTCCTGCCTCAGCCTCCCAAGTAGCTGGGATTACAGGTGCCTGCCACCACACCCGACTAATTTTTTGTATTTTTAGTAGACAGGGTTTCGCCATATTGGCCAGGCTGGTCTTGAACTCCTGGCCCCAAGTGATTCACCCACCTCTGCCTCCCAGAGTGCTGGGATTACAGGCGTGACCCACCGCGCCCAGCCTGAACTGCCTTTTTAAAAAGAAACTTAAACGTGGCATTGCCTTACTTTATGGGAGGAAAACATAGTCATTGGAGTGAAAAGACAAGATACCATGGTGCCTTGTTGCCAAGGCATCGTGGCCAACAACAGTCTGAGGGATAAATTAGAATAGTTGCTCTTAGGTGGCTTGAGTGCCTGCTACCTAATCCAGTCATGGGTGAGTCTAAATAAAATCAGCATTCTCTAGAAGAGAGCTGTCCAATAGAAATGTAATGCAAGCTGCAGATGCCATTCAACATCTACTAACCACATTGAACAAAGTAAAAAGAAACAGCTGAAATTGCTTTCAAGAATGTATTTGATCCAATATATCCAAAATATTATTTCAACCTGTAATAGTTTTAAGTTACTTAGTGTTCTTTTTTTTGTATGATAGAAAGTCTTCAAAATTCAGTGTGGGTTTTTTTTTTTTTTGCTTTTTTGTTTGTTTGTTTGTTTTGTTTGTTTGAGACTGAGTCTCGCACTCTGTCACCCACGCTGGAGTGCAGTGGTGCAATCTTGGCTCACTGCAACCTCTGCCTCCCAGTTTAAAGCGATTCTCATGCCTCACCCTCCCTAGTACTGGGATTACAGGCGTGCACCACCACACCCAGCTAATTTTTGTGTTTTTAGTAAAGATGGGGTTTTCCCATGTTGCCCAGGCTGGTCTCAAACTCCTGGGCTCAAGCGATCCACCCACCTTGGCCTCCCAAAATGCTGGGATTACAGGCATGAGCCACCGTGCCCAGCCTCAGTGTGTATTATATTTTAAGCATATCTCAATTCAGATTGGCCACATTTCAAGTTTTCAGTAGCTGTATGTGGCTAGTAATAACTGTATTGGACAGTTCATCTCTAGAACATCTAGAGAATGTGTGCCCATGATGTTGAGAAATGAGTTCCCTTGTGTCTGGTGTTTGATATTAAGTTATGGACGTTAGGAATGCCTGAATCTATTGCTGGCCAAGTAAGCCACTAACCTAGTTCATAAAGAGTTAGCTTTGGGACCATCTATTTCCATGATCAAAATAAATACATCTGGGTTTAACCTGAATCACCATTTAGTAACATAGTCATCAGTTTCAGTACCTTTGTCTTTTTCCAGGTAAAACTCTTTAGCCTCTTATCAAACATGTTATGCCACATCTAAATTCCATATTTTATGTAATATAAGGAAAAATAGTTTTATTTGTATGATTTATACTTCATGTGTTAGGAACCTGTGACTACATGTTCTGAACTGTTAGTAAGAAAAACGGTAATGGATACCTTACTCTTTAAGATTTTTAATTATTTTTGGTAAAACTGGGAAATAGCCGTCTGATTTGCATTTTATTTTCTTTTGTATTTTAAGGATATGGAATATTATCTTGTAAAATGGAAAGGATGGCCAGATTCTACAAATACTTGGGAACCTTTGCAAAATCTGAAATGCCCGTTACTGCTTCAGCAATTCTCTAATGACAAGCATAATTATTTATCTCAGGTAAAGAAAGGCAAAGCAATAACTCCAAAAGACAATAACAAAACTTTGAAACCTGCCATTGCTGAGTACATTGTGAAGAAGGCTAAACAAAGGATAGCTCTGCAGAGATGGCAAGATGAACTCAACAGAAGAAAGAATCATAAAGGAATGATATTTGTTGAAAATACTGTTGATTTAGAGGGCCCACCTTCAGACTTCTATTACATTAACGAATACAAACCAGCTCCTGGAATCAGCTTAGTCAATGAAGCTACCTTTGGTTGTTCATGCACAGATTGCTTCTTTCAAAAATGTTGTCCTGCTGAAGCTGGAGTTCTTTTGGCTTATAATAAAAACCAACAAATTAAAATCCCACCTGGTACTCCCATCTATGAATGCAACTCAAGGTGTCAGTGTGGTCCTGATTGTCCCAATAGGATTGTACAAAAAGGCACACAGTATTCGCTTTGCATCTTTCGAACTAGCAATGGACGTGGCTGGGGTGTAAAGACCCTTGTGAAGATTAAAAGAATGAGTTTTGTCATGGAATATGTTGGAGAGGTATGTTTCATTTGCCACATAGTAAATGATGGACATGTAAGGTTTATACTTTTGGAAAATTACCTTTTTATCTCTTTAACAGGTACTTGGTACATTTTGATATTTTCATTTGCAGATATGTAGAAATTTATTCAGATTTAGGAGAAGAGTTCACTGGCATATTTAGAAATAAAAAACTTTTATATGAACAAAAAATATATGTTAAATTGATATAGTCATCTTTCAACAAATACACATTCCTATTAGTCAAACCTAGGATTTGTAAAATTTAAAATATGACAACTGTTTTTACCCAAAAGTCCTAAGAAGAAACTCAGATGTAGCACATGCTGCTTTGAAACTTGAAAGTTTTAATTTACTTCATCTATTTGACCAAATATGATTAAATGTAGTTGGCAGAACTCTATTTTGGATCAACATGAAAGATACTATATTTATGAGTTTTGTAAAATATACACAAGCATTTATTGCATCCATAATCTGTAACTTACTTTTGAACTGTGAAGACCATTCTCAAAACTACCATACAAATACTAGCAAATTTATTTGTATACAAATCATATATATATGTATATACATATATAAATGTAAAAAGTATTTGCCGTGTGTCACATACTATTCTAAGCACTTGATGTATTCACTAATCCTCTCCAAAACTCAGTGAGGTAGTACTATTTCTTTTTTTTTTTTTTTTGAGAAGTAGTACTGTTATGTCCATTATTATAGAGAAATTGAGCACCTTGCCCAAGGTCACACAGGTCACATAGTAATAAGAACCGAGATTCAAAGCTCTAAAATCAGTAGTCTTCACCATGGCACCACACTGCTTCAAACTGAAGGGTAGGTTGAGCTGTGACTAGAAAGACACAAGCATGGCTACATATCTGGAGTTGTCAACTCTGGATTTTTTAGTTGGAATTGGGTCACCTATAATTATCTGTATTCATCTATAATTCTGAAACTAAATTAGATGTCTGTTTTGATTCTTACACTTTTAGACAGTGGTAGATTATTATAAATTGTTCAGTATACAAGATCTTGTATAATCAAATTACTCTTTTTGTTAACCAAAATTTTTTAAGTTGCATTCTTAACGAGTGCAGCAGCCAAATTTGGTTGGTAATATAAAGTACTTTAGACACTTTTGGTTTCTTAAGCTGAGCGTGTCATAAAACTTGTGTTCTTAAGAGCAGAACTGTAGATGACGATCTTAGACTTACAGAATTGCATGAAAATAACATATTCTACAAAAACAAAACCTTCCATTCCAAAGTTAACATAGCTTCTCCCCTGTATTTTTAACAATTTTCCATTTGTAACTGCATATATATAAGTTACAGGAAAAATGTGCCTGGATCATATTTAGAGCATGTACTTGCAGATTTAGTCCTTAACATTCAGTTGTGTCCTGTAGAGAGCTATAGTTGTATAGCTTTTTGAACATCCTAATTATAATGAAAGTAATGCAGTGTTTCAATGTACTGCTCAAATCCTGTTTAAAAAGTCATAAATCAACCAGGTACAGTTAATCCCAGCACTTGGGGAGGTCAAGGCTGGAGGCTCACTTGAGCCCAGGAGTTCCAGACCAGTGTGGGCAACATAGTGAGACCCCACATCTCTATAAAAACTAAATCATTAGCTGGGCATGGCGGTATGCACCTGTGATCCAGCTAGTCAGGAGGCTGAGGCAGGAAGATCGCTTGATCCCAGGAGTTAAAGGATGCAGGGAGTCATGATGGCACTACCGCATTCTAGCCTGAGTGACAGAGTGAGACCCTGTTTAAAAAAAAAAGGTCATCAGTCTTTTGCATTATCATTTTTCTTCCCCTCATTTTCCCACCTCTTTGCATCTGAGTCTCAGTTTGTGTGAATGTTTGCTTTGATGACACCTTAATTTCTTACTTTTTAAATATTTGTAGGTATTCGCATATTAGTAGATAGGTAGATGAATGCTTCTTTGGTTCAGTAGCTACATAATATACTTACAGTTTTTTCTGTTTAGGTAATCACAAGTGAAGAAGCTGAAAGACGGGGACAGTTCTATGACAATAAGGGAATCACGTATCTCTTTGATCTGGACTATGAATCTGATGAATTCACAGTGGATGCGGCTCGATACGGCAATGTGTCTCATTTTGTGAATCACAGCGTAAGAAGACATACGTAAATTTTACACACGACTAACAATTCAACCTAGTACTAGTTTCCATAGCTAAAGAATAATTCCCTTTAAACTACATATCCTTTTAACATTTCCAAAATATGTATTTTATAAGGAGGGCAGCTTCTGTTAAGTTATGGTATTATTGCTGTATTAGGAAAATTAAACATTGAGGTGCCTACCAAATATTAATAGGGTGTATTTTACAGGAGTCTTTACATATGTTACTTCATTTAAACTTTCTAGTAACTTTGTACAGTAGGTATTATTTTCATATTATAATGAGCAGAGCAATTAAGAGGTAAAATGTCCAAGAATTACACAGAACTGTGTCTTAATGGAAGTTAACATGACTAAATTGTAGGATGTACAACTGAAGGTAAATGTATTTTCTTAAAATGTAAACATGTTAACTTTTTATAAAATTTAAAGATTTGTAGAGTATTTATTAGGGCTATTTTTCTAAATTATAAATTAGTATTCTTCCTTACCTTTTAATGTCTGAAAGCTCTTAGAATACAGCTGGCACTTAACTGCAGAATTCTGGACTCTATAAATAATTTCCAAAAATTAGGGAAGTTAATAATTTTGGGTTACCTACTAAGTACCAAGTGGATAGTAAAACATTAGGCTTGTTAGGGTGACATTATCTGCATTTTGTGGATAATAAGGACAGTGTGTGCCACAAAGTTATATAGCTGAACATATAAAGGAAGTAGACCATGTTAAACTTTTGATGGATTTCATAGTAAGAAATTGGTGTATGATTAGTAGAGAGCTTCTGGTCCCTTGTTTGTTGATTAAACATTGAAGAATTTTTTTCTTAATGATAAATTCGAGATACTCTCAAAATAGAGATATTCTATCCAGGGCCATCAAACAGTTTTGATTCCTTAGTATGACTCACTACATCTTTTTTCTTGCATATTCCGTAAGTTTACTGTAGTATTCTCAAAACATTGAAGAGTTTGGACCAAAAATTCAAGCAGTGAAACTCCATGCAGTGTAAAATTTGAGTTCTGTAGTGCAGATTTGATTTTTTAAACACAGTTATTCTAGTTCTTTTAAAGTATATGCCTTACTGAAATAGTTACCAGTGAAATAATAATGTTATCTGGGATTTGTATTGAAATTCTCCAGGAAAAAAAAAAGTTGGGACTAGAGGAATAAGATTGGCAAGCATGTTACTAATTGTTGAAGCTGTATAGTGGATACATAGGGATTTCTTACTTTCTCTATTTTATGCTTGTCTGAAGTTTTTATAAGGGAAAAAAATCTTTTTAAATGTGCATGCCTCAAAGACCTCTAAGCAATAAGCAACTTAATTTCCAGTGGAACTTTAACTAAATCTCTAGGAAAGTAAACATTTTATATGGTATGTAGAAGGGCTTGTTCACACCGTTTGTACTTAAATGGGTTCTAATGTTCCTTTTTAGTGTGACCCAAATCTTCAGGTGTTCAATGTTTTCATTGATAACCTCGATACTCGTCTTCCCCGAATAGCATTGTTTTCCACAAGAACCATAAATGCTGGAGAAGAGCTGACTTTTGATTATCAAATGAAAGGTATGCTTTTCAAGTACAGTTTCATTGGTGTCAGTTTCAATATGAAGAATCAAATCAGACTAGGAAGAGACCTTAGATATTTGAACCAAACCTAATACTAAAGATGAAAAGTTGAGGCACTAAGTTTGTCATCCTAAGGTACAAAGCTAATCCAACAGCTAATACTAGAACCCAGGTCTGCCTGAGCTTCAGCTGAGGAATGGTTCTACATCGTATATTTTCAGAACTTCCATTTTGGAAACTGATTTATTTATTATAGCATCTTAATACTGTACTGCTTGTTTTTTGTTTTTGTTTTTTAATTGTGGGCTAAGCATGCTGGCTCCTGCCTGTAATCCCAGCACTCTGGGCTTGAGCCCAGGAATTCAAGACCAGCCTGGGCAACATGGTGAAACTCTGTCTCTACAAAATATGAAAAAACTAGCCGGGCGTGGTGGCGTGTGCCTGTAGTCCCAGCTACTCAGGAGGCTGAGGTGGGAGGATGGCTTGAGACAGGGAGGTTGAGGCTACAGTTGAGCTGTGAATAGCACCACTGCACTCCAGCCTGGATGACAGAGACCCTGTCTGAAAAAAAAAAACTATAAGCCTACATTTTTGAATTTTTACTGAGAGATGTATAGTCAAAAGATTGAAAATATTTAAATCACATACAAATTTATTCTATTCCTACTTGAACCTGGCTTTTAAAAAGAACATTTAATTCTATTTGCTTTATTGTGACAATATAAATGTTTTCTTTCCTTTAAGAATGATGGCCTTTACATATTGTCATTGCTTAACCTCTTACATACTGTGCTTTTATATACGGTGTGAAATGAATGTGTATTAGATATTCCCAGTAAGTTTCATCATTTCAGAAATCCTTTCTGACAAATATGGGCTAATAACATAAAGTTTACCTATTATTAACCCACACCATCCTTTCAAGACAATTCATTATGATTTCACTCTGAATATTAACATTTATTTGTAAATATTTCAAAGGGAACTAACTACATTTCCTTGGGAGTTAACTTACTCTAAGGGTCTTGACCATGTAACTACCCTCTAACACTGATAATAAAGCTAATATAATAGAAAATTTGAAATTTATTCTAAATTGTCTTAACTCTCTTTCTCCTGTATTTCTTTTTCTGTGTCTTCAGGTTCTGGAGATATATCTTCAGATTCTATTGACCACAGCCCAGCCAAAAAGAGGGTCAGAACAGTATGTAAATGTGGAGCTGTGACTTGCAGAGGTTACCTCAACTGAACTTTTTCAGGAAATAGAGCTGATGATTATAATATTTTTTCCTAATGTTAACATTTTTAAAAATACATATTTGGGACTCTTATTATCAAGGTTCTACCTATGTTAATTTACAATTCGTGTTTCAAGACATTTGCCAAATGTATTACCGATGCCTCTGAAGAGGGGGTCACTGGGTCTCATAGACTGATTTGAAGTCGACATATTTATAGTGCTTAGAGACCAAACTAATGGAAGGCAGACTATTTAAAGCTTAGTATATGTGTACTTAAGTCTATGTGAACAGAGAAATGCCTCCCGTAGTGTTTGAAAGTGTTAAGCTGATAATGTAATTAACGATTGCTGAGAGATCAAAGATTCAACTTGCCATACACCTCAAATTCGGAGAAACAGTTAATTTGGGCAAATCTACAGTTCTGTTTTTGCTACTCTATTGTCATTCCTGTTTAATACTCACTGTACTTGTATTTGAGACAAATAGGTGATACTGAATTTTATACTGTTTTCTACTTTTCCATTAAAACATTGGCACCTCAATGATAAAGAAATTTAAGGTATAAAATTAAATGTAAAAATTAATTTCAGCTTCATTTCGTATTTTGAAGCAATCTAGACTGTTGTGATGAGTGTATGTCTGAACCTGTAATTCTTAAAAGACTTCTTAATCTTCTAGAAGAAAAATCTCCGAAGAGCTCTCTCTAGAAGTCCAAAATGGCTAGCCATTATGCTTCTTTGAAAGGACAGGATAATGGGACCAGGATGGTTTTTTGGAGTACCAAGCAAGGGGAATGGAGCACTTTAAGGGCACCTCTTAGTAACATGAATTGGAAATCTGTGTCGAGTACCTCTGATCTAAACAGTAAAACAAGCTGCCTGGAGAGCAGCTGTACCTAACGATACTGTAATGTACATTAACATTACAGCCTCTCAATTTCAGGCAGGTGTAACAGTTCCTTTCCACCAGATTTAATATTTTTATATTTCCTGCAGGTTCTTCTTAAAAAGTAATCTATATTTTTGAACTGATACTTGTTTTATACATACATTTTTTTTAGATGTGATAAAGCTAAACTTGGCCAAAGTGTGTGCCTGAATTATTAGACCTTTTTATTAGTCAACCTACGAAGACTAAAATAGAATATATTAGTTTAGGGGGTGGGAGGGTTCCAACATAGTATTCAATCTCAGGAAAAACTATTCTTTCATGTCTGATTCTGAGATTTCTGATTGTGTTGTGAAAATGATAAATGCAGCAAATCTAGCTTTCAGTATTCCTAATTTTTACCTAAGCTCATTGCTCCAGGCTTTGATTACCTAAAATAAGCTTGGATAAAATTGAACCAACTTCAAGAATGCAGCACTTCTTAATCTTTAGCTCTTTCTTGGGAGAAGCTAGACTTTATTCATTATATTGCTATGACAACTTCACTCTTTCATAATATATAGGATAAATTGTTTACATGTTTGGACCCTCAGATTCTGTTAACCAAAATTGCAGAATGGGGGGCCAGGCGTGTGTGGTGGCTCACACCTGTGATCCCAGCACTTTGGGAGGCTGAGGTAGGAGGATCACGTGAGGTCGGGAGTTCAAGACCAGCCTGGCCATCATGGTGAAACCCTGTCTCTACTGAAAATACAAAAATTAGCCGGGCGTGGTGGCACACGCCTGTAGTCCCAGCTACTCAGGAGGCTGAGGCAGGAGAATCACTTGAACTCAGGAGGCGGAGGTTGCAGTGAGCCAAGATCATACCACTGCACTGCAGCCTGGGTGACACAGTAAGACTGTCTCCAAAAAAAAAAAAATTTTTTTTTTTTTTGCAGAATGTGTCAACAAAAAATACTTTCTTAATGGCATTTGTGTTTTAAGAAAAATCAGTCACATAGTGTCAGTGTTAAGAAAAGGTCGTAGGTTTACAGGTTGCCCCCAGTGGCCATACTTTGAATTGTGATTCTCACGGGTTTAAAGATGTGATTTTTAAAAAATCAGTGTTTTACCATCTAGTTATTTGATCTTGTCCACTTTTTTGTGTTCAACAGAAGTGTAAAACTGGAAAGCAAAGAAAAAAAGACTATTTTCAGTAAACATGTAGTTTTGTTTTGTCTTTATTGATAGAATGTAATGGGCCTTTGGGATCTTAAGTACTACTTATGTTACCTTTGTTATTCAGATGCTGAACTTAAGCAGTGAAATAATAGAAACTAAAGGATGTTATTAAGGGGTTTAACTATTTTAAGTCAACATTTAGCTTATTCATCATATTGGTTTCCTGAAGATGTCAGAATTTTTCAGTGTAAGACAAATATCAAAGGTAATAGATCCAGTTTAAAAGGTGAATCCACTGTATGTATTATATTGATACCATCATTTTCAGGATCTACATTAAGAGGATTATGATACATAATTAGTAATCTCAGGGTTTTTTCCCCCATATCTAAAATGTAGACAGTACTTGTTTCTCTTTTAGTTCATAAGTTTCTCTTAGCAAAATAAATTAGGTTGGGCATTTAATGTTCTATTTACCATGGCTTAGCTTTGTTTCTGTTTTACAGTCATTTCCAGTAAGACTATAAAAGGGGCAGAAAAATACTGATGTATTGACTACATGCTAGCAAGATTAACCGAAGGTTTATATTCGATTCCTTTAAATGTTACTTTCCTTTTAAGATAGCTTATCATGGTTCATGCATTTGATACTACACTTGATCTTGGCCAAAAAGCCAAGGAGTGATGGTTCATGCATTTGAATATTAAAGGACAATTTGACATTTCGCTAGCATAATGTGGATGAATACTTCAGAAATTTTTGAGCATTGTCACTCACCAGGTACGTAAACATACTATGGTAAGTACTGCCTAGAAATGCAAAGGAAGTTTAGAATTCAGAGCTGATATTCATTGACCAAGTCTTTTATGCCTTTTATGTGTATTCATGTGCTTCTAATGAACCTATCAGGTTGGTGTAAGGTAACAAGCTTAGACTGTTAAGATAATGTCAACATGCCAAGATCACCCAGTGAACTTTTTAAAGTATTTAATCTTCTGCTTCAGGCAGACTTTTTAAAAAACTAGTTTATACTATTTAAACATTTAAGTCCTGGAACTCTTCTCCAAGATAAATGTGGCTGACTGCTGAGTGTCTTCTGTGATATATCTTGGCATTTTGAAACTTCATGTTTCGGCTGGACACGGTAGCTGACGCCTGTAATCCCAGCACTTTGGGAGGCCGAGGCGAGTGGATCACCAGAGGTCAGGAGTTCAAGACCAGTCTGACCAATATGGTGACCTGTCTCTACTAAAAATACAAAAATTAGCCAGGTGTGGCACACACCTGTAATCCCAGCTACTTGGGAGGCTGAGGCAGGAAAATCACTTGAACCCTGGAGGCTGAGGTTGCAGTGAGCTGAGATAGGGCCACTGCACTCCAGCCTGAGTGACAGAGCGAGACTCCATCTTGAAAAGTAAAAAACAAAAACTTCATGTTTCCTCTTGTAGTTTATGATTCTTGACGTAAAAACCAAGTAGCTGCTACAATTAACCCTGCTCATGTTTATACTCTTGGAGAGACATCAGAGCATAGCAGTTAAGATCATGGTCTCTGAAGCCAAACTGCCTGTGTTTGAATTCTGCCTGTGCCTCATAGCTATGTGAACTAACTTCTGTGTCTTTGTCTCCTCATTTGTACATGGGGATTAGAAATGTATCTACCTCAAAGGGTGGTTGTGAAAATTAAAGGAGTTCATATAGTCTGTAAAAAACTTAAGAGCATGATAAGAGTAAGCACCAAATATAATTTCTGGTAATCACTATCAGTTTCTTGATCACATCTGCTGTAGTTGTCTTAGCCCAATTCATTCAGCCAGCATTTATAATGCCAGACTCACATATAAAACAAACGTAACAGTATGTAATATTAATGTGATTATAAAATACCAGGAATATATTCAGAGGAATGTTTACAGGCATTTTTTGAACAACCACTTTGGATCATAAGGTACACTGTTAAAACTAAGTTTTAGTTAACAGTGAATATATACAAATGTGTATGGTTATGTGTATACTAACTCTGAGTCTTGTTACCCTAGTTAGTCTGGTGGATCCAATACTTTTTGGTCTGATTGCCATGCAGCATCATGATAATGCATATCGAGTGTTAGTTTAACTGATCTGCAAATTGTTTTAAGTGGTGTCTCTGCTTTTGCTTCCATAATCTATGAAATGTCAGAATAACAAAGTGTTCCTGAATATCTGTTAAAACTTGTTAAAAATCCTCATACATAACACAAAAGCCTAACACATTGATGGACTTCAAGAATGTTGAATGACTCACAGAATAACACATATACTTTAGTTTTTTTTTTTTTTTTTTTTTTTTTCCTTGAGATGGGGTCTTGCTTTGTTGCCCAGGCTGGGCACAATCAGCTCACTGCAGTTTCAACCTCCTGGGCTCAATCCATCCTGCCACCTAAGCCTTCCAAGTAGCTAGGACTACAGGTGCACACCACCATGCCTGGCTAACATTTTGTAGAGACAGGGTCTCCCTGTGTGTTGCCCAGGCTGGACTCAAAACCCTGAGCTCAAGCAAGCCTCCCACAGTACTGGGATTGCAGGCAGGAGTTACTGTGCCTGGCCACCATTTAATTCTTGAGCATTTTCTTTTACATTCTAATTGTCCGCTTCTAATTTTGCCACCATATTCACATCAAGGTTAAGTGATTTAACATCTTTGGGGATAAATAAGGTGCTGATTTTGTCTATAGTCATCGGTTTATCATACTAGATCCAAGTTTGTCAATTTAAATCAGGTGTGTTTATGAGCAAAGATATGATCATGCTGAATGTTCCATGTGTACTTCAGGAGATACATTCTGCTAGTTTGGGGTGGTGTGTTCTATAAATGTCAATTTAATCCAGTCGGCTTATGATTTTCAGTTCTATATTCTTACTGATTAATGTATATATACTAGTTCTGTTACTAAGGAGGGATGTTAAATTAATCCCTAGCTGTAATTGTGCATTAGTTTCTCTCTTTTCAGCTGTTCTAGCTTCATAAATTTTTGGAGCTGTTAGGTGCATATACGTTTAGGATTATTTTGTCTTCTTGGTGAACTAGACCTTTTATCGTTAGGAAACTGTCCATATAACCACTCCATTTTTAATTGTTTACATGGTCTTTTTTCCATCCTTTTAACCTATCAATCACTTGAATTGACTTCCTTTATAGACAGCAGATCACTGGGTTATGTTGGTTTTTTCCGTGTCTCTTGTCATTGATGTGCTTTGACCATTTACATTTAATGTAATCATTGATACATATGGGTTTAGTTCTACCATTTGTTTTTTTTTTTGTTTGTTTGTTTTGAGACAGAGTTTTGCTCTTGTTGCCCAGGCTGGAGTGCAATGACACAGTCTCAGCTCACTGCAACCACCACCTCCCAGGTTCAAGTGATTCTCCTGCCTTAGCCTCCTGCGTAGCTGGGATTACAGGCATGAGCCACCGTGCCTGGCCTTTTTCTTTTTTAAACAGGGTCTTGCTCTGTCACCCAGACTAGAGGTGCAGTGGCACAGTCATGGCTCACTGCAGCCTCAATCTCCTGGGCTCAAGTGATCCTCTCACCTCAGCCTCCAGAGTAGCCCACCACTATGCCTGGCTTTTTTTTTTTTTTTTTTGTAAGTAGAGACACATCTCACTGTGTTGGCCAGGCTGGTGTCGAACTCCTGGGCTCAAGCCATTGCCCACCTCAAAGTGCTGGGATTATAAGTGTGAGCCACCACACCCAACCAGGTTATTTGAACATTTTTAAGTACTATATTTTCTCTATTGTAATATTGACTGTCATCTCTGTGCAGGTTTTTTAGTGGTTGCTCTAGGTTGAAGCGCTTTGAATTCTTAGGTATCTAAGAGTGAGCATTTTCTTTTTTTGACTGCTATACTCTCACCGGTTGCCAGCTTCTCATATAAATATTGTAAATGCTCTTGTTTAGGTAACTCAGCTTCTGGAGTTGAGGGAACTTCAAAATCAGAAGAGCTCTGGGAATCTGCATTTGTGCTAAGATTTAGCAAACTTTTTTCCTCGGGTATATGTGTCTCACTGCTTAGAGTAGTTGGTTCTCCAGTACTAGGAACTATTGTCACATCTTGATCTCTGCTTTTCAAATCAGAGTAAGTATCCTTTGGGCAAATTACATTTTGTTCCATGAGAGAGGCAGGAATATTCTCTTTGATTGTTGGTCTGTAGTCAGCTTTGTCCAACGAAGTAATATCCCCACTGTTTCTCTCTTGGGAAGATAACAAAACAGTATCAGATTGGCTGTCCCAGCCTTGACTTCCTTGTTCTGTTATGTGTGTTGACTGGGAAGAATTCTGGGAGGAGATGTGAGTTGATTCTCCATCAGAGTCACTGAAAAGCTTTGGTGACTGAGATCCCCCTGCCTCTGTGGAGGAAGGGAAGTTTTCCAAACTCTCATCTGTGATTTCATCATTTCTTTTAAAGAATACTTCCCACTGGGGTACATCCCTATCAGCCTTTTGCAGGTGAAGTACAGAGCCCAGATCTCCTTGCAGTGAAGCTGGGATTCCTACTTCTTCTTCGCTTTCACTGTTGGATTCTTCACAATCTACAAAGTTTGTGAAACGAGAGCTCTGCATACACTCTGCTCTGCAGCATCCTGGGGTTTGTCTCAGTTTTTCAGGCTGCTTTTCTGATACTGCAGTCATTGAAAATACCTCAGGGTGAAAAGTTTCCTGGTATGGAACTTTGTGCCTTAAAGGTATTGGCAGAGGATCATCAAAGAGATAGTCATCTTCCTCCTCTGTGGGACAAACAAAACAGGTTTATAGGAAACAAGGCAAAGGGAGCCAATTTGTAGTATTTATCTATACTTTTAATTCTTGGAATTGCAAGGAATAGGGAGGCCACTCTTCTTCAAAGGGAAAAGATATTCTTGGGATATGCTCAACAATTTAACTACCATCCTTCAACTTTTTATAATAAATGTCAGAGTATCAGTGGAGAATATAGAGCAGTCACTCTGCTCTATATATAAGCCTGGCTGATCATTACAATCATATGCAAAACTTCAAAAAAAGAAAAAAAAAAACAGGTTTCTGTATCTCATTCCAGACCTACTGAATCCCTGAAGAAGATAGGACCAAATAATTTGATTTTTAAGTTCTACAGCTGATTTCTGTTCATCAGCCAGGTTTGCAAAGCCTGTGTGCTCTGCAAATAGTAGATGCTCAGTGGGTTGGCTGACTTAGGAAAATTAAATTGCTTTTTATTAAGGTTTTTCTTCTGTGAGCATCTTATTGACATGTTTTATGCACAAAGTTGCAACAGGTTAAATTAACTTTAAAGCAAAATACTGAATAATCAACATGTGTCAAGAACTTAAAATTCAAAACATTAATAAGCATGCTGTGTCAACAAATGTTCTTAAAATGAAAAAAGCCTTACTTGGAAAAACAAATATATTCCCATCTTGTAACAGTATCTAACCTAGGAAGAAAGTTAAATGCACCCGAGACTACTGTGTATGGCAACTTCTTGTTCTACTGCTGAATCTGGTGTTATAATAATCCACTTAAATGATGTGGCTAAACACTGCATTTTTAAGACACTAATATAAAGGACCATAGAGACCATTATCCAGCTCCCATGTTCCCAGTGTGAAGCTAGGCCCAGAGAAAAGGGTGTGCCAATACACACGACCCAACCTCATTCTTAAAGGTTCAGTGTTATGACTTGTAACTGATCTTAGGGCTTAACGTCACTAAGATATCTAACGACTGTATTTGGAATCATCCTAGACTGCAGAATGTAGATTTTAAGCCAAAGATTATATGTATGTTTTAGGTCCCTCACTACTATGCCAAAGTTGTTTTTTGAGTTTTATACAGTCACAGTTCAGCCTCTACCTCTCAGGCTCAGGAGATCCACCCCCATGCCCAGCTAATTTTTTTTAGACAGTGTTTCCCCTTGTTGCCCAGGTTGGTTTTGAACTCCTGCACTCAGGCAATCCACCCCCTTGGCCTCCCAAATTGCTGGAATTAGAGGCATGAGCCACTTTGCCTAGCCCAAAATTACCTTTTTATGAAATATTTTTGTATGATCTCTAAGTTGAACAGTTCTGCATTCCAAATCAGTGACTATGCCTGATCCCAAAAGACATTTATCAAAAAGGAGTGTGGATTGGGTAGATGCATAAAAGGTACAAAAGATTAAAGGAAGAAAGGACTTTTGCTTCCAGGTAAGATGGAGTAACAGGGACTAGATTTAACCTCCCACTTGAAATAACCAAAAATCAGAAACTACCTCTCAAGAAAATGGACATCGAGCAATTAAGGACAATGACGTGAGAAATAAGACACAGATGAGTCCTATGATTGCCTGACTCCCTGCTTCATAACAGATTCCAGTCAGGGAGGGAACATCTGGATAGAGCCCATGGACATCCCTGATGTGAGGTGGAAATGGAACATTGAAGAAATAAATGTACCTGGAGTTTACAGAGCAGGAGACCAGAGAGGAGAGTGCTGCACAGAAACTCTGAAAAGCTGCAGAGGCGTCCCCACCACGTGTTCAGTGCACTAAGCAGCATGTGCTTGTAAGGAAACTACCTGCAGCCAGGCAACGAATCACTCAAACAAAAGGAAAGAAAGTGCCCAGAACTCACCGTGCCAGGAACAGTGCCTTGTCCTGGTCCCAACAGCCAGAGTGGAAAACCTCATGATCCATGGGCATTTGTAAAAGAACCAAGAAAAGCCTTGCCTCAGTAGTGGGGAAAATTAACCATATACTAAATGCTACTCTGGTCCTGCATAACAAAGGTAAAAGACACGAAAAGATCAAACTATAAACATGCTAACCACATGCCAGAACAAAGCTCAAGAATGTTTTTAGAAATCCCAAAATTATGCAGGACCTAAAAAGGTAAAATTCAGAATGTATGGCATTCAAAAACAAATTATCAGAAATTCAAGAAGCAGGAAAATACAGTCAAAACTGACTGTAAAATTATGTAACATGGGAGTCAATTTTCATGATCTTGGATCAAACAATAGTTTCTTATATATGACACCAAAGCATATGCAATAAAAGAAAAAAATAGACAAATTTAACTTAAAACCTTTATGCTTCAAGACACCCTCAAGAAGGTGAAAAGACAAGTCTGAGAAAATACTTCCTAATCATGTCAGATAAAGGACTGATACCAGACTTTAACTCTTACAACTCAATACAAAGGTCAATAATCCAGTTGAAATGGGGGCAAAAGATCAGAATAGACATTTCACCAAAGAAGTTACATAAATGGCCAATAAGCACATGAAAGAAAGCTCCACATTAGTCATTAGAGAAATGCAAATCAAAACTGCAGGGTACCACCATACACTAGGATGGCTATACTAAAAAAGACGGAAGTGTTAGCTGATATGTGAAGGAACTGGAATCTTTACATATTGCCGGAGAGAATGTAAAATGTATTCAGTGTGGGAATGTTTGGCAGTTCCTTGAAGTGTTAAAACAGATTGACCATATGTTATGAACTGAACGCTTCCTGTCAAAATTCATATGTGGAAGCCCTAAAGCCAGTGTGGCTGTTATCTAGAGATGGACCTCTAAGGAAATAATTAAACCATCATAAGGCTGGAGACTTGATCTGCCTAAGTGCTAGAATTACAGGCTTGAGCCACTGTGCCCGGCCTAATTTTTATTTTATTTTTTTTAAGCAGAGACAAGTTTTCACCATGTTGGCCAGGTTGGTCTTGAACTCCTGATCTCAGGTGATCCATCCACCTCGGCCTCCCAAAGTGCTGGGATTATAGGCGTGAGCCACTATGCCTGGCCTCCTGTTTAAGCTACCTAGTATGTGTTATTTTCTTAGGGTAGCCCAAGCAAACTATATGACTCCAAAATTCTTCCTCCCACAAGAAATAAAACCCAACAGAAAGATATGTAAAGACTTGTACACAAATTTTCATAGCATTATTATTTAAAAAGAAGCAACCCAGATGTCCATCAACTGGTGAGTGGATAAATAAAAATGTTGTATGCCTGTACAATTGAATATTGGTTGGCAATAAAAAGGTATGAAATACTGATATATGCCACAGTATAGATGTACCTTGAAAACATAATGCGAAATAAAAGCCAGGCACAAAATAGCACATGGTGTATAATTTCTTTTTTTTCTTTTTGAGACAGAGTCTCGCTCTGTCACCCGCACTGGAGTGCAGTGGTGTGATCTCTGCAAGCTCTGCCTCCTGGGTTCACGCCATTCTGCCTCAGCTGCCCTAATAGCTGGGACTACAGGTGCCCGCCACCACACCTGGCTAATTTTTTGTGTTTTTAGTAGAGACGGGGTTTCACCGTATTAGCCAGAATGGTCTCGATCTCTCTGACCTCATGATCCACCCGCCTTGGCCTCCCAAAGTGCTGGGATTACAGGCGTGAGCCACTGTGCCTGGCCAATAGCTGGGACTACAGGCGCCCGCCACCACACCTGGCTAATTTTTTGTGTTTTTAGTGGAGACGGGGTTTCACCGTGTTAGCCAGAATGGTCTCGATCTCTCTGACCTCATGATCCACCTGCCTTGGCCTCCCAAAGTGCTGGGATTACAGGCGCGAGCCACTGTGCCTGGCCATATGAGTTCTCTTATATGAAGTGTCCAGGAAACACAAATCTATAGAGACAAACCATAGATTAGTTGTGGCCTAAGGCTGGGAATAGTAATGGGGAGTGACTGGAAATAGACATAAAGTTTCTTTTTTGGGTAACAAAAATGTTCCAAAATTAGATAGTGGGGATGATTGTACAATTCTGTTATACTAACAATCGTGGAATTGTTCACCTATAATGGATGAATTTATGGTATATCAATTATACTTCAATAAAGCTTAAAAAATAATTTTGTATTGTGGAGTTTATAAAGTTTATAACAGATAGAGAACGTATGACAATAACAGCACAGACTGGGAGAAGAGGAATGTAAATATACTGCTGGAACATTCCTATACCATACTTGGAGTAATATATCATTTATCTTTTCACTCTGATATGTTAAAGATGTATACGGTCAGTCCTCTGTATCCACAGGTTCCACATCTGTAGATTTGACTGACCACAGATCAAAGATACTTGGAAAAAAGCAAAAATTAAAATACAAAAAACACAAAAATTGATACAGTATAACAACTAGTTACCAAGCATTTACACTGTATTAGGTGTAAGTAATCCAGAGATGATTTTAAGTATATGGGAGGATATGTGTAGGTTATATGCAAATATAACACCATTTAATATGACTGGAGCATCTGCAGATTTTGGTACTCTTGGGGGGGTCCTGGAACCAATCCCCCAAGGATGCTAAGGGATGACTGCATTATAAGCCACTAAAATAAGAAATCAGTGAGTTACATAGCCAATAACCCAACAAGAGATTAAACAGAATCAGTCAGTAATTACTTGACCTGAAAGAAGGCCAAAAAAGAATAAAGAACAAATGGAACAAATAGCAAGAGGATAAACTTAAACCTGGCCATATCAATGGGTACCATTAAACTAAGTGGACTAAGCACTGCAATTAAAGGCCAGAAAATACCAGGTTGGCCATAAAAACATCCAACAATATACTGCTTCCAAGAAACCCACTTTAAATATAAAGACTAGTTAAAAATACAGAGATGGAAAAAGATACATCAAGCCAATATTAATGAGAAGAAATTCAAATGGCTCTAGTAAAGTAGATTGTAGAACTAAGAATGTTACCAGGGGATGGACTCATTTCCTAAATATAAAGGTATCAATCCCTCAAGAGGATATAAGAATCTTAAACTTGTGTATACCTATTAATAGTGCCTCAAATAGATGAAGCAAATGCCAATAGAACTAATCAAGGCAAAATAGGCAAGTCCACAATTACAACTGGAGATTTCAACACCCCTCTCTGGCAATAATTGATAGAACAAGAATGTAGAAGACCTGAACAACATTGTCAACTAACTTAGCCTAATTGACATTTATAGAACACTTCATCCAACAACAGTAGTACATATATTTCTTTGAAGTACACATTAAACATTTACCAGGTTTAATGTGTAAATTGGTCCACAATTGATGGTCCGTAAATATTCTGGACCATAAATTTCAAAAGTACAAGGCCAGGCGTGGTGGCTCACGCCTGTAATCCCAACATTTTGGGAGGCAGGTGGATCACCTGAGGTCAGGAGTTTGAGACCAGCCTGGCCAACATGGCAAAACTCTGTGGCTACTAAAAATACAAAACATTAGCCAGGTATGGTGGCGTGAGCCTGTAAATCCAGCTACTTCGGATGCTGACACAGGAGAATCACTTGAACCTGGGAGGCAGAGGTTGCAATGAGCCAAGATTGTGTGACTGCACTCCAGCCTGGGCAACAGAGAGAATCCGTCTCATTAAAAAAAAAAAAAAAAAATCATACAAAGTATGTTCTCTAACCACAATAACATTAATTTAGATAACAGAATAATCCCTGGGAAGTCCTCCAAAATTCAGAAACTAGTAACAAATTTCTAAATAACCCATGTGTCAAAGAAAAAAAGTCAAAGGAAAAATTTAAAAATGTTTTGAATGACAATGAAAACAAGACAAATTTATGGGATGCTGCTAAAGAGGGAAAATTATAGCACTAAATGCCTACATTAGAAAATAAGGTCTCAAATCAACGACCTCAGCTTCCGTATTAAGAAACTTGAAAAGCAAATAAAATTCCAAGTAAGCAGATAAAATAAAGATCAGAGTGGAATTCAATGAAATAGAAAACTACCCCGTGCCAAAAAAACAAAAAAGAAAATGAAAATAAAACCAAAAACTTCTTATTTGAGAAGATCAGTAAAACTGGTAAACCTCTAGCTAGACTAATCAAGAAAAAAATGGGAGAAGACACAAACTATCAATATCAGGAGCAAGAGGGTTAATATCAGTAGATTCTACAGATAGTAAAATAATAAACATTAAGAACAAGTTTATGCCAAAAAATTCAGCAACGTGGATAAGACAAATTCTTTGACAGATTCAAGTTACCAAAGTTACCTCAATAAAAAAAAAAAAAAATAACCTGAATAGTCCTGTGCCTATTAGAGAAATCACATTTGTAGTTAAAAAAAAAAAAAAAAACCTTCCCACAAAGAAAACTCCTTTCCCACCCAGATGGCTTCACTGGTAAATTCTACCAGTCATTTAAGAAAGATATAATGCCAATCCTTGAAAAATTTTTCCAGACTGAGAATAAACACCTCACAACAATGAGGCCAGCAGTATCCTGATACCAAAACCACACAATTACAAGGAAAAGACAAAACTCCAGATCAATATCCCTTCTGAATGTAAATGAGAAAATTCTTACCATAATACTTAAAAAGGATAATATGCCATGACTAAGTGGGATTAGAGAAATGCAAGTTTGGTTTAACACTCAAAAATCAGTGTATGTCACCATATTAACAGAGTATAAAGAAAAACAATATGATCATCTCAATAAATACAGAAAAAGCGTTAGACAAAACCCATTATCCATTGTTGATATCTCTCCACCTACCAAGAACAGAAGGGAAGTAATTCTGCCTGACACAAAGCCTATACTTATCATTATACTTAATGGTGAAAGAATGAACTTAATGGTGAAACAATGAATGCTTTCTCCTTGAGATTGGGAACAAGGCAGTGACACCCACTCTTGCCACTTGTTTCACACTGTAGTGGCAGTCTAGACAAGAAAGAGAAAAACATCCTGGCTGAAAAGGAAGAAGCAAAACTGTCTATATACACAAACAATGATAATCTTATATAGAAACTGCAATGGAATCTACAAGAAAAGGCACTAGAACTGATACTTGAGATTAGCAAGGTTGCAGGATACAAGATCAAAAGTCAATTGCACAGGTTGCACTGCATATCCCTAATCCAAAAGTCTGACATCTGAACTACAAAGGAAATCCTTATTGCAGCATTTTAGATTTTCTGATTAAAGAGGTTCAACCATTAAATGCAAATGCAAATGTTCCAAAATTCAAAAAAGTCCAAAACCCAAAACACTTCTGGTCCCAAGCATTTTGATAAAGGGACACTCAGCCTATATTTCTATATACTAACAACAATCAATCAGGAATTGAAACTTAAAAAATAATACCATGTGCAACAGTATCCCCCAAAATGAAATACTTAGGGATTGATTTACACAGACTTATACGCTGGAAATCATAAAACACTGCTGAGAGAAATTAGAGAAGACTTAAGTAAACTGAGAGGTATACCATGTTCATGGATCTGAAAATTCAGTATTGTTAAGATGCCAGTTCTTGCCAAATTGATCAATAGATTTAAAACAATCCTCATCAAAACCTCAGGAGAGGACATTTTTGTACAAATTGGTGTATGATTCTAAAATTCATGTGGAAATGCAGAGGACCTAGGATAACCAAAACAACTTTGAAAATAAGGCTGGAGAACTTAAAGCACCTGACTTCAAGATTTACAAAGCTACAGTAATCGAGATGGGTGATATTGGTGTCAAGATAGAGATTATGAAACATAAGAGAGAATCCAGAAAATAATCTCCACATATCTTGTAAATTGACTCTCAAGAAAAGTGCTAAAGCAATTCAGTGAATTAAGATAGTGTTTCCAACAAATGGTTTAAGAACATTTGGATATCCATACAGACACACACACAAAATTACCTGGGGTCTACATTTGAACCATATTTTTAAAAACAAAAATGAATCACAGATCTAAATGTAAAACCTAAAATTGTAACAACTTCTAGCAGAAAACAGGAGAAAATATTTATGCCTTTGGGTCAAAGATTTCTTAGATATGATACAAAAAAAAAGTAAAAATTGATAAATTCACTTAATCAAAATTTAAAATTTCTGCTCTTCAAAATACTCTGCTAAAAAGACTGAAAAGATTACCTACAGAGTAGAAGAAAATCTTTGTATACACCTGATATATTTAAAAAAAAAAAACAAAAAACTTGTATCCAGAAACTTAGGAAAACTTAGTAATATGATGGGTGCAGTGGCTCATGCATGTAATTCCAGCACTTTAGGAGGCCAAGGCAGGCAGATTGCTTGAGCTCAGGAGTCTGAGACCAGCTTGGGCAACATGGTGAAACTCCATGTCTACAAAAAATATAAAAATTAGCCAGGCATGGTGGCATGTGCCTGTGCTACTTGGGAGGCTGAAGTGGGAGGATCACTTGAGCTTGGGAGGTTGAGGTTGCAGTGAGCTGTGATCGTGCCACTGTACTCCAGTCTGGGTGACAGCAAGACTCTGTCTCAAAACAAAACAAACCCAACAATTTAAAAATGAGTAAAGATTTGAATAGACAGTTCACCAATGAAGATACATGGATGGCAAATACGCACATTAAAAGATGCACAACCTTGCTAGTCATTAGAGAAATGCAAATTAAAACCACAAAGAGCTATCACTGCACACCTATTAGGATATTTAAAATTAAAAAGTCTAACCATACCAAGTATTGGCAACGATGTGGAGCAACTGAACTCTCATACACTTCTCCTGGGAACACAAAATGGTCAAACCACTTTGGAAAACATTTTGGCAGTTTCTTAAAGATACAGCTACCATATGAGCCATTCTTAGGTGTGAAAGCCTACGTCCATACAAAAGTTTGTACATGAATGTTCATAGCAGCTTTCTTTTTAATAAGAAAGACACTGGAAACAACCCAAAAATACATCAACAGGTGAATGGATCAGCAACTTGTAGTATATCCATGAGGTGGCCTACTCCTTATCAATAAAAGAGGGTGAACTATTGATACATGCAACAACATGAATGAATCTCTGATGCACTGAGTAAAATAACCCAGACGTACTATATGATTCTATTTATATGAAATTCTAGAACATGCAAACTATAGTGACAGAAGGCAGATCAGTGGCTGCCTTGGCATGGGTGAGAACAGGAGGGAATTACAAAGGGGCATAAGAAAACCTGAAGGTGATAATTTCAGTATCTTAATTGTAGTCATGGTTTCTCAAGTATATGCATATACAAAAAATTTATCAAATTGTACACCTTACATGTGCAGTTTATATCAATTATACCTCAGGAAAGCTGTTTTAAAAAAAAAAAAAAAAGAAAAAACCTTAGTAAATTTGTAAGGATTAGAGGATGCATTACATAATAGAGTTAACATCTGAAATTAATGGAACTGTTTTTCTAAAACCTTTTAATTATTGAAACAAAAACAAATGTGGTTTTTTTTGGGCACCAGTAACAGGCTTACTATATCAGTCTTGGAATTTTCATCTAAATGTTTTAAAATTAGATTCTCCATGAGCAGAAATGCAGAAGCAGAGATGAGACAGGCCTAGATTAGAGTCGCAGGCCCATCACTTAATTCTTGCTAGTCCTTAGGGACTTAAGTCTCTAAACTTCAGTTTCCTCATCATTATAATTGGGATGGTACCCCTTGTAAGTTTGTTTAGAGGCTTATCTATAACATATGTAAGGGACCTAGCACAATACCTGCCATTAATAGGTGTTCAAAAAATAGTATCATCATTATCTCGTGTGTTTTGGTCAAGTATTTACTGCATGGCAGAGTAACTGACTTTCCACCAAAGGAATGAAAATCAAGAATCCTAACCACGAAATAGGGCTGCTGGAAAGCCCCAGAGCTTTGCTCAGAATCTAACGTTCTGATTACTACTGCAGAGCTTACCTCTGTCCTTCACTAGAAAAATCAAAGTAGCAGTGAAAGAAGGTACAAAGTATAGAGAAAAATCCTTCTGTATAAACACTACTGATCAATTTGATCAGAAATGATGATGAGAAAAGTCTATTATCAGCATTTACTAGTATCTTAAGAAAATGTTCAAGGATAACAAACCAGCCTCTCTATGTCCTAAGAAAATGTTCAAGGGTAACAAACCAGCCTCTCTTTATGGCCTCTACTGATCTTAGGGTGTATTTCCAGAAAGCTGAGAACACCACACACGATGGCACCGTTTTCACCACTTGTTTTAACCCAGAGAAGGAGAGCAGACTCCTGATTTTACAGGCTGAAGACAGGAAGGCAAAGTACTTCCTGAGACCATGTGTCAAGTCTGACCTGTGGTGGGTCCCAGGTCCACTCTGCCCAAGGCCACTTCCCCCAGACCCAAGCTCCCTGGAAAGCAGTGTTTGCAGGGAGCCCACCCCTCTGCACCCAGGACCATTTTTCTTACCTGAGTCTCGGTGAACTGTTCTAGCTCTCTTCAGTTTTCCCAGTGGTTTATACTTTGGCTCCATACTTTGGGAAGACCGGCATAAAGGCTTTAAGCTGAAATGAATCAGAATATTTGATTTTTCCTTTTGAGGAAGTTGTTAGAAGGTAAACATCATTGATAGTGTTACAAATTTTTTTGGTTTTGTTTTTTAATTTCTTGGATCCCTGTGTTTTTAACAAAATCTTGACCATAAGGGAAATCACACAACTACTCTGGAGGATTGAAAAGCAGTTCTAAACTGATTTCATAGTTAAAAATCACTTTGACGTAATAAAGTGGCAAATATAAGCAATTAAATGCAACCTGGTTGATGTTTATCTTATTGTTGCATCAGTAGACTAAGGCAAAACTTAGATCTTTGCTCTTGGAATGCAAAAAAAGCAGGTCCCTATCCTGAAAACCTATGAAAACAGTGACATCCTCTGGCATTCGGGATACAATATAACTAGCTGCTTCTCCTGCCCTGTTCAGTAGGGTTTACTTATATCTCACAGGAATCTCCACAAATTTATCTTGTCATTCTAGGTCCTTAGGCTGAAAGCTAAGACAAAGTGGAGATAAAATACAAAAAGGCAGAGAAATAAGATTTGAAGACGTCCTACCCCTTTCGAAGGCCTCACTGCCAACTGCCTCCTCCTGGCAGATTCCGGGAAGCCTTTAGGATGATCTACAACATACCATTTGAACAGGGCCATGAGGTGCCCAACCTGAAACTTCTTTACAGCCACCCCCATTTTACGTCCTCACCCCTGTTCCCACAGCTGTTCTCTGGATCCATCCCCTTCAACCTTTCCAGGAGTTCTGATCCATTACTGTGTCTCTTTACATCATTTCAGCCATTCTCCTGGGTTAACTTTTCAAAGTAAGGTCGTCTTCCCCCACCTACCTACAACAGAATTGTCTGCTAGAAATGAAGGATGGGGGCCGGGTGCGGTGGCTCATGCCTGGAATCCCAGCACTTTGGGAGGCCAAGGCGGGTGGATCATTTGAGGTCAGGAATTCAAGACCAGCCTGGCCAACATGGTGAGACCCCGTCTCTATTAAAAATACAAATATTAGCCAGGTGTGGTGGCGGGCGCCTGGAATCGCAACTACTCACAAGGCTTGAGGCAGGAAAATCGCTTGAACCCAAGAGGTGGAGTTTGCAGTGAGCCAAGGTTGTACCACTGCACTCCAGCCTGGGTGACAGAGCCAGACTCTGTCTCAAAAAAAAAAAAAAAAAAAAGATGCAGGATAAGGAATGAATATGCATTTTAACAAGCACCTCGGCTGGGCACGGTGGCTCACACCTGTCATCCCAGCACTTTGGGAGGCCTAGGTGGGCAGATCACGAGAGGTCAGGAGATCAAGACCATCCTGGCTAACATGGTGAAACCCCGTCTCTACTAAAAATACAAAAAATTAGCCGGGCGTGGTCGTGGGCGCCTGTAGTCCCAGCTACTCGGGAGGCTGAGGCAGGAGAATGGTGTGAAGCTGGGATGGGGAGCTTGCAGTGAGCCAAGATCGCGCCACTGCACTCCAACCTGGGTGACAAAGCGAGACTCCATCTCAAAAAAAGAAAAAAAAAAACAAGCACCTCAAGTGATTCCTAAACACATCCAAGTTTATGTATATTCAAGTTTAGTTCTACAGGCATATTTAAGTCTCAGCTATTTTAAGATCAAGCCTCCTGATTCTGTTGCCTCCTGTTGCCATCTTGTCTCTAACTTTTCCTTCACTGTCAAACTTTTTATGTAGTCTGTCCTCAGTATTTTCCATTTCCTCACTTTTTACCCATTTCTCAACTGAAACCTGGCTTGTAACTCACAAGTCTACTGAATTACTCTCACTGAGCACACACAAATGACCTAATTACCAAGGAAACGGGACACCTGGTAGTCCCCATATTATTTGACTTCTCAAGACACTCCATGGGCACCCTCTGCTTACCCTTCCCTTTGCTCTCATCCCGCTGTCTGGGCCACTCTCTCCATCTTGGCCCAGCTCCTCCTCCTTCACTTCTCCCTTGAATGTGCTGCCCAGGGTTCTGGCCTCAGCTCTATGATCCCTCCTCCCACTCCTGGTGACTTCTTCTTTTCTCATGGTTTTAGTTCTCACCTGCACTGCCAACTCCAATTCTGTGTCTCCAACCCAGACCTCTCTCCAGAGATTCTCCATCCTCCTTTCCATCGACATCTGCAAGCCTGGTCCTGTATGTCCTCATAGGGGTCTGCGAAGCAGATTCCCTGACACGGGGCCTCATTCCTTCTGCACCCATTGAGCTTGTGTGCTGCCTGTGCACCCGGCCTCTCCGTGAGACTGGAGCTCTGCTAGGACAGGGTGTGTCTTAGGCAAATTGGAACCCAAGCTCCATTCCCACCATATGGCTGGCACTAAAGAAATCATTCATGGGCCGGGTGCAGTGGCTCATGCCTGTAATCCCAACACTTTGGGAGGCTGAGACAGGTGGATCACTTGAGCTCAGGAGTTCGAGACCATCCTGGTCAACATGGCAAAACCTTGTCTCTACTAAAAGTACAAAAATTAGCCAGGCATGATGGCGTGCACCTGTAGTCACAGCTACTCGGGAGGCTGAGCCAGGAGAATCGTTTGAACCCAGGAGGTGGAGGTTGCAGTGAGCCGAGATCACGCCACTGTACTCCAGCCTGGGTGACAGAGTGAGACACTGTCTAAAAAAAAAAAAAAAATCATTCATGAATGCATAAATGAAACCCAAAGAAGAGGTAAGAAAATGGTAACACTGTAGTAAAAGACATCCATGAATACGATTGCACCTCTCCTTTGGCTTCAGTTATCCATTCAGTAGACACTTGACGACCTACTTGGCATGGTGCTAGGTGCTTTTCTTACACTATCTCCCTGTATCATCTCTTTCTTTTTTAAGAAGACCAACAAGTAGGCATCAATATTCCTATTTTGCTGATTCAGAATGACTAGCTCAGAGAAGTGATCTGGCCAAGCTCACACTGCACTGTTAGTAAGTGGCGGAGCTGGGTTGCAACCCAGGAGAAGCTGACAACACTACCTATACCTTCTGCCACACTGTGGAACTAAAGGAAACACTCCAGGAAAAAATGGCAATGAGTATCAGTTCAGAAATGCCCCAAAACAAACAGACTCTAGACTTGTAAACATTCAGGCAAACTCTCCTTTGTGTCCTAGCCAAGAGCCACCAAGGGGGACACCAAGTCCCACAACCAGTGACTACTCACATTTCGACAACTTTATCCATAGTTGTGCCAACTGGAATGACATTTGGATATGCGTTCACAGGACAGAGGTAGCTCAAGAAATCTTTAATCTAGAAAAAGGAAAATCACATGGATCAACGATCTCTACGATGAAACAGGTTGTTAGGGGAGATAAAGGGAGGCTGGGGAAAGAGAAGCAGAACTCTCTTATGGCTGTGGTTCTCAATGCTGGCTGCACGTGGGGATCACCAGGGACCTCTTGGGAAAAAAATATCCAATGCCTGGGCCTCACTCCCAAAGATCTCCTGAACACTGAGTACTAGTGGGCCTAGAAATCAGTACATTTAAATATTCCCTAGGTGATTCTGATCCACAGTAAGAGCTGAGAATCACCAATGGGACTCAAAGATTCTTTTTTTTTTTTTCTTTTTTTTAATATATTGCTTTCCTTGTCCAAGAAGGTCGGTTGCTTATGTTTAACAAATCCCTTTTCAAATAAGTTAGAATTTAGCTGGGCATTAACTATAATATACACAAAAACCCAAGGTCTCAGAATTGCGTTTCTTAGCTGGGCACAGTGGTACATGTCTGTGATCCCAGCTACTCAAGGCTGAGGCAGGAGGATTGCTTAAGCCCAGGGATTTGAGGCCAGCCTGGGCAACACAGAGAGACCTCATCTCCAAAAAAGAACAACAAAAGAATTGCACTTACTTACTCCTACAAATAATCATTAACGATGCCAAGAGAATTACACCTTTGAGGTTACTTGATTTGTTCAAATGGTTCATTCTCATTGGGCAGAACACCATGCATTGGTCACTGATTCCAGGGAAGGATCCAAACACTGCCCATTGTACCTTGGTGTCGGAGTCACCAACGAAAACACAATGCAGTCAAGCAATGGAGGGAGCAATGCTTCACTTACTGAGAAAAGACCAAACAAGATCAAATCCAACAATGTGCACTCGTCCCCAGTGACCAGCGTGTCTCTCCCTGCAGCCAACACAGGGCAACCTGCCTACATGCAACCCTCTCCTGCCACACGGGAAGGAACCCCCATCATGCTGTCTGAAATAAGGACAGCTGGGGTGTGCCTAAGGGCCATTGACACACAGGCTTAAGTAGAACAAAGGGACACACATCAAGTACGAAGCAGAGAAAGATGTTTCCACATAAGGCACTGAGCTGCCGCAGGCTGTGTGCTCACGCTAACGGGAGTGCTTGCTCTCTCTCACTCGCGTGTGCTCTCTCTCAATAAGGAAGTGTCCCATTCTTATGTGGCCAGTGAGGGTTGAAAGACTGTGCACATAGACTGCCTCTCCCAATGATTAATTCTAAACAAACAATTACATGCAAAAACTTCATGAATACCTTGACTTTTTGCAAAGTTCAGAATGCTAAACAGAGGAACTCTGTCAGTATTCCTCAAAACATCTCTACAACCTACAGGAACTTCAGCTTTGTCTCTTATTAGACATTGGTGAGCTTGTGATCTCAGTCAAGTTACCTAATGTCTCTAATTTTAGATTCTTCATTTAAAAGTATAAATGAGATTATGCATGTGAAGTGCTTAGCTTGATATCTGGTGAAATAGTCAATAAAATCATCCAGGCCAGCGCGGTGGCTCACACCTGTAATTCCAGCACTTTGGGAGGCCGAGCCGGGTGGATCACAAGGTCAGGAGTTCGAGACCAACCTGGCTAACATGGTGAAACCCCGTCTCTACTAAAAATACAAAAAATTAGCTGGGCGTGGTGGTGGGCGCCGTAGTCCCAGCTACTCAAGAAGTTGAGGCAGGAGAATGGTGTGAACCCGGGAGGCGGAGGTTGCAGTGAGCCGAGATCGCGCCACTGCACTCCAGCCTGGGCAATAAAGCGAGACTCCATCTCAAAAAAATAAATAAATAAAAATTTAAAAATTAAAAAAAAAATCATCCATTACTACGTTGATAATGAGAACACAAAGACTTTTATGCCCTTCTGCAAATGGACAGACTAGAACCCAATGTAATTATTAGTATCCCACCAAACTGAAAGAGGCAGGAACCCAAGAATTGCCAATAACTCTACATAAAAATAAAATGGCTACTTTAAGACAGGGGAAGGGCAGGAAGATCTATTCTTTATTTTTCACAAACAGTATCTTTTGTACCTTCACAGGAGGCATGCAAATAGAAACCATTACCTGCCCGCCCAACACCGATTTGATTTGCACAAAGCTGAGGCTGGTAGAAATCTGAGACTTTTGAAGGGAATAAAGGATTTAAAAAAAAAAAAAAAAAAAAAGTAAAGTCAAGCCTATACCAGAAATGGTTCACTACTACTTCTCAGAGATGAAATGGCCCCAAGGAGATAAGAGACACCCAATAAAGGAGCACCCCCTCTCATTTATATAAGTTGACTCCCTTTTATCAAATGCCTGCCTTAAAATAAGGCATCAATACAGCCAATTCTCTTTATTCACAGTAGTTATACTCTATAAATTATAGTCACCATAAATGCTGAATTAGCAAATACTGAGCCATTGCTGCTAGGGAAAATACAGGGTTCCTGCCATCCTTTGGTGACATCGTTTTCACCGCCAATTAATACATAACCTTGTTTTATGTGTGTTTCTGTTGAAAGACACCTCATTTAATAGATACTTTGATCCATTAACATTGAACTCATGGTCAATAGCCCTATAACTCATGCCTATCTAACATACATATTTTCTCTAGAAGCCACGTTACAGTCCTCCCGTGCTTAGGAACACTGGATAGGACTTCAGTACTATGATTGGTCACCATTTAAATAAGATCACCAACAAAAAGCACAAAAATATGAAAAACATGGCACTTAATAGATGGCAAAAAGGAAACTTTCGATATGGTTTGGCTGTGTCCCTACCCAAATTTCATCTTGAACTGTAGCTTCCATCATCCCCATGTGTCGGAGGGACCAGTGGGAGGCAATTTAATCACGGGGGTGGCTACCTCCATACTGTTCTAATGATAGTTCTCACGAGATCTGATGGTTTTATAAGGGGCTTTTCCCCACCTTCACTCTGCACTTCTTGCTGCCGCCATGTGAAGAAGGATGTGTTTGCTATGATTGTACATTTCCTGAGGCCTCCCCAGCCCTGCGGAACTATGAGTCAATTAAACCTCTTTCCTTTATAAATTACCCATCTCGGGCATGTCCTTAGAGCAGCAGGAGAACAGACTGATACACTTGTTGACAGAGTAAGAGCTGAAAGAAGGCAGAGCCTTGCCTTGTTCTACCTGAGCCGAGAACGTGCACGTCAGGTGACTCAAAATTTTCACCACTCTCCACAAGTCCACAAAGGATCACAAAAGCACTGTAAATATTGATACTGAGGTTACAGGTCAGTTTCAGTGAGTAGGCCAACACATAAAAATAGAATCCATGAAGCCAGGTGCAGTGACTTACACGTGTAACCCAGCACTTTGGGAGGCCACGGCAGGCAGATTACCTGACGTCAGTTCAAAACCAGCCTGGCCAATGTGGTAAAACCCTATCTCTGCTAAAAATACAAAAATTTTAGCCGGGCATGGTGGTGGGCACCTGTAGTCCCAGCTATTCGGGAGGCTGAGGCAGGAGAATCACCTGAACCCAGGAGGCAGAGGTTGCAGTGAGCCGAGAACACACCACTGTACCCCAACCTGGGCAACAGAGTAAAACACTGTCTCAACCAAAAAAAAAAAAAAGGAATCCATGAATAATGAGGATCAACTGCATTTAGGAAAAAAAACTAAAAGGAAATGAAACTTACGTAGAAACAGATGCTTCTGAGAGTCAGGGGACTACCTGTCAACTACCAAGGCTGCAGAACACTGAGCAATAAGGGTTATGAGTATATGGGATCCTCTTACCTCACTGTAGGAGGAGTGAAAAGAAAAACAAGCTCTGTATGAACTCTCTCCAGTCCTAAAGGGAAGTGAAAACACAAAATAAAAAGATCACTGAGCAAAACTAAAACTAAGCGAAGCTGGCCCTTCTCATTTAGGCTATTCTAGCATGAAACCACTCTGATGGGCTCGCTTCAGCAGCAAGTGTCCTGAAATCACCCTAAATCAGGAATTTCTTCTTGGAATAGCAGGGAACCTTTTCCAGAAGTGGAAACCTGTTGTAGATCGCATGTGGTGGCTCACGCCTATAATCCCAGCACTTTGGGAGGCCGACGCATACGGATTGCCTGAGCTCAGGAGTTCGAGACCAGCCTAGTAAACATAGTGAAACTCTGTCTCTACTGAAAACACAAAAAGTTAGCTCGGCATGGTGGTAGTACATGCCTGTAATCCCAGCTACTAGTGAGGCTGAGGCAGGAGAATCACTTGAACCGGGAGGCAGAGGCTGCAGTGAGCTGAGATCACACCACTTCACTCCAGCCTGAGTGACAGAGTGAGATTCTTTCTCCACACACAAAAAAAAGAAGGGAGGGAGGGAGGGACCCCTTGCAGATATTCTGAACAGCCAAAGTTAAGGAAATGTTGCTAAAATATTAAGATCATTATAGTCACTCCTCTATTCCACCAAGGGTTCTGTTGTCTCTGACATCAGTTTCTTCCTCTTAGCCAAGCACTCAGATGGGAGGGAGGGAGTGGGGGGGGGGGGGGGAGGAAGGAGAGGGAGGGAAGAAGGGATGGAGGAGAGGGAGGGAGGGAGGGAGGGACCTGTTGCAGAAATTTTAAACAGCCAAAGTTAAGGAAATGTTGCTAAAATATTGTGATCATTATAGTCACTCCTCTGCTCCACCAAGGGTTCTGTTCTGTATGACATCAATTTGTTACTCTAAGCCAAGCACTCAGATGCCTTCAGTCTCCAACCATCTCATCAACCTACCCAGAGGGAACCTCAGGATACACCAGCTGATGGGAGTGTAACTGGTTTGGGAGTAGCATCCCCTCCATTTAAATAAAATTTAAATTTAAGAAATTAATTATAATATATAATTATATTCTTGGGCTTAGGCTAGACTGTGCTTAAATGAAATTAAATCAGACAATTTACTCAAAGTTTCTCTCAGAAGACCTATGACACTGCTTTCTTACCTCACAATTACATTTGTTTTTCTGCTCCTTTCTCCAAACCACATGGTGGATGGCTTAATGCTGATTATGTGGAGTGGAATTCTATTTCTGGAAGTAATTCCACATGGTAATTTGCTCCACTGAAAATATTCCTCTGCCTAAAAAAGATAAAAAGCATAGAAAAACAGTTCTACATTTTCTACAAATCTGTTGTAGGCAGAGTCTCAAAAACAAAAGTAGAAAAGTTTCCAGACACGAAAAAAAATAAAAATAAAAATAAAAACAGCAGCAAAACAATGTAGACATGAAGAAACAATCAGATAATTCCAAATTGGGGAATATTGTGCAAAACAACTGGGCTGGACTCTTCAAAACCATCAATGTGAAGACAAGCAAAAGGCTAGACAAACGATCTATATATCAAAGGAGACCCTTTAGACCTGACTGAACGCAATGCACGACCCTCAAATAAATCCTGGATGCCCCTGTCCCCCTATTCTACAAGCTATAAAGGACACTATGGGAAGAACTGGGGACATCTGAACATGGACTGTGTAACAGCTAATAGTACTATATGAACACAAAATGTCCTGAGGAAGGGTATTGTACTGTGGTTATACAGGAAAATGTTCTTATTCTCAAGAGCCACAGGCTGAAGGATTTGGGGTGACGTACCATGGAGTCTGTAACTACTCTCAATTGGTTTGGAGTGGGGAGTTGGTTATACGTACAGAGACAGAGGAAGAGAGGTGCAAAGTGGTGGCAACGCAGCAAATCCAAACGAAGGGTGTATGGTATTTTTTTTTTTTTTTTAGACAGAGTCTCGCTTTGTCACTCGGGCCGAAGCGTGGTGGTGCCATCTCAACTCACTAAAACCTCTGCCTTCTGGGTCCAAACAAGTCTCATGTGTCATCTTCCCAAGTAGCTGAAATTATAGGCACACACCACCACACCCAGCTAAATTTTCTATTTTTAGTTACAGGATTTCACCATGTTGGCTGGGTTGGTCTCGAACTCCTGACCTCAAGAGATCTACCCGCCTTGGCCTCCTAAACTGTTGGAATTACAGGCGAGAGCCACTGGGCCCAGACCCTTGTACCAGTCTTACAACTTTACTGTTTAAAAAGTTTTCAGGGCCAGGCGTGGTGGCTTATGCCTATAATCCCAGCACTCTGGGAGGCTGAGGCAGGTGGATCACTTGAGGTCAGGAGTCCAAGACCAGTCTGACCAACATGGTGAAACTCTGTCTCTACTAAAAATACGAAACTAGCCAGGCATGGTGGTGCATGCCTGTAATCCCAGCTACTTGGGAGGCTGAGGCGGGAGAATCGCTTGAACCCGGGAGGTAGAGATTGCAGTGAGCCCAGATTGCGCCACTGCACTCCAGCCTGGGCAACAGAGCGAAAGTCTATCTCAAAAAAACATTTTTTTTAATTAAAAAAAAAAAAAAAAGATTTCAGCCTGGGCAATATAGTGGGATTCCATCTCTACAAAAAAATGTAAAAATTAGCCAGGTGGGTGTTACACAACTGCAGTCCCAGCTATTCAGGAGGCCGAGGCAGGAAGATCACTTGAGCCTGGGGGGTCGAGGCTACAGTGAGCAATGATTGCACCACTGCACTCCAGCCTGGGTGACAGAGCAAGACTCTATAAAATAAATTCATTAATTCAAATTAGAAAGTTTTCGAAATAAATTTGGAGGGAAAAAAACTAACAAATACAAGTGTTTTCAAAAGGTTGAAAAATAATGGGACAACTTTTCCAAAGTCATTATTTTGAAATCCAGAACCTTCCAAACCATTAACATTCCATCCCACTCAAATTTCTTTGGGGTGCCTTTGGTGCTGTTTCTTAGGAAGCTGCAGATTAGAGTTAAGAGTGGACTCTATGAGCTGTGGACCTACCTGTTAATATTCTAAAGGGGTGCGTGACCTAAAAAATCTTTTAAGCAGCTAGAAATAGCATCTGAAGGAAAGTAGCCCTAACAGCAAAGGAATTACTAATTAAGCTACTTTGTGGGATGTGAGAAAATTCACAGCAAAAAGAAATTTGCCAGTTCAAAGATTTATGGGGCAAGGGGCCCAATACTATGAGTCCAACAGAAAAAGGGACAAAAAGGTGTATGTTTTATTTATTTACTTGAGACGGGGTTTCACTCTGTCACCCAGGCTGGAGTGCAGTGGTACAATTTTGGCTTACTGCAACCTCCACCTCCCAAACTCAAGCAATTCTCCCACCTCAGCTTCGTAAGTATCTGGGACTCCAGGCATGCACCACCACACTCAGCAATTTTTTTTTTTTTTTTTGTATTTTTTGTAGTGACGGGGTTTCACCACGTTACCCAGGCTGGTCTCGAACTCCTAGACTCAAGCGATCCACCTGCCTTGGCCTCCCAAAGTGCTGGGATTACAGATGTGAGCCACTAAGTTTATGGGTTTTGTTTGTTTTTTTTGAGGCAGAGTCTTGCTCTGTCACCCAGACTGGAGCGCAGTGGTGCCATCTTGGCTCACTGCAACCTCCGCCTCCTAGGTTCAAGTGATTCTCATGCCTCAGCCTCCCTAGTAGCTAGGGCTACATGCACACACCACCATGCCCAGCTAATTTTTTTATTTTTACTAGAGACGGGGTTTTGCCACACTGAGCAGGCTGGTTTCGAACTGCTGACCTCAAGTGATCCACACGCCTCGGCCTCTTAAAGCACTAGGATTACAGGCATGAGCCACCACACCCGGCCGGTTTACGTTTTATGTATACATTTTTATCCATCCAAGAATCCACTGGACGTGTCTGTATATGTGAATATATATGTGTATTTATATAAGCATACATGCACACAAAGTGAAAAAATAAATCCCTGAATGCAACATAGAACATGCAGCTTACCAATCAGCAAAAATAATTTACACTGCAGCTCTCACCGTGGCCTAAAGGAAAACATTCCATGCTGTGGATCAGAATTCTCTCTTGTTTGAAATTATGCTTTATCGTAAGGGCTAGGCAACTAGGCTTTTGGCTAATGGAACCATTATTACTACAACAATAGTGATCTAAATGAATAAATGCAATGTTTACTTTAAAAATTACACAGGATTTAATGCTAAGGTATTTTAAAATTTAGAGAAAAATAATGATCACTCAAACTACTAAATTTAAAGATCACTAATTAGCCTTAATAATTTTAATTGAAACAATATTTTTTAAAGCAAATTCAAAATGAAAGTCTTGTACTCAGCGTTTGACAAGAGAAGGAGGTTCTGTGTTGGCATTAGAAAACGAATGAGGCCGGGTGTGGTGGCTCATGCCTGTAATCCCAGCACTTTGGGAGGCCAAGGTGGGTGGTCATGAGGTTAGGAGTTCGAGACCAGCCTGGCCAATATGGTGAAACCCTGTCTCTACTAAAAATACAAAAATTACCCAGGTGTGGTAGCGGGAGCCTGTAATCTCAGCTACTCGGGAGGCTGAGGCAAGAGAATCGCTTGAATCTGGGAGGCAGAGCTTGCAGTGAGCCAAGATGGCACCATTGCACTCCAGCCTGGGCCACAGAGTGAGACCATCTCAAACAAAAAAACAAAAAAACAAAAAACAAAAGAAAGAAGACAAATGACATGTGACTTGCAAAGGCACTGGAAACATCCATTAGAAATAGGACCATCAAGACATGAAACTATTTTAAAGTGTGAAAAAAAGTTATGTCTAGATATTTATCTCAAGTAGAAGAAAAAGTTTATAAACACGCTCATGTCATGAGTCTCAAAAAGCACAGGATGGGTGCAGTGGCTCATGCCTGTAATCCCAACACTTTGGAAGGCCAAGGAGAGCAGATCACTTGAGATCAGGAGTTCAAGACCCCCCTGGCCAACATGGCGAAACCCTGTCTCTACTTACAAAAATTAGCCAAGCGTGGTGGTGCATGCCTGTAATCCCAGCTACATAGGAGGCTGAGGCAGGAGAATCGCTTGAACCCAGGAGGCAGAGGTTGCAGTGAGCCAAGATGGCCCCACTGCACTCCAACCTGGGCAACAGAGCAAGGCTCATCTCAAAAATAAATAAATAATAAATAAATCAATAAAATTACAAAAATTAGCCAGAAGTCATGGTGCATGTCGGTGGTCCCAGCTACATAGGAGGCTGAGGCAGGACAATCACTTGAACCTAGGAGATGGAGGCTGCAGTGAGTCAAGAGTGGGCCACTGCACTCCAGTCTGGGCAACAGAGTGAGAATGTCTCAAAATATATAAATACATACATAAATAGCACAAATGTTTAAGTTATAAGCTATAACATATTACTGATTTCATTACAAATAAATTTGAATTATCAAACGTGTATGAATAGATTTCATTAGAAAACTATAAAGATCTGGTCGGGGGTGGTGGCTCATGCCTGTCGTCCCAGCACTTTGGGAGGCTGAGGCAGGCAGATCACGAGGTCAGGAGATTGAGACCATCCTGGCTAACACGGTGAAACCTCGTCTCTACTAAAAATAACAAAAAATTAGCCGGGCATGGTGGCGGGCGCCTGTAGTCCCAGCTACTCAGGAGGCTGAGGCAGGAGAACACGTGAACCCAGGAGGCGGAGCTTGCAGTGAGCCTAGATCGCACCACTGCACTCCAGCCTGGGCGACAGAGTGAGACTGCATCTCAAAAAAAAAAAGTACAGATCTGTGTCTATTTACTAGTGATGAAAAGTGTGGTCATGGAATATGGCAATGTACAGTTCCATGACCTTGAGCTAACAACTTAGGATTGCAGCCTCAGGTTTTACATTTGTAAAGCGAAGAGCCTATAAATGGAAGTCCTGACCTTTCTTCTTTTTCATAGATTACACAAACAATATGAGAGGAATCACTTACACACGTACCTTGGGATGCCGGCATGCATGGATCTGAGTGTTGCGGTCTGTTGTGAGATGATGAAGGATCTCAGGCATGTTCCTAAACATGTCTAGCTTATTCACATGAACCTAAGGCAAATAATACATACATGCAAATTATGTGAAATGTATTTCCTATAAATTGTTCAAGGTTAATTATTCAGGGCAAAACATCCAGTTAGGGAATTAACCCTCTCTTCTTTCTTGAAAAGCAGTTTTTGGCTATTTCAGTGCACTCTGGTATCCTGCCAGCATGTCAACAGGCACAAGGCTGACTGGCCAGGATCACTGCCATTACTGACGGCAGCAAACAATTACGGAGACTCGGCTCAGGGATGTCATTTAATGATGTTAATGTTGTCCTTCAGTCCTTCAAGAGAAATTCAGTTAATATTCCTCGTACACCTACTGTGTGTCGAGCTTTATTCTAAATGCTGGGAATAAAGCAGTAATCCACACAGACAAAAACAATCAAGAATCATCTACCCTCAGCCAGGCGCTGTGGCTTATCCCTGTATTCCCAGCACTTTGGGAGGCGGAGGCCGGTGGATCACTTGAGGTCAGGAGATCGAGACCAGCCTGGCCAACACGGTGAAGCCCCATCTCTACTAAAAATACAAAAATTAGCCAGGTATGGTGGCTCAGGCCTGTAATCCAAGCTACTCGGGAGTCTGAGGCAAGAGAATCACATGAACCCAGGAGGCGGAGGTTGCAGTGAACTGAGACCGTGCCACTGCACTCCAGCCTGGACGACAGAGCAAGACAGCCTCAAAAAAAAAAAAAAAAAAATCAAGAATCATCTTAAAGGCATATACATGATGTGCAACAGAGGAGCATGTACTGCAAATAATCCACTGCCATATCTCCTTGTTCAAATTTATCTTCAATGCTGGTCACAGTCGCTAAATTTATTTCATGACCCAAAGTTTGGGAAAAATACTTTGTCTATGGGGCATTTCACTGAAGGCTCTTGTAAGCCATTTGGGCTTCTGTCAATTTTCTCCTTGGAGGATGTGACTGAACTAAGATGATATATTCCTTCAGAGGGCCCACCAACCTCTGCTGCAGACACGTCTTGATAGGGTGCTTCCATCTGTCCCTGTTTGCAGTTATTTAGCAGGTGAGGAGGGGGAGGAAAGGTGAGCTAGGAGGATGGAAGGAAGCAAGAGAAAAGAATGAACAGACTGGGAGCACTGGCTCAGGCCTATAATCCCAGCACTTTAGGAGGCCGAGGCAGGCAGATAGCTTGAGGTCAGGAGTTCAAGACCAGCCTGGCCAACATGGCGAAACGTCGTCTGTGCTAAAAATACAAAAATTAGCTGGGCATGGTGGCTCACGCCTGTAATCCCAGCTACTCAGGAGGCTGAGCCAGGAGAATTGCTTGAACCCGGGAGGTGGAGGTTGCAGTGAGCCGAGGTCGCGTCACTGCACTCCAGCCTGGGCAACATAGCAAGACTCCCTCTCAAAAAAAAAAAAAAAAAAAAAAGAAAAGAAAAGAAAAAGAGAATGAACAGTCACCATACCTGGACTCCTAATTCTTCACTAAGGTTGGTGAACAAATATTCATAGCCATAAGCCGCTTTGCAGTTCAGCCACACAACATGGTACGGGCTCCGAGTGATCCAGCTTCGGACCAGCTCTAAGACTCCACTTAAACACTCCTCCTAGACAGGATTTTAAAGAGACATTTAACAGGTGGAGAGCCGCACATAGCCTTTTCCTTCCCAACAGTCCCAGGTACTCACACCTACGGGGACAGTTAGGATATGACCTGTCACCCTACAAACTTCCTACTAAAAACACGGGCACACCCAGATGATAACCCTGTTCCTCCAGGCAGACTTACCCGACTTGGAATTTGGTAAAATCTTGGATCACAGAACGTAGTATCTAAATATACACTTTGGATGTCTTTGACTCTGAAAAGAAAAAAAATTGATGTTAGCCATCCAATGTGATATAAATTATGTGTAACTTTTTTTGTTTTTTAAGATGGAGTTTCGCTCTGTTGCCCAGGCTGAAGTGCAATGTCTGCTCACTGCCACCTCCTCCACCTCCCGGGTTCAAGCAATTCTCCTACCTCAGCCTCCCAACTATCTGGGATCATGGGTGTGTGCCACCACACCTTGCTAATTTTTGTATTTTTTAGTAGAGACGGGGTTTCACCATGTTGACCAGGCTGGTCTCGAACTCCTGGCCTCAAGTGATGCACTTAGCCTCCCAAAGTGCTGGGATTACAGGCCAGAACTCCCAAAGTGCTGGGATTACACCCCGCCAGAGCAATAAAACTTTATTCAGTCATACACAGAAGAACTGTACAAGACGCCAGGCACAGTGGCTCATGCCTGTAATCCCAGCACTTTGGGAGGCCAAGGCGGGGCAGATCATCTGAAGTCAGGAGTTCAAGACCAGCCTGGCCAACATGGCAAAACCCCATCTCCACTAAAAATACAAAATTAGCCAGGCGTGGTGGCACATACCTGTTATCCCAGCTACTTGGGAGGCTGAGGCAGGAGAATCGCTTGAACTCTGGGCGACACAGCAAGACTCCGTTTCACAAAAATAAAATAAAATAAAATAAAACCTATACGAGGCCCAGTACCTGCCCCCGGAGTGCAGAAGCTCCATTCTAGCAGCTTCTCCTTGCGCCAATCTGAAGTCTCCTGTGTACAGGACAGTTCCATTATTGCCCTGAAATAAAAACCTGAAAAAGAAATATATCCCAGTGACTTCTGAGTCTCATATAAAATCCCAATAAAGCAAACACATGTGAGATGCATAGTAAATGCTTCCTGCAAACATATTCATTATAATACAATGGTAATGGAATCCCACAGTAATCAGAACCACACCAGGCACTTAGCTGTTACCTCTTCCCTCGGGTAGAAAATAACAGAATGGAGATGCTACCCAGTTTGTAATAGATGTTCCTTGTGATATGTTAGCACTTTCAATTATATGTTGAGATCATTCTTGCTCATGGAGAGAGAAATACATGTGATGATAAAATACAAGGTCACTGGGGAAACAGCTGCTGAAGACTTCCATTTATTTATTTATTTATTTTTATTTTGAGACAAGAGTCTTGCTCTGTCCCCCAGGCTGCAATGCAGTGGCTCAATCTTGGCTCACTGCAACCTCCACCTTCTGGGATCAAGCAATTCCCCAGTAGCTGGGACTACAGGGGTGTGCCACCACACCCAGCTGATGTTTATACTTTTTGTAAAGTCAGGGTTTCACCATGTTGGCCAGGCTGGTCTTGAATTCCTGGCCTCAAGTGATGCACCTGCCTTGGCCTCCCAAAGTGCCGGGATTACAGGTGTGAGCCACCACACCTGGCCATGAAGACTTCCATTTTATAAGAAACGTTTCAAATCTGATCTTCACCTCAGTCCCCCTAGTTCAATTTGGGAACAAATGTGTTTTAAATGACTAGAAAAAAAATCAAATCTCCCTCTATGTATTCTTTCTTCTTTAAAAAAAAAAAAAAAAACTCACTGCAGCGTCCAACTCCCAAGCTCAAGCAATCCTCCCGCCTCAGCCTCCCAAAGCGCTGGGATTACAGACATGTGCCACTGCACCCAGCCCCCTATTAATTTTAGACCCTAAAAATTTATTTCTACAAATACAATATGTGTCTACATATAATAAAATGACAAAATAAATGACCCCCTTACATAACTGATCCCGGACAGTGACCAGCTGGTAAGAGAGTCACAACAATCTCTTCCTTCTAAAAAGAAAATAAAGAAAAAATAGTAATGGAAAGCAGTTATCATTAGGACCTAGCTCAACAAAGCCCTCCTTCATAGAACACATTTATGTACCTTTTAACAATGTGTCTTTTCTCCCAATTTCCTCACACTCCAAATCCTAGAAACAAGTGGAATCCTTGTCCACTCAACAAACAGAGTTCCCATGGGACTGAGCAATTTCACCACTAGTTATGGAACCAAGATAAGCGAAAACCGATGGCCACACAAAAATGTCTGCCTGACTGTTCACAGCAGCATTCTTCATACTAGCCAAAAGGTGAAACCAGTTCAAATGTCTATCAACTGATGCATGAATCAGGAAAATGTGGTCTAGCCATACAATGAAATATTATTTGGCCATAAAAAGAACTGACACATGCTACAACAGGGATGACCCTTGAAAACATCCTCAGTGAAAGAAGCCGGATGTGAAATGAACACATGTTGTATGATTCCACTCATATGAAATATCCAGAATAGGTGAACCCATGGAGACAGAGAGTCCAATACAGTAGTGGTTGCCAGGGGGTTGGGGAAGGAGAGAATAGGGAGGGATTGCAATCGGTAAAGGCTTTTTCCCTTGGGGTGCTGAAAATATTCTGAAATTGATTGTGGTGATGGATACACAAGTCTGTGACTTGATTTCTATCTCAATAAAGCTATTTACTTTTTTTTTTTTTTTTTTTTTTTGAGACAAAGTCTCACTCTGTCGCCCAGGCTGGAGTGCAATGGCGTGATCTTGGCTCGCTGCAACCTCTGCCTCCTGGGTTCAAGTAATTCTCCTGCCTCAGCCTCCCCAGTAGCTGAGATTACAGGCGCCTGCCATCACGCCTGGCTAATTTTTTGTATTTTTAGTAGAGACAGGGTTTCACCATGTTCGCCAGGCTAGTCTTGAACTCTTGACCTCAAGTGATACATCTGCCTCGGCCTCCCAAAGTTCTGGGATTACAGGTGAGAGCCACCAAGCCCGGCCACTATTTAACAATTTTTAAAGCCTAAGCCAGGTGCGGTGGCTCATGCCTGTAATGCTAGCACTTTGGGAGGCCGAGGTGAGCGAATCCCTTGAGGTCAGGAGTTTCAGACCAGTCTGGCCAACATGGTGAAACCCTGTCTCTACTAAAAATACAAAAATTAGCTGTGCATGGTGGTGGGCAGCACCTGTAATCCCAGCTACTCAGGAGGCTGAGGCAAAAGAATTGCCTGAAACCAGGAGGTAGAGGTTGCAGTGAGCCAAGATGGCCCTACTGCACTCCAGCCTGGGCGACAGAGTAAGGCTCAGTCTCAAAAAAAAAAAAAAAAAAAGATTAAAGCCTGGATGAGGCCTGGTCCTGATTCACACTGCACATCATACTGTTCGGCAAGGGCAAGACCTGCGGGCACTACTGCCTCTCCAGCCATCAGTAAGTGGGGAGAGCTCTGCACACACCAGGTCACTGCTCAGTGACAGTGACTCCTCACGGAAGTCTCCATTCATTCTGGAGGACCCTTTCAAATGGTTCTCCTCCTGGTTGGAGCTGGATAAACAATGCACAAAAGTCATGGCACACAGAAAGAAACATAAAAAATCAAAGTGGAGGCAAGACTGCTCAAAAGTCAGCCTGCTGTCGGCCCCCAGCTTAGGGAATGCCTTTCACCAATATCCCTGATTGTGACAAGGCCACAGACCACCACAGTATTCCCCGGAAAAGCAGTTTGCAGAGTCCAGGATGGCACTTACAAAGGTTCACCTTTTTTTTTTTTTTCCTTTTTAATCCTCACTAAACTGGCTCTGTAGTCCTCCCTCAGGATAATTTGATGGGAAGAATACTTCAACTTCAACTGTCTGATCTTCTCCAAAAAAGAAATATCTGAAAAGATCAGTTTCTGTTCAACAACACAACACACCCTCAAAGTTAAACACGGCAAAGCAGTGTGCTATAATCAAGCTACAAAGCCAATATTAACCAAAATAGGAAAATGCCTAACAGCTGTAAAGGTTAAAAAACGGGGGCTGTATGTCTATAGTCCTACTTATTAAAACCATACATTCACAAAAGTACTACTTCAAAATTTAATGATGAAAAATAAATTTTTCCACTTGGCAGTGCCCCTTTTCTGAATAAGGGTTCAGAAAAAAAGTACAATATCCATGAATTTGCTGCAAAAATATTAATCACCATTTTAAATTCTGAACATTATAAAACTCAGTAAATGTGACAATAACATCATGTAGTAATATCAACATCAGGGTTCCCATCATTAGCATGTAATAAGGAACAAAAAATAAGCCATGCCCAGTCCTTTACAACATGGGAAATAAATACATCACTGTTAAGGACTAAATGTTCGTGTCCCTCCCCAAAATCCCTATGTTGAAATCCTAACCCCCAAAGTGGTTTTATTAGGAGGCCTTTGGGAGGTGATTAGTTATTGGGCATAGAAGCCTTGTGAGTGACATCAGTGCCTTTATAAAAGACGCCCAGGGGAGCTTGTTTGCCCCTTTACTATGGGAGGACACAGGGGAAAAGACAGCATCTAAGAACCAGGAAGTGGCCAGGCACAGTGACTCACGCCTGTCACCCCAGCACTTTGGGAGGCCAAGGCAGGCGGATCACTTGAGGTCAGGAGCTCAAGACGAGTCTGACCAACATGGTGAAACCCCCTCTCTACTAAAAATACAATAATTAGCTGCGCTCTGGTCATGGTGGCAGGCGCCTGTAATCCCAGCTACTAGAGAGGCTGAGGCAGGAGAATCGCTTGAACCCAGGAGGTGGAGGTTGCAGTGAGCCAAGATCAAACCACTGCATTCCAGCCTGGGTGACGGAGTGAGACTCCATCTCAAAAAAAAAAAAAAAAAAAAAAAAAAAAGAACCAGGAAGTGGGCCCTCACCAGACATGAAATCTGCTGGAGACTGGATCTTGGATTTCCAGTCTCTAGAACCCTAAGCTACAAGTGTCTATTGTATAAGCCACTCAGTCTATGGTAGTTTTGTGAGTCCAGCCCAAATGGACTTACACAATCACAAACGGATTTTCTGGCCCCTAAAACCCCACTCAATTACTAGATTTTTATTTATGGTTAAATGAGCATTCAAACTCAAAAGAGAAAGATTGAGGGTATAGCTGAGGGATAGAGCATCTGACTACAAAATCAGAAAGATAAACAATCATTTTAGCACATTTTTTTTTTAAAAATCAATATTTAATATTTAGTTACCTCTCCTGATGCTTCATCCACTAAAGATATCTGGGTAGGAGTCTCGATTTCAATAGATATCTATAAAAATAAAATAAGAGACCATGTATGTAGCAGTTTTTCATGGCTTTATATGCCTTTGCTGTCTGAAGCACAGAAACGGGGCAAAAAGAAGTTTCAGACTCTCTATATAAACAATTCCGATTACATTGTAATAAATATTTTAACAGAAAAAATTGTAAAGAAAAATAATACCTGTCTTGAGGCAGATTTGGCAATATGGAGTAAATGCCTTGTAAATGCATATAATCCTCTGACGCAATTCTGTTTCCATGAATTCATTTTTCCTCCTTCATCTCCCCATCCCTACCACTCCCATTCCCCCTCCCTCTGAATTTTGAGTCTTTGTAAAAATGTGGTCATGTGTCCTAAGTTTTGTGCCTCAGAACACAGTCTGGATGGGTCCGTGACATGGATGCTTCATACACTGGTTTTTTTTTTTTTTTTTTTTTCTCAGACGGATTCTCGCTCTGTCACCCAGGCTGGAGCGCAGTGGTGTGGTATCGGCTCATTGCAATCACCGCCTCCTGGGTTCACACGATTCTCCTGCCTCAGCCTCCCAAGTAGCTGGGATGACAGGCGCCCGCTACTATGCAAGGCTGATTTTTTTGTATTTTTAGTAGAGACAGGGTTTTGCCATGTTGGCCAGTCTGGTCTCAAACTCCTGACCTCAGGATCACCCGCCTCGGCTTTCCAAAGTGCTGGGATTACAGGTGTGAGCCACCACACCCAGCCTCATGCGCTGGTTCTAAGTGCTGCAGAACGCTCCCTGGTACATTTCCCCCTGCCATCAAAACAGAGACTAGCACATAAGAGGCATTCAGTAAGTATCTGATGAATAGATCAATGTGATTTTTCACCTTTTTAGTCCACTAATGTCCTAAAACTTACAGTGTCTAAGTTTTGGGTGCTAAAATATTTTCGCATTTCTGGAATAAAACATTTTATTCATGATGTACTATTTAATACTGCTAGATTCAGTTACTGTCTTTATGAGGATTCTTATATTTTCATGTATGAAATGGCTTTTTCCCCATTTATTATTTTTGAGATAGGGTCTCGCTCTGTCGCCCAGGCTGGGGCACAGTGGCACGATCTCAGCTTGCTGCAACCTCTGCCTCCCAGGTTCAAGCAATTCTCCTGCCTCACCCTCCTGAGCAGCTGGGACTACAGGCACCCACCACCATGCCTGGCTAATGTTTTGTAGCAGAGATGGGGTTTCACCATATTGGTCAGACTGGTCTCGAACTCCTGACCTCAGGTGATCCCTCCACCTCAGCCTCCCAAAGTGCTGCGATTACAGGTGTGAGCCACTGAGCCCGTCCTCTTTTCTAGTATATCTATTTAATGCTATCAATTTCCCTTCAAGGACAAATTTAGCTATGTTCCACACATTCTGACATGCCACATTTCCATTGCCCATCAGCTCCTTTATTTATTTATTTATTTTGAGACAGGCTCTCGCTGTGTTAGCCAGCCTGGAGTGCAGTGGCACAGTCATGGCTCACTATAGCCTCAAACTTCGGGGCTCAGGTGATTTTTCTGCCTCAGCCTTCTGAGTGGCTGGGACTACAGGCACACTCTACTATACCAGGCTAATTTTTAAGGTTTTTTTGTAGACATGGGGTTTTGCGGTATTGCCCAGGCCAGTTTCGAACTCCTGGACTCACACAATTGTCCCAACTTGGCCTCCTGAAGTGCTAGGACTACACATGTGAGCCCCCAAGCCTAGACATATCAGTTCTACATATTGTATGTTTGCTTTATCGTACAATTTCCTTTTTAACCAAAGGGTCAGTTATTGTATGCATTTAGTTTCCACGTGTATGGGAAGATTTTAGCTGTCCCTTTGTTTCTGATCTCCAACATCATTGCCTTCTTTTGTGACAAAGTACATGGTTAGTTTTTGTAAATGTCATGAACACCCCCCAAAATACTATTTTCTTCCTTGGGTTTAAAGTTCTGTTCATTAGTCCACATTTACACATTTTCTGCATCTTGTTTCCTGCCTCCTTCTTTCAGCATCTGGGAGGGGCATGTTAAGCTCTTCAGTGACAATTGTTGATTTCCTATTTCTTGCCCTGATTCTGCGGTGGCCTTGTTTGTACTATGTCAACTCACCTAAGCTGGAACTGTTTCCTAGAACCCCTTTCCATGTTGTTGCCCACAGTAAACATTCAGAAGGCAGATGTGAACTAGTAGGGATTTTTTAATGCTCTGAAGGGCGCCAGAAATGGTAACAGCTCGTGAACATTGTTGACCTTCTGGCTTAACTCAGAGTCTGGGGCAGGGCCGCAGCAACATCAGCTTCTGCTGGGTGCCTGTGTGCAGCTCCTCCGAGTCCTGGGGCAGGTGCATGTGCTTCAGAGCCAAAGCGGGAGACCAGCACTATTGAGGCCAGAGGAAGTGAGAGACAGAAATGGGTTTCGGTCTGTCCTGCTGGGCTCTAGTGGGCCACTCTGCCTTCCAGTTTGTCTCTGTTCGCCTCCACTTCTCTTCCAGCTTTCCTTCCTGACTGCTGGCCAGGCTGACCTGTAGTAACTTCAAGCTGAATGCCAGAGACAACAGGAACAACCCTGCTGTTGTGACTGCTCTGCAGAGGGAGGACAAATCCCCTTCCCAATCAAAGGTCAGATGTGGAGGTGGATGATATCATGCACACAAACACATGTGCACACACTATGTGTGCATACTCACACACGCATGCACATACACACACGCGAGCACACACACGACAGAGAATGAGAAGAAAACTTCAGTCACATCACAGGACTTTCGAGGAAGGCAGTGCAGTCCCTGAGCTGGGGACAGAAGTGTTTCCTGTGGCTTAAGAGAGAGTAGGAGCAAGTAGCCCTGGTTTCCACTTTGGTGCGGGTTGGGCCTGGACATGCCTGGTTTGAACTTCGCCTTAGTGCTAAGGCAGGCATGGGCCTTTTTGTCAGCTTGCCCAAATGTGGGTAGGAGGGAGGCACTGGCTGTAAGCAGCTTAAGAGCAAACAGAAGCCCGGCACAGTGGCTCACACCTGTAATCCCAGCACTTGGGTGGCCGAGGCGGGAGGATCACCTGAGGGCAGGAGTACAAGACCAGCCTCGCCAACATGGCAAAACCCCATCTCTACTAAAACATGCAAAAATTAGCCAGGTGTGGTGGTTCAGGCCTGTAATCCCAGCTACTAGGGAGGCGGAGGCAGGGAGAATTGCTTGAACCGGTTAGACGGAGGTTGCAGTGAGCTGAGATCACGCCTCTGTGCTCCAGCCTGTGACAGAGTGAGATTATCTCAAAAAAAAAAAAAAGTAAACAGACTCTTTGTGACACTGGGACAAACTGCTCTGCCAACTCCCACAATGATTTAAGAACTAATCCACGTAATGAACCCACATTCTGTTAAGTCATTGTGGTTCTCCTCAGATCAAGCACTGGGTGACAGGTTCTCGCAGTTTCTACTTCAGCTGGACGCTATTTTGTCAATGGCACATACGTCCATATGACCCATGGCTCCTTTTAACAGTGACACCCTCTTCAAACCTTGTCTTTCTTTGCCTTCTAGTCTACTTTCTGATATTAAAAACTGTCACTCTGACATTTTGGCCTTCTAATTGGTTAGTAATTTTTTCTTCTTCCCCCAAAATTTCAAATTTCAACCTGTATTTATCCTTCTGTTTTATCTATGTCTCTTATAGACGAATACTCATGAATTTGTCTAACTTTTTTGTTTGTTTTTGAAGATGGAGTCTCGCTCTGTCACCCAGGCTGGAGTGTAGTGGCACGATCTCAGCTCACTGCAACCTCCGCCTCCCAGGTTCAAGCGATTCTCCTGCCTCAGCATCCCAAGGAGCTGGGATTACAGGCACCGCCACCACACCCAATTTTTTGCATTTTTAGTAGACACGGAGTTTCGCCCTGTTGGCCAGGCTGGTCTCTATCTGACCTCAGGTGAGCTGCCCGCCTCGGCCTCCCAAAGTGCTGGGATTACAAGCGTGAGCCACTGGGCCCAGCCAGATTTGTCTGATTTTTTTAACTTAAACTGAGAATTTGTCTTTTGACCAAAGGTACAATTAAATCCTTTCCTATATATAGTAATATATAATTGGACTTTTTCTGCCTTCTTTGCATTTTCTATGCACCAGACTTTTTTCTCCCCTTGACTACCTCACATTGGACAGATGCATTTTATTCTGCCAGACCGAAAGTTACCCATTCTATCTGTATTCTTCTAGCTGTCATCCCTTCCTTATGACAGCCTGTAATTTATGTTTATTTTTCTTACTCTATCCCACAATTTAAATAAAAGGATTTAGCAATTATGTTAATGAACACTTTACACTCTAAAATATTAAAATGTGGCCAGGCATGGTGGCTCACTCCTGTAATTCCAACACTTTGGGAATGGATCCAAGTGGATCCACTTGGAACGAAGTGGGTGGAACCAAGGTGGGTGGATCACCTGAAGTCAGGAGTTTGAGACCTGCCTGACCAACACGGTGAAATCCCCTGCCTACTAAAAACACAAATATTAACTGGGTATGGTGGTGGGATTCTGTAGTCCCAGCTACTCGGGAGGCCGAGGCAGGAGAATCATTGAACCCAGGAGGCAGAGGTTGCAGTGAGCCGAGTTTGAGCCACTGCACTCCAGCCTCGGCAGCAGAGCGAGACTCCATCTCAAAAACAAAAAATAGAAAATATTAAAATGCATCTTAGCAAGAGGGTCAATGAGATTAAACAAACAAAACTAAGACCTAGATCTCACTCTTGAGGAACAAGGAAAACATATCAACAACTACCAAATGTTGACTTCTGCCATATTGTTCAATGCCAACAGACTCAATTTTTTTTTTTTTTTTTTTTTTTAGATGGAGTCCCACTCTATTGCCCAGGCTGGAGTGCAGTGGAGTGATCTCAGCTCAATGCAACCATTGCTTCCTGGGTTCAAGCAATTATCCTGCCTCAGCCTCCCAAGTAGCTGGGACTACAAGTGTGTGCCACCACACCTGGCCAAATTTTGTATTTTTAGTAGAGACAGGGTTTCACCATGTTGGCCAGGCTGGTCATGAACTCCTGACCTCAAGTGATCCATCCGCCAAGGCCTCCCAAAGTGCTGGGATTATAGGTGTAAGCCAGCATGTCCGGCCAGAGACTCAATATTCTAATTAATGTGGATAACTGTAGTATGTGACAAACTGAGGCAAAGTTTTTGTCAACCTACCTCTAAAAATACTTCCCACTTAAAAAAATTAAGTTATTAAAAAAAATAAAACTTACAATTCGTTTCTTCCAAAATCTGTATTTCGGGCTCGTTAACAACAACTCCTTAGTCACAGGTGAACAGTATAGATAAACCTTCAAGCTGAAAGGAAAAAAGAAAAAACTTTCAGTACAATCCAAAATGAGCCATCTTGGTGACTAAGAAATCTATTTCATCATACATCTGATAATTTCATTTGAGACCAGTCTGACCAACGTGGTGAAAACCCATCCCTACTAAAAACACAAATACTAGCCAGGCATGGTTATGAAATCTATTTCATCATACATCTAGTAATTCAGAAATTACGCTGGCACAGAATCTGTTAGAGTCACTCCCAACATACCTATGCGCACCATTTCAGTGCCATCAAGAGCACAAGGTGGGGGTGGAAACACGGTGTCCCTGGACCTCCTCCAACAGTGGTCCCTCACCATTGTTACTTGGAAATACGCGCTTGTATGTGATCAGGTGTGTCTGGAAAGATATCGCCACACGTTACGCTACCTCTGGAAAACGTGTGTTGGGAACAGAAACTTCTGCTTTTTACTGTATAAGTCTATTTTTTTTTTTTTCAGGTGGAGTCTTGCTCTGTCACCCAGGCTGGCGTGCAATGGTGTGATCTCGGCTCACTGAAAACTCCACTTCCCAGGTTCAAGCAATTCTCCTGCCTCAGCCTCCCGAGTAGCTGGGATTACAAGCACGCTCCATGATGCCGGACTAATTTTTGTATTTTTGTGGAGATGGAGTTTGACCACGTTGGCCAGGCTGGTCTCGAACTCCTGACCTCGGGTGATCCACCCACCTCGGCCTCCCAAAGTGATGGGATTACAGGCGAGAGCCACTGCGCCCAGCCTATTCTTTTTTTTTTTTAATGAATAGAAATTAATTTCATAATAAAGTTTTTTTTTTCTTTTTTTTTGAGACGGAGTCTTGATCTGTCACTCAGGCTGGAGTGCGGTGGCGCGATCTCGGCTCACTGCAACCTTCCGCCTCCCGGGTTCAAGCGATTCTCCTGTCTTAGCCTCTTGAGGAGCTGGGACTACATGCGTACCACCACGCCCAGCTAACTTGTTGTATTTTTAATAGAAACGGGGTTTCACCGTGTTGGCCAGGCTGGCCTTGATATCCTGACCTCAACTGATCCACCCACCTCAGCCTCCCAAAGTGATGGGATTACAGGCATGAGCCACCGCGCCCAGCCCATAATAAACTTTTAAAACTTAACGCTATCATTTTGAGGTTAGGAATATAGTCTACGGTAGATTGTATTTTCCAAAGATGGCCACACAACGACATACACCATCCATACATGCTCTCCTTACAAAATAGATACTAAAATTCCTCCACTGACTGGCGGGGTCTATGTTCCCTCCCCTTGAACCTGGGCAGTTTTCTGTAATTACCTTCACCACAGAATGCGGTGGAAGTAATTGCATGGCTTTTGAGGTAAGATCTCCAGGTAGTATAGCTTCCTCCTAGCTCTCTTTTAGGACATATGCTTTTTAACCCTGAGTCTCCATTTAACAGGTCTGGCCATCCTGACGGACTCACGCTAAAGACATTTTTTTTTTTAGGGGGAGGGGAGCTCACTGTCACCCAGGCTGGAATGCAAGCTATCCTCCCACCTCAGCAGCCTGAGCACCTGGGACTACAGCACATGCCACCACACTTGGCTCATTTTTCCTTTTTTCTGTAGAGACCAGGTCTCCCTACGTTGCCCAGGTTGGTTTCAAACTCCTAGGCTCAGGTCATCCTCCCACCTCAGCTTCCCAAAGTGCTGGGATTATAAGCCTAAGCCACTACGCCTGGCCTAAAGAGACTTTTAGAGATAGAGATGCCTCACGCCTGTAATCCCAGCACTTTGGGAGGCCAAGGTGGGCAGATCACTTGAAGTCAGGAGTTTGAGACCAGCCTGACCAACATGGTGAAACCCCATCTCTACTGAAAAATACAAAAATCAGTTGGGCTTAGTGGCACGTGCCTGTAGTCCTAGCTGCTTGGGAGGCTGAGCCGGGAGAATTGCTTGAACCTGGGAGGCAGAGATTGCAGTGAGCCAACATCACGCTACTGCACTCCTGCCTGGGCAGCAGAGTTCAACTCTGTTTCAAAAAAAAAAAAAATCATGCCAAATGGTTCTAGCCCCTAACTGTGTGAGTTTTCCCAGCCCAGGTATCAGACATGGATGAGGGAGTCTTCAGATCTTATGGGGCTGACATCTGAAGACTCTGCTCACTGATGTTTGATACCTGGGCTGGGAAACCATTCCCATTCTACCCTGTCAATCCCTGATCCACAGAAACTGAGCAATAAGACATGATCAGTGTTAAGTCACTCCATTTTGAAGTAATTTGTTATGCAGCAGCAGATGACTGATACGTAGGCTCTACAATCAGACAGACCTGGCTGGAATCCTGGTCCTGCCACTTACTGGCTGTGTGACACTGGGCAACTAATTTAACCTCTCTGGTTCCTCAGTTTCCTCATCTGTAAAATAGAAATAATAGTAGGATCTATTCAAAAGGTTATCAAGAAGCTCTAATGACAATGTCAGGTACAAGAGGGCAGAGCCTTGCATCTGTGTGGCTCACTAATGCATTCTCCACCTCCAGTACAATGCCCGACATGTCACAGGTGACCAAAAAAAATTACTGAAGCCAGGAGTGGTGGCTCATGCCTGTAATCCCAACACTTTGGGAGGCTGAGGCAGGCAGATCACTTGAGGTCAGGAGTTCGACACCAGCCTGGCGAACATGGTAAAACCCCTCTCTGCCAAAAATACAAAAAGTAGCTGGGCGTGGTGGTGGGCGCCTGTAATCCCAGCTACTCAGGTGGCTGAGGCAAAAGAATCACTTGAAAAGAAGTTGCAGTGAGCTGAGATCGTGCCACTGCACTTCAGCCTGGGCGACAGACCAAGACCCTGTCACAAAAGTCAATAAGTAAATACAAATAAAGTAATAAAAAATTATTGGCCAGGTGCAAAGGCTCATGCCTATAAGCCCAGGGCTTTGGGAGGCCAAGATGGGAGATCACTTGAAGCCAGGAGTTTACAACCAGCCTGGGCAACATGGTAAGACCCCGTCTCTACAAAAAAAAAAAAAAAAATTGTTGAACTAAGAAATACACAGTGCCAAGATACAGTAAGTATTCAATAAACATTAGCTATCATTATCAAGAAGACAGAGTATTGCTATCAATTAGCAGAGAAGCCTGACATCCACTGGCCCTTTTCGAATATGTATCTTGAGAAGTGGGAATTTAGATGTAGGCAATGGCTGCAAGAGAAGCATCTAACAGTTCAGCTTTAAGAAAAAATCCAGTATTATATGATCCTTTACAATGGAACAGCCATTATTTCTCATATACTCTTACAGAAATAACATGGAGTGAGTTATTGCTGTACCTAGCAGCATAGATAAATCACACAAATACAAAGTTAAGTAAAGTAAAACAAATATAAAAGGGTATATTTGGGGCCAGGTGCCAGTGGCTCACATCTATAATGCCAGCCCTTCAGAAGAATGAGGCAGGAGGATCACCTGAGGCCAGGAGTTCGAGATCAGCCTGGGTGACATAGCAAAACTCCATCTCTGTTTTTTTTGTTGCTCTCGTTGTTGTTGTTGTTGTTTTTAGAGAGTGTATTTGGTAGGATTCTATATATATATATATATCAAGTTCACAAACAGCCAAAGCTAACCCATGATGACAAAAGTCAGAATAGAGGTTACCTTTGGAAGGATGGAATGAGTTGGGAGGTAAGAGGGGTCTGGGATATTGGTACTGTCCTATTTCTTAATCTGGGTGATGCGTTCATTTTGTAAATGACTATATGCTTGGATGTATGTACTTTTCTGTACAGTTGTTATCTCTCAATTGAAATGTTTGCTTAAAAACACACACACACAAGTAGCAAAATAAATTACCTGCACTCCAACCTTCTTTTCAAGGTAGGGGCTCTTAATCCTTTCATGTGATCTAAAAACAAAAGAACAAAAACTCACGAATATGTTTTTCCAGAGGATTCCTTAGCCCAAGGGAAAGAGTCGTCTTCTTTTTCAGCTTCAAGGGAAAACCCATGAGGTTTGCTTTTATAAGAATTGATTCACATGGGCTATGAGCTCTTTCTTCTGCAAGTGAAGAATCCTCCTCAGAACAGGACCGGCTGCCCATTTCTGAGCCATCCAAGTCAATTTAAAAGGAGAGTGATTCTGTGCATCATAGGCCAGAGTTTAAATCACTCTGGGCAGCCACAGAAGAATGAGAACTGCTTCTAGCCCTCCACTCTTACTTCATTTCAATCCAACCATCCTTCGAGCCACGCTCTATGTGACCCATTCACTTCCTGCCACTTAAATCAGTCTATCTAGAAATTCAAGTTCGTGGCCATGGAGTCTGCTGGGAAATCACTCAGGTTCAGAGTAAGTGTTTCATCATCTTCTCAGCCTACTGTGATGAATTGAAAGGGGAATATTACTATCCACAAAGACTTGCTCCACAGCGCTCCACATTAACAGACACAGACAACAGAAAGGTAGCAATTAGACCGACTATTACATTAAGTATATCATGCATTCCAATATATTCTGAATCTTTAGCAAGTAAAGGCCTAGACAACAATGATCAAACAGCTCTAAATTGTTTAGCTAAACCAGATGGACACGGTGGCTCATGCCTGTAATCCCAACACTTTGGGAGGCCAAGGCAGGCGGATCACCTGAGGTCAGAAGTTCAAGACCAACCTCGCCAACATGGTAAAACCCCATCTCTACTAAAAATACAAAAATTAGCCATGAATATTAGCACACCCCTATAATCCCAGCTACTCGGGTGGCTGAGGCAGGACAATCACTTGAACATGGGAGGTAGAGGTTGCAGTGAGCCAAGGCCATAACAATGCACTTCAGCCTGGGCGACAGAGTGAGACTTCATCTCAAAAACAAACAAACAGCTGGGCGCGGTGGCTCATGCCTGTAACCCCAGCACTTTGGGAGGCCGAGGCCGGCAGATCACCTGAGGTCGGGAGTTCGAGACCAGCCTGACCAATATGGAGATACCCTGTCTCCACTAAAAATACAAAATTAGCTGGGGCTGGTGGTGCATGGCTGTAATCCCAGCTACTTGGGAGGCTGAGATAGGAGAACTGCTTGAATCCGGAAGGCAGAGGTTGCAGTGAGCCGAGATTGCACCATTGCACTCCAGCCTGGGCAACTAGAGTGAAACTCCATCTCAAAAATAAATAATAACCAAAAAAAAAAAAAAAAAAAACAAGAATAAATTGTTTAGCTTAACCAAACCAATTCTAATTACCACGAGCACCACCACACACACACACACACAAGCACACCCTCAATTTATATGTGGTGTGGCCATCATTAGACCCAGTGAAAGCAGAGCAGTCACCACATGTCACTTGGCAGCCCTTGATTGTATATATGCCTCCGGGAGAGTCCACCTGTCTCCCAGTGGGTAAATTCCCTCAAGGGATATCTGGTCCAGTCTTTTAGGGCCTATAGATATATCCCTGGGCAGGACTCTCCGTAATTGGAGTTTCCAAAGAGTTTGCGCCATGGCAAAGAGGAGGCTGAATCCAGACTCTGTATCCTGCTCCCACACTGACTAAGCAGGCAGCACCCTGCATGGTGCATCATGGTCCCCCATCCTCACCACCCTGAGGCCCCTTCCAACTGGTAGTCACAAGAACTGGATGGGTTTGCTTTGTGCGGCTGGAACTGCACCCAGGTCTGCTTTTCCAGGGAGGTTTTCCTTTTCCTTGGCAACCATCATAAATTGCCCCCTCAAGGGGATTTCCCCAACCCTGGGCTACTATCTCAGGTCTCGGGGGTCGGGGGGTCCTCTCATCTTCCAGAAGTTACTAATGATGCTTAGTAAAGCCCACCCTGCACACAGCATTGGCTTCCAGATGGCCCACAAATAAGCATCAGGTGGGTCCATAGCCTACTCCGAATTATATCAAAATGTGATGTGGGGCTGGGTGTGGTAGCTCACACCTGTCATCCCAGCACTTTGGGAGGCTGAGGTGAGTGGATCACCTGCACCCAGGAGTTCGATACCAGCCTGGGCAACATGGGGAAATCCTGTCTCTCTATAAAAAATAGAAAAATTAGCCAGGCATGATGGTGCATGTCTGTAATCCCAGCTACTCAGGTGGCAGTACTTGCCGAGGTGGGAGGATTGGTTGAGTCCAGGAGGTGAAGGCTGCAGTGAGCCGAGATCGCGCCACTGCACTCCAGCCTGGGTGACAGAGCAAAACCCTGCCTCAAAAAAAAAAAAAAAGGAAGTGATGTGGATGGGTTTCCATGCATTTTTTCTAGCAAAAGAGTCCATACAGTTTCTCATGTTTGAGCTGCTATCACAAGATACCATAGATACCATAGTTGGCCTTCACACTAGCCCTGTAAGGAAAGGTAGTGTTTTGGTTGCCTTCAACACCAAAAAGGTATTTCTCACAGTTCAGGAAGCTGGGAAGATCAAGATGCGGGGCAATTTGGTTTCTGGGGAGGGCTCTTTTCCTAACTTACAGACAGCTGCCTTCTCACTATGCACTCACATGGCTTTCCTAGGCCCCGCATGAGGACAGAGCGCCCTCTCTCTTCCTTCTCTTGTAAGGAAACTAATCCTATCAGAGTAGGACACCACGGTATGACCCCACTTAAACTTATTTTCCTCCTAAAAGCCCCAGCCCCAAATACAGTCACTTTGGGGGTTAGGGCTTCAACATATGAATTTTGTGGAGATAGTCCATATCATAATCAAAGAAGCCTGTGTCCCAAAAAGGTGAAAAGCCAACAGAAGGCAATGTGAGAAACCTCCAAAAGCAGAAGCTGTGTTTTCACCCTTGATGAGTTTATTTCCTGGTTGACTAAGCAGATCCACACGTGGTCAGAGAACAGAAAAAGTTGTTATAGACTGTTCAACAGTAGGAAAGAGTCCATTTCTAGCTTAATGCAGAAACTTAGGGTGATTTCAAATTCCTTTAGATGTATTATTTCTCCAAACTCAGCCGTCCTAAACGCGAAGTGCAAGTTTCGGAAGTATACTTTAATCCTGGCTAGCCCATTTTGAGTTCAGAGACTCCAGTGCGACTCTACACAAAAAGTAAAAATAGGCATATCTTCGTCCAGCAGTGGATTCTCAATGAAAAACAAAACCAGAAATGTGTCAGGCGCAGCGGCTCACACCTGTAATCCTAACACTTTGGGAGGCTGAGGTGGGTGGATCTACCTGAGGCCAGGAGTTCGAAACCAGCCTGGCCAACATGGTGAAACACCATCTCTACTAAAAATACAAAAATTACCTGGGTGTGGTGGTGCGTGCCTGTAACTCCAGCTACTTGGGAGGCTGAGGCACGAGAATCGCTTGAACCCAGAAGGCAGAGGTTGCAGTGAGCAGAGATCACGCCACTGCACTCCAGCCTGGTGACGGAGACTCCACCTCAAAATAATAATAAAAATACAAATATTAGTTGGGCATGGCGGCTGACTCCTGTAGTCCCAACTACTTGAGCAGAGAGCATGTGCCACACTGTACTCCAGCCTGGGCGACAAAGGGAGACCCTGTCTCCAAAAAAAAGAAAAAGAAAAAGAAGGAGATGCTCAAAGACATACACGATGCGAATACGGCAACGCACGAGAAGAGGTCCAGATTTTCCTCATTAAAGAGAAATCACTGGTGGGTTTGTGGAAAAAAAAGCAGAGACATTTCCCAGAAGCAGTAACTTCAACAATTTATAGTCCAAGTGATTGATTCCACACACAAAACAACATAGCTGGCCTTCACACCAACCCTGTGAGGAAAGGCTGTGTTTGGATACCGGTAATTTACGTTAAAATACTTTCCTACTGCGCATGTACAGATAGGTTTGTTACGCTGATTGACTCCACAGGGTAGTGGGAGCTTCCTGCTCCAGCACGCTGTAAGGCCACACAGCAGGAGGCAGCAACTCCAATGATTCCGTTTATCATTTTCTCCAATTAACACGAATGGCTGGGCGAATTAGCACAATGAGCATTAAAACTGTTTTCCCTGGTAAAAGTTAGTGACTTGTTAGCACAATAGAAGTGAAAATGAACAATGGTTGTCAAGTTAGCGGTATTTAAACTCTGGAACTTAGCTCCAATCTCTGCTTGGAGCATCAGCGACACTCTAACCTTAATCCCTAAATCGACCCAGCTGTGAAAGGATCCAGCTGTGAAATCATAGTAGCTTTTCTGGTTGCCTGAAACCATCTAGAAGGGAAACATCCCTCCATCCTAAACTAGAACGAAGCTTTCATATTGGATACGGACAGAACATCCAAAGGCCAGGGAGCTTGCACTTCGTGGAGTTCTTAGGCGGGTTGTTCCACAGTTGTATGTGTGTCTGAGTCTCCTGCTTGCTGACCAATGTTTGAGGGTGTGGTCAAATGGATCTGAAACTTGTTTTCTTCATACATGGTAGCGAGGCTCTGAGGGAAGTACTAACCCTCGCCAATCTCTGATCATCGGCCACCAGCAAAGCTACCAAGAGAACCTACTAGCAGTGCTTGACCAAGCCGGCCCGGGGCGCAACTGGCAGGCGCCGTTACGCCGCGTTGACCACATCCGAAAATAGATGAAGCCTTGGAGAGGCTGAAGAGCCCGACTGGGAAAAGGCGTGTGCTGGCCGCCCCCTCGCTGGCTTCCCACAGGCTGCAGCTCCTTGCTCCAGGGCCGGCCCCCTCCTGTCCTCTCTCCAGCCCCCAGCGACCCGGGAGCGGGGGACGCGCCGCCCTCACTCACCTTTGTGGCAGTGGGACAGGAAGTAGGCGCGGGCCCTCAGGTTCTCCCTGTCGAAGCGGTCTATGGAGATAGTTGGATACTCGGCCATCTGCCCCTCGAAAGAACTCATAGCGCCGCCGATCCCAGCGTCCGGGACCCCAAAACCGCAGCTGAAGCCAAGGCCAGCCCTGACCGCGCCGCCACTTCCGGGAAGCCGCGCGCTGCCTCGCCATTGGGCGGCCGAACGCAGCCACGTCCAATCAGAGGAGTCCGGAGACCGGGGGCAAAGTCTAGGAGCATCCGGTCGGGTTCTAGGTTCCCGCTGCTTGGGTTTAAATCACCCGCGCTTCGCTGCACGCGAGCCCTGCCCAGTGCAAGGCTCATTACCGCCAAACAAACACAGGTGTTGCTCTGGTAAGGCGTTGCCCATGTCTGTGCAGGTGCAGTCGCGGGAAGGGAAATCGAAACTCCCAGAGCAGGTGGCCCCAGCCGACGAGGTGAGTGGGCTGCGGAACTGCGCTTAGAAATCATTCTTTGTTCCGCTTCCTGCTTGTCTGCTGCTAGCCTGAAACCCGAGCTCTGTTCCCCGCCCTCTCTCTTCTGTTCCCAATTTCTAACCTTGTGGGATTACCGTGAGGGTTGTATGAGAAAGTTTGTATCTGACTCATGGTAGATTCAGTAACTATTAATTCCCTCTTCCGTGTATATAATCTACAAACTGAATAAGTCATCTCTGCGTGATCTTGGGGCAAATAAGATCCCAATAATGCCTTCGCTGCTGGCCTCTCCCCTGGGCCCCCACCTTTTTGAGCTATACTTTTAGGAAGTTAGAATGATGTACTTAAAAAAAGAAAAATGGGAGGAAAGGTCTAAAATTTTTTAACAACCAAAGCAACTTTATGAAAAGGTTTGTTAAACCTTTTATTGTATTTCCTTTATTGTATTACAATAAACCAAATAATCACCATGACATTTGTTGTGCTCCTTCCTATCAAATCTCCTTAGTATAATTAAACACAAACAACCCAGAACACTTTCGCTTTATTTTATTTATTTATTCAGTTGGGGTCTAGTTCTATCGCCCAGGCTGGAGTGCAGTGGCGTGATTTCGGCTCTCTGCAACCTCCGCCTCCCGGGTTCAGGCGATTCTCCTGCCTCAGCCTCCAGGGTAGCTGGGACTACAGGCACGCGCCGCCATGCCTGGCTCATTTTTGTATTTTTAGCAGAGACGGGGTTTCACCACGTTGACCAGGCTGGTCTCGAGCTCCTGGCCTCATGCGATCCGCTCGCCTCGGCCTCCCAAAGTGCTGGGTGAGCCATTGTACCTGGCTTTCCAGGCCTCCATAACACTTGAAGTCCCACTTTGTGCACAGCACTGTGACAAACCTTCGGGTAGCATTCAATCTATCTGGGAACAACATGTCTGCAGAATATGGCAAATAAATGCTTCCACAGAGACGCAAGGTAACATGAGAACAAATCCAGGAACAAAGATTTCTGACCAGGGAAATCAGGAATCAGAATGCCATCCCAGCCCACCGCAGTGGCTCATGCCTGTAATCCCAGCACTTTGGAGGGCTGAGGCAGGTGATCACCTGAGGTCAGGAGTTCAGGACCAGCCTGGACAACATGATGAAACCCCATCTCTACTAAAAATACAAAAATCGGCCGGGCATGGTGGCACACATCTCCAGCTACTCGGGAGGCCGAGGCAGGAGAATCACTTGAACCTGGGAGGCGGAGGTTGCAGTGAGCCTAGATCATGCCAGTTCACTCCAGCCTGGGCAACAGAGAGAGACTCTGTCTCAAAAAAACAAAACAAAACAGAATGACATCCCTAGTGAATGTCAGCTTGTGCCTGTAGTCATGATACTCAGAGTTCTATTCAAATACAGATTTCCATGAAATCTTGAGGAGGGGGAGGAGGGGTGACATGGAAAGGTATACACAACATAATCACTAATTGAGGTAACATATCCTGCTAGTATACTACCGGCAACACCTTTGATGGTTTGTCTTAGAACACATGGGAACAACTGCCCTGGCAGGGTTATGGAGACCTAACAACAAATTCTGCTGTGAGTCTAGTGTCCGAAGAATCTCACGGTAGAGCTCCAGGAAAGGCAGGTCAAGTTAATGCTCGTGATCTTATTTATTTGCTCACTTATTTATCTCCTCCTCTTTCCACAATGGATACAGTACAAACAAAGGGAAATAGAGTCAGGACAAAGAGAAAGACAGGATAGAAAATAGGCAAGATAGGTAAGCATAGCCCAGACCAAACCTAGCGAATCAGAAACTCTGGGAGAGTGGGGCCTGGCAGTTTGCAGCTTAACACACTTTCTAGGTGATTCTGATGGACCCTAAAGTTTGAGAACCACTGGATTCGAGTCTAAAGAACATTCAGGGCCAGTGTGGTGGCTCATGCCTATAATCCCAACACTTTGGGAGGCCGACGCAGGTGGATCACCCGAGGTCAGGAGTTCGAGACCAGCCTGACCAACATGGGGAAACCCTGTCTCTACTAAAAATAAAATAAAAAAAAAATAGCCAGGCATGGTGGCAGGGGCCTGTAATCCCAGCTACTCAGGAGGCTGAGGCAGGAGAATTGCTTGTACCCAGGATGCGGAAATTGCACTGAGCCGAGATTGTACCATGGGACTCCAGCCTGGGCAACAAGAGCGAAACTCCATCTCGAAAGCAAAACAAAACAAAAAACACAACACTCAGGAAGTCTGGGGCAGGAATTCAGGTAGGAAGCTGCTTCAATACTGCAGGAAACGTGATGGTGAAGCTTAATTCATTCAGCAAATGTATTCATTCACTGACCATCTACTGTGTATCAGACACTGTTTTAGACACTAAAGATACAGTAGTGAGCAAAGTAGACAAAAAATGTGGCCCATCCTGGTGGCTCCTGCCTGTAATCTCAGCACTTTGGGAGGCCAAGGCAGGTGGATCACTTGAGGCCAGGAGTTAAAGACCAACATGACAAAACCCCAGTTCTACTAAAGATGCAAAAATAATTAGCCGGGTGTGGTGGTACACCTACAATAACAACTACTTGGGAGCTGAGGCACAAGAATCACTTGAACCTGGAGGCAGAGGTTGCAGTGAGCCAAGATGGCACCACTGCACTCCAGTCTAGATGACAAAAGAGACCCTGTCTCAAAAAAATAAAACTAAAAAAGCAGACAAAAATCCCTGTGGACGTGGGAGTGTACCTTCTAATGCAAGTAATTACTGTCTACCATTTATGTAGTTCCAGATGTTATCAGTGTTTTATACTCATTATTTCATCCTCACATCCTACCTGCCCATCAGATAGGTACACTTTCTGTCCTCATTTGCCAGTTGAGGATACGGAGGTTAAGTAGCTTGTCCAGGGTCATGTTGCTAGTAAGTAGAGCTCAGATTTAAATCCAAGAAGGCCACCACACTTTTAGACACTGTGCTCTCTGACAACACACTGCTAGCCACCGTGCCATGCTGCCTCCACAGCATCGGAGGGGCAGTGATGAAATATACTGATTCAAAATATATCCCTTTAGCACCTACTGTGTGCTAGGCAGTGTTAGGCCAGTGTGGCTGCAGCAGAATGATCCGGGGCTAAGAGGAAGGAGGGAGGGTGTTGTGAGCAAATCTTACAGGGCTTTGCTCACCATGTATAGCCTCTGGTTTTCACTCTCCATAAGATGGGAAGCCATAGCAGGGTTGTGAGCAGAGGACTGACATAATTTGACTTAGGTTTTTTTGTTTTGTTTTCTTTGAGACGGAGTCTCCCTCTATGCCCAGGCTGGAGTGCAGTGATGCAATCTCGGCTCACTGCCACCTCCACCTCCACCTCCTGGGTTCAAGCGATTCTCCTGCCTCAGCCTCCCGAGTAGCTGGGACTACAGGTGCACGCCACCACTCCCAGCTAGTTCTTTTGTATTTTTAGTAGAGACGGGGTTTCACCATATTGGCCAGGCTGGTCTCGAACTCCTGACCTCGTGATCTGCCCACCTCAGCCTCCCAAAGTGCTGGGATTACGGGTGTGAGCCACCGCGCCCGGCCTTGACTTAGGTTTTAAACAGATTGCATTGACTGTTGTGTTGACAACGGACTGTAGAGGGGGCATAGAGGGCTGTTGGGAACGGTTGTAATTACCAGAAAAGAGAAAAATTATGATGGCTTGAGTAGAAGCTATAAAGCCAGCAGGTTGCACTGATGGGTATGGAAAGAGAGGGCTCTAGGCCACATCTACTAAAAGACATGAAGAAGGAGCAGGGTTTTTGTTTTTGTTTTGGCAGGGAGGTGTTTGGGGAGGTTGTTTTGTACAATCAAGTAGATGTTGAATATACATTCATATACAAATCTAAAGTTCAGAGAAAGACCGGGCTGAAGAGAGAAATTTGGGAGTTGTAAGTAAATAGTTTTTTGTTTTGTTTTTAGTTTTACTAAGTATTGCCTTTGTTTTAGTATGACTCATTTATTTAGAAGTTTATATAATTTAATTTGTAATATGTCTTGTGTTTTTGTTTTGCTTGGCGCAGGTGCCCGAGGCCCTTGTCATCTTCATTGACCCCAGCTCATGGCTTGTATTTAACAACTAGCTCAGAAAAATTCCTAAAAATTTAATTACTGAGTCTCCAGAGCTCTAATGAGCTGGCTCCAGCACACAATTGCTCCTTTCTTTCATTCAACAATTTGACAAGTCCTGATGGCTCTACATTCAAAACATGTATCTTGGCCGGGCGCGGTGGCTCACGCCTGTAATCCCAGCTCTTTGGGAGGCCGAGGCGGGTGGATCACGAGGTCAGGAGATCGAGATCATCCTGGCTAACACAGTGAAACCCCGTCTCTACCAAAAATACAAAAAATTAGCCAGGCGTGGTGGCGGGCGCCTGTAGTCCCAGCTACTCGGGAGGCTGAGGCAGGAGAATGGCGTGAACCCGGGAGGCGGAGCTTCCAGTGAGCCGAGATCGCGCCACTGCACTCCAGCCTGGGCGACTGAGCGAGACTCCGTCTCAAAAAAAACAAAAACAAAGACAAAAACAAAAAACCGTATATCTTGAATCTGATCACTTTTCGCTAAAATAGATAGTACTGTAATATAGTAATAAATAATGCTAGGAAAAATAATTAAAGCTATAGATATCATCTATTGTAGGTTTACTGATTATCAGGCACTATGGCGACTCTGTGGAATGGTTCATTCCTCGCAAATGAATAGATAGGAGATATCTACTATCAGGAACTACAAACAGTCTCCGAGCTGTGATCCGCTTTCATAGGGAATTTTGTCTGGGATTCAAGCAGCAGCAAGTAACCCTTTTTCGCCCTCCATCTCTGCTCAGGGGTAAGCCCTGGCAGCGCTCCTACCTGGGACCTACATTGGCTTAGTGAGATGGGCCTGCGCCCACCCCAGCCCTCGCGCATGCGCATAAAAGCCCACTCCCGGAGGCGGGGCCTGAGCTAGCTGGGCGGGGCCTGAAGGAGCCGGGAGCTCCTGCAGCTTCATCGCGTTACTAAGAGACGCGAGGGTCGCGAAGGCCACAACACTTGGCCTCTCGCTGGCCCTGCCCGCGGATCCCGAGTAGAGAACGCAAGCACCCACGCCCGCCTGCAAGCTCCTGGGCGCCCCCGGCCTCTCCTGCTTGGCGGAACGAGGATAACCCAGTAGAGCCGGACCCAGGGGTGGGTGGATGCGTCGCTGGAGGCGGGGGCCCTGCCCGCCAACCCCTGCGCCCCGGCCGTAGCCCCACCCCGGAACTTCTTGCCCCGCCTTCTCGGCTCCGCCCTTCTCTGCTGTCTCCTGAGGTTTGCCAGGGAGATCCCGTGATTTTCATGTCTCTTCCGTGATTTTCAGGGAGGAGGGTCACTATTTGGCCCTTCCAGAATCTCAGGGTCCGGTTCTCCCGGAAGTTTCCGGGCCGCCCCGAACCCCATTGGCTTTAGGTGCCGCGTCTCCGAGGGCTCCGATTTGGGCCCTAGATTTTGGAATACTGTGTTTTGTCCATCCCAGCCTTCACCAGGCGGATTTCATCTCCCACACAGTTAGTGATTTATGGCAGAAAGGAAGCTGGAGGGATGGGGACTGCAGGTTAGCTGTGAGGGCCGGAAGGGAGCGGTTTTGTGCTGCACACAGGCAGGTCAGCACTCCCAGAGCAGGGACCGCCAGGCGTGCTTTCGGAACCGCTTTTGTCTTTCAAATGAACGCCCAGCGACAGCAGACGGGAGTTCCAGGACCTTAGAGACCGGCTAATGCTTCTCTTTAAGGTCAGGAAACAGGCGCAGGCGTGTTCATGGCCTTGCCTAAGGTTACGTGCTGGTTACAGGGCTCCCCCTGCTGCCTCTTAAGAACAGAAATAATCTAATAGGAGAAAAAAAGGGACTATTAGGGAGGCTAATGCTCTTGAAGTTTTAATACTACTAAAAGTAAAAGCGCTTTTCAGAGTGAAAGGGAAGCGAAAAGGGAATTTGGGTGGCTGGCTACATCAGAAGCTTCTGTTACAACTTTAGATTGTCAGGGAGTTGAGATGGTGTTTTTTGTTTTTATTTTTGTTTTTGTTTTTTGAGACGGAGTCTCGCTCTGTAGCCCAGGCTGGAGTGCAGTGGCGCGATCTCGGCTCACTGCAAGCTCCGCCTCCCGGGTTCACGCCATTCTCCTGCCTCAGCCTCCCGAGTAGCTGGGACCACAGGCGCCCGCCACGATGCCCGGCTAATTTTTTGTATTTTTAGTAGAGACGGGGTTTCACTTTGTTGGCCAGGATGGTCTCGATCTCCTGACCTCGTGATCCACCCGCCTCGGTCTCCCAAAGAGCTGGGATTACAGGCGTGAGCCACCGCGCCGAGATGGTGTGTTTTTAAAATAACGTGCCCGAGGCCGGGCGTGGTGGCTCACGCCTGTAATCCCAGCACTTTGGGAGGCTGAGGCAGGCGGATCACCTGAGGTCGGGAATTCGAGACCAGCCTGACCAACATGGGAAAACCTCGTCTCTACTAAAAATACAAAAAAATTAACCAGGCATGGTGGCGCATGCCTGTAATCCCAGCTACTCGGGAGGCTGAGGCAGGAGAATCGCTTTAACCCGGGAGGCGGAGGTTGTGGTGAGACAAGATCGCGCCATGGCACTCCAGCCTGAGCAACAAGAGTGAAACTCCATCGCAAAAAAATAATAAATAAATAAATAAAATAACATGCTCCTCAATTTAACCATGGGATTATGTCCCAATACACCCATGGTAGGTCGAAAATGCATTTAATGCACCTAGCCAACTTTAAACGTCCTCAGAACACTTAGCTCCCCTGCAGTTGGGCAACATCATCTAACACAAAGCCTATTTTATAATAAAGTGTTGACTATGTCATGTAACTTACTGAATACTGAATTCAGAGTGGAAAACAGAATGGTTGCATGGGTACTCGAATTACTGAATGCGTATTGCTTTTGCACCATGGTAAAGTGGAGATATGAGTTGAACCATTCCACGGGACCATCTGTATGCATATAAACCCTAAGTATTTCATATAATTCAGTTTCACAAACCAGAAACTCAGGCATTGCTGTTTCCTGTTTGTGGAGCTACAACTTGGTATTTTAGATGTCAGATTAATTTATTTTTTTGAGATGGTGTCTTGCTCTGTCACCCAGGCTGGAGTGCAGTGGTGCGATCTTGGCTCACCACAACCTCCCTCTCCTGGGTTCAAGTGATTCTCCTGCCTCAGCCTCGCGAAGTAGCTGGGACTACAGGCAGCCGCCACCGCATCTGGCTAATTTTTTTTTTTTTTTTTTTTTAGTAGAGACAGGGTTTCACCATGTTGGCTAGGCTGGTCTCGAACTCTTGACCTCAGGTGATCCACCTGCCTCGGCCTCCCAAAGTGCCGGGATTACAGGCGTGAGCCACCGCGCATGGCCCAAATGTTTATTTTTATTTATTTATTTTTTAAATATTTTTTTCTTGAGGCAGGGTCTCATTCTAGTCTCCCAGGCTGGAATGCAGTGACTTGATCACAGCTCACTGTGGCCTCAACCTTGGGGGCTCAAACAATCCCTCCCACCTTAGCCTCCCCAGTAGCTGAGACTATAGTCATGGGCCACCACACCCAGCTAATTTTATTTTTTGTAGAGATAGAGTCTCACTACATTGCCCAGGCTGGTCGTGAACTCAGACTCAAATGATCCTCCCTCCTCAGTCTCAGAAAGAGCTGGGATTACAGGTGTGAGCCGCTGCATCCGGCCATTAAATGTATTTTTTATCAATTCTTTTTTTGGCACAACTGCCAGCAAAGAAACCACTCAGTCTGCAAGTGCTAAGTACTAGCAGAATTAGAACTGCCACTGAATTTCCTAGAATCACTGAAAAATTTAATCAAGGAATTGTAAGTTGATCTTTCCTAATTTTAGTTTCATTTTGTGTTTTTAATAAACTGAAAGTAAGGGCAAAAAAAAGAATTTCCACCACCACTTATATAGCGTAGTTACAGTAGTCACTAGAGTTCCTACTATGGTGAAATTTACATTCATATTCTCTTTAGGTATTTTGGGAAAATAAAATTTTGAAATGCTTAATAATAACCGGAGGATGTCTATTTCTACTGAGAAAAGTGGTGATTTCCCCCAAAGTCCAATTGAATATAGCATATTTTCTGCTCTTCTATTAAATGTAGCATTTTTATGTATAGTTGCCATAATTTTTTGAGCTGAAAGTGACAAAAGGTTACATAGATGGCATTCAAGAAAATACGTTTCGAATGAATATGAGCAAAAAGTCAAGCCTAAAGCAAAAAGGGCATAGATAAGACAAAAATTAAGATTGTATCACTACATGTGCTTCATCTGTAAAAGTCCTGTAAGTAATACAGTCACTAAATTCATATAAAAATATGACTAATTTGGAAGTTTTTTTTTTCTTTTTTTTTCAGACAGTCTAGCTCTGTCACCCAGGCTGGAGTGCAGTGGCACCATCTCGGCTCACGGCAACCTCCGCCTCCCAGGTTCAAGCAGTTCTCTGCCTCAGCCTCCTGATTAGCTGGGATTACAGGCATGCGCCACCATGCCCGGCTAATTTTTGTATTTTTAGTAGACACGGGGTTTCACCATCTTGGCCAGGCTGGTCTTGAACTCCTGACCTCGTGATCCACCCACTTCAGTCTCCCAGAGTGCTGGGATTACAGGCGTGAGCCACCGTTCCTGTCCTGAAAGTATTTTAATACAGTGAATTCACTAACTTTTTTTTTTTCTCTTAATTTAGACAGAGTTTCGGTCTTGTTGCCCAGGCTGGAGTGCAATAGCGCGATCTTGGCTCACTGCAACCTCTGCCTCCCAGGTTCAAGCAATTCTCCTACCTCAGCCTCCAGATTAGCTGGGATTAGAGGCATGCGCCACCACGCCCAGCTAATTTTGTATTTTTAGTAGAGACGGGTTTCTCCATGTTGGTCAGGCTGGTCTCGAACTCCCGACCTCAGGTGATCCACCCACCTCGGCCTCCCAAAGTGCTGGGATTACAGGCGTGAGCCACCACGCCCAGCCTAACTTTTTTCTTTAATATTTCTTAGAACATTTTTCCTGGGTAATATATCTATATTCCTGTGTAATATTTCATATTATATATATGAATGGATTCTTAGGCTGTATCACATGTCCAACTCACCTCTTTGTCATAGCTGGTATATTGCTATTATATTGTGCAGCAGTGGAGTAGTGAACTTCCCACTAGAATGAATGGCATTAAAGGACAAAGGTTTCACTGAAGCGTGGCTTGTTTATTGTTTTGCCAGGTGTTCCAAATTTTACATAAACTCGTATAATACTGTAAAACTGGACCGGGTGCGGTGGCTTACGCCTGTAATCACAGCACTTTGGGAGGCCGAGGTACACGGATCACTTGAGGCCAGGAGTTCAAGACCGCCTGAGAAACATGGTGAAACCCATCTCTACTAAAAATATAAAAATTTGGCCAGGCGTGGTGGCTCACGCCTGTAATCCCAGCCTTTTGGGAGGCTGAGGCAGGCGGATCATGAGGTCAGGAGATCGAGAACATCCTGGCTAACACAGTGAAACCCCGTCTCTACTAAAAATACAAAAAATTAGCTGGGCATGGTAGTGGGCGCCTGTAGTCCCAGCTACTCAGGAGGCTGAGGCAGAAGAGTAGCATGAACCTGGGAAGTGGAGCTTGCAGTGAGCCGAGATCGCGCCTCTGCACTCCAGCCTGGTGACAGAGCGAGTCTCTGTCTCAAAAAAAAAAAAAAAAAAAAAAAAGAATACAATATAAACACTATAATCTTTAGAATGTTAAGTAATTTAACAAAAATCTAAATAGGAAGAGCATTAGAACAACTTTCTTGTTTTTCATAGCAAAGAGCCCATTGGTACTTGTGACTTAGCCTCCTAACAGTCTTCATTATCTTTTTTTACTAACCACTAAGGGAACATTTAGGCTACATCTTTCATATTGAAGAAATATTTGTCTGAAATTCAGCAAGTCTGTCCATTTTATTTCCATTTCCTATTTTTCCTCTATTAAATCCAAGTGAAGCTAAATTTATGTCTTGTAAAAGCATTTATTAGAAGATCCTTTTAAATAAAACTTTTAAGTCTATGTTAATTAATCGTATATTTAGCATGATTTTTACCCAGTATGAAGGATGGATATTTCTAATTAATGTCATGCTTATTTTGAGTTTTCCTTTATATATATGTATATAAGTGTATGTGTGTGTGTGTGTGTATATATATATGTATACTTTTTTTTTTTTTTTTTTTGGAGCCAGAGTCTTGCTCTGTTACCCAGGCTGGAGGGCAACCTCCACCTCCTGGGTTTCAAGCGATTCTCAAGCCTCAGCCTCCCAAGTAGCTGTGATTGCAGGCACCTGCTACCACGCCCAATTCTTTTTTTTTTTTTTTTCCTTTTTGAGAAGGAGTTTCACTCATGTTGCCCAGGCTAAAGTGCAATGGTGTGATCTCAGCTCACTGCAACCTCCACCTCCCAGGTTCAAGCGATTGTCATGCCTCAGCCTCCCAAGTAGTTGGGATTACAGGCATGTGCCACCATGCCTGGCTAATTTTGTATTTTTAATAGAGACGGGGTTTCACCATGTTGGCCAGGCTGGTCTTGAACTCCTGACCTCAGGTCTCCTGACCTCAGTCTCCCAAAGTGCTGGGATTACAGGCCCGAGCCACCATGTCCAGCCTTTCCCTGTTATACCTTAATGTATTTCTTGACCTTTTAAACATAATGAGCATTTGTTATTGTGACTGAAAAAAATTCATAAAATATTAATTTATTTATAGGATCTGACTTTAATGTGTTTCAGCCAATAGAAATATATTTTAATAGAAGAATGCATTCAAGGAATCATAGTGAAAATTCTGTATACTTTATTTCAGTTAAATGACTGATATTTTGTTAATAAAATAAGTAGCTGAGAAAACAAGTGTAAGATTATGCCTTTGAAAAACTTGCTATGGAAGTTCGGTGAATAGACAATTACATGAACTAAAGTCGTATATTAGACTTTCCAAGACTATTAGTGACCTCCTACACTGTTTTTAAATTCATGGTCTCAGTACCACGACAGCCACACAGTGTGCATGGAATCTGTGTTAGGCCATTTTCTCACATTAGTTCATCAAAAGATCAGGTACTACAGTGACCTCAGTAAATGAATTGCAGCAATTGGGATGTCTCCAAGCAATTAAGAAGTGAAAAAGAGTAAACCATTCCCTCCCAGAAACAAGAAAGTGAACAGAGTGAGAAGACGGGTCTTACATTCCCTTTTTCAGAGAGAGAGAGAGAGAGAGAGAGAGAGATATGCAGCTTTGAATATAAGTAATGGAATGGTGGTGGATATTTTGACAATCTACTGGGCATGTTTTCAGAAATGTGCAAACTATTACCTGGAACTCCAGTATGTGTATACAGCTTTTAGAACATCACTCCGTAACTCCGACTGGGATTTTATTGATAAAGAATAAAACAGTTTTCTATGTATCTTTCAGGGACTTGGGGTTTTGTTTGTTTGTTTGTTACAGTTTTATCCCCACAAAATAGAGCATGAATCCTTCTCAATCTTGGAATTGTATGTTTAAAAACTAATATATTTAATGGGATTCTCAACTCTAAGTATAACTTTTAAGTGTTAGTTTTGTTTATTCTCTTTTTTTTTTTTTTTTTTTTTTTTTTTTGAGATGGAGTCTTGCTCTGTCACCCAGGCTGGAGTGCAGTGGCACAATCTCGGGTCACTGCAACCTCCACCTCCTGGGTTCAAGCCATTCTCCTGGCTCAGCTGCCCCAGTAGCTGGGATTACAGGCGTGCACCACCATGCCCAGCTAATTTTTGTATTTTTAGCAGAGACGGTGTTTCACCATGTTGGCCAGGCTGGTCTCAAACTCCTGACCTCATGATCCACCCGCCTCGGCCTCCCAAAGTGCTGGGATTACAGGTGTTAGCCACCGCACCCGGCCAGTTTTGTTTATTCTTAAAGGGAATTTCAAAATTGTCACTATTACATTATCCATTAATGTTGTTTTAACATCTTTCAGATATTATTGATAATAAGGCCTCTGTAACCATGGCTAGTTCTGATGTAAAACCAAAATCAATAAGTCGTGCCAAAAAATGGTCAGAAGCGATAGAAAATCTGTACAGATTTCAACAAGCAGGATATCGGGATGAAACCGAATATAGACAAGTGAAACAAGTTTCTATGGTAAGATTTCTGCCTCTACAAACCTCAACTCGAAATGTATTTCTCAGATGCTGAAAAGTATTTTATAAACAACCAGAGAATAACTGAAGGAAATTTTACTCCAACTCTCTCATTTTATTTGTTTACTTTTATTTACTTTTATTTTTTGAGACAGAGTCTCATTCTGTCACCCAGGCTGGAGTGCAGTGACGCAATCTTGGCACACTCCACCTCCCGGATTCAAGGGATTCTCCTGCCTCAGCCTCGCGAGTAGCTGGGATCACAGGCGTGCACCACCACGCCTGGCTAATTTTTGTATTTTTGTAGAGATGGGATTTTGCCGTGTTTGGCCAGGCTGGTCTTGAACTCCTGACCTCAAGTGATCCACGCGCCTAAGCCTCCCAGAGTGCTAGGATTACAGGCAATAGCCAGGACGCCCCGCCAGACTCTCTCATCTTATTAAGGGGGAGAGGCCCAGAAGAATGATTTGCAGGCAGAGTGGGAGAAGAGGTGGTCATTCAGCTGGGTACATTCAGAATTGTCTCTTTTATTGAGCAACTGTGCTCTGCTAAATGAATCTTTTGCGGTAGACCACAAAAAAAGAAGCTTTTTTCCTCACTCAGGTGATTTTATTATCAGATAATCAGTATGTTGGGTAACTATTATTTCCCTCCTGTTACTTTTTATTTTAACCATGAATTAGAAAGAGGTTAAAATCCTGTGGTTTTTGGGGCAATTATACCTTACAAACAAAAGTGTTAGAACAACTCGTGACTTTGGTAGTATATCCCAGGCTTTCCTGAGAGAGTAGAGACCTAGCTTTGCTTTATGAAGGCTAGACCAAAGTTTAGATTTGGCTCCCGTTTATACTGTGTGGTTCTTCTTAACTTATTTATTCTCTTGGCTACTAAGAGACTTTTTTTTTTTTTTTTTTTTTTTTGAGACAGAGTCTCGCTCTGTCACCCAGGCTGAAGTGCACTGGTGCAATCTCGGCTCACTGCAACCTCCGCCTCCCGGGTTCAAGTGATTCTTAAGAGACGTGTTTTTACAAATTCAGTTCACCCCTGAACAACACAGGGACTAGGGGCTTCAATGCTTCATGCCATCAAAAATTTGTGTATAACTTTTGACTCCCCAAAACAACTACTAGTAACCTAGTGTTAACAGAAACACTTGCCCGTAAGGTGAATAATTGATCAACCCAGGAATACACTAATATCTTAATATATTTTATGCATTCATGACAAAACTTTTTCTTAATTATTTTTGATATTTATAGTCTGTGTGGTTTGCAAATTTTTTCAAATCGTTGCAAATGTCAAAAAAGATTTCAACAAATTTTTTGAAAACAATCCACGTATATATGGACTCCCCAAGTTCAAACTTGCATTGGTCAAGGGTCAACTGTATTGTAAAATATGACATAGTATTCATAAATATATTTTAATTTTTAGATTTGGGATTATAACAGTGTTTATTAACTCAGTTGTTTATTTTTCATTATTTTTTACTAACTCATCATTTTTCAGATTCTAATGTGTACATTTTGCAGATCACTATAAGCTCTTCTTTTTCTTTTATTCTATTCTTTGTCCTCTACTTAAAAATTCCTTTAAAAGTACATAGGAGGCTGGGAGTGGTGCCTCAAGCCTGTAATCCCAGCCCTTTGGGAGGCCGAGGTAGGCAGATCACTTGAGGTAATGAGTTTGAGACCAGCCTAGCCAACATGGTGAAACCCTGTCTCTACTAAAAATACAAAAATTAGCCGGGCATGGTGGCATGCACCTGTAGTCCCAACTACTTGGGAGGCTGAGGCAGGAGAATCACTTGAGCCCGGGAGGCAGAGGTTGCAGTTAGCTGAGATCACACCATTACACTACAGCCTGGGCAACAAAGCGAAACCCCATCTCAAATAAATAAATTAATTAATTAAATTAAAATTTTAAAAGTACATAGGAAAAATAATGGAGGCAATACGGAACTAACATGTTATTACCTCTTTAATAGACATTAATTGAATGACATTATTGGGGTTAACAATACAATTTAAAATACTGATCAAGTGAAGATTGATTACTGTGACTTCCATGTATCTGTCTTCGCAACCATTATACTCTATCCCCATTGCCAAGGATAATTTTCATTACTATATCATCTATGGCTTTTAAACAGATAAAACAGAAGCATTATCATTTTTATGCTGTTTAAAATAAGCTTTGGGCTGGGCATGTTGGCTCACACCTGTAATCCCAGCAGTTTGGGAGGCCGAGGCAGGCGGATCATCTGAGGTTGGGAGTTTGAGACCAGCCTGACCAATATGGAGAAACCCTATCTCTACTAAAAATACAAAACTAGCCAGGCATGGTGGCACATGCCTGTAATCCTAGCTATTCGGGAGGCCGAGGCAGGAGAATCACTTGAAACCAGGAGGTGGAGGTTGTAGTGAGCAGAGATCACGCCATTGCACTCCAGCCTGGGCAACAAGAGTGAAACTCCATCTCAAATAAATAAATAAATAAAATAAACTTCATACCCTGCCTCAAGATTGGGATGCCCCTAAAGATACACAAGCCTCAGACTCATAGGCAGCCAGCTGTGGTGGCTTACGCCTCTAAGCCCAGTGCTTTGGGAGGCTGAGGGTGAAGGATTGCTTGAGGCCAAGATTTTGAGACCAGCCTGGGCGACATAGTGAGACCCCATTTCTACAAAAATTTTTTTTTAATTAGCCAGGCATGGTGGAGTGTCTCTGTAGTCCCAGCTACTGGGAGGCTCAGGGGGGAGGATTGTTTGAGTGCAGGAGATCGAGGCTGCAGTGACCTGTGATCACATCACTGCACACCAGCCTGGGTGAGAGAGCAAGATCCTGTCTCAAAAAAAAAAAAAAAAAAAGAAACAAAGAAAAAAGGAAAAAAGAAAAGAAAGTTGTCACAAGAATTAAATGTAATCACATGTTTGAAGTGCCTGACATTATAGTGCTCACAATTTGTTGGGCTGGGCACAGTGGCTCACGCCTGTAATCCTAGCACTTTGGAAGGCAGAGGCGGGCCGTTCACCTGCAGTCAGGAGTTAGAGACCAGCCTGGCCAACATGGTGAAACCCTGTCTCTACTAAAAATACACAAAATTAGCCGGGCATGGTGGTGCACACATGTAATCCCAGCTACTAGGGAGGCTGAGGCAGGAGAATCACTTGAACCCAGGAGAGGGAGGTTACAGTAAGTTGAGATCATGCCACTGCACTCCAGCCTGGGCCACAGAGCGAGACTCCCCCACAAAAAATTTGTTGACTGAAGGAACAGCAAGTGTTTAGTAAATGATAACTTTTATTAATCTCATCATCTTAGATTCTAAAATAAGTAACAAGAACAATAAAACCTTACACAAATCGAAGTATATGTTCCTTAACAAAAAGAAGCACAGGGATTTAGAGGAAAACAAAATCACTTCCTTCCAGGGACAATCCCCAGAGAGGGCTTAGTGTCCCCAGTGGCATTTGCAGTGGGTCTTGAGGGACGGATAGGATGGTGACTGAAAGCTTGCTTTGGGTGCGATGTTTCTCCCAGTGTGCAGTGGTTTGAGGGTTTAAGAGAAGCTGTTTTTCATTACCTGGTGGTATAGTGCTTGCTGACCTTCCCTCCTGAGGGGAAAGTCCTTGAACTTGAGGATCTCATTCCATTCCACCACAGGCAAGAAAGTTTCCCAGATCAAATGGAAGTGATCAAGTTGAAAGTCAAGAAGAAAAGAAAGTTCAGAGATGCCAAGGGGCATCAAAAGGAAAAATGTCTAGAAGTCAACAAGCATAGGAGCAACTTAGCTGTCCTAAGGATTGTCCCATATCAAGTAGCTCAGCTCCAGATGTTCGGAAGAGGCATTGGTTGTACTGTTTTCTCACCGGATCAGATGGTTTTCAGATAATCTGCTCCTGGCCCCAGGAGGGAAGAGGGCTGTAATGGAGTCTTGAGAACACCTCCTTTCCCTGCCAAAGGTATTGGAAGCCACACAGGCAGGTGTGGCCTCAGTAGTGGAAAGGACTGCTGGTTTTCTGTAATGTATGTCAGAGGGCCTGCCAAGCCTTCTCAGATATGCCGTTACCTATTCTCGCTAATTCATAAGTAAGTGAGATGACACAAAAAATGAAGATGTGTTATTAGAAAGTAAAAGACATGTGGACACAGATGGTATATTCATCTCCTCTTCCTACTGAAAGCTGAGATTTATTCATGGGGAACAGAAAAGGTACAGGACTACCTGTATAGAAGGTGTTGAAGAACAGGATTTGGAGAAAGGGTGCAGGACTGCCTGTATAGATGGCGTTGAAGAGCAGGATTTGGTTTTCTACAGCCTAGATAATGAGTTTTTGGTTATGATAAAGTACATCTCACAAAATCTGAAAGGAACATATTTGACAGTAGTGAAATACATTAACCTGGCCAGGAAGGGATAACATTGAAGAGGAAGTGGAGAGACAGATCTCCAAATTAGATCAAGCCAAATAAAAAAGTAGATAAACCAATATGGTATACAAGAAGGAATGGTAGGAGATGACTGGGGACAGTGGCTCACACCTGCAATCCCAACACTTTGGAAAGCCAAGACAGGAGGATCACTTGAGACCAGGAGTTTGAGACCAACCTCGGCAACATATAATAATAATAATCATAACAACAACAATAAAGAATGGTAGGAGAAATTTAAAAAAAGATTTTTGACACTTTGGGAGGCCAAGGTAGGAGGATTGCTTTAGGCCAGGAGTTTGAGACCAGCCTGGGCAACATAGTGAGACCCTGTCTCTACAGAAAAAAAAGAAAAATAGAAAACTTATCTGGGCATGGTGGTGCTTACCTGTAGTTCTAACTACTCGGGAGGCAGAGGCTGGAGGATCCCCTGAGCCCAGGAGGTTGAGGCTGTATTGAGCTATGATCACAACACCACACTACAGCCTGGGAGACAGAGTGAGACCCTGTTTCAAAAAAAAAAAAAAGGATTTCAAGGTGAACTTGAAATTGGGGCAGAAGGAAATGCATATACACATTTGGATAGTTCTTGAGTTGTTTGCTTTATTCACTGTGTAGTCATCAACAATCAGCAGGCAGCACTTACAAAATGGAGCCTGGGCTTAGCCCTAATTTCCTCCTGTGGTATTAATTTTAGAAGTTAGAATGTTTGAAATCTTTTGTAAACATAAGAGAAATGAAGTTTAGATTACTTTGAATGTTTTGTCTTATCTTGGCCACAGTATTGAAATTTAAATCTAGAAATTGGAGCTGGGTGCAGTGGCTCAGGCCTGTAATTCCAGCACTTGGGAGGCCAAGCTGGGAGGATCACTTGACTCCAGCAGTTCCAGGACAGCCTGGGCAATGTAGCAAGACTCTGTCTCCAAAATAAAACAAAATAAAATAAACCTAGAAATTGGGCTCTAGAGAAAAGCACTGAATTAGTTGTCTTTTTTTTTTTTTTTCCGAGACAGGGTCTTGTTCTGTCACCCAGGCTGGAGTGCAGTGGCGCCATCTAGGGTCACTGCAACCCCTGCCTCCAGAGTTCAATGGATTCTTCTGCCTCAGCCCCCTGAGTACCTGGGATTATAGGTACCTACCACCACACCCAGCTAATTTTTGTATTTTTAGTAGAGGCATTGTTTCACCATGTTGGCCAGGTTGGTCTTGAACTCCTGACCTCAATTGATCCACCTGCCTCAGCCTCCCAAAGTGCTGGGATTACAGGCATGAGCTACCACACTCGGCCTGAATTAGTTATCTTACAGCATAAGGCTGCAATGTAGGATGTGTCTTGTGGGTATAATACTTTAAAAGCTCAAGCATTCTAAAATCTAATCTTATACTTTGTTTGTGTAAGTCATACTTTTTAACTATTTGATAGTAAAATATGAGATAAAAATCAACCCTGCATTGTAACGTTTGTACTCTGGTTCTTGATGTGCAGGTAGATCGTTGGCCGGAGACAGGATATGTGAAGAAACTTCAGAGAAGGGACAATACGTTCTATTACTACAACAAACAGAGGGAATGTGATGACAAGGAAGTCCACAAAGTGAAAATTTATGCTTACTAGCCTGTCTTCTTTGTATTACTTGTCAATTATATTTTAAGAATTCATCATTTCCTTCTACATCGTGTGTTTGTCATTTGATGAAATAATTCAAGATGCAGTCTGCAGTTTAATGTTTTGTGAACACAAAAGCCATGAGAATTGGTATCTGCTAATCACCTTGTCCTGTTCTAAGAACTGGCTGCAGATGCATTAAAGTTGTACTTTCTTGGTCCTGCTCTTTTTGTCCATTTTATTTTATTTTGAGACAGAGTCTCGCTCTGTCGCCCAGGCTGGAGTGCAGTGGTGCAGTCTCGGTGCACTGCAACCTCTGCCTCCCGGGTTCAAGTGATTCTCATGCCTCAGCCCCCCAAGTAGCTAGAATTACAGGTGTGCACTACCATACCCATCTAATTTTTATATATTTAGTAGAGATATGATTTCATCACGTTGGCCAGGGTGGTCTCAAACTCCTGACCTCAAGTGATCTGCCCGCCTCAGCCTCCCAAAGTGCTGGCATTTCAGGTGTGAGCCACCACACCTGGCCTCTGTCCATAATAACTGTGGTGTAATCACCATTAAGTGTGGGAAAACACCTTTGAAATCATCCCAATGGTTAGACTAGTGACATATTTTCTTATAGCAGATAGTCTTAGTGCTCCACTTATACCCGCTCCTGGCATTTATGTCTTTACTAGAACATTGCTTTGAGATGCCAGATATGGGTCTTGTGGCCCAAGGTCTTTCTCTTGCCCCTGGAGTCCTTTGCCTCTTGCTGGGCAAACTGGAAGTGTCAAGGAATAATGCCCCCCATGGAAGAAGTCCTCCACTAATGACCACTGGGAAGTAGAGATAGAAATATCCCAACAGGCTGGGCACAGTTACCCACGCCTAAAATCCTAGCACTTTGGGAGGCCGAGGAGGGTGGATCATGAGGTCAGGAAATCAAGACCATCCTGGCTAGCAGGGTGAAACCCTGTCTCTACTAAAAAATACAAAAAATTAGCTGGGAGTGGTGGCGGCTGCCTGGAGTCCCAGCTGCTCAGAAGGCTGAGGCAGGAGAATGGTGTGAGCCCAGGAGGCAGAGCTTGCAGTGAGCCAAGATCCCGCCAATGCATTCCAGCCTGGGCGACAGAGGGAGACTCCATCTCAAAAAAAAAAAAGAAAACTATAAGGATCTTTGTCTACTTACCAATGATGAAAAGCATGGTCATAGAATATGGTAATGTACAGTTGCATGACCTTGAGCTAACAACTTAGGATTGCAGCCTCAGGATTTACATTTGTAAAGTGAAGAGCCAGCGCTTTGACGGACTAAAGCCATGTGAATCAGGTGCTGATTTCAGGGCTATCGGGATCAAAGAGAGTATACATATGATAGGCCTTACACAGTCTCTCGTATAATTGTGCTGGACTTTCTTCTTTTTCCCTGAATAACCTCAGAGACCCTGTTAACGTTTGTGACCTTCTGAGCTCCCCTCTTTAATCCTTCCAAGAGAGCTTCCCTGTCTCGGTTTAGCCTTTGCATATCCTCTCTTTCATGTGAGTCCAACTGGTGGTCAGTTGCTGGTACCTGGGTCCTTCCATACTCTTGGGGGTTTTGATAATCAGCTGGTGCATGTTCCTCTAGCCACTTAGTTGCTGCTTGGAGGACTCTTCGCCTTTCATCTCTGTTAAAGAGGAACATGAGCAACCGGTGGCAATCAGCCCAGGTGGGGTTGTGGGTCTGGATAACAGTTTGGAGCAAATCAATTAGGGCTTGTGGCTTTTCGGTAGAGGGCGGTGTATTATTTTCCCAGTTGAGAAGGTCGGCAGAGGTGAAGGGCTGGTACCCAAAAACATGCCTCTCCACCACGTGACCATCCTCCTCTATCCCAGTATACCGCTGCTCTCTCAGGGGCATTTGGATCTCCGTTTGGGGTCGTAAACCAGCTGCCGAGGGAGGGGTGGAATGGCACAATGTGACTTACCGCAATTAATAGTATCAATTATTAATTGAGACTAATAACTATCAATATTAATAACTGATCATATAATTTTTAAAATCAATAGCGATAATAATGATAATTCATATTAAACAGTTATATTCACGATAACAATAAATGATTAATATTAATGATTAATGACACCTGATATTAATAACTGATATTGATCTTATTAGAAAACAGTCATATTAGCTCTTAATAATTAATATTAATATTAATAATCTGAACACTTTATGAGCAATGATTTCTTAATATTAACATTAATATTGGTAATAGATATTCATGTTAATAATAAATGAGGATGAATTAATACTAATAGCACACCTAAAACCTCAGTGGGTGTACACTCACCTGTGATATTGTTCATAATGTCCAGGAAGGGAGAGAGCATGATATTACGTTCAATATCGCAGTAGCTGTACACCCACCCAGTGATATTGATCCGAATCTCATCTCCAGGGGATGGCGTATGACGTTACTCCCAATATAGCACTGGGTGTGCATCCACCCGGTGATGTTCCTCCTCATATTCACGGAAGAAGAGAATGCTATTACTCCCGGTATCACAGGAAATGTACACCCCTTCTGTGACATTGTTCCTAATATCCGGAGGGGGAGAGGGTGATATTACTCCCAATATCGCAGGATGTGTACACCCACCCTCTGATATTGTTCCTAGTAGCCAGGAAGGGAGAGGACAATATGATTCCCCGGACAGCAGGAGGTGTATACCCATCCTGGGATATTCTTCCTAATATCCATGGAGAGGAGAGGCTGATATGACTCCCAATATGGCAGGGGGTCTACATCCAGTCTATGATATTGTTCTTAATATTCAAAGGCGGAGAGGTTAATATTACTCCCAGTATCACAGAAAGGGTACAAACCCGTGTACTATTGTTGCTATTATCCAGAAGAGGAGAAGATGATAATACCCCCCATACCGCAGGAGGTGTACACCCACTCTGTGATATTTTTTGTAATGTGCAGGGCAGGGGAGGATAATATTATTCTTAATAGCGCAGGGTGTGTACAGCCCCCCTGTGATATGGTCCTTAATATTCCAAGGGGGAGAGGATGACCCTACTCCCAATAGCACAGAAAGTGTACACCACCCCAGGGATATTGTTCCCATGATCCAGGAGAGAAGAGGATGATGTTACTTTCATTATCGCATGGGGTGGACACGCCCCCAGTGATATTGGTCCTAATTTCAACGTGGGAGAGGACGATACTACACCCAATGCCGCTGGGGGCAGAAACACTCCCGTGATATTGTTCTTAATATCCAGGGGGAAGAGGATGCTATTACTGCAAATAGTGCAGAGTATGTGCACCCGTGTGTGACATAGTTGGTAATTTCCAGAGGTGGAGAATATATTACTGACAATAACGTCAACACGCTGTGACCACCGTGGATCCTAATATCCAGGGGGGTACCGGGGGGTGATATTACTCCCCGCATCGCGGGGGGCGCCCGCCCCCTTGCGACGGGAATCGTAATACCCAGGTGGGGAGAGGGGGTTGATATTACTCCCCGATTTTTCCTAGGATCTTTTCTCTACTGCCATCCTGGGTTCACACCCTGGGACATTACTTTCCATATTCTAGCAAGACGCCAGTAGTAAAGTCACCGGGGTATACACCCTGCTGTATTATTCGTAATATTAATTACGTATTATTCATAGGGGACTATTAATCCTGATGTCACAGGACCCTACACACTGTGAAGTTATTCCCAGTATCCAGCGGGACATTAAGAATAATGTCACAATGTGTGTATACCTTGTGGTGTTATTCTTATTCTCCTATGGGGAGGTTACTTTTATTGTCACACGGGCTATGTTCGCTTTGATATTATTCATAATATCCTAGAGGGATGTCACCTCTTATGTCACAGGGTTTGTACACCTTGTCAAGTCACTCATATTATCCTCATAAGATGTCACTCCTCATATCACAGACGGTGTACACTCTGTGATATTATCGTCATATTCTAGGGAAATGTGACTTTTAATGTCACAGAGGGTGTACACCTTGTGAAAGTATTCGTTATAATTTTGTGGGATGTCACACGGGGTGGACACACAGTGATGTTACATGTAATATTCTATAGAAATGTTACTCGTAATTCACAGGTCCTGTACACCCTTTAATATTCTTCATGATATTCCAGGAAAACGTTACTGCTAATGTCACAGGGCGTGTAGACCCTGTCATGAAATTCCTAATATCCTAGCAGGAGTTCACTACTCATTTCACAATGCGTGTACACCCTTTGATATTATTCGTATTGTCCTGAAGAGATGTTACTACTGAAGTCCCAATGCAGGTACATTCTCTGACATTATTCGTTATATCCTCGGGGGATGTTACTTCTAATGTCACACGGGGTGTACTCCCTGTGTTCTATTTCCTAATATCCTAGCGCAGTTTTACTTTTAATGACACAGGGGTGTACACATTGTGATATTATTCGTGATACTGTAGAAAGATGTTACTCCTAATGTCACAGGGGTGTACAGCCTGTGATAGTATTCATAATTTCCCAGGGGTCTATACTCCTATTGGCACAGAAGATAACACCCTGTGACACTATTCGTAATATTCTAGCGAGATGATACTCCCAATGTCACAGAGGGTGTACACCCCATGTTATTATTCTTACTCTTCTAGGGTGATGTTAGTCTTAATGTCACAGGCATGTTCCTTCTGTGATATTATTGAAAATATGCTAGCAGGATATTACTACTAATGTCAAATGCGTGTACGCCTTGTGATATTATTAGTAATATTCAGGGAGGATGTTACTCATAAAGTTACAGGGATGTACACCGTGTGATATTGTTCCCAATATTGTAGGGGAATGTCACTCCTAATGTCACAGGGGGTGTACACCCTTCGATATTATTTGTAATCTTATAGAGAGATATTACTTTAAATATCACGGTGGGTGTACACACAGGGGGTACACCCACTGGGATATTATTTGTAATATCTTCAAGAGATATAACTTCTAATATCACAGTGGGTGTACCCTATGTGGGTATACCCTGTGATATTATTTGTAATATCCATGGTAAACATTACTTCTAGTAAGCCACAGAGGGTACACCCTGTGATATTTTTCATAATATCATAGGGAGATATTCCTGCTAATAACACAGTGGGTGTACACCATGTGTGTACACTCTGTGATATGATAGCTCATATCCTAGGGAGATATTCCTTCTAATATCACCGTGAGTTTACACCCTGTGATATCATTCGTAATATCCTAGAAAGATGTTGCTGCTAATATCACAGAGAGTGTGCCCCCAGTGACATTATTCGTAATATGCTGGGGAGATGTTACTCTTAATGTCATAGGGGTTGTACACCCTGTTCTATTATTGTAATATTCTAGGGGGGTGTTCCTTTTAAAGTCACAAGGGTGTACACCCTGTGATGTTATTCGTCATATCCTAGGAAGGGGTTACTCCTAATATCGCATGTGTTATCCTAGGAAGAGTTTACTCCTAATATCACACCCTGTGATAGCATTCGCAATATCCACAAGGAATGTTACTTTGAATGTCACATTGGGTGTACACCCTTTGATGTTAGTCCTAAGACCCAGGGATATATTACTTCACATATCACATTGGGTGTAGACACATGGTGTACAGATTATGTATGAAAATGTACTGTGATATTATTCATAATATCCTTGGAAAATGGGACTGCTAATATCACAGTGATTGTACACACTGTGATATTATTAGTAACATCCTAGGGGAACATTAGTCCAAAACGAAAGACGTGTGTACCCCCCATGATATTATTCGTAATACTCTAGGGAGATGTTACTCCTAATGTAATATCACAGGGGTGCACACCCTGTGATATTATTCACAGTATATGAGAGGGATATTAGCACTGAAGTCACAATGCATGTACACCTTGTGATATTACTCCTAATATCCTACGGGGATGTTACTCGTATTGTCACAGGGGTTGTGTTCCCTGCGATAGTATTCGTAGTCTCCTAGACGGATGTTACACCTAATGTCACAGGATGTGTACATCTTGTTATAGTAGCCATGATATCCTAAAAAGACATGACTCCTCACGTCACAGGGGCTGTATACCCTGTGATATTATTCGTAATATCCTAGCAAGATGTGACTTTTAATGTCACAGAGTGTGCACACCTTTTGAAATTATTCATCACAGTTTCGTGGGATGTTACACCTTATGTCACACGGGGTGCACACCGAATGATATTACTTGTAATATTCCATATAAATGTTACTCATAAATCACAGGTGTTCTACACCCTGTAATGTTATGGGTCGTATTCTAGGGGATTGTGACATAAATTAATGTCACCCGGCGTGTACACCTTGTGATATTATTCGTAACATCCTGGCGGGATGTTACTACTAATGCCACAATACGTGTACACCCTCTGATATTATTCGTTATATCCTCATGGGTCATTCCTCCTATGTCACATGGGGTGTACTCTCTGTGATATTATTCGGAATATCTCAGGGGGATTTTACTTTAAATGTCACAAAGGGTGTACACACTATGATGTTACTCGTGATGTTCTAGAAAGAAGTTACTACTAATGTCACAGGGGGTGTACACCCTGTGATATTACACAGGCTAACCCCCTGTGACATTATTCATAATACTTTAGCGGGATGATACTCCTAAAGTCACAGGAGGTGTACGACCTGTGATATTATTCGGAATACTCCAGGGGGATGTTACTCCTAAAGTCACAGGTGTGTATACCTTGGGATAGTATTCACAATATACTAGCGGGATACTACTACTAATGTCACCATGTGTGTACACCTTCTGATATTATTCGTAATATCCTGGGAGGATGTTACTGCCAACGTCACAGGGGTGTACACCCTGTGTTATTATTACTAATATTCTAGCGGGATTTTACTTTTAAAATCACAGGGGCTGTCAACCCTGGGATCTTATTTGTAATATCCTAGGAAGATGTTACTTGTAATGTCACATGGGGTGTAAACCCTGGGATATTATTTCAAATATCCTAAAGAGATGTTATCTTAATGTCATAGGGTGTGTACACTCCTTGATATTATTCGTAATATCCTGAGGAGATGTTACTTTAAAAATCACAGTGGGTGTGCACTCATGTTGTACACCCTGTGACATTATTCACAATATGTGAGGGAGGTATAACTTTTAATATCGCAGTGGGTGTACACACTGTGATACTATTCATTATATCGTAGAAGTATATTAATCCTATTGTCACAGGGGTTTAACATCCTGTGAAATTATTTGTAGTAATCCAGGGGGATACTTACCCTAAAGTCGCAGGCTGTGTACACCGTTATGTTATTCATAATATTCTAGGGGGATGTTACTCCTAATGTCGCAAATGTGTGCACGCCGTGATATTATTCACAATCTACTAGCTGGATATTGTTACTAGTGTCACCTTGCCTGTACACCTTGTGATATTATTCGTAATATCCTAAGGGGATGTCACTCCTATTGTCACAGGGGGTGTGATTTCTGTGCTATAATTCGTAGTATCCCAGGGGGATGTTACTCCTACCATACAAATTGTGTACAATTTGTTATATTATTCGTAATATCCTAGAGTGATGTTACTCCTTATGCCACAGCGGTGTACATCCTGCGATGTTATTCTTCACATTCTAGAAAGATGTTAACTTCTCATATCACGGAGAGTGTACAATCTGTGAGGTTATTCATAATCGTTTCCAGGGATGTTACTCCTAATGTCACACGTAGTGTACAAACTGTGATATTATTTGTAAACTTTTTTGGATATGTTACTCCTAATATCACAGGAGCTGTACACTCTGGCATATGATTCCTAATATCCTAAAGAAATGTTACCACTAATGCCACAGGCGGTGTACTCCGTGAGGTCTTAGTCCCAATATTGTAGGGTGATGTTACTCCTAATGTCATGGAAGCTGTTCACACTCTGATAATATTCGTAATACCCTAAAGGGATGTTGCTACTGATGTCACAATGCAGGTACACAAACTCATATTATTTTTTATATCCTTGGACGATGTTACTTCTGATGTCATAGGGGGTGTACATTTGCGATATTGTTCATAATATTTTAGAAAGATGTTACTCCTAATGTCACAGAGGGTGTACACCCTGTGAAGTTATTCACAATAGTTTTGGGGGCCGCTACTCCAAATGTCACCCGTGGTGTACAAACAGTGATATCATTTGTGATATTTTATGGAAATGTTACCCCTAATATCGCAGGGGCTGTACACCTTGTAATACTATTCAGAATATGAAGTAACGTACCTGCTGTCAGCAGATCTGAGCTTTTTTCTTGGACACATTACACCCACAGTCCTCCAGGTGTGGGCGTAGGGCAATCCGTTCCCTTGGCGCACCCGACTGACGTGGGGTGTCCCAGCAGAAGGTCATCAACCTACCGGAGCAACACGCAGCCTAGGTCTCTGGTTGGAAACTTCTGGAGGTCTCGAGCCAACGCCTCACCAAAGATGGTGGGGGAGTTCTTGAACCCTTGGGGAAGCCCGGTCCAAGTGTACTGAGTAGTGACACCTGACTGCGGACCTTCCCACAGAAAAGCAAACAGCTTCTGCCTCTCAGGGGCTAATCTGATAGGAAAGAAAGCGTCTTTCAGGTACAAGCAGGTGAAGCAGCTGTCCTCAGCTGGCAGCAACCCCAACAATGTGGATGGGTTAGGTACTGTTGGATGGAAAGTCAGTGTAGCTTGACTAAGCAAGCGCAAATCCTGTCCCGGCCTGTAGACCTTGGTCTGTGGCTTGGGAACAGGCAGGAGGGGAGTGTTCCATGGAGACTGACCAGGAACTATCATTCCAAAAGTTCTTAGGTGCTTGAGACGGACCTGGATACCTTGAAGAGCTTCTCTGGGGACCGGGTCCTATTTTTGCCTAAGCGGCTGGGCCCCAGTCTTAACTGGCCAACCCTGGAGGGTTGTCTTCTGCCTGTACTCTTGGCCACCCCTTAGCCAGAGCTGGTCTTCTCTCTTGGCCCGGCTCAGTTCAGAAAAGTCTCCATTCCTCCTCTCGGGGGGACCATAAGGGTCATAATGACTCCCGTGGTGGGTAACTTTAGCAGCAAAGAGCCGTGTTCTGTCAAAGAGAGAGTGGCTCTCAGCTTGCTGAGCAAGTCCCTTCCCAGCAAGGTCAAGGGACAGGCTGGCATGTACAAAAACTGATGAATGACTTGATGTCCTCCTACAGTACGAGCCCAAGGCAAGCAGAAAACTTGCTTTGCTGAAATCCCCGTGGCTCTGGTGATGTCAAGAGCCTTTTTGGATAAGGGGGCGACTGGGGCGGTTACTAGCGAATGTTCAGCACCGGTATCTACAGGAAAATCAATGTCTCTACCCCCGACAGTCATTCTGACCAGAGGCTCTTTGGGGACGCTTGAGCCCAGTCTCCTTCAGCCAATAACCCTTCTGCCAGGTTGAGCCGGGCCCCTTCCTCCTTGTCCGGGGCCTCCTGTTCTGAGTCACCTTGTTTTCTTTTGAGCTCTGGGCATTTGTTCTTCCAATGTCCTATTTCTTTCCAATAAGCACACTGGTTACGCTGCAAACTCTGACAGCCAAGCTGAGTTTCTTTCCCAGGGGCCCCTTCCCTTACTTCTTTAGGGGGACCCCTCTGATTGCTGCAGCTAAGAAACAGGTCGGCTTTTCCCCAGGCCAGACGTTCATTCTCTTTGCGCTTTTCCTCGTGGCTTACTGCATCCCTGTTTACAATCACCTGCTTAGCTATTTCTCACCATTGTGATGTATTCACCCCTGCAAGCCCAGCCTGCTTCTGCAGTTTTCTTCTAAGGTCTTCCATGCTTTCACAGACTAAAGCCATGTGAATCATGCGCTGATTTTCAGGGTTATCGGGATCGAGGGGAGTATACATAGGATAGGCCTCACACAGTCTCTCGTAGAATTGTGCTGGACTTTCTTCTTTTTCCTGAATGACCTCAGAGACCTTGTTAACGTTTGTGGCCTTCTGAGCTCCCCTCTTTAATCCTTCCAAGAGAGCTTCCCTGTCTCGGTTTAGCCTTTGCATATCCTCTCTTTCATGTGGGTCCAACTGGCGATCAGTTCCTGGTACCTGGGTCCTTCCATACTCTTGGGGGTTTTGATAATCAGCTGGTGCATGTTCCTCTAGCCACTTAGTTGCTGCTTGGAGGACTCTTTGCCTTTCATCTCTGTTAAAGAGGAACATGAGCAACCGGTGGCAATCAGCCCAGGTGGGGTTGTGGGTCTGGAGAACAGTTTGGAGCAAATCAATTAGGGCTTGTGGCTTTTCCGTCTGGGACGGGGTATTGTTTTCCCAGTTGAGAAGGTCGGCAGAGGTGAAGGGCTGGTACCCAAAAACAGCCTCTCCACCACGTGACCATCCTCCTCTATCCCAGTATACCGCTGCTCTCTCAGGGGCATTTGGATCCCCGTTTTGGGTCGTAAACCAGCAGCCGAGGGAGGGGTGGAATGGCGCAACGTTACTTACCGCAATTAATAATATCAACCGTTAATTGATACTAATAATTATCAATATTGACAACTGTTCATATAATTCTTAAAATCAATACAGATAATCATGAAAATTCATATTAAAGAGTTATACTCACGATAACAATAAATGATTAATATTAACGATCAATGATGCCTGGTATTAATAAGTGATATTGATCTTATTCATTAGAAAACAGTCATATTAGCTCCTAATAATTAATGTTAATGTTAATCTGAACACTTTTTATGAGCAATTATTTCTTAATATTAATATTAATATTGGTAATAGATATTCCTGTTAATAAATGAGGAAGAATTAATATGAATATTATGCCTAATACCCCAGTGGGTGTACACCCACCTGTGATATTGTTCCTAATGTCCAGGGAGGGAGAGAGCATGATATTACGTTCAATATCGCAGTAGCTGTACACCCACCCGGTGATATTGATCCGAATATCATCTCCAGGGGGTGGCGTATGACGTTACTCCCAAGATAGCACTGGGTGTGCATCCACCCGGTGATATTCCCCCTAATATTCAAGGAAAAAGAGAATGCTATTACTCCCAGTATCGCAGGAAGTGTACACCCCTTCTGTGACATTTTTCCTAATATGCGGAAGGGGAGAGGGTGATATTACTCCCAATATCGCAGGCTGTGTACACCCACCCTCTGATATTGTTCCTAGTAGCCAGGAAGGGAGAGGACGATATGACTCCCCAGACAGCAGGAGGTGTACACCCATCCTGGGATATTCTTCCTAATATCCATGCAGAGGAGAGGCTGATATGACTCCCAATATTGCAGGGGGTGTACATCCAGTCTGTGCTATTGTTCTTAATATTCAAAGGTGGAGAGGTTGATATTACTCCCAACATCACAGAAAGTGTACAAACCCGTGTACTATTGCTGCTATTATCCAGAAGAAGAGAAGATGATACCACGCCCCCATCGCAGGAGGTGTACACCCACTCTGTGATATTTTTTGTGATGTGCAGGGCGGGGGCAGATAATATTCTTCTTAATAGCGCGGGGTGTGTACATCCCCCCTGTGATATGGTCCTTAATATTCCAAGGGGGAGAGGATGACCCTACACCCAATAGCACAGAAAGCGTACACCACCCCAGGGATATTGTTCCCATGATCCAGGAGAGAAGAGGATGATGTTACTTTCAATATCGCATGGGGTGCACATGCCCCCAGTGATATTGTTCCCAATGTCAATGTGGGAGAGGACGATACTACACCCAATGCTGCTGGGGGTAGAAACACTCCCGAGATATTGTTCTTAATATCCAGGGGCAAGAGGATGCTATTACTGCAAAGAGTGCAGAGGATGTACACCCGTGTGTGATATAGTTGGTAATTTCCAGAGGCGGAGAAGATATTATTGACAATACTGTCAACACGCTGTGTGACCACGGTGGATCGTCATATCCAGGCGGGGAGGAGGGGTGCTATTACTCCCCGCATCGCGGGGGGCGCCCGCCACCCTACGATGTGGATCGTAATATCCAGGGGGGGGAGAGGGGGGTGCTATTACGACCCGCATCGGGGGGCGACCCCCCCCCGCGATGTGGATCGTAATAGCCAAGGGGGGGAGAGGGGGGTGCGATTGCTCCCCGCATCGCGGGGAGCGCCTGCCCCCCCGCGATGTGGATCATAATATCCAGGGGGAAAGAGGGGGGTGCTGTTATTCCCCGCATCGCGGGGGGCGCCCACCCCCCTGCGATGTGGATCGTAATATCCAGGGAGGGAGAGGGGAGTGCTGTTATTCCCCGCATCGCGGGGGGCGCCCACCCTCCTACGATGTGGGTCGTAATATCCAGGGGGGGAGAGGGGGGTGCTATTACTCCCCGCATCGAGGGGGGCGCCCGCCCCCCTGGGATGTGGATTGTAATATCCAGAGGGGGAGGGGGGGTGATATTACTCCTCGATTTTTCCCAGGAGCTTTCGTCTACTACCACCCTTGGTTCACACCCTGGGACATTATTTTCCATTTTCTAGCAACATGCCGCTACTGAAGTCACCGGGGTATACACCCTGCGATATTATTCGTAATATTGTAGGGGAATGTTAATCATGTTGTCACAGGACTCTACACACTGAGATGTTATTCACAGTATCCTAGCGGGACATTAAGAAGAATGTCACCATGTGTGTACACCTTGTGGTCTTATTCTTCTTCTCCTAAGGGGAGGTTACTTTTATTGTCACACGGGGCAGTTTCCCTTTGATATTATTCATAATATCTTAGAGGGATGTCACCTCTTATGTCACACGGTTTGTACACCTTGTCAAATTACTCGTATGATCCTTGTAAGATGTCACTCCTCTTATCACAGAGGGTGTACACTCTGTGATATTATCGTCCTATTCTAGGGAAATGTGACTTTTAATGTCACAGAGGGTGTACACCTTGTGAAAGTATTCGTTATAATTTTGTGGGATGTTACCCCTGATGTCACACGGGGTGGACACACAGTGATGTTACGTGCAATATTCTATAGAAATGTTACTCATAATTCACAGGTCCTGTACACCCTTCAATATTCTTCATAATATTCCAGGAAAACATTGCTGCTAATGTCACAGGGCGTGTAGACCCTGTCATGAAATTCTTAATATCCTAGCGGGAGTTCACTACTCATTTCACAATGCGTGTACACCCTTTGATATTATTCATATTGTCCTGAAGAGATGTTACTACTGAAGTCCCAATGCAGGTACATTCTCTGACATTATTCGTTATATCCTCGGGGGATGTTACTTCTAATGTCACACGGGGTGTACACAGAGTCACACAGTGATAGGAGTTGTAATATTCTATAGACATGTTACTCACAAATCACTGGGGCTGTACACCCTGGGATATTATTCGTAGTATTCTAGGGGAATGTTGCCACTATCGTCACGGGGGTATACACCCTGTGATATGACTCGTCATATCCTGGCGGGATGTCACTACTAATGTCACAATGCCTGTACACCCTGTGATATTATTTGTAATACCCTAAAGAGACGTTACTTGTAAGGTCACAATGCATGTACACCCTCTGATATGATCGGTTATATCCTCTGGGGTGTTACTCCTAATGTCACACGGGATGTACTCCCTGTCATATTAGTTGTAATATCCAAGGGGGATGTTATTTTTAATGTCACCGGGGGTGTATGTCATACGTATTCAACACCTGTGATACTATTCCTAATATCCTAGGGGCATGCTCTCCCTAATATCACACGGGGTGTACACCATGTGTGTACACCTGCTGTGATATTATTGGTAATATCCAAGGGGAATGTTACTCCTGATGACACAGGCGGTGTACATCATGTGTGTACACCGCCTGTGATATTATTCATAATAGCCTAGGAGGATGTTTGTTTGAATGTCACAAAGAGTGTACAAAATGTCACAGAAGGTGTACACCTTGTGACGTGATCTGTAATACCCTAGGAGGATGTTACTCCTAATATGTCACAGGGGTGTACACACTTTGATATTATTTGTAATCTCCTAGAGAGATATTACTTCAAATATCACAGTGGATGTACACACATAGTGTATACCCTGTGATAGTATTCATAATATCCTAGGGAGATACAACTCCTGATATCACAGTGTGTGTACCTCGGGTGTGTACACCCTTGATATTAGTCTTAATATCCAGGGTAAATATTACTCCTCATATCACACAGTGTGCACACCCTGTGGTATTTTTCATCATACTTTAGGGAGATATTGCCTCTAATATCACAGTGGGTGTACCCCATGTGTGTATACTCTGTGACAGTATATTCTATATCCTAGGGAGGTATTACTCCTAATATCACAGTGGGTGTTCACCCTGTGATATCATTCTTATTTCATCTTGCAGCATTTTTTAACCCACACTACAAAAGGAATGGAACAGATAAGAAGATATTGAGATGAGACCGTGCTGCCATGTGGCTGCCGCAGGACACTTTTCATATCCCTGTTTCTCAGGCTGTAGATGAATGGGTTCAGCATGGGGGTGACCACCGCGTACATCACTGAGGCCACTGCAGCCTTTGTCGGGGAAGATGACACATCTGAACTGAGGTACCCCCCAATGCCTGGTCCATAAAATCAGCAAACAACTGACAGGTGAGACCCACAGGTGGAGAAGGCCTTATACTTCCCACCTGATGATGAAACCCTCAGAATGGAGAAAACAATTTTATCATAAGAGAAAACGGTACCCGAGATGGGAAGAAAACCAAACATGGCATCAGGGAAATACAGGATTATGTTATTGGTGAAGGTGTCACAACATGCAAGATGGGGGAGTTGAGAAGGGTCACAGAAGAATTTAGGAATTTCCACATCCTTGAATCAGGTCATTTGTAAGGCAATCAAGTTGTGCAGCTGGGCGTCTAAAAGACTGAGAAAAAAAAAAAGACAACAAAGCTAGAAAGCCACAGAAACACGGGTTCATGATGGCTGAATGATAGAGACGGTGACCGATGGCTACAAACCGGTCATAGGCCGTCACACTCAGGAGCATGTCTCTCTTCCATGCCTCCAAAAATGGCAAAGAGAGACATCTGAGTCAGGCAGCCTGCATAGGAGATGGCTCTGCTGTGAGATTGGATGTTCACAATCATTTTGGGGACCGTGGTGGAGGTGAAACCGATGTCAGGCAAGGGCAGGTTGGAGAGGAAGAAGTACTTGGGGGTGTGGAGGTGGGAGTCAGGGCTGACTGCCAGGATGATGAGCAGGTTCCCCAGCACCGTGACCAGACACATGGACACTAACAGCCCAGTGAGGAACGGCTACAGTTCTGGATCCTCTGAGCTTCTAGGAGGAGGAATATAGAGACATCTGTTAGATTCTGTGGGTCTGTAGAGACTGGACACCTTTTGCCTAGAAAAGAGGGTTGAGAAATCGGAACAAGTAAACCAACACCAAGCATTGTGTCTGCATTTTGGATAGAAGCAATTCACAAGTCATGTTTTCAGATTTCAGAGCAATCCACACTCAGCAATAGTTTGCAGTGCTGACAAACTCAGTTGTCTTCTAATGCTTTCATCATTGATTTCTGTGTTCTTCACTTCTTGCTCTACACACCCGCCTTAGAGACACTAGACTCAAGAATGTTCCAAGAACCAGATCACCCTATATAACAAATTCGTCATTGCTAGAAAATACAGCCTATCTTTTCCGAAGAAAATGATGTAATAAAACCATTCACTTCACGTTAAGAAAAAGGTTATCCTAATTAAAGGAAAATAAGAACTCTAATATTTTATTTTCTTTGAATAGTTGGATTCAAATTCCCTTGATTTTGAACATTAATAAACACTGTATAACAGCTGAGACCATGCCATCTGGAAATGAAATTAAAGTTGATAGTTCATAAGCAGAAAATAGTTCCACAGGCCAGGTAGGTCCTAGTGATTTCATCATTCTGTTTTCTGACTTTTCACCTTCGAGAGAGTAATTGCTTCCTCAAATCTGTGGGTCTTGTTTTAAAATTCATGGAAGCTGTAACTCCTGTCCTTAGCTTAGGTGGACTTAGAGTTTTCATCAGAACATTTGGCCAGACGCGGTGGCTCACGCCTGTAATGCCAGCACTTTGGAAGGCCGAGGAGGGTGGATCACGAGGTCAGGAGATCAAGACCATCCTGGCCAACATGGTGAAACCCCGCCTCTACTAAAAATACACAAACTTTGCCCAGTATGGCGGTGCGTGCCTGTAGTCCCAGCTACTTGGGAGGCTGAGGCAGGAGAATGGCTTGAACCTGGGAGGCAGAGGCTACAGTGAGCTGAGATCACACCACTGCACTCCAGCCTGGGCAACAAGAGCAAAACTCCTCAAAAAAAATAAACAAAAAACACACACTCTGTAGGACTGATGTCACATTGATGACAGCCACTTTTTGTGAACCAAGGAAGTGTCAATTCAATAATTCACATAGGTGTTGACTTTGGCTATCTCCTATGTGCCAAGCAAGATATAGGCTCTGGGGAATCAGAAACAAAAGAGACTCATTTGTTCCTCTCACAATACTTAGGACTTACTGAGATAAGGACAAAAGAAAATGTCATGTCTGGAATGCAGGGAAACCAGAACTTCAGGCCAGGGGATATTTCCGTTGAACCGTATAGAGTTTAAGCTGAAAATATTAACGAATGTAACTAAAATTCACTTTGCCTTGACTTTATGCATCCATCACATAGAGATCACGCAGCGGGCACCCACGATTGGTTTCAGTGTCGCTCACTTCCATTGGATCAATTAGAAATCAACTCAGATGAGAGTGCTGAGTCTCAGAGGATGGACGTCTCACCTTTTGCCACACACATAAATAGAAAGAGTGGTATCGAAAATTAATGGCCAGACTCTAAGTCCTGCGTACCATACTTGATGGTCTCCAAACTCTCAAAAAGTTGTGGGTTTTTTATTTTGTTTTTGTTCTTGTTTTTTTTTGAGACGGAGTCTCATTCTCTTGCCCAGGCTGGAGTGCAGTGGAGTGATCTCGGCTCACTGCAACCTCCGCATCCCAGGTTCAAGCTATTCTCTTGCCTCAGCCTCCCGAGTAGCTGAGATTACAGGCACCCGCCACTACGCCTGGCTCATTTTTTTCTCTTTTTAGGAGAGAGGGGGTTTCACCATGCTGGCCAGGCTGGTCTCGAACACCTGATCTTGTGATTCGCCTGCCTCAGCCTCCCAAAGTACTGGGATTACAGGGGTGAGCCACCGCACCCAGCTTCCAAAAGTTTTCAAAGAAGCTCAGAGGTCTTAACCACAGGCACATCTGAGGAGCATTTCTGAAAGGGTTTCCAGCTTCCTGAATAGGAATGGAAGCCAAACCCCGAATTGATGACTCCTTGGAGGAAGTCGAGAGCTGTAAGGAAAGCCAGGAACAGGGGCAAGGGAGAGATGCATCCCGAATGATCCTGTGCCAATTCTTTCTGGAATCTTTGATGTGATCTCAGCTGCCCTTTCCATACTTGACACAGTGATTGTGGCACCCACTGGTCTAGCTGTGGTCTACAAGGGACCCCCAAAGGGAAGGGCACAGTGAGCAGGGGCATCCACCTGACTGACAAGGATTGGAGGGGGCAGGTTGGATCCAGGGAGAGGAATGGCCAAATGCCATGTGTCTGGCCTTAGACTGCCTGGTTCAAATTGGACTTCACCCTTTTTGACTTCATGATCTGGTACAAGTTATATGAAAATGTGTTGCTCCTTTTCTAGTCTGTAAAATAATCATGAAATGTGCACTAATAACTGGGAGACAACACAGATGAAATGAAACAAGTAGCATAGACCACAGAGCTCAGAGCCTGGCCTTTAGGAAGCCCTCAGTAAGGGTTCATGATGCCATGGTGTCTGTCATCATCCTCTTTATCCTCATCATCACCTTCATCATCTTTTTGTTGTTCTCAGGGAATTAATAGTTTAGAGGGACTCATTCCCTGCTCGCATGGGGAGATGTCTATGAAAAGGACAACCAGTGGGGGAGGGAAGCACAATTTTGAAGAAGATTTCTGAGAGAGACCCCCCACCACAACCAAGAACAGAAACTCCACAGTCTGCTGAGCTGACAGTTTGCACATTGGTCTCCTCTCATCTGGCCACGGCACTCTCCCGTTTGTCCTGAGGATGAGGAAACAAACAAGGCTCCCGACCGTCCCTCAGCACTCACTGAACTGCCCTTCCCCTGTGCTGGGTCATGACCACGGAGAACAGGTCCACTGTCCTTCCTGCGTGGTGCACATGGGAGGCTCAGACTCCGTCCTCAAGGCTGGCAAGAAGACAGGCCGAGACATGAGCCTCCTGATACAGGTGACGGGTGTGGAGCCCACAGGACTGCAACCTCACACTGCAGGGCTGGAGGCACAGACTGAGTATTTACTATTCTATGGCCTGGGGGGCTCAAGGCATAGAGCTCCTCATTAGCCGAAGTCACCCAAGTTCCCCAACCTCTAAAGATTTCCTCATAATCATGCAAGAAGAAGAAGGGAAAAGTCAGTGTCCATAGAAGTTTTGGGGCTCTTCCTCTAATCAGGAGAGAGCTTGTGTGCATTCTTAGCTTCTTTCTTTTCTTTTTCAAGATCCAAGTGCTTTAATTTTCATCTTTTATTATGGGAAAATATGCCACATATAAATCCTAAAAATTATAAATACGGATTATTGCATATAGAATGGCCAGTATGAACATTCACAATTTCCACTAGTTTTCAGTTTAGAGTTTAATCACATTAGCTACATTCACATTGTTTAGCAACCATCACCGCCATCATCTCCAGAACAGTTTTAGCTTTCAAAATGGAAATTGCACCCATTTAGCAAACTCTCCATTCCTCTCTCTCGCCCACCCCTGGGGGCCACCATTCTATTTTGCAACTCTATGAATTTAACTACTCTAGACATTTGACAGAAGGGGAATGATATCGTGTTTAATTTTCTTTGTTTCTTTGTTTTGGAGACAGTCTTTCTCTGTCACCCAAGCTGGAGTGCAGTGGCATGGTCTCGGCTGACTGCAACCTCCACATCGTGGGTCCAAGCGATTCTTGTGTCTCAGTCTCCCGTGTAGCTGGGGTTACAGGCGTGCGCCACCACGCCCACCTAATTTTTGTATTTTTAATAGAAACGAAGTTTCACAATATGGCCAGGCTGGTCTCGAACTCCTGACCTGAAGTGATACGCCTGCCTCGGCCTCTCAAAGTGCTGGGTTTACAGGTGCGAGCCACGGAGGCTGATCATGTTTATCCTTTTGGGATTTATTTATTTCACTGGCGATAATGTCTTCAAGGTTCATCCATGTTGCAGCCTGTGTCAGAAGTGCCTGCCTGGCTTTTTCGGTTTTTTATTATTTATTTATTTTTTTGGTTTTGTTTTGTTTTGTGTTTCCATGGAGTCTCACTCTGACACACAGGCTGGAGTGCAATGACACAATCTGGGCTCACTGCAACGTCCGCCTCCCGGGTTCCAGCGATTCTTGTGCTCAGCCTCCCGAGTAGCTGGGAGTATAGGCACGCGCCACCACGCTCGTCTGATTTTGTGCATATTCAGTAGAGACAGAGTTTCACCAAGATGGCCAGGCTGGTCTCGAATTCCTGACCTCGGGTGATCCGCCCACCTCGGTCTTCCAAGATGCTGGGATTACAGGCGTGAGCCACCGCACCGGCCAGAAGTGCCTGCATTTTTATGGCTGAATAGTCTTCCGTTGTATGAATGAACTGCACTGTGCTTTTTCATTCATCTGCCCACGAACCCTTGGGTTGCTTCCACATTTTGGCTGTTTTGAGTAACGCTGCTATGAATATGGGTGTACAAATCTCTCCTCCACTCCTGGCTTCTAATTCCTTTTGGTGGGTACACACAAGTGCAACTGCGGGAACATCTGATCATTCTGTTTCTACTTTTTCCAGGACAGGCCATACTATCTTCCCCATTCCTTCACGGTTTTACACTCCCTCCAATCAGATTCGAGCATTCCTACTTCCCTCTAGTTTCACCAAGGCTTGTTCGTTTATCATATCCATCCTAATACGTGGTATCACATTCTTGCTTTGATTTGCGCTTCCCTATGATTAGTGTTTTTGAACATCATTTTAGACGCTTATTGGCCATTGCTATATCTTCTTTCAGGACACGTCTACTCGAGTCTTCTGACCATTGTTAATGGGGTGCTTTGGGTTTCTTGTTGTTTAGTTCTGGCTCTTCTTTATATATGATGGATATTAGCCTCTTTTCACAGATATGATTTGCAAATCTTTCTCCCAATCCATGGGTTATTTTTTCACTCAGTTCACAGTGTTTGCTGATGCACAAAAGTGTCTGTCATTTAGATGTCATCCAAGGAATCTAATTTTCTTTTGTTGCCTATGCTTTTGGTGTCATATTCCAGAAAGCATTGCCCAATCTGATGTCGTGAAAGTGTGGCCGATGTTTTCTTTGAGGCATATTATACTTTCAGCACTTGGGGTGAGGTCTTTGATCCAGTTTGTGTTCATTTTTGCACCCGGTGTGACATAGGGTCCACCTTCCTTCTTCTGCATGTGGAAATCAAGTTTCTCCAACACCATTTCTTGAAAAGGCTGCTTTTCCACCAATGGACTTTCTTAGCACTCATGTTAGAAATCATTTGAACATATAGGGGAGAAGTTATTTCTGGGCTCAGAAACAAACAAACAACAACAGACAACAGATAAGGATGCAGCATGTGCCGGGCGCGGTTGCTCACGCCTGTAATCCCAGCACTTTGGGAGGCCGAGGCGGGCGGATCACCTGAGGTCAGGAGTTCAAGACCAGCCTCACAGAGAGGAAGAAACCCCCTCTCTACTACAAATACATTAGCTGGGCATGCTGGGGCATCCCTGTAATCCCAGCTGCTCGGGATATGGAGGCAGGAGAATCGCTTGAACCCAGGAGGCAGAGGTTACGGTGAGCCAAGATTGCACCATTACACTCCAGCCTGAGCAACAAGAGTGAAACTCTGTCTCAAAACAAAACACCAAAAACAAAAAATCCAGCATGATTTCGAGAGCAGAAAGAGAATAGCTGAAAAACCAGCATAATGAGAAAGTTAGGAAGCTTCTTACCAAAGCATCTGGAAATATGCAAGAAATTCCTGTGAACTAAAATTTTCATACTGTGCTGTCAAACACTAGAACTCACTTATTCCATCTTTCTGTATTTTGGGACCCAATTATCCACTTCTCTTCATTCCCCATCCCACCCCTTTTCTTCCTAGCGTCTGCTAACCTCCTTTATACTTTACACCTTCCCGAGATTCCTTTTGTGTGTAGGTGTGTGATGGAGTCTCTTTCTGTTGCCCAGGTTGGAGTACACAGGCACAATCCGGGCTCACTGCAACCCCCGCCTCCTGAGTTCAAGCGCTTCTTGGGCATCAGCCCTCCGAGTAGCTGAGACTACAGGCACGCGTCGCCACGCCCAGCTAATTGTTTGTGTTTTCAGTAGAGACAGGTTTCACCATGTTGGCCAGGCAGGTCTCCAACTCGTGGCCTCAAGTGATCCGTGCGACTCGGCCTCCCACAGTGCTGGGATTACAGGCCTGAGCCGCCACACCTGGCCAAGATTTTCATTTTTGTTCCTACACAGAAGTGAGGATGTGAAATATTTGTCATTCTGTGCCTGGCTTATATCACTTAATATACAGACCTGCAATCTCATCCATTTTGTCTGCAGTGGAGACGATTTTCTTCCTTTTTAGGCTGAATAATACTTCATTGGGTGTGTATACCACAGTTTCTCAATTGAAACAAATTTCTAAAAAGCAAATTTTTTAACATGTCTCGGAATGTGAATCTTCAGGGATACCATGCCCATTTTATTCTTTTCTATTTCCCATCTTATGTATATGCAAGTGTATAACAAAGCAGCAACCCAAGTGTGTATAAATCTATAATTTCAACAAATGTAAAATGAAAATGCTAAGTGGTGGCTGGGTGCTGTCGCTCATGCCTGTAATCCCAGAACATTGGGAGGCGGAAGCGGGCAGATCACCTGAGGTCGGGAGTTCAAGACCAGCCTGACCAATATGGAGAAACACTGTCTGTACTAAAAATACCAAAAAAAAAAAAAAAAAAAAAAAAAATTAGCCAGGCATGGTTGTGCATGCCTGTAATCCCAGCTACTTGCAAGGCTGAGACAGGAGAATCGCTTGAATAGGGGAGGCAGAGGTTGCAGTGAGCTAAGATCGTGCCATTGCACTCCAGCCTGGGCAATAAGAATGAAACTCTGCCTCAAAAAGAAAAAAAGAAAAAGAAAAAAATAGAAAATGCTAAATGGTAAGAAACAACAGCATAATAAACATTTGTATGGTGTTGATGGACAATGCATTTGAAGATAATATTTGAAGAAATCATATTACAATTAACTTCTGTTCTTACTCATTGGAGCTTGATGCCTCTAAAAACTTCGTCATTGGAACCACCTCTGGTGTTTAAAAAAAAAAAAAAATTCACATACTCACACAGGTGCAGGGAAATCAGAATCTCAGGTATTGAGAACCAGGCCTCATCATTTGTAAGCTCCCCAGGTGATTTGACTCAAAGCCAAGATTGAGGAACGGCCACATGGATCTCTACACATAACCTGCCTAAATAGATTCTCTAGAAGCAGTTTATAAAGAAATTCCACATGACCTCTGGAAGAGGATATGAATTTGATGTACAGTATGTCCTCACTTAACATCTTTGAAAGTCTCTTGGAAACTTCACCTTTAAGCAAAATTAGGTATAGTGAAACCACTTATTCCTCACCAACATTATAACTACACAACTTTGAACGCACCAATTGTGTTGGAGGACCTGCTGTACATTGTTTCCATCAAGTCAATTTTCAGGGAATTCCAAAATGAAGTGAGGACTTCGTGTATATCAAAAGATGGTTGTGATTCCACCTGGATGACAGGGTTATTGCTCAGAAACTAAAGGAGGCTGCCTAGGTATAGAGGATTCTGTCATGAGGTTTCTGCTAAACAAAGGATCCCAGAATACTCACGCATTCCAGTTAAAGGCATAACGAAGAAAACAATATTCACAAAGGAAATGCGGAAAGGAATAAAAGCCATCAAGCCATAAAAATAATGTGACTAAGGGGCAGCATTTGCAGATGTAGGGATTTAATGTGGTTGCCCTTTCTCACCCACACACAAAAAAGGATGGAACAGATCATGAGATTCCACTGTTCTGCTGCGCAGCCTCCACAGGGTGCTTTGAATGTCCCTGTTTCTCAGGCTGTAGATGAAAGGGTTCAGCATGGGGGTGACCACAGCGTACATCACTGATGCCACCACACCATTCCTGGGGGGTGGTGCCACAGCTGAAGTCAGGTACATGCCAATGCCTGTTCCATCAAATAAGCAAACAACTGCCAGGTGAGAGCCACAGGTGGTGAAGGCTTTATACTTCCCATCTGACGATGAAATCCTTAGAATGGAGGGGACAATTTTATAGTAAGACAAAAGGATCCTTGAAATGGGAAGAAAACCAAACATACTACTATCGAAATATATGAATATGCTATTGATGACGCTGTCAGAACAGGCAAGGTTGAGAAGTTGAGATGGCTCACAGACAAAATTAGAGATTTCCACATTCTTGGAGAAGGTGAATTGTCACACAATCCAACTGTGCAGCTGTGAATCCAACAGGCTAAGGAAAAAGGACACCAAAACGAAGAAGACACAGAGGTGAGGATTTATGATGACTGGGTAGTGCAGAGGGCGACAGATGGCTACAAATCTGTCATAGGCCATCACAGTCAGGAACATGTCTTCTATACATGCAAAAAGGACCAAGAAAGACATCCGTGTCAGGCAGCCCGCATGAGAGATGACTCTGCTATGCGACTGCATGTCCACAATCATCTTGGGAACTGTGGCCGAGGTGAAACCGATGTCAGCCCAGCACAGGTTGGAGAGGAAGAATTACATGGGGGTGTGGAGCGGGGAGTCAGAGCTGACAGCCAGGATGCTGAGCAGGTTCCTCAGCACCGTGACCAGACAGATGGACAGGGACAGCCCAGTGAGGACCGGCTTCAGTTCTGGATCCTCTGAGAGTCCCAGGAGGAGGAATTCTCAGACACCTGTGAGATTCTGTGGCTCTGTGTGACTTGGACACCTTGGGAAGAAAAGAGGATTGGAAAAAGAAAAGATAAAAACCAGCCCTTAATGCTGTGTGTATATTTTGGATGCAAGCAATTGAAAGGGAACATTTTCTTTTGTTGTACGGCTTGCAGACCGTACAACGCCAGCGATGTTTCTCAGCTGTGACAAATCCAAAAATCTCAGAATTATTACATGATTTACTTTTTTGCTATTCAACTCTTTCTGTACATACTACTTTAGAGAAAATCCACTGGAGAATGTTAGGAGACCAAAACGTCATATATAACAAATCCGTGATCTCAGTAAAATACGGCCTACTCTTTTCAGAAAAAATACAATGCAATGAAAATATCCTTCTCTCTTGAAGAAAAAGATCTCAGTCTAATTGAAAGAAATTAAGAAGCTGTGAAATACACTCGTTTTATTCTGACACCGTGCTACAAATTCCTTTGATGTAGAATATGTAAAAGGGCGATACAAGAGCTAGGGCCGCATTATCTAAAAACGAAATCGAAACTTAGAGTTCTTAATCGGAAGACCTTTTCACACGCCAGTTACTTTTCATATTTATTATCATCCTTAGGTTTTCTGACATCATTTCTTCAAAAAAGTACATGCACACTGAAATATGGGAGCTGTGTTTCCAAATGAATTGAACATATAATTCTTGGCTGAGTGCCATGGCTCACACCTGTAATCCCAGCACTTTGGGCGGCCGAGGCTGATGGATCACCTGAGGTCAGGAGTTCCAGACCAGCCTGGACAACGTGGTGAAACCCTGTCTCCAGTGAAAATAAAAAAAAATTAGCCGGGCGTGGTGGGGGGTAACCCTAGCTACTCGGGAGGCTGAAGCAGGAGAATCCCTTAGGACCTGGAAGGCAGAGATTGGACACCCTGTGATAGGATTTTCGATATCCTAGGGAGATATTGCTCCTGACAGCAGAGTGGGCGTACACCCTGTGATATTATTTGTAATATTCTAGAAAGATATTGCTCCTAATATCACAGTGACTGTACACCCTGTGATATTAATAGTAATATCCTACAGAGATATTACTCCTAATAATTCAGTGGGTGTACACCCTGTGATATTATTCATAATATATTATGTAGATACGACTCCTGATATCACAGTGAGTGTACACCATGTTTGTACACCCTGTGATCTTATTTGTAACAACTTAGAAAAATATTACAGCTAATATCAAATTGGGCGTACACTCTGCAATGTTATTTGTTATCCACTAGGTAGAAATTACTCCTAATATCACAGTGAGTGTACACCATGTGTGTACAGACTGTGAAATTATTCATAATACCCTAGGAAGACATTACTCCTCATATCACAGTGGGTGTACACCCCGTGATATTATTTGTAATCACCTAGGGAAATACGATTCCTAATATTACAGTGGGTATACACTGTGTGATGTTATTTGTAATGTCCTAGGAAGATATAACTCCTAATATCAAAGTGGATGTACACCATGTGTGTACACTCTGTGATATAATTCATATTATCCCAGACAGATATTTCTCCCAATATCACAGTGGGTGTACACTCTGTGATATTCTTTGTACTATCCTAGAGAGATATTGCTCCCAGTATCACAGTGGGTGTACACCCTGTGATATTATTCATAACATCCTAGAGAGATATTACCTCTAATATCACAGTTTCTCTACACCCTGTGGTATTATTCATCATATCCCAGGGAGATATTATCCCTAACATCACAGAGCGTGTACACCATGGGTGGACACCCTGTGATGTTACTGGTAATATCCTAGGGGGATATTACCCTTAATGTCACAGTGGGTGTTCACCATGTGTGCACGCACTGAGATGTTACTCGTAGTATCCTGCGGAGAAATTACACCTTGTGTTACAGTGGGTGTACACCATGTGTTTCTATTCTGTGATGCTATTCGTAATATCTGAGAAAGTTATTAGTCCCAGTGCCACAGTGGGTGTATACCATGTGTGTCCACTCTGTGATGTTATTCGTATTATTCTAGGGAGATAGTTCTCATAACATCACCGTGGGTGTACATCATGTATGTACTCCCTGTGGTCTTATTGGTTATGTCCTGGGTTGATATTACACCTAATATCACCGTGGGTGCACACCATAAGTGTACATTCTGTGATGGTATTCGTAATATCCTAGGGAGATATCACTCCTGATGTCATAGTGGGTGTACAGCCCTGTGATATTCTTGGTAGTATCCTTGAGACGTATTACTCCTGTTATCACAGTGGGTGTACACCCTGTGATAGTATTTGTAATATCCTAGGGAGAGATCACTGTATACCCTGTGGTATTATTTGTGACATTTGAGGGAGCTATTTCTCCTAAAGTCAGAGTGGGTGTACACCCTGTAATATTCTTCCTAATATCACAGTGGTTGCACACCGTGAGTGATATTTTTTTCTAATATCCAGTGAGGGAGAGGATGATATTGCTTCCAATATCATGGAAGGTGTACACCCCCTTGTGATATTGTTCTGAATATCCAGGGAAGGAGAGGATGACATTATTCCCAGTATCACTGGGGGTGTACCACCTCCCGCCGGGATATTGTTCTTAATATCCGTAGTGGAGAGAATGATGTTACTCCCAATATCCCAGGGGGTGTAAACCACCCCTGTTTGGAAACACCCCCTGTGATATTGTTCTAAATGGCCTGTGAAAGAGTCAATATGACTCCCATTATCGCAGGGGGTGATCGGCCCTGATGATATTGTTTTCTAACACCCAGGGAAGGAGAGTATGCTATTACTCCCAATATCGCAGGGGTTGTACACCTTTTTGTGTTATCGGGCCCAATATCCAGGAAAATAGAGGATGAGAGTACTCCCAATATCGAAATAATTGTACAGCACCCCTGTGATATTCTTCCTAATATCCAGAAAGGAAATGAATGATATTACTTCCAACATTGTAGGAAATGTATACCCGCGCTGTGATATCTTTCCCAATATCCAGTTGGGGAGAGGATCATATTACTTCCAATATCGCAGGGTGTGTACACCCCCTCTGTGATCTCGTTGCTAACATCCAGGTTTTGGGAGGAAGACATTACTCCCAATATCGCAGGGGGAGTACACCCCCCCCCCCGTCGTGTCCTTGTTACTCATTTCCCAGGTGGAGAGGATGATGTTCCTCCCAATATCGCAGGGGGTGTACACACCCCTGTGAAAATCTTCCTCATATCCAGAGGAAGAGAGGATGATATTACTCCCAGTACCGCAGGGGGTTTACACAGCCCTGTGATACTCTTCCTAATATCCACAGGGAGAGAGGATGATATTACTCCCAATATCGCAGGGGGCGTACACAACCGTGTGAGATTGTTCCTAATATCCAGAGTGAAAGAGGATGATATGACTCGCAATATCGCAGGGTGTGTACACCCCTCCTGTCCTATTGTTCTGAATACCCTGGGAGGGAGAGGATAAGGTGACATTGAATATCGCAGGGAATGTACACCCTCCCCCTCTGATACCCTTCCTAGTATCCAGGGGAAGAGAAGAAAATTTTACTCCCAATATCGCAGAGGCAGTACACCCCACCAGTGATGTTGTTCCCAATATGCAAGGTGGGAGAGGATGATACTACTCCCAATATCACAGGGGTGTTCACATCCCCAGTGACATTTTCCTTAATATCTAGGGGAGAGACAATTATATGACAGCAAAGGTCACAGGGTCTGTGCATCCCTTCCTGATATTGTTCCTAATATCCAGGGGGGAAGAGGATGATATCGAACATGAAAAGGAGTGTACAACCCCCACCCCTAAGATATTGTTCTTAATATTCTTGAGGGGAGACGATGATATAACTCCAAATATCGCAGGGGTTGTTCACACCCCCCTGTGATATTCTTTCCAATATCCTGGGTGGGAGAAAATAACATGACTTCCAATATTGCAGGTGGTGGATTCCCCACCTGAAATATGGCACCGAATATCCAAAGAGGGAGAGGATGGTACTCATACCAATATCGAAGTGTGTGTACACGCCCCTTGTGATACGGTTTTTAATATCCAGGGGGCGGGAGGATGATATTCGTCCTAACGTCACAGAGGGTGTACACTACCCTTGTGATACTGTCCCTAAGTTCCAGAGGGGAGAGGATGAGATCACTCCCAATATCTCAGAAGTTGTACATCCCCCGTGATACTTACTGTTCATCATATCCAGGGAGGCGCAGGATGACATTCCATTGAATTTCGCGACAGGCGTACACGCACAGTGTGATATTGTTCCTAATATCCAAGAAGGGAGGGGATGATATTACTCCCAATAAAGCAGTGGTTGTACATTACCCGTGTGTTATTGTCTCTAATATCTGGGGCCGGGGGAGCGGGGAAGAGGATAACATTCCCTCAAATTTAGCAGGTGGTTTGAAGCCCCTCGTGGTGTTGTTTTACATATCCAGCGGGGAAGACAATAGTACTATTTTTGATAGTCCGATTCATCCGCTCCACCTTTCCAGAACTCTGAGGCCGGGAGGCGGCACGCAGTTTCCGTGTGATCCCCAAAACCTTTGCCGTCTTCTGTAGCAAGTCAGCTACAAATGCAGGCCCGTTATCTGAGCCGATCTGGAAGGACAGTCCCAATCTAGGAATCAGATCTCGAAGAAGCACATGGGTTTCTTCATGAGGTTTCTCAGTTCATGTTGGATAAGCCTCCACCCACCCAGAGTAGGTAGGCCCAAGAACAAGTAAATACTTGTTACCTCCACACTTTGGCATCTCTGTGAAGTCCACCTGGAGATCTTCAAAGGGGGCTGCTCCATAAGCTTGTAAACTGGGCGGAATGGCTGGACCTTGCCTCGCATTAGGCTGTAGGCAGGTGCCACACCGCCGCCTCACCATTTTGGCAAGAGCTGACAAATGCGAGATGTAGAAATACCAGCCTAACAACTTTTCAAGTGACTCCTGACATAGATGGGTGCCAGTACAACTGCAGCTCCTCGCAGCTGTGGCACAGCTACTCTCCCATCTGGTAACTGACTCCATCCTTCCTCCATCACTCGTCCTTCCCTCTACCTGGAGAAAGTCCTTTTCTTCTTTAGAATAAGCAAGTCCAAGATCAGGTGCTTGAGGGAGCAGAGGGGCTATGACTGATGCCCGGAAGGGGACATATGCTGCTTTTGCAGCCTCTGAGTCAGCACGGGAATTCCCCAAGCCCACCAAGGTGGAAGCTCGCTGGTGTCCTCTGCAATGCATAACTGCCACCTTGTGGGGTTTCCATACTGCTTCTAATAAATGCAAGATTTCTGGTTGATATTTTCCGCCTTTTCCCCCAGAGTTCAATAGACCCTTTTCTTTCTATCATGCTCCATGCACTTGAAGGGTTAAAAAGACATACCGAGAATCAGTGTAAATGTTGACAGTCTCACCCTCACTGAGTTCTAAGGCTCGAATTAAAGAAATGAGTTCAGCTTTCTGGGTGAAGTGGCCTGGGGCATCGATCTGGCTTCAACAACAGTGTCCAGGGTTACCACTGCATACCCTGCACCTCTCTCTCCTTGGGGGATGATGAAGCTGCTCCCGTCCACCTATAGTTCCCAGTCTACTGATGCCCAAGGCTGGACCCGGAGGTCAGGTCTGCTAGAGTCAACTGAGTCCAACACTTCTACACAATCATGCTTGACAGGGCTCTCTGATAGTGGGAGCAAGGTGGCAGGGTGTAGGATGTTACAAACTTCAATGGTTATATGGGGATTTTCACAGAGCAAACTTTGGTACTTGGTGAGTCTAGCATTCGTTAGCCAATCATGTCCTATAGTATTCATTAAAGTCACCACAGCATGGGGGGCCTTTTCTGTTCAGGTTCTACCCAAGAGTCAGCTTATTTGCTTCTTGTACTAGCAGGGCAGTTGCTGCCAAGGCCCTCAAACATGGAGGGCATCCTTTACAGACCCCATCTAGCTGTTTAGAGATGTAGGCCACTGGCCTCGGCCAGGGCCCCACAGTTTGGGTTCAAAGTCCGGCTGCCATCTTTTCTCTCTCTCTGACACATAGACGTAAAAGGCTTTGTCAGATCGGGTAGCCCCAGGGCTGGGGCTGACATAAGTTTCTCCTTTAACTCATGAAAGACTTGCTGTTGTTGGGATCCCCATTCAAAAGGTTCCCGGTCCCCGCCCCCTTTGTGACCTCAAACAAAGGCTTAGCTAATACTGCAAAGTTTGGGATCCACAGTCTACAAAACCCCACAGCTCCTAAGAATTCTCTCACCTGCCTTCTGCTCTTAGGCTCTGCGAGATGGCAAATGACCTGCTTTGTTTCTGATACCAGGCTGCGTTCTCCCTGTCGGATAGTAAATCCCAAGGAACATACCTGCTGTCAGCAGATCTGAGCTTTTTTCTTGGACAGCTTATACCCACAGTCCTCCAGGTGTGGGCGTAGAGCAATCCGTTCCCTTGGTGCACCCGACTGCCGTGGGGTGTCCCAGCCAAAGCTCATCGACCTACCAGAGCAACACGCAGCCTAGGTCTCTGGTGGGAAACTTCTGGAGGTCTTGAGCCACTCACACATGTACCTTGGGGTGCCAGCATGCATGGATCTGAGTGTTGCGGTCTGTTGTGAGATGATGAAGGATCTCAGGCATGTTCCTAAACATGTCTAGCTTATTTACATGAATCTAAGGAAAACAATATGTACAGGCAAATTATTTGAACTGTATTTCCTATAAATTGTTCAAGGTTAATTACTCAGGGCAAAACACCCAGTTAGTGAATTAACCCTCTCTTCTTTCTTGAAAAGCAGTTTTTGGCTATTCCAGTGCACTCTGGTATTCTGCCAGCATGTCAACAGGCACAAGACTGACTGGCCAGGATCACTGCCATCACTGACGGCAGCGAAAAATTACGGAGACTCGGCTCAGGGATGTCATTTAATGATGTTAATATTGTTCTTCAGTCCTTCAAGGGAAATTCAATTAATGTTCTTGTACACCTACTGTGTGTCGAGCTTTATTCTAAATGCTAGGAATAAAGCAGTAATCCACACAGACAAAAACAATCAAGAATCATCTATCCTCAGCCAGGCGCCATGGCTCATGCCTGTATTTCCAGCACTTTGGGAGGCAGAGGCCAGTGGATCACTTGAGGTCAGGAGTTCGAGACCAGCCTGACAAATATGCTGAAGCCCCATCTCTACTAAAAATACAAAAATTAGTCAGGTGTGGTGGCTCAGGCCTGTAATCTGAGCGACTTCAGAGGCTGAGGCAAGAGAATCACTTGAACCCAGGAGGCAGAGTTTGCAGTGAACCGAGACCATGCCACTGCTGCACTCCAGCCTGGGTGACAGAGCAAGACAGTCTCAAAAATAAAATAAAATAAAATAAAAAATCAAGAATCATCTTTAAGGCATATACATGACATGCAACAGAGGAGCATGTACTGCAAATAATCCACTGCCATATCTCCTTGTTCAAATTTATTTTCAATGCTGGTCACAATCGCTAAATTTATTTCATGACCCAAAGTTTGGGAAAAATACTTTGTCTATGGGGCATTTCACTGAAGGCTCTTGTAAGCCATTTGGGCTTCTGTCAATTTTCTCCTTGGAGGATGTGACTGAACTAAGATGATATATTCCTTCAGAGGGCCCGCCAACCTCTGCTGCAGACACGTCTTGATAGGGTGCTTCCATCTGTCCCTGTTTGCAGTTATTTAGCAGGCGAGGAGGGGGAGGAAACGTGAGCTGGGAGGATGGAAGGGAGCAAGAGAAAAGAATGAATATGCTGGGAGCACTGGCTCACGCCTGTAATCCCAGCACTTTGGGAGGCTGAGGCAGGCAGATAGCTTGAGGTCAGGAGTTCAAGATTAGCCTGGCCAACATGGCGAAACCTTGTCTCTAATAAAAATACAAAAATTAGCCGGGCATGGTGGCCCACACCTGTAATCCCAGCTACTCAGGAGGCTGAGCCAGGAGAATTGCTTGAACCCGGGAGGTGGAGGCTGCAGTGAGCCGAGATCACATCACTGCACTCCAGCCTGGGTGACATAGCAAGACTCCCTCTCAAAAAAAGAAAAAAAAAAAAAAAAAAAGAATGAACAGTCACCATACCTGGACTCCTAATTCTTCACTAAGGTTGGTGAACAAATATTCATAGCCATAAGCTGCTTTGCAGTTCAGCCACACAACATGGTACAGGCTCCGAGTGATCCAGCTTTGACCCAGCTCTAAGACTCCACTTAAACACTCCTCCTAGACAGGATTTTAAAGAGACATTTAACAGGTGGAGAGCCGCACATAGCCTTTTCCTTCCCAACAGTCCCAGGTACTCACACCTACGGGGACAGTTACGATATGACCTGTCACCCTACAAACTTCCTACTAAAAACACGGGCACACCCAGATGATAACCCTGTTCCTCCAGGCAGACTTACCCAACTTGGAATTTGGTAAAATCTTGGATCACACAACATAGTATCTAAATATGCACTTTGGATGTCTTTGACTCTGAAAAGAAGAAAAAAATTGATGTTAGCCATCCAATGTGATATAAATTATGTGTAACTTTTTTTGTTTTTTGAGATGGAGTTTCGCTCTGTTGCCCAGGCTGAAGTTCAATGTCTGCTCACTGCCACCTCCTCCACCTCCCGGGTTCAAGAAATTCTCCTGCCTCAGCCTCCCAAGTATTTGGGATCACGGGTGTGCACCACCACACCTTGCTAATTTTTGTATTTTTTAGAAGAGACAGGGTTTCACCATGTTGACCAGTCTGGTCTCGAACTCCTGGCCTCAAATGATCCACCCACCTTGGCCTCCCAAACTGCTGGGATTACAGGCATGAGCCAACACACCTGTTTATGGCCAGAACAATAAAACTTTATTCAGTCATACACACAAGAACTGTACAACGGGCCAGGCACAGTGGCTCATGCCTGTAATCCCAGCAATTTGAGAGGCCAAGGCTGGCAGATCACCTGAGGTCAGGAGTTCAAGACCAGACTGGGCAACATGGCAAAACCCCATCTCTACTAAAACTACAAAATTAGCTGAGCGTGGTGGCGCACACTTGTTATCCCAGCTACTTGGGAGGCTGAGGCAGGAGAATCACTTGAACTCTGGAAGCAGAGGTTGCAGTAAGCCAAGATTGCATCACTGCCCTCCAGCCTGGGCGACAGAGCAATACTCCGTTTCACAAAACAAACAAACAAAAAACCACCTATACGACGCCCAGTACCTGCCCCCGGAGTGCAGAAGCTCCATTCTAGCAGCTTCTCCTTGCACCAATCTGAAGTCTCCTGTGTACAAGATAGTTCCATTATTGCCCTGAAATAAAAACCTGAAAAAGAAATATATCCCAGTGACTTCTGAGTCTCATATAAAATCCCAATAAAGCAAACACATGTGAGATGCATAGTAAATGCTTCCTGCAAACATATCCATTACAGTACAATGGTAATGGAATCCCACAGTAATTTGAACCACACCAGGCACTCAGCTGTTACCTCTTCCCTCGGGTAGAAAATAACAGAATGGAGATGCTACCCAGTTTGTAATAGATGTTCCTTGTGATATGTTAGCACTTTCAATTATATGTTGAGATCATTCTTGCTCATGGAGACAGAAATACAAGTGATGATAAAATACAAGGTCACTGGGGAAACAGCTGCTGAAGACTTTCATTTATTTATTTATTTATTTATTTATTTATTTATTTATTTTTATTTTGAGACAAGAGTCTTGCTCTGTCCCCCAGGCTGGAATGCAGTGGTGCAATCTTGGCTCACTGCAACCTCTGCCACCTGGGATCAAGCAATTCTCTGCCTCAGCCTCCCCAGTAGCTGGGACTACAGGGGTGTGCCACCAAGATAAGTGAAAACAGATGGCCACAAAAAATGTGTGCCTGACTGTTCACAGCAGCATTCTTTTTTTTTTTTTTTTTTTTGGGAGACACAGTCTGGCTCTGTCGCCTACTCTGGAGTGCAGTGGTGTGATCAAGATTCCTGGGTTCAAGCCATTCTCCTACCTCAGCCTCCCAAATAGCTGGGACTACAGGCGGGCACTGCCATGCCCAGCTAGCACAGCAGCATTCTTCATACTAGCCAAAAGGTGGAACCAGTTCAAATGTCTATCAACTGATGCATGAATCAGGAAAATGTGGTCTAGCCATACAATGAAATATTATTTGGCCATAAAAAGAACTGACACATGCTACAACATGGATGACCCTTGAAAACATCCTCAGTGAAAGAAGCCAGATAAGAAATGAACACATGTTGTATGATTCCACTCATATGAAATATCCGGAATAGGTGAACCCATGGAGACAGGGAGTCCAATACAGTAGTGGTTGCCAGGGGGTTGGGGAAGGAGAGAATAGGGAGGGATTGCAATCGGTAAAGGCTTTTTCCCTTGGGGTGCTGAAAATATTCTGAAATTGATTGTGGTGATGGATACACAAGTCTGTGACTTGATTTCTATCTCGATAAAGCTATTTAATTTTTTTTTTTTTTGAGATGGAGTTTCACTCTGTTGCCCAGGCTGGAGTGCAATGGCGTGATCTTGGCTCACTGCAACCTCTGCCTCCTGGGTTCAAGCAATTCTCCTGCCTCAGCCTCCCCAGTAGCTGGGATTACAGGTGCCTGCCATCATGCCTGGCTAATTTTTTCTATTTTTAGTAGAGATGGGGTTTCACCATGTTCGCCAGGCTAGTCTTGAACTCTTGACCTCAAGTGATACATCTGCCTCGGCCTCCCAAAGTGCTGGGATTACAGGTGAGAGCCACCATGCCTGGCCACTATTTAACAATTTTTAAAGCCTCAGCCAGGTGCAGTGGCTCACACCTGTAATTCCAGCACTTTGGGAGGCTGAGGTGAGTGAATCCCTTGAGGTCAGGAGTTTCAGACCAGTCTGGCCAACATGGCAAGACCCTGTGTCTACTAAAAATACAAAAATTAGCCGGGTGTGGTGGTGGGCACCTGTAATCCCAGCTACTCAGGAGGCTGAGGCAAGAGAATCACTTGAACCCAGGAGGTAGAGGTTGCAGTGAACCAAGATCGCCCTACTGCACTCCAGCCTGGGCGACAGAGTGAGGCTCAGTCTCAAAAAAAAAAAAAAAAAAATATTAAAGCCTGGATCAGGCCTGGTCCCGATACACACTGCACATCATACTGTTTGGCAAGGGCAAGACCTGCGGGCACTACTGCCTCTCCAGCCATCAGTAAGTTGGGAGAGCTCTGCACACACCAGGTCACTGCTCAGTGACAGTGACTCCTCACGGAAGTCTCCATTCATTCTGGAGGACCCTTTCAAATGGGTCTCCCCCTGGTTGGAGCTGGATAAACAATGCACAAAAGTCATGGCACACAGGAAGAAACATAAAAACTCAAAGTGGAGGCAAGACTGCTCAAAAGTCAGCCTGCTGTCGGCCCCCAGCTCAGGGAATGCCTTTCACCAATATCCCTGATGTGACAAGGCCACACATCATCACACTATTCCCCGGAAAAGCAGTTGGCAGAATCCAGGATGGCATTTACTAAGGTTCACCTATTTTTTTTTTTCCTTTTTAATTCTCCCTAAATTGGCTCTGTAGTCCCCCCTCAGGAAAATTTGATGGGAAGAATACTTCAACTTCAACTGTCTGATCTCCAAAGAAGAAACAACTGAAAAGGTCAGTTTCTGTTCAGATCACATTCAAACAACACAAGACACCCTCACAGTTAAACACCGCAAAGCATTGTGCTATAATCAAGCTACAAAACCAATATTAACCAAAATAGGAAAATACCTACCAGCTGTAAAGGTTAAAAAAACGGGGGCTGTATGTCTATAGTCCTACTTATTAAAACCATACATTCACAAAAGTACTACTTCAAAATTTAATGATGAAAAATAAATTTTTCCACTTGGCAGTGCCCCTTTTCTGAATAAGGGTTCAGAAAAAAAGTACAATATCCGTGAATTTGCTGCAAAAATATTAATCACCATTTTAAATTCTGAACATTATAAAACTCAGTAAATGTGACAATTACATCATGTAGTAATATCAACACCAGGGTTCCCATCATTAGCATGTAATAAGGAACAAATGTGACAAAAAATAAGCCATGCCCAATCCTTTACAACATGGGAAATAAATACATCACTGTTAAGGACTAAATGTTCGTGTCCCTCCCCAAAATCCCTATGTTGAAATCCTAACCCCCAAAGTGGTTTTATTAGGAGGCCTTTGGGAGGTGATTAGTTGTTGGGCATAGAAGCCTTGTGAGTGACATCAGTGCCTTTATAAAAGACGCCCAGGGGAGCTTGTTTGCCCCTTTACTATGGGAGGACACAGGGGAAAAGACAGCATCTAAGAACCAGGAAGTGGCCAAGCACAGTGACTCACGCCTGTCACCCCAGCACTTTGGGAGGCCAAGGCAGGCGGATCACTTGAGGTCAGGAGCTCAAGACGAGTCTGACCAACATGGTGAAACCCCCTCTCTACTAAAAATACAATAATGACCTGGGCTCATGGTGGCAGGCGCCTGTAATCCCAGCTACTAGAGAGGCTGAGGCAGGAGAATCGCTTGAACCCAGGAGGTGGAGGTTGCAGTGAGCCAAGATCAAACCACTGCATTCCAGCCTGGGTGATGGAGTGAGACTCCATCTCAAAAAAAAAAAAGAACCAGGAAGTGGGCCCTCACCAGACATGAAATCTGCTGGAGACTGGATCTTGGATTTCCAGTCTCTAGAACCCTAAGCTACAAGTGTCTATTGTATAAGCCACTCAGTCCATGGTAGTTTTGTGAGTCCAGCCCAAATGGACTTACACAATCACAAAGGGATTTTTTTGCCCCTAAAACCCCACTCAATTACTAGATTTTTATTTATGGTTAAATGAGCATTCAAACTCAAAAAAGAAAGATTGAGGGTATAGCTGAGGGGTGGAGCATCTGACTACAAAATCAAAGAGAAAGATAAACAATCATTTTAGCACTAATTTTAAAAAAATCAATATTTAATATTTAGTTACCTCTCCTGATGCTTCATCCACTAAAGATATCTGGGTAGGAGTCTCGATTTCAATAGATATCTATAAAAATAAAATAAGAGACCATGTATATAGCAGTTTTTCATGGCTTTATATGCCTTTGCTGTCTGAAACACAGAAACGGGGCAAAGAGAAGTTTCAGACTCTCTATATAAACAATTCCGATTACATTGTAATAAATATTTTAACAGTTAAAAAATTGTAAAGAAAATAATACCTGTCTTGAGGCAGATTTGGCAATACGGAGTAAATGCCTTGTAAATGCATATAAGCCTCTGACATAATTCTGTTTCCATGGATTCATTTTTCCTCCTTCATCTCCCCATCCCTACAACTCCCATTCCTCTCTCTCTCTCTGAATTTTGAGTCCTTGTAAAAACGTGGTCATGTGTCCTAACTTTTGTGCCTCAGAACACAGTCTGGATGGGTCTGTGACATGGATGCTTCATACACTGGTTCTTTTTTTTTTCTCAGATGGATTCTCGCTCTGTCACCCAGGCTGGAGCGCAGTGGTGTGGTATCGGCTCACTGCAACCACCGCCTCCTGGGTTCACGCGATTCTCCTGCCTCAGCCTCCCAAGGAGCTGGGATGACAGGCGCCCACTACTATGCAAGGCTGAGTTTTTTGTATTTTTAGTAGAGACAGGGTTTTGTCATGTTGGCCAGGCTGGTCTCCAACTCCTAACCTCAGGATCACCCGCCTCGGCTTTCCAAAGTGCTGGGATTACAGGTGTGAGCCACCACACCCAGCCTCATGCGCTGGTTCTAAGTGCTGCAGAACGCTCCCTGGTACATTTCCCCCTGCCATCAAAACAGAGACTAGCACACAAGAGGCATTCAGTAAGTATCTGATGAATAGATCAATGTGATTTTTCACCTTTTTAGTCCACTAATGTCCTAAAACTTACAGTGTCTAAGGTTTGGGTGTTAAAGTATTTTTGCATTTCTGGAATGAAACATCTTATTCATGATGTACTATTTAACACTGCTAGATTCAGTTACTGTCTTTATGAGGATTCTTACATTTTCATGTATGAAATGGCTTTTTCCCATTTATTATTTTTGAGATAGGGTCTCGCTCTGTCGCCCAGGCTGGGGCACAGTGGCACGATCTCAGCTTGCTGCAACCACTGCCTCCCAGGTTCAAGCAATTCTCCTGCCTCACCCTCCTGAGCAGCTGGGACTACAGGCACCCACCACCATGCCTGGCTAATGTTTTGTAGCAGAGATGGGGTTTCACCATATTGGTCAGACTGGTCTCGAACTCCTGACCTCAGGTGATCCCTCCACCTCAGCCTCTCAAAGTGCTGCGATTACAGGTGTGAGCCACTGAGCCCGTCCTCTTTTCTAATATATCTATTTAATGCTATCAATTTCCCTTCAAGGACAAATTTAGCTATGTTCCACACATTCTGACATGCCACATTTCCATTGCCCATCAGCTCCTTTATTTATTTATTTATTTTGAGACAGGCTCTCGCTGTGTTAGCCAGCCTGGAGTGCAGTGGCGCAATCACGGCTCACTATAGCCTCAAACTTCGGGGCTCAAGTGATTTTTCTGCCTCAGCCTTCTGAGTGGCTGGGACTACAGGCACACTCTACTATACCAGGCTAATTTTTAAGGTTTTTTTGTAGACATGGGGTTTTGCAGTATTGCCCAGGCTGATTTCGAACTGCTGGACTCACACAATTGTCCCACCTTGGCCTCCCGAAGTGCTAGGACTACACATGTGAGCCCCCAACCCTAGACATATCAGTTCTACATATTGTATGTTTGCTTTATCGTACAATTTCCTTTTTAACCAAAGGGTCAGTTATTGTATGCATTTAGTTTCCACGTGTATGGGAAGATTTTAGCTGTCCCTTTGTTTCTGATCTCCAACATCATTGCCTTCTTTTGTGACACAGTACATGGTTAGTTTTTGTAAATGTCATGAGCACCCCCCAAAATACTATTTTCTTCCTTGGGTTTAAAGTTCTGTTCATTAGTCCACATTTACACATTTTCTGCATCTTGTTTCCTGCCTCCTTCTTTCAGCATCTGGGAGGGGCATGTTAAGCTCTTCAGTGACAATTGTTGATTTCCTATTTCTTGCCCTGATTCTGCGGTGGCCTTGTTTGTACTATGTCAACTCACCTAAGCTGGAACTGTTTCCTAGAACCCCTTTCCATGTTGTTGCCCACAGTAAACATTCAGAAGGCAGATGTGAACTAGTAGGGATTTTTTAATGCTCTGAAGGGCGCCAGAAATGGTAACAGCTCGTGAACATTGTTGACCTTCTGGCTTAACTCAGAGTCTGGGGCAGGGCCGCAGCAACATCAGCTTCTGCTGGGTGCCTGTGTGCAGCTCCTCCGAGTCCTGGGGCAGGTGCATGTGCTTCAGAGCCAAAGCGGGAGACCAGCACTATTGAGGCCAGAGGAAGTGAGAGACAGAAATGGGTTTCGGTCTGTCCTGCTGGGCTCTAGTGGGCCACTCTGCCTTCCAGTTTGTCTCTGTTCCCCTCCACTTCTCTTCCAGCTTTCCTTCCTGACTGCTGGCCGGGCTGACCTGTAGTAACTTCAAGCTGAATGCCAGAGACAACAGGAACAACCCTGCTGTTGTGACCGCTCTGCAGAGGGAGGACAAATCCCCTTCCCAATCAAAGGTCAGATGCGGAGGTGGATGATATCATGCACACCAACACATGTGCACACACTATGTGTGCATACTCACACACGCATGCACATACACACACGCGAGCACACACACGACAGAGAATGAGAAGAAAACTTCAGTCTCATCACAGGACTTTCGGGGAGGGCAGTGCAGTCCCTGAGCTGGGGACAGAAGTGTTTCCTGTGGCTTAAGAGAGAGTAGGAGCAAGTAGCCCTGGTTTCCACTTCAGTGCGGGTTGGGCCTGGACATGCCTGGTTTGAACTTCGCCTTAGTGCTAAGGCAGGCATGGGCCTTTTTGTCAGCTTGCCCAAATGTGGGTAGGAGGGAGGCACTGGCTGTAAGCAGCTTAAGAGCAAACAGAAGCCCGGCACAGTGGCTCACACCTGTAATCCCAGCACTTGGGTGGCCGAGGCGGGAGGATCACCTGAGGGCAGGAGTACAAGACCAGCCTCGCCAACATGGCAAAACCCCATCTCTACTAAAACATGCAAAAATTAACCAGGTGTGGTGGTTCAGGCCTGTAATCCCAGCTACTAGGGAGGCGGAGGCAGGGAGAATTGCTTGAATCGGTTAGACGGAGGTTGCAGTGAGCTGAGATCACGCCTCTGTGCTCCAGCCTGTGACAGAGTGAGATTATCTCAAAAAAAAAAAAAAAAAAAAGTAAACAGACTCTTTGTGACACTGGGACAAACTGCTCTGCCAACTCCCACAATGATTTAAGAACTAATCCACGTAATGAACCCACATTCTGTTAAGTCATTGTGGTTCTCCTCAGATCAAGCACTGGGTGACAGGTTCTCGCAGTTTCTACTTCAGCTGGACGCTATTTTGTCAATGGCACATACGTCCATATGACCCATGGCTCCTTTTAACAGTGACACCCTCTTTAAACCTTGTCTTTCTTTGCCTTCTAGTCTACTTTCTGATATTAAAAACTGTCACTCTGACATTTTGGCCTTCTAATTGGTTAGTAATTTTTTCTTCTTCCCCCAAAATTTCAAATTTCAACCTGTATTTATCCTTCTGTTTTATCTATGTCTCTTATAGACTAATACTCATGAATTTGTCTAACCTTTTTGTTTGTTTATGAAGATGGAGTCTCGCTCTGTCACCCAGGCTGGAGTGCAGTGGCACGATCTCAGCTCACTGCAACCTCTGCCTCCCAGGTTCAAGCGATTCTCCTGCCTCAGCATCCCAAGGAGCTGGGATTACAGGGACCGCCACCACACCCAATTTTTTGCATTTTTAGTAGACACGGAGTTTCGCCCTGTTGGCCAGGCTGGTCTCTACCTGACCTCAGGTGAGCTGCCCACCTCGGGTCCCAAAGTGCTGGGATTACAAGCGTGAGCCACTGGGCCCAGCCAGATTTGTCTGATTTTTTTAACTTAAACTGAGAATTTGTCTTTTGACCAAAGGTACAATTAAATCCTTTCCTATATATAGTAAGATATAATTGGACTTTTTCTGCCTTCTTTGCATTTTCTATGCACCAGACTTTTTTCTCCCCTTGACTACCTCACATTGGACAGATGCATTTTATTCTGCCAGACCGAAAGTTACCCATTCTATCTGTATTCTTCTAGCTGTCATCCCTTCCTTATGACAGCCTGTAATTTATGTTTATTTTTCTTACTCTATCCCACAATTTAAATAAAAGGATTTAGCAATTATGTTAATGAACACTTTACACTCTATTAAATATATTAAAATGTGGCCAGGCATGGTGGCTCACACCTGTAATTCCAACACTTTGGGAGGCCAAGGTGGGTGGATCACCTGAAGCCAGGAGTTTGAGACCAGCCTGGCCAACATGGTGAAACCCCGTCCCTACTAAAAACACAAATATTAGCTGGGCATGGTGGCGGGATTCTGTAATCCCAGCTACTTGGGAGGCTGAGGCAGGAGAATTGTTTGAACCCAGGAGTCAGATGTTGCAGTGAGCTGAGTTTGAGCCACTGCACTCCGGCCTGGGCGACAGAGTGAGACTCTTCTTCAAAAAAAAAAAAAAAAAAGAAAAGAAAAGAAAAATATTAAAACGCATCTTAGCAAGAGGGTCAATGAGATTAAACAAACAAAACTAAAGACCTAGATAGATCCACTGCACTCCAGCCTGGGCAACAGAGTAAGACTCCATAACAAAAAAAAAATTAGCCGGGTGTGGTGGTACATGCCTGTAATCCCAGCTACTCAGGAGGCTGAGGCATGAGAATCGCTTGAGCCTGGGAGGTAGAGATTGCAGTGAGCCAAGATTGCACCACTGCACTCCAGTCTGGGCAACAGAGTGAGACCCTCTCTCGAAATCAATCAATCAATCAATCCCCCAGCAACCTCATAGCTCAGGAGGAATAAGTCTGAGGCGTATGTTTTACACTGGCTCCAGCAACTTCTCCAGTAGGAGTTAAGCTTCCATTACCTGCCACAGTATCCGACTGGATAACGTACTCTGTTGGGTTCCTCCCTGCCTTGCTGCTTCTTCCACCCCTTACCTATGGTTCTTTTCCTCCTGAATAACCCCCTTGTACTCCGAAGCCTTATCCCAGGGTTGGCCTCTAGGTTCCCCCACCTAAGACAACATAATCCCAATGCTGCCAGGAATCTCTGCAGAAACAGCCTAAATGTTGATGAGCGAGGAAGGCAGTACTAACCTTTAAGATTTAAGAAGTCCCCTTCTTTGAGTTGTTTGACATCAGTGAGTCTTGAGTGCTTTGAGATCAACTAGATAACAGATCATTTTTATTTTAACTACTTCTTCACTGATAAGTTTGTTTTGGCATCATTTCCAAGTTCTGACCTTTAAATAGATTTTTGTCTTTTTTGGTTTTTGTTTTTTTTGAGACAGGGTCTCACTCTGTCACCCAGACTGGAGTGCAGTGGCACTTTCATGGCTCACTGCAGCCTAAACCTCCTGGGCTCAAGCAATCCTCCTGAAGAGGAAATTAATGAATTTTACAATATGTAAAGCCAGAAAATTAACTTTCCCCTCTGGGCTTAGTATAATGTAGCACCCCCATAGTCTAAGTTAGAGAAGAATACTAACTGCCTGTTTTTCCTTCTGTGCTCAGAGAGACTTACCTGTTCTCACTACTTTCACATTCCTTGAGGCTCAGTGAGTTCCTGCTTCACCTCCCTAGGGCAGCTGCAAAGTTACAAAGTTGATAAAGAAACATGGTTTCCCAGGGCTGTAGAACATGTAGTATAGATAAATGTAAAAGACTGATCAACTGTCTTTGTTCTCGCTTCTGTAAGTACGCTTCCTGCATCACATAGCTCCCAGCCACTGACTGCTTAAAACGTGGCTTTTTTCTTTGTCTGGTGCTCAGACTTTCTGGACCCTAGTCCTACTGAGCCAGTGATCACCTTAATAATAAAGGGCTCTCCTGAACTCTGTTCAGTCTCTCCCGTCTTTGATTGTCCCGCTACACTCCCACCTCAGCCTCCCAAGGAGCTGGGACTACAGGCACATGCCACCATGCCTGGCTAAATTTTTTTGTATTTTTTGTAGATATGGGTTTCTGCTATGAACTCAAGTGATCCACTCACCCTGGCCTCCCAAAGTGCTGGGATTACAGGCATGAGACACCGCACCCCACCCAAACTGATTATTTTATTGCAGTAAAGACAACCTTGATTTTAGTGCCACCCATGATAGGCTGGCTTTTGCTAACAGGATTATAACATCCTCAGTAGAAAAATTTTGTGAACCTGAGATCAAAGTCCAGTTTTTACAAGATCAAATATTGAGATTAATGATGTGCAAGAAATGTCAGGGCCAGAAGGGACCTGTAGAAAGAAATCTCTTTTCTGACCTATTTAAAACAACTATCAAATTTTTATTGGCAGCACCGGGTAAGTAATAGTAGCTCCACTAATCAGTTACATTCATTCGTCCATTTATTTATTTTATTTATTTTTTTTGAGATGGGGTTTCACTCTTGTCACCCAGGCTGGAGTTCAATGGCACAATCTTGGCTCACTGGAACCTCTGCCTCCCAGGTTCAAGCCATTCTTCTGCCTCAGCCTCTGGGGTAGCTGGGATTACAGGTGTGTACCACCAAACCCAGCTAATTTTGTATTTTTAGTAGAGATGGGGTTTCACCATGTTGGCCAGGCTGGTCTCAAACTCCTAACCTCAGTTGAACCACCTGCCTTGGCCTCCCAAAATGCTGGGATTACAGGTGTGAGCCACCATGCCCAGCCTACTTAGTTAAATTTAGAGCACTAGCAATAGATAGTCTTAGAACAAGCAGAAGGTAGTTTCGTTCTTTCTCAAGTGGCAGAAGCAGACATGGGTTGTCAAAAGCAAAAGGAGGGTTTCATTAGTCCATTTTCACACTGCTAATAAGGATTTAATGGACTCAGTTTCATATGGCTGGGGAGGCCTCACAATCATGGTGGAAGGCAAAAGGCACATCTTACATGGCAGCAGACAAGACAGAATGAGAGCCAAGCAAAAGTGGAAGCCCTTTATAAAACCATCAGATCTTGTGCGACTTATTCACTACCATGAGAACAGTATGGGGGAAACCGCCCCCATGATTCAGTTATCTCCCACCGGGTCCCTCCCACAACACATCGGAATTATGGGAGCTACAGTTCAAGATGAGATTTGGGTGGGGACAAAGCCAAATCATATCAAGGGTAAAGGAAAGAATTAACAGGGTAGAGCTGAGATTGCTGTCTTTAGAAAGGCAGGCTGGCAGGGCTGGCCCTCCACTGGCACTGGGCAACTGAGATCTCAGGGGTGTTCTCACCATTCCTGATAAGAGTGGCTCACACTGCTTAACACATGTGTACAAACAATCTGATTTATGTCACTCTCCTGAGAGCCTGAAATTTTGGTACATGCTAGGCAGCGGGTACCTATGTAACCAGCCCCAAATAAAAACCCTGGCCACTGAGTCTCTAACAAGCTTTCTTGGTGGACACCATTTCATGTGTTGTCACAACTTGGTTCAGGAGGAACTGAGCATGGCCTGTGTGATTCCACTGGGACAGGACTCTTGGAACCTTGAGCGTTGTTTCCTCTGGAGCTCACGCTATGCTCCTTCTCCTTTTGCTCATTTGCTTTGGATCTTTTCACTGTAATACATCATAGCCACAAGTCCAGTGAGCCCTCCTCTTAAACCATCAAATCTGGGGCTCATGTTGGGGACCCCAGATGTGCAGAGCATAATGAGTTGTTCACTAGAGTGCATCAAAGTACAATCATAAGCAAGATTAGTATCAGAGCAAAGGAAAGCTGAGGTCAGCTAGGGCTCACAGGCAGAAGCAATCTGCCACTAGCAGGCCTTGGCTCAATGCAAGGGACTCAGGTCAACTCTCCTCTGCTCTCTGCAGATCTCCTACAGCAAATGGATGTCTGGTGGAAGGGGAAGATGGTGTATATTTTTTATGTTTAGCTTTATTCATTTATTTTTTTTGAGACAGAGTCTCACTGTGTCACCCAGGCTTGAGTGCAGTGGCACAATCTCTGCTCACTGCAAACTCCACCTCCTGGATTCAAGTGATTTCATGCCTTAGCCTCCTGAGTAGCTGGAACTACAGGCAGGCACCACCACGCCTGGCTAATTTTTGTATTTTTAGTAGAGACAGGGTTGCTCCATGTTGGCCAGGCTGGTCATGAACTCCTGACCTCAAATGATCCACCCGCCTCAGCCTCCCAAAGTGTGGAGATTACAGGCATGAGCCAACATGCCCGACGATGTATATTTTTTTTAAATCAGGAAACATGAGTTTAAGACTCAATCCCTTGGGGACCATGTGCGGTGGCTCATGCCTATAATCCCAGCATTTTGGGAGGCCAAGGAGGGAGGATTGCTTGAAGACAGGAGTTTGAGGCCAGGTGTTCAAGGCCAGCCTGGGCAACATAGTGAGACTCTCTCTACAAAAAATATAAAAATTAACTGGGCATGGTGGTGTACACCTGTAGTCCTAACTACTCAGAAGGCTGAGGCAGGAGGATCCCCTGAGACAAGGAGTTGGAGGCTGCAGTGAACTATGACTGCCCTACCACACTCCAGCCTGGGTGGCAGAAAAAGACCCTGTGTCTTAAAAAAGGAAAAAAAATAAGACTCAGCCCCTTGAAGTGCTGCTGCTGTGTCAGCTCCTAAAAGTCCCCAATAAGCTCTTATCTATCAAGGCTTAGTGCAGTTTTTTAATCTGGTATCTTTTCCAGCATCTGCAACGTGGCTTCCCACTGGTCCCAGGGTACCCAGTCCAGTGCAAATAATTGGCTGGGTCCTTGATTGCAGAAGGACTGCCAATAAGAAAGTTCTGAACAGTTTTTTGTCCATGATATCAGTTCCTCAGCCTTGCAAATCTAGACAACACCTGTGTACATGGAAAGTGGAAAGTTCAGGGCCAATTTCACCTTTCTAGCTATTGGCACCCCTGTTCTCAGAGGCCGCATCCATATTACATGCAATATATAAAAATGTCCCAAGTCTACTCTCTCAAAAGAATTTTTTTTTTTTTTTGAGAGCCTCGCTCTGTTGCCCAGGCTGGAGTACAGTGGCACAATCTTGGCCACTGCAACCTCTGCCTCCCAGGGTCAAGCGATTCTCCTGCCTCAGCCTCCCGAGTAGCTGGGATTACAGGTGTATGCCACTAAGCTGAGCTAATTTTTGTATTTTTAGTAGAGGTGGAGTTTCACCATGTTGGCCAGGCTGGTCCCAAACTCCTGACCTCAAGTGATCCATCTGCCTCGGCCTCCCAAAGTGCTGGGATTACAGGCGTGAGACACCGCGCCCGGCAAAAGTCTGTTTTCTTATACCTTCCACCAGATTAGGAGCTCACTGAGGTAAAAACCTACCATGTCTTTGTACCCCTTAGTACTCTATTTCTAGTGTGGATGGGTAAATAAGCAAATGAATAGGTCATCCATTCTACTCATTACTAACAAAAGACAATTCTGTTATTAAAACTTTAATAGAGCCCTATTAAAGGGAAGATGAATTTATTACCAGAAAGAACTGGAAAAAATTAGATACTTTTTTTTTTTTCATTTGGAAGTGACACATGCTCAAAAGAACATTCAGGCTGGGTGCGGTGGCTCACGCCTCTAATCCCAGCACTTTGGGAGGCCGAGGCAGGCGGATCACCTGAGGTCAGGAATTTGAGACCAGACTAGGCAACACCGTTAAACCTCATGTGATTATTAGTACTAAGTGTCAACTTGACTGGATTGAAGGATGCAAAGTATTGTTCCTGGCTGTGTCTGTGAGGGTGTTGACGAAGGAGATTAACAGGGAAGTCAGTGAACTGGGAAAGGCAGGCCCACCCTCAATCTGGGTGAGCACCATCTAATCGGCTGCCAGCGTGGCTAGAATATAAACAGGCAGAAAAATGTGAAAAGGCTGGACTAGCCTAGCCTCCCAGACTCCATCTTTCTCCCGTGCTGGATGCTTCCTGCCCTTGAACATCAGACTCCAAGTTCTTCAGTTCTGGGACTCTGACTGGCTTCCTTGCTCCTCAGCCTGCAGATGGCCGATTGTGAGACCTCACGTTGTCATATGTAAGTCAATTCTCCTTAATAAACTCCCCTTTATACATACATCTATCCTATTAGTTCTGTCCCTCTAGAGAACCCTGACTAATACACCCCATCACTACTAAAAATACAAAAAAAAAAAATGAGCTATGCATCGTGGAGGGCGCCTGTAGTCCCAGCCACTCAGGAGAGAGACAAGAAAATCACTTGAACCCAGGAGGCAAAGGTTCCAGTAAACTGAGATCACACCACTGCACTCCAGCCTGGGCGACAGAGTGAGACTCAGCTTCAAAAAAAAAAAAAAAGAAAAACATCCCACAGGGAATTCTATAACTTGTTTTTCAAAGTGCTGCATGCATTAAGTTTCTCACTAGAGGTTTATTCTTGGCCAGGAGGTGATTTCCGAAATGCTTCTCAAAAGGCAACAAAATCAGAAAGTTCTTAAATTCAGAGAAGTGTGGTAATGAAATCTGGCCCCATATTTCTGCCTCCAGCAAAAAACAACTTCCTTAATTCTGACGCCTATCAATAAAGAAAAGTTTTTTGTTTTCTTTTTTTAGACAGTCTTACTTTGTAGCCCAGGCTGGAGGGCAGTGGTGCAATCTTGGCTCACTGCAACCTCCACCTCCCAGGTTCAAATGATTCTCATGCCTCAGCATCCCAAGAAGCTGGGATTACAGGTGCCCACCACCACAGTGGGCTAATTTTTTTTTTTTTAAGTAGAGATGGGGTTTCACCATGTTGGCCAGGCTGGTCTTGAACTCCTGACCTAAAGCGATCCACCCGCCTCGGCCTCCCAAAGTGCTAGAATTACAGGCCTGAACCGCTGTAGCCTAGCCAGTGAAAAGTATTTAACTCATGTAGCAGTTTTACTTATTGTGGATTTTATAACTAGTAGGAAAAATGACTGGAAATCCATGGTTCCCTAATTTTTAAGGCACATATTTGAATTTCTGGACTGACTGAATTGAGATAAAGGGTGACTGTAAAGGGCAAATCCTTTGATGACTTCACATCTAGGCATATCAGCAAGATCATTTCCTTTCTTATCATTATTTGCAATATATATAGTAAGAGAGTGCAAGGGAGGGATTGGATAGGCAGAGAAACAGAAAGAAGAAGAGAAGGAGGAGAGAGGAAGAAGAAAAAGGAGAAGAAAGAGGGGGAGGAGAAGAAAAAAGAAGAGGAAGAGAAGGCAGAGAGAAGAGGTGATGTCTTAGTCTATGCTGCTATAACAGGTTACCCAAGACCGGGTAATTTATAATGAACGGAAGTCTATTGGCTCACAGTTTTGAAGGCTGGGAAGTCCAGTATGAAGGCACCTGCAGTTTGGGCATTCTCATTGCAAGATGGTGCATTGAACGTGCGTCCTCCAGATGGGAAGAAGGCTTTGTCTTTGTCTTCATAGGGTGGAAGAGGAAAGGGCAAAAAGAGAGAGGGCAGGAAGGGGCTGAACTGACCCTTTTATAAGGGCATTAATCCCACACATGAAGGCAGAGCCCTCACCATCTAATAGTTTTCCCAAGGGTCCTATCTCGTAATATTACAAAGGCAATTAAATTTCAACATGAGTTTTGAAGGAGACAAATGTTCAAACTATAGCAGGTAGGGAGAAAGGAAGGAAGGAGGAGGAGGAGGGAAAAGAGACTGATGGGTTAGGAGGAACTTTAGCAAAAGAATCAGCTCTGCCAGGTGGAAAGGGAAACTACCAGGAGAGAAAGAGGTGGGGGAAGGAACCTCCTAGAGGAAAGGGCAGACTCCACCGTTTTTTTTTTCTTTTTTTTTTTTTTTTTTTTTTTTGAGACGGAGTCTCGCTCTGTCACCCAGGCTGGAGTGCAATGGCAAGATCTTGGCTCACTGCAACCTCCGCCTCCCAGGTTCAAGCAATTCTACTGGGTTCAAGAGATTCTCCTGCCTCAGCCTTCCGAGTAGCTGGGATTACAGGCTCCCACCACCATGCCCGGCTAATTTTTGTATTTTTAGTAGAGACGGGGTTTCGCCATGTTGCCCAGGCTGACCTTGAAATCCTCACCTCAGGTGATCTGCCCACCTCGGCCTCCCAGAGTACTGGGATTACAGGAGTAAGCCACTGCACCCAGCCGACTCTACCCTTTTTGAACATTATTAGAACTTCTTTGATGGGCAAGAAAGGATACTAAGGAACTCCTAAAGGAAATACAATGAAGAAGGAAGGATAAGGCCCTACTGGGATCTGAGGCCTTCACAGCAGGACCCAGATGATGATGAGAGAAGACTGTCCCTTTGCAGGGTGAGCTGAGGCTGGAAGTGGTCTATGGCCCAGCCACTTTGTTCTTGCAGGTGTGCTCTGTGATGGACTAATCAGTTATGGTCTTGGGAGCTCACGGTGGGTTCCACTGTGGCCTATGCCAAAACCAGAGAGTATCTTCAACAGCCCATAAAGAAGCATAAGACTGTATGGTAGACAGTTTTCATTTTTTCTTTTCTTTTTTTTTTTTTTTTTTGAGACGGGTCTTGCTCTTGTTGCCCAGGCTGGCATGCAGTGGCACGATCTCGGCTCACTGCAACCTTCACCTCCCAGGTTCAAGCGATTATCCTGCCTCAGCTTCCCGAGTAGCTGGGATTATAGACGCACACTACCATGGCTAGCTAATTTTTGTATTTTTAGTAGAGACGGGGTTTCACCTTGTTGGCCAGGCTGGTCTCAAACTCCTGACCTGAGGTGATCCACCCACCTCAGCCTCCCAAAGTGTTGGGATTATAGGCGTGAGCCACTGCGCTCAGCAAGGACTAAGTTTTTGAGATCTACTGCACAGCACAGTGACTACACATGTATATTTCAAAATTGCTAACAAAGTAGATTTTACCTGTGCACATCATTTTAAAAAGTTAAGTATATGAGGTGATGGATATGTTAATTCGCTTGACTTAATCTTTCCATAATGTATACTTGTATCAAAATATCACAGTGTACCTCACCAATTTATACAATTGTTACTTGCGAATTTAAAACAAAATTGAAAAAACTGAGAAGTAATCCAAATCACCATGGACATTCAATGCAATCATGGATGCAAAAGCTGGCTTTTAATAATTAAGCCTTGCACAATGGTGAAACATGCCATCTTTAGAGTCCACTTAGCAGACTGAAACCCTGTGTCTTACTCACTGCGAGATTCTGAGCAAGTTTCTTTAACGGTTTGTGTCTCATGTCATCAAAGAAGGGATAAGAATAGCACCTTTTCAAGGTGTTGTGTGAGAATTAACTGCTTGGTAGAGGGGAGCGTCTGGCACACAACAAACCATGAGCTATTTTTAAAAAACAAAACACAACCAAAAAACTCACAACCAATGAGTTTTTTCACTCCAAAGAAACCTCCAAAACACCAGAAATAACACATTAACATAAATCATTCATGGGGATATTCTACTCACAGAATGTAGAAAATGTTGACATTCTCACCCTTTCTCCAATGAGCCAAATTGCAGTAGTTACTCACAAATTTTAACGTCCTCTCTCCAAATTTCAAAAACTCTTCCAAATCCTGCCCTCCTGCACCTTCTCCTTTTCAATCTGATCTCTCCCACGTCCTCGTTATCTCCCTGCTTTTTCCAATACAAATGAAATCAGGCCTACAGAGTTTTTTCCAGTTCTCTTTCCCCATCACTACCACTAAAGCTCAGAGCTACTGGCCAAAATGGAAATTGTCAGCCAAGAAGTGCCAGAAGCTGTGACTACTTCAGCTCATATAATCTGTCCTCCTCTCTTGCTTCAGACTATTGTTATTGTTCCTCCTCTGGGATCCTGATGCCACATACACTAGGGTGTTTCATAATTGATATCATCCCAAATCTCTTGCAAGTTCTGTTTTGTCTCTTTTTTTAAAGTTTCCTTTGTGTTTCAGTGTGAATAATTTCCTCTGTCTTCAAGGCCACTGACTTTCTTCAGCTGTATCAAGTCTACTGATGAGCCTGTCAAAGGACTTCTTCATTTCTGTTATTTCTAGAAATCCCATTTGACTCTCTTCTGGTTTTTACCTTTCTAATGAAATTCCTCATGTGTTCATGAATGTTAGCCACCTTTTCCACTAAATCTGTTGATAAATTAATCCTATGTATTTTAAAGTCCCTGTTTGAGAGTTCCAACATCTGGGTCTTATCTGTGTCTGATTCTTTTGACTGCTTTGCCTCTTAACAATGGGTTATTTCTTGCTTTCTTGTGTGTCTGATAATTATTATTACTATTATTATTTGAGATGGAGTTTTGCTCTTATTGCCCAGGCTCGGGTGCAATGGCGCGATCTCAGCTCACTGCAACCTCCGTCTCCTGGGTTCAAGCAATTCTCCTGCTTCAGCCTCCCAAGTAGCTGGGATTACAGACACGTGCCCCAACACCCAGCTAATTTTTTTGTATTTTTAGTAGAGACGGGGTTTCATCATGTTGGCCAGCCTGGTCTCGAACTCCTGACCTCAGGTGATCCACCCCACCTCGGCCTCCCAAAGTGCTGGGATTACAGGCATGAGCCACCGTGCCCAGTGATAATTTTATAAAATCAAAAGCCAGTTATCATACATAAGAACAGTAGAGACTGAAGGTAATGTTTTACACCTGAATTTGAACACATCTCTCCTTTTTGACAGGCTGTTAGTGTGGGGAGTTGAGTTAGTCTAGACTGGGCTTGAGCTGGGTAGGGTTTTGTTGTTGCTGTGATGACCTTGAGCGCACCACCAGCTCTCAAATCCTCTGGTATAAAATCCTCTGCTATGTGTCTGGTGTGGGATGCAGTTGTTCCAGACTTTTTCTCAGCGGTCCTGCCCTACCCTTGGCGTTCAATGTTCCCTGTGACTCATAGAACAGCCTGTCTTCCTCCTGTTGCCCTCCCCAATGTAGACAGCTGTTGCTTGTTACTCAATGTATGTTAGCCTGTGGGTAACACAGGGAGTTCCTGAACATCTAGATAGTCTGAAGCATGAATTCTAGGTAGCGTCCCCGTGCCTGGGCTCTGTGAGTGGGGCTTTCTCAGCATGCCTGCTCCTTCTCTCTTGCAAACACATTTTTGCCTTCTATCTGTGGTTGCCTTGGTGGAAGATTCCTGCCCCTTCCTACAAGCAGCAGAACTCTGCTTGGTTTTGGTGTAGAATTGTTTCTCATCCCTTCCTCAGGGGTAAAGGGCTTATGCTTTTATCCTCCCTGCAGCAGCCACAGGGCTTCACCTGCACCCTGGTGGTGAGAGGGTTTCATGCCCCTCTTCCAGCAGTTTAAGGCTTCTGCTTACGATGAGAGCAGACCTGGTCAGGTGGCAGTCTAGTGCCAGTCCAATTGCCACAGCTAACTAACTGCCCTGTGGAGGTGTCTCTCTAGCCTCTTGCCTCACTCCTAATATTTCTCGTCAACCCCTAGTGAAGGCCCATGGAAAAGAGGCTGCATGGCTGGGCACGGTGGCTCATGCCTGGAATCCCAGCACTTTCAGAGGCCAAGGCGGGTGGATCACTTGAGGTCAGGAGTTCGAGACCAGCCTGGCCAACGTGGCGAAACCCCACCTCTACTAAAAATACAAAAATAGCTGGATGTGGTGGCAGACACCTGAAATCCTAGCTACTGGACAGGCTGAGGCAGGAGAATCACTTGAACCCAGGAGACAGAGGTTGCAATGAGCTGAAATCACGCCATTGCACTCAAGCCCGGGCAATAGAGCGAGACTCCATCTAAAAAAACAAAAAAAGACAAAAGAGGCTGTGAGTCAGTGGGAACTCCATCTAACACACCGTTCTCACTGTGTCTCCAACACTTTAAAATTTCGGCTGATTTGAGTCTTATCGCATGTACAGCAGATACCTCTTCCGCCTGGACATTGCGCCACCTGACCCTGTCTACTGGCCCCATCTCTCTGTAGTGGGAGTCTGTCCTCCTTGGAATTTGATTTCTAACTTGCCTTGCAAACACCGCTCACTGTTGAGTTCACGACAAGTCATGATGCTGCAGTTTCTCTGGTTTTTTTTTTTTTTTCTCTCATTGTTAGGATGGAGTGTGGGGTGCTGCTGCTTTTTTACATTCCAGGCAGGAGCAAATCCTTGCTGGGATTACTGCAAGTCCCACTCACTTGGGCCTATCACATACACTTGGTCCCCCTCCGATCCATTATCCACACTCTATCCAGAGGATAGAAGTCCAGTTTGATCATGGTGTACCTTGTTTGATCTTTTTGGTGACTTCCTTTCACTCTTAGGACAACCAACTAGACTTATACCTGCATACCTCTTATACCTTAATTTGTCCCAATACTCCACTTTGTTCTCTGAACAATAGCCTTTTTTGTTGCTGTTGTTTTGTTTTGCTTTGCTCTTTGAGATGGAGTTTCGCTCTTGTTGACCAGGCTGGAGTGCAGTGGTGTGATCTTGGCTCACCGCAACCTCTGCCTTCCAGGTTCAAGGGATTCTCCTGCCTCTGCCTCCCAAGTAGCTCATTACAGGCATGCACCACCATGTCCAGCTAGTTTTGTATTTTTAGTAGAGACGGGGTTTCCCGTGTTGGTCAGGCTGGTCTTGAACTCCCAACCTCAGGTGATCCTCCCACCTCGGCCTCCCAAAGTGCTGGGATTACAGGCGTGAGCCACCACGCCTGAAGATTTTTTTTTTTTTTTTTGAGACAAGATCTTACTCTGTTGCTCACGGTGGAGTGCAATGGTGCAATCACAGCTCACTGCAGCCTTGACCTCCTGGGCTCAAGTGATCCTCCCACCTCAGCCTCCCGAGTAGCTGGAACTACAAGTACATGACACCACACCTGGCTAATTTTTTTATGTAGTAGAAATGGGGTCTTGCTATGTTGCCCAGGCTGGTCTCAAACTCCTGGCCTTAAGTGATCCTCCTGCCTTGGCCTCCCAAAGTGCTGGTATTATGGTGTGAGCCATCACACCTGACCTAGCCATTAATTTGTCGTCTTTCTCTTCCCTCTCTCCCTGCTGGCTCTATGCCCTTTGACTGGTTCTTCTCTATTCATTCAGGCTTCAGATCCTCTCCCCTTTCCCAGGAGACTTGCCTTGACCCTGTCCCCACCTCCTCCCTCCTGCCAACAGTTCTCCATCCCCCTGGACTTGATAGCACCTTCCATCTCTCTCTACTTGAATGATTGTTTCTGTAATGTCTCTCTCCCAGCCAGTCTCTCAGCTGCAAGAGGGCAGGGACTGTGTTTGTTTCTCCACGTGCCCCTAGTGTCTAGTGAAGCACTGAGCCTCTGACTCAATAAACACGTTTGCTGCTGTTGTGAGGTTCCGTGCAGAGCAACCCTCTGCTGGGCCAAGGAGAGCTAAGAGTTACTAAAGAGGTCTTCGTTTCTGATGACAGTTTAAAGGACTGGTTCCACCAGCCTTACCTTGAGTTGAACTGTGTGCCCCAGTGCCATCCTGCTGCCACTTGTCACATCCTAGAAGTTAGATATTGGAAATTAGTCTCCACACCGAGTCTCAGGCAGGCTTTGACAGGTAGAAGTGCCATTGGTGAAAAATGTTTTACACTGCTAGAAGTAGCCAAAGAAAAGAAGCGAACCCACCCCAAGTTTCAATGACATTAGGAACAGGAAAAGATTCTGGGATGTTGATTTCGAACAATTACTAACCACCTCTTTTATGTTTACAGCTCTAACGTACCATCTAAGGCTGTTCTTTCTTGTGACTTAACATGTTTTGTTGGATCTGAAGACATAGCAAAGGACATGGAAGGTGAAATTATTTTTAGTCTCAAGTATTGTATTGAAATATATGTTTGATGGCTTTAAATTTTTTTTTTTCTTTTGAGACGGAGTCTCGCCCTGTCACCCAGGCTGGAGTGCAATGGCACAATCTCAGCTCATTGCAACCTCCGCCTCCCAGGTTCAAACGATTCTCTTGCCTCAGCCTCCTGAGTAGCTGGGATTACAGGTGCCGGCCACCATACCTGGCTATTTTTTGTATTTTTAGTAGAGATGGGGTTTCACCATGTTGGCCAGGCTGGCCTCGAACTCCTGACCTCATGATCTGCCTGCCTCGGCCTCCCAAAGTGCTGGGATTATAGGCATGAGCCACCATGACTGGCCAGCTTTTAAATTTTTTTTTTTAATTTTTATGGGTACATAGTCGGTGTATATATTTACGTTCAATGATTTTTGACCAATGTCAACTAGTAGTTACTGCAATGAGTAAAAAATTAGTTGAAGTTGTATTTAGTGTAAAAGGAGAGATGTTGGTCTTGTTTAAAATGAGAGAACTGCTGTATACTGATAGGTCTCAAAGAAATAAAAAATGCAGGACACCTAGTGTAAGAGTTAAAGAAAGAGGAAAGACACACAAAATGCAGCTTAACAAAGACAGGTTTTCTTTAGATAAAACCTGAGAGGGGCTCCTGGCAGACTTCTGTCAGGAGCACTTTCTCTTACAGATGAAGAGTATATATTGGTTTTAGGGTGAGGGGCTTATTACAAGCTTGGAATGTTTCCGTGTGAGCGAGAAGTTTTATGGTAGGGTTGGAATGTCTCTGGGAGGAGGGGAGGCTTTCTTGGGGCAGACATCTTTCTGGCAGCCGGAAGCAGGGTTATCTCGAGGCCGTCATCTTCCTGGCCAGAGAGGGGTTATCTTGGGGCTAACATATCTCTGGTCAGGGAGGAGTTTGGAACGTTTCTGGTTGGAGATGTTATCTATGGTTTATGGTTATGGTGACCTTAGCCATTAGGCTGATGCCTTTTGGATTTAGGTGGTTTTTGATTAAGGTAAACTTTAGAATGAGGGGCTTGTCCAAGACGGCAATGCTCCTGTTTCATCACCTAGAACATAAGGCCTTGAAAGTAACCGTACTTCAGGGTGTCAGCTCTTAAAGAAATGATGTCTTGAAGTGAATCTTTAGTTGCTGTTGGTGTTGTTATTGAATGCAATCTTGTTTATTTTCAGCCTGGAAAGATGGAACCAGTGGAAATGCTAATATTTACCAGCTTCCAGGGGGTCACTTTTATCTTCTGGATCCTGCCAACGAGAAATTAATCAAGAACTACATAATCAAGTGTCTAGAAGTATCATCGATGTCCAATTTTTAGATATTTTCCCTTTCACTTTTAAAATAATCAAAGTAATATCATACTCTTTTCAGTTATTCAGATGTAGCTCAGTTTTATTCAGATTGGAAATTACACATTTTCTACTGTCAGGGAGATTCGTTACATAAATATATTTACGTATCTGGGGACAAAGGTCAAGCCAGTAAAGAATACTTCTGGCAGCACTTTGGGAGGCCAAGGCGGGCGGATCACGAGGTCAGGAGATCGAGACCATCCTGGCTAACACTGTGAAACCCCATCTCTACTAAAAATACACAAAATTAGCCGGGCGTGGTGGCGGGCACCTGTAGTCCCAGCTACTCGGGAGGCTGAGGCAGGAGAATGGTGTGAACCTCGGAGGTGGAGCTTGCAGTGAACTGAGATCGCTCCACTGCACTCCAGCCTGGGTGACAGATCCAGACTCTGTCTCAAAAAAAAAAAAAAAAAATACTTCTGGCAGAGTCTTTTATCTTCCTATTAAAATCTCACTTGATTCTCCTTTATGGGAAGTTTGTTGACAAAATTCATGGTTAGTAAATTATCCATTTTTTCCTTCAGTTAGTTTAATGGTGAAGATGATTAACAGGGGAAATGCTTGAAGTAAATGATTGTTTCAATGACATACCGTGTCTCAAAGCTTGATCTCATTTTTTCAAATGTAGAATAGCCCCACATAGTAAGAAAATGTAACCTACTGCTTTGTTAAAAGAAGAAAGCCCAAAATAATTATTGTCACCTGTGCAGGCAAGTCCTCAGAATGCCTATACCCCACCCCTCTAAGGAGTTTCTTCTACACCACTTACTGGGGGGCTCTGCCACTCTGGCATGTCTGGCTGGGACCTGGATCATCCCCTCAGTGGACAACCAATCTAGAGTCTGGCCTGTGACAAAGGGAGTGGCCAAGCACAAATCTCACACCTAAGAGGCTGCCTCAGCCTCACTCAGCAATAACTTGAACCTGACTCAGGGAGAAAGCACAACAGCTGGAAGTAAACAGGAACCAAGAGAAAAAGAAAAGCAGAAACAGGAGCCAGGCGCAGTGGCTCAACACCTGTAACTCCAGCATTTTGGGAGGCTGAGTAGCAGGATCATTTCAGGTCAGGAGTTTGGGAGACCCCTGTCTCTACAAAAGATTTTAAAAATCAACCAGGCATGGTGGCGTGCACCTGTAGTCTCAGCTACTTGGAAGGCTGAGGCTGAAAGATCGCTTGAGCCCAGGAGGTCAAGGCTGCAGTAAGCTAGGATCATGTCATTGCATTCCACCCTGAGTGACAGAGTGAGACCCTATCTCAAAAATAAAAAGTACATAAGGTCTTAGTAAATAAGATTAAGGAAAATGCATACAGGTGGTATTTTCCTAAATTTATCACTCTTTTTAAACAAAGTACAAAAAATATAAAATTAACTATTTGGGGGAGGCACTTTGAGTTTAGGCTACAAATAGTCTTAAGCAAATTATGTTGTAGTATGTGTTGTACTTTATCCTTTAATTTGATACTATTTCCAGGGTTCCGTTACTGAAAGATTGGTATAAAAGCAATTGGGAGGCCGGGCGTGGTGGCTCACGCCTGTAATCCCAGCATTTTGGGAGGTTGAGACGGGCGGATCAGCTGAAGTCAGGAGTTCAAGACCAGCCTGGCCAACATGGCGAAACCCCATCTCTACTAAAAATACAAAAAAATTAGCCAGGCATGGTGGCGGGCGCCTGTAATCCCAGCTACTAGGGAAGCTGAGGCAAGAGAATCACTTGAACCCGGGAGGTGGAGGTTGCAGTGAGCCAAGACCATGCCACTGCACTCCAGTCTTGGTGACAGAATGAGACTCTGTCTCAAAAATAATAATAATAATTAGGATTCGTGATTATTAATTTGAAAAATGTTTAGTCAATATAGTCTGCAAACTGAGGTTTCATGATGGAACAAATGCAAGGCTTTGGGGGTAAGCTTTTTCCCCTGCATCTCTACCTGGTGGAGGTAAAGTCCACATGGGAACAACTTTTAGGAGTTTTCAAGCCCTCAACTGTAAGACACCAAGTCTATCATTGATGATGTCTTCTCTTTGAAGGAATTAGGCCTTGGTATCATCGTGGAAGACGTCTATCATTAGGCGAAATCTAGAAAGATGAGAATTATCCTGATTGCCAAAATTTTCCCGATGAGAAATCAATCTCGATTTTTAAAACTAAACTTTTTGAGGTAACTGCAGATTCCCTTTTATTTGTAAGAAGTAATACAGAGAGATTTGTGTAGCCTTTTACCCAATTTCCTTTAATGGTAACTGTTATGCAAAACTATAGTATAATATCACAATCAGGATATTGGTGTTGCTACAATCAAGACAGAACATTCCATCACTGCAGGATCATCTCTCCTGCTGCCCTTTTAAAGCCACACCCACCTCCCTCCTCCCTGGCAACCACTATTCCACCCTTTGCATCTATAAATTTTCCCTTTCAAGAATCCTGGCTGGACGCGGTGGCTCATGCCTATAGTCTCAGCACTTTGGGGGGCCAAGGTGGGTAGATCACCTCAGATCAGGAGTTCCAGACCAGCCTGGGCAACATGGTGAAACCCTGTCTCTATGAAAAATACAAAAATTAGCTGGGCATGGTTGCACGCACCTGTAGTCCCAGCTACTCTGGAGGCTGAGATGGGAGGATTGCTTGACCCTGGGAGGCGGAGGTTGCAGTGAGCCCAGAGCGTGCCACTGCCCTCCAGCCTGGGTAACAGAGTGACAGCCTGTCTCAACAAGAAAAGAAAAATAATGTTATATAAATGGAATTATACATGTCACATTTGGGGACTGGCTTTTTCTCCTCAGCATAATTCCCTGGAAATTCATCTAGCAGACCTAGATAGTTTTGTTGTTGTAGTAACATGAAGTGGATCTGTTCCTCCGGTCATACCATTCCAAATCTAAATTTTTATGCAGGGAATAGAGGTACACTGTTTTGGGGGATATTTATCTTAAGGGATCTCAAACAATTTTTTGAATTGTTAACATGAGACTGTCTTCTTTCAAAGAGCCTGTGTACCATCCAGAAAGACTGAGTAGGGGGCCAATATTATATTCCAGACTCTATTTTTACTCAGATAGAACTGAACATATGGGGTACAGTTGTGGTACAGTTTATCACTAGATACATTTTAGTTTGCCTTTTTGTCTTAAATGTCTTAAATGTAAAAATTTAAAGAAAAATAGATATTCCTATGGTGGCTTTTTAAATTTCTTTAAACTGCTATGGACAGACTTGTAATTTTTTTTTTTTTTTTTTTTTTTTGAGACGGAGTCTTGTTTTGTCGCCCAGGCTGGAGTGCAGTGGTGTGATCTTGGCTCACTGCAACCTCCATCTCCTGGGTAAAAGCAATTCTCCTGCCTCAGCCTCCCAAGTAGCTGGAATTACAGGTGTGCACCACCAACGGCTGGCTAATTTTTGTATTTTTAGTAGAGATGGGGTTTTGCAATGTTGGTCAGGCTGGTCTCGAACTTCTGACCTCAGTAATCCACCTACCTCGGCCTCCCAAAGTGCTGAGATTAGAGGCGTGAGCCACCACGCTCAGCCTTGCCAATGATTCTTAATAACCTGTTTTTATTTCACCAGTAACATTAACTTATTGTAACAGAACAGACGAGCCAAAAGAACAAACAGCTGTTCAAATCTGTACACATATTACCAGGGCGAGACTTTCTAAAAAGTCAAAAAACAACAGATGTGGAGAAAAGGGAATGCTTATACACTATTGGTGGGAATGTAAATTAGTACAACCTCTATGAAAAACAGCACGAAAATTTCTCATGGAACTAAAAATAGAACTACATTCTACCCAGCAATCCCACTACCGGGTATCTTCTTAAAGGAAAATAAATCATTCTATCCAAAAGATACCTGCACTTGTATGTCTATTGCAGCACAATTCACAATAGCAAAGATATGGAATCAACCTAAGTATCCATCAGCAGATGATGGGATAAAGAAAACGTTGTATATGTATACCAGGGGATATTACTCAGCCATATAAAGAGAATGAAATTACGGCTTTTGCAGCAACGTGGGTGGAACTGGAGGCTATTATCTTAAGTGAAACAACTCAGAAAAAAATAAGAAAATAAAGATTTTTTAAAAACCCTCAGAAACAAAAAAAAAATACCACATGTTTTCACTTATAAGTGGGAGTTCAACAGTGTGTACACAGGGTCATGGAGTGTGGAATAATAGACACTGGAGGCTTGGAAAGGTGGGAGGGGGTGAGGGATGAGCAATTACCTTTTGGGTACAATGTACAGTATTTGGGTGATGGTTACACTAAAAGCCCAGATTTCCCCACTACACAATATATCCATGTAACAAAACTGCACCTGTGACCAGGTGTGCTGGCTCACACCTGCAACCCCAGCACCAAGGTGGGCAGATCACCTGAGGTCAGGAGTTCGAGACCCACCTGGCCAACATGGCAAAACCCCGTCTCTACTAAAAATACAAAAATTAGCCAGCCATGGTGGCAAGCACCTGTAATCCCAGCTACTCAGGAGGCTGAAGCAAGAGAATCACTTGAACCCAGGAGGCAGAGGTTGCAGTGAACCGAGATCACATGACTGCACTCCAGCCTGGGTGACAGAGTGAGACTCCTCAAGAAAAAACAAACAAACAAACAAAAACTGCAATTGTACTCCCTAACTCTATAAAAATGAAAAATACTTTTCTAAAAGAATTTTTTTTTTTATACTTTAAGTTCTGGGATACATGTGCAGAACGTGCAGTTTTGTTACATAGGTATACATGTGCCATGGTGGTTTGCTGCACCCATCAACCGGTCACCTACATCAGGTATTTCTCCTAATGTTATCCCTCCCCTAGCCCCCTATTCCTCGACAGGCCCCAGTGTGTGATGTTCCCCTCCCTGTGTCCATGTGTTCTCATTGTTCAACTCCCACTTATGAGTGAGAACATGCTTGGTTTTCTGATCTTGTGATAGTTTGCTGAGAATGATGGTTTCCAGCTTCATCCATGTCCCTGCAAAGGACATGAACTCATCCCTTTTTATGGCTCCATAGTATTCCATGGTGTATATGTGCCACATTTTCTTAAAAAGAACTTTTAAAGACACCTGGTTTAAGCAAGTACGATTGAGTTAACTATGTAGTTTCAGTATACTTCTAAGTATTACAGCTCATGCTAATAGCAAAAATATACATGATACATCAAGTTAACAGTATGCCTCTCCCTCTAAATGTTAGGTCATGATAGCATTTGGAAGTCTTCAAAAGGAAAAATTCCTCATATGCTGTATTCTAAATTCCATATTTTTCTATCAGCTCCTTTGCTTTAGAAATATAGGCACTCATTGCATCTTCCGTCGACAACCCTAGAAAGATACAAACAGGTTATCTCCCTGATTGGTGCACTGGGAAATTAAGAAAGTTTGCTTTAAACTTGCGAAAGACTAAAAAACCTTTTTTGAGGTTCCATGCTTCCCATTTGGCTTTGCCTTTTAAATCTAGCATTCCTGGACACGCTGGCAAAAGAAGGAGACATGCATTTGCAGGTTAACATTTTACTGTGCACTTCTATAGACATTGTTCAAACGGAGTACATTACTATATTTTAAGTAATGATATATTATATTATAATTGCAATTAATATATTAATTGTAACATATGAATATATTAATATTAATAATATATAATACCAATATTAATGTCTCCAACTATTGCTTGTTTGTAAAGCCCATAGAGTTCTTTCAGTTCTCCATCATCTGGTCTTGCTTTCAGCTTCCTCACATCTTCTGCAGCCCTGTCAAAATCAGCCTAAAGGAAAAACAAACAAACAAACAAACAAAAGGAGCATTTTACCACCAAGGAATAGGAACTCAAAGAGCAGGAAGAGGAAGGTTTCAAGAAGAAATGAACTTCTGCTGCTCTGGTTCTATCAGAATCATCTTAATTTACTTGAATTCCTAGGAGTTCACCTCTCCTGGGACTTACCTAATATGAAGAACTACAGAAAATTCTTAATACAGAAAATGTTCGGTTTACCTTCTTTTTTTTTTTTTGAGCCAAGGTCTGGCTCTCTTGCCCGGGCTGGAGTGCAGTGCAGTGGCACCGTCTCCACTCACTGCAACCTCTACTTCTGGGGCTCAAACCATTCTCCTACCTCAGCCTCCCAAGTAGCTGGGACTACAGGGGTGCACCACCACACTCGGCTAATTTTTGTATTTTTTGTAGAGATGGGATTTTGTCATGTTGGCCAGGCTTGTCTTGAACTCCTGACCTCAAGTGATCCCCCTGCCTCGGCCTCCCAAAGTGCTGTGACTACAGGCTTGAGCCACTGCACCTGATGGTGAGTTTGCTTTTTTTTTTTGAGACCGAGTCTCACTCTGTTGCCCAGGCTGAAGTGCAGTGGCAAGATCTCGGATCACTGCAACCTTCGCCTCCTGGGTTCATGCCATTCTCCTGCCTCAGCCTCCCGAGTAGCTGGGATTATAGGCACCTGCCACCGCGCCTGGCTAAGTTTTGTATTTTTAGTAGACACGGGGTTTAACCATCTTGGCCAGGCTGGTCTTGAACTCCTGACCCTGTGATCCACCCACCTTGGCCTCCCAAAGTGCTGGGATTACAGGTGTGAGCCACCGTGCCCAGCTGCTTTTCTTTCTTTTTTTTTTTTTTTTGGCATTATTTATACTCAATAAAGGTTTCTCAATCACCTCGCAGATGCGCCCTTCCTCTTCTGCCTCAGTCCAACTTTACTACATGCAGGGGCTTCGCTACCAGTTAATACCATTGTCTAGGGCGTTTCTCTTCCAGTGCCCTCATGCCTACATTCTTTAATATCAGTATTATTTAGACCTAGCCAGTTTCTGAGGGTAATCAATATTCCTGATTTGGCTGAATTGCTTGTACAGATTCCTTTCCACACTAGACCTAAATTATAAGATTTATTGCAACTGATTTCTAGAAAAGAGGAGTTGTTTAGCCAATTTAGAGCTTATTAGGGAAAACTTTGTATACCAATATGCTTGAGTAGTATGTTTTTAGACTTCCTGGAAACTCTATATACAATGTACTTAAGCCTGGTGTGGTGGCTCATGCCTGTAATCCTAGCACTTTGGGATGCTGAGGCAGGGGGATCGCTTGAGGTCAGGAGTTCGAGACCAGCCCGGCCAATATAGCAAAACCCTGTCTCTACTAAAAATACAAAAATTAGCTGGGCTTGGTGGTGCGTGCCTGTAATCCCAGCTGCTCAGGAGTCTGTGGCACAAGAATTGCTTGAACCTGGGAGGCGGAGGTTGCAGTGAGCTGAAATAGCACCACTGCACTCTAGCCTGGGCGACAAAGTGAGACTCTGTCTCAAAAACAAAAACAAAAAACCAAATGTACTTAAGTAGTTTAAGCCTTGTCCTAAGTTACCTCTGATAACTGGGACCTCCCTAACCCCGCAAGACCCTCAGGCCAGCCCAGGGTTCAGCCAGTGGCTGAAATAGACAAGGAAGTCCAGTCTACTCCAGAGCCTGAGTGTTCCCAGAATCTTTATCCTTTTCCCTTTCTAACCTCTTAGTTTATACTCTACAAAGAGCTTTGTGACTAGTTTCCTTTATAGATTTTTAAACTAAACTGTGTCTTACCTTGCCTTATTTTTTAAAACACAGGATAAGCAGGAATTGTCAGTAGGCTGGCTGTCAAACAGGGGAAGTTCAAGGACATATGCTGGCCACCCCCTGCCCCCCATACTTCTTCTCTGATGCCAGAGCTCCCTTTGGATCCAAAGGCCTAGGAGAGAAAGTGGATAGCCCCACTGTAACCTCAGCACCCTGCGGGCTCAGCGGAGTGGCAGGGTCAAGTTTCCTTCCAGCCCCAAAGACATGCAGTACTGTGGCAGGCCAGGTTTCCCTAATGGCTAAACAGGCAGGCCTCCATAACAACCGTTTCAGCACCGACTGAGTGGTTACGTTAAATACTAAAAGCAGAAAGAGCCAGTGCCCTCATACGAAGACTCCAAGGTAACAAAAGCCCACCAAGAGTTTTGCCCAGGCCCTTCCTGGGGCTTGAAGCATGACAAGATAATGAAGGAATTCTTAACAGGACCCATTTAGGATTAAACAAGTTTTATTGGGGTCTGAAGGAACTCCCCAACCCTCCATGATTTAGCAGGAAATAAGATAAGGGTAATCACCGCAGCACCTGGACCCATCCAGATTAAGTAAATTTACTGAGGCTCCAGAGGAAGGTCTTCAGAACTCAGCCCTTAGTTATAGATTAGAAGAAGTTCATCACTTAAGGTTTTAGATGAACGCACACTTACATGCAGACATATAACTTAGAAGGCATATCAGCTCTGGAAACTGTAATTTTGAGTTGGCTTCACAATAATTTGCAGGCCTTCTCCTTACACCCAGCTACAGAAATCAAATCTCTTCTCTCCCAGTTTATCTGCATCTCGTTATTGAGCTGAGAGAATAAGCAGCCGGGCTCTCAGCTTGGTCCACGAACAGTAGCACAACCAGAACAGTTGTTTTGTGAAGAGCACAATCACCTGTAAGTTGGAGATGAGGGTCTTCAGCCTAAATAACCTTGAACATGGCCCATCCTCCTACCCAGTTCCCACAGGGGACTGAGAAGCACAGGGGCATGGAACAAGGGATGCCTTGTCTTCTGAGTGTCTTCCTAAGAAACTCTTGGCTGCTTTATACATAATGCCATGGTTAAGAACATGGCTCTGGAGCTAGACTGCCTTGGTTGGAATCTCAACTCCATCTCTTAAGAGCTGTGTGACCAGGCTGGGCGCAGTGGCTCACACCTGTAATCCCAGCACTTTGGGAGGCCAAGGCAGGTGGATCACCTAAGGTTGGGAGTTTGAGACCAGCCCGACCAACATGGAGAAACCCGTCTCTACTAAAAATACAAAATTAGCTGGGCATAGTGGCACATGCCTGTAATCCCAGCTACTCAGGAGGCTGAGGCAGGAGAATCGCTTGAACCCTGGAGGTAGAGGTTGCAGTGAGCCGAGATCATGCCACTACACTCCAGCCTGGGCAACAGAGCAAGACTATCTCAAAAAAAAAAAAAAAAAAAGGTACTTGCAATAAAGCAAGACATAAGAAATACTTTTAGTTTATGGTTTAGCAAAGAACACAAATTCTTTTTATACACTCAGCTTTGTAAGTAGCATAGAAAAAATAAAAACTAGAAAGATGTATACTAAAGATATGTAAACAGTAATTGCCTCTGATTATTGGCAAGTTATGTAGTTTTAAAATATTTTTGTACTCTCCAAATCTTCTATAATGTGCATGGATTGTGTTTATAATAAGAACAAAATTGAAATTCTACATGAGTGGCTGAGCTGCTTAAGGGCAAGGCTATGCAGAAGGGGTGTAGGACCTTCCTCTGTAGGTTTATAGGCCATCTCAGGTGTTCTGCTTGCTGTAAAGTCTCATATTATTTTCCAGTGACAGCAACTCAACTCCTTTTGAGGTGCCAAGCCTTAATTAGAATTCTAAGCCTTCTTGAAAACCCATATGAGGGCTGGGTGCAGTGGCTCACGTCTGTAATCCCAGCATTTTGGGAGGCTGAGGGAGGTGGCTCACTTAAGGTCAAGAGTTCGAGACCAGCCTGGCCAAAATGGTGAAACACCGTCTCTACTAAAAATACAAAAAATTAGCTGGGCATGGTGCCTCACACCTGTGATCCCAGCTACTCAGGAGACTGAGGCAGGAGAATAGCTTGAACCCAGGAGCAGAGGTTGCAGTGAGCCAAGATCCTGCCACTGCACTCCAGCCTGGGTGACAGAGCAAGACTCCGTCTCAAAAAAAAGAAAAAAGAAAAGAAAAAAAGATCTAATGAAAGTCCTGGACCCCTCTGCACAGAAGAGCTATGCCCTCACACAGTTTCCCATGCCGTTTCAGGGGTCCCCGCTCTTTCTCCCTCCCCAGGTAGGGAACTCAGTTCTAGAGCAGTGGCCAGCATCATTCTCTCTGTCTAGCCTGTCTGGTTCTGGCACCTCAGTGCAATACATTCCTGCCTTAAGGGGCTGTTCTGATGCACCTTCCCGCAGGAGGCCTTTCCCATCCCAGCCATGATGAGCTGGAGTACAAACAACATTGGCCTTGGCCAGGATACTCAGGTTTGACTTCCAGCTTTGAGACACACTGCCCTGGGACTCAATGCAACAAACAAAGCTCCTCTAAGATGCAGCTTCGGCCACAAAAAAGAGAATATCAGCCTCTTTTTGTGCTAGGGTTAAGGATGATTAAGAATATAATTTTCTTTTTGAGACAGTCTCGCTCTGTTGTCCAAGCTAGAGTACAGTGGCACAATCACGGCTCACTGCAACCTCCGCCTCCTGGTTCAAGCGATCCTCCCACCTCAGCCTCCCAAGTACCTAGGATTACAGGCATGCACCACCACGCCTGGCTAATTTTTTTGTGTTTTTAATAAAGATAGGGTTTTTCCATGTTGGCCAAGCTGGTCTTGAACTCCTCAACTCAAGTAACCTGCCTACCTCTGCTTCCCAAAGTGCTGGGATTACAGGCGTGAGCCACGATGCCCGGCCAAGAATGTAAAATATTCTTGATTTGATTCTATGGAGTCTGCCCTCCCAGAGCTCATCTCACAGCTCATACTAATTAACAAACCTACTTACTGAACACCTCCGACAGGCCAGGCCTTTGCCAGGCAGATGGGCACGCACAAGGCAGTGTGCTTGAAGGCGCTCATAGCCTGGTGGGAGATGAACAGGGCAACGGGGACCACATGGGACTTGCTGCAAATAAGGTGCAGCAGTTGCTCTAGGAACACAGGAGGTAGCACAGACGGGAAGGTACGGAACGGAAAAAGCCATCCCTGAGATGAGATGGTGATTGTGCTAGGGGGATCGGGTCTGCGATTGTTGGCTGCAGAAGGGCAGGGAAAGCTGCTCCCAGCAGTGTGGACAGAACTTACTAGAGCTCAACATAAAGCCTATGCGGGGTTGCATAAATACTCACAAATAAATAAATAAACAATCAATCAATAATCACCTTGGCAGCACCCACAGGGCCTCACGGACTGCTGGTGGGTGGCGTGAGCCTGGTCTGAGTCTATTAAGTACATCCTTGTTGGATGGTTAATGAGTGGGCAGACTTTAGGGGGATCAGAAAGTTATCATAGGTGAGATGCAGCTTTAAATATAGAGCCATGGACATTGAATTCCAAAGCATTCTTGTTACCAGTGGAGGGTGCCCAAGTTCTTGGCATTTTGAACAAAAAATTGGACAAAATGCACAAACAAAGCAAGGAAAGAATGAAGCAACAAAAGCCGAGATTTACTGAAAGCGAAAGTACATTCCACAGGGTGGGAGCAGGCCGAGCACAGGGACTCAAGATGCCTGTTACAGAATTTTCTGTGCTTAAACGCCCTCTAGAGGCTTCCCACTGGTTACTTGGTGTGCATCCTATGTAAATGAAGCAGCGGCCTGCAATCAGAGGCTGAAGTTACAAAGTTACACTTCTATGCAAATAAAGACTTGGCTCACGATCAGTCTGACTGGTTGGGGAAAGCAACCAATCAGAGGCTGAAATGAAGTTACGAAGGTACATTCCTGTGCAAATGTCTGAATGGTTGCAGAAAGCAACCAGTCAGAGATACTTTCAATTTTCCATCTGCCACACAGAAAGTGGGGAGGAGGTTGCAAAGGGAGTAGCCTCCGGTCCTTTTATTACACAGGTGTGGAAAGTTGGGGTTTTCCTTTTGATTTACTTCTACAAAGTCAGTGTGAATCGGCCTTAGGTTCCCTGCCTCCAGACCCTATTCTCCTGCCTCATCCTGAGAGAAAGGCATCACAGTTTTGCAGTATCCTGTTGCAGAGCTGGGCTTGCTGCCTTTGGCAGGAACTGCAGCCAATGCTGAGCTGATTTCTCCTGAGCGAGGGGTCCTCGGCATCCTGGGTGAATGTTTTGTGCATTATCTCCCGGTCACCCGAGCTTGGGATTCTGCAAGACAAACTGCCTTAAGGCTACTACAGCCCCTCCCTGGACTCTCTCCTGTTCAACTTTTGACACTAGGCTCCCTCACCCCACCTTTGGCGTAGAAGTTACGCCAGCATCACTCACACTGGGTACATCCTAGGTGCATCCTTCCATGCTGACTAGGCGGGCTGCTGTGTAAATTACCTTTCACATTTCAGCCCCGCTGAAGACAGCCTCTGAGGGTGGCTCTCACCTCACCTGACTTTACTTTCTGCAGTGAACATGGTCATCCCACATAGGGGGTTGGCAAGGTCTTCTTGAGCAATTCTTTCCCATTGAGCAACCCAATTAAGAAGATAAAAAATTCTCACACTCAAGGAACTGCAGGGTTCTTAGGTCACACAAATGTGGGCTGGGGGAAGAGGTTAGTCTTTTTTGCCAGTTGTTAAAATCATCAGTCCCCTAGACTTGAAAAGATACATATTCTAGAGGAAGAAGTCTGCTTTTTAGCTTCATCATCTAGGAAAGAAATTTGTCCATTTAGGATAAACATCAGCTCTCCTAAATGCTTTGGTGAGGATAGAAACATATTGTAATTTTCAGATAAAATCAGGAGGCTATAGCTGAATTAGAAATTCCATTTGTTTTGCTACTCCAATGACAGTCTGCCAGTATACTTATTCTTGTGTAAATAAATAGAAGACTGGGGACCCTGAACTAGTCACCTTTCCTCTCATTTCCACTCAGTGAGCATCTTGGCAGAACACTAGTACCAATATGATCCCCGCACATGCCAGTGAGGTAATAAAGACAGAAGAGATTTCAATACGTCAGCCAGTTATTAGTTGTCATTTTTAAAAGTTACTTTCGGCTGGGCGTGGTAGCTCACATCTATAATCCCAGCACTTTGGGAGGCTGAGGCAGGCAGATCACTTGAGGTCAGGAGTTCAAGACCAGCCTGGCCAACATGGTGAAACCCTGTCTCTACTAAAAATACAGAAATTAGCCGGCCGTGGTGGCAGGCACCTGTAATTCCAGCTACTAGGAGGCTAAGGCAGGAGAATTGCTTGAATCTGGGAGGTGGAGGTTGCAGTGAGCCAAGATCACGCCATTGCACTCCAGCCTGGGCAAAAGAGCAAGACACCATCTCAAAAAAAAAAAAAAAAGTTACCTTCCTCCAATATTGTTGACACGCAAATGCATTATTACTAGATAATATCATGGGTCGATGTTAATACTTCTTAGCATACTGCTTTTCTGTGATGTTCCTCAACTCTTAATTCCTCGTTGCAAGTATTTTAAAAGCAAACAACAAAAAACCAAAGTACTAAGCTAAAAAGGAAACTTTCAGATCTTTCAGGAAATTTTAGAAAGAACGTTTTGATCATTTTGGAGAGAGTTCAGTATAGACACATAAGTCATGCACAAGAATATTTGAGCCAGGCAAGGTGGCTCATGCCTGTAATCCCAGCACTTTGGGAGGCCGAGGAGGGTGGATCGCTTGAGCTCAGGAGTTGGAGATCAGCCTGGGCAACACAGCAAAACCAAATGTCTACAAAAAATACAAAAAAAGAAGGCCTGGCGTGGTGGCTGACACCTGTAATCCAAGCACTTTGGGAGGCTGAGGCGGGCAGATCACCTGAGGTCAGGAGTTTGAGACCACCCTGACCAACATGGAGAAACTCCATCTCTACTAAAAATACAAAATTAATTGGGTGTGGTGGCACATGCCTGTAATCCCAGCTACTCAGGAGGCTGAGGGAGGAGAATCGGTTGAACCCAGAAGGTGGAGGTTGCGGTGAGCCAAGATCGCGCCATTGCACTCCAGCCTGGGCAACAAGAGTGAAACTCCGTCTCAAAAAAAAAAAAAAAAAAAAAATAGCCAGATGTGGTGGCAGGTGCCTGTGGTCCAAGCTACTTGGGAGGCTGAAGTGGCAGGATCACTTGAGCCCAGGAGGTCAAGGCTGCAGTGAGCTGAGATTATGCCATTGCACTCCAGCCTGGGTGACAGAGTGAGACCCTGTCTCAAAACAAACAAAATGTTCCACCACAAGCTTATCCTTATTGGACTTCTACCACATGCCAAACATTGTTTTAAATGCTTTATACATATAACTCATTTAATGTATCTCTCCTCCATTTTTAGATAAAGAAACTGAGGCACGGAGAGGTTAACTATGTCACAGGCTAAGTAGAAGTGAGGCACACATTTGAACCCAGATGGCCCTGAAGTATGTATTATAACTTTACGCAGGATAACGTCTTGCCTGACTGAAATGGTTAAAGAAGTGAGCCACGTTCTATGAAATTTTGTGCATGTAAAAGATTACATTTTAGAGGCCGGGCATGGTGGCTCACGCCTGAAATCCCAGCACTTTGGGTGTCCAAGGCGGGTGGATCACTTGAGGTCAGGAGTTGGAGACCAGTCTGGCCAACACAGCGAAACCCCATCTCCACTAAAAATAGAGAAAAATAGCCAGGAGTGGCGGCGCACGCCTGTAATCCCAGCTATTTGGGAGGCTGAGATAGGAGAATCACTTAAACTTGGGAGGCGGAGGTTGCCGTGAGCTGAGATTGCACCACTGCACTCCAGCCTGGGTGACAGAGTGAGACTCCATCTCAAACAGCCTGGGTGACAGAATGAGACTCCATCTCAAAAAAAAAAAAAAATTACAAAAATCAGCTGGGCGTGGTGGCGTGCACCTGTAACCCCAGCTACTGGGGAGGCTGAGACATGAGAATCGCTTACACCTGGGAGGTGGAGGTTGCAGTGAGCAGAGGTTGCAGTGAGCAGAGATCGCACCAACTGCGCCTCAGCCTGGGCAACAGAATGAGACTCTGTCTCAAAAAAGAAAAATAAAATTACATTTTAGAATATTTAATAATGAGAAAATGCTCATATTACTGTTTTACGTGTAGGAATAAAACTGTATATACACAATAACATCATAGGTATGTGTGTAGATATATGCCACACACACACACACATGGAAAAAAACATACTAGGACATACTAGGAATTACCCTAGCATGTAGCAGTGATTATCACCTGGGTGAAGGAATTATGATTGGATTATTATCAGGAATTATTACTTTATATTTGTTGTCTTTTCCAAAGTTTTCCACCCTTAACAATTTTTTTCACATACCTATAAAACAGTATTTTTAAATCGGAGCCTCACAGATCTCTTCTGCTCAGTATGACACTAAGAGAGGTCCTGGAGGTCCCAACGAGCGAAGGGGCGGGAGCGGGGGATCTCGACTCCCTCTCGGAGACGGAGAGAGGAGGAGGCCCGCTCCGTGCTCCCCGGCGCTCGTGCCTTGCCTGCTTTTCCGCTCACCCGGCCCCTGGGGTCCGGAAGGGTTGCCCTTGGAGCCCTGGCTCGCCGTCAGCAGACACAGGTGCGGTCTACACTGCCATCTGGGGAGCTGGGGAAAGAGTGGGCGTGTCCCCCGGGTCACCGCCGACCGCTCCCAGGGGCGCCAAGCCCACCCGGAGCCCCACTTAAGCACTCCCCTCGCGGAGCGCCCCTCCCGCTTGGCCTCCCCGCGCCCCGGGTACCTGCAGGGCCATGGTGGCGGCGGCCGCGTTGTTGCTGCTGCTGTTGTTGTTGTCCGGTGCTCTGCCCCCTCTCGCACCAGCCGCTTCTTAAAGGGCCGCGTCTCCTCCGGCCGCTGCCATTGGCCGCGCTCCCGGCCCGGCCGCCTCCCATTGGTCGCGGGCGCGGGGGCGAGGCTGGGCGGTGAGCGGTACTGCACGCCGGGTTCCCCAGGCTGCAAATGGAAAGGCGAAGACAGGAGAATTTAAATGAGTTTCTCTCCGCTCTTGGCTCTCTCTTCTATTCTTTCTCAAGCGGTTCTTTGCAGGAAACCCAGAGAGGTCTCCGTAGGGCACAGGCCTCCCCTGGAATGCCTTCGAAAGAAAGAAAGAAGGAGAGAGACAGAGAGAGAGAGACAAAAAAATATATATATATATAGATATATTTATCTAGAGAGACCCGCCCCAACTCTCTTAAAATACATATGTAATTTTTTCAATTTAAAAAAATTTATATATGTAAATATGTATTGGCCGGGCGCGGTGGCTCACGCCTGTAATCCCAACACTTTGGGAGGCTGAGGCCGGCAGATCACCTGAGGTCGGGAGTTCGAGACCAGCCTGACCAACATGGAGAAACCCGGTCTCTATTAAAAATACAAAATTAGCTGGGTGTGGTGGCGCATACCTGTAATCCCAGTTACTCGGGAGGCAGAGGCAGGAGAATCGCTTGAACCCGGGAGGTGGAGGCTGTGGTGAGCCGAGATTGCACCATTGCACTCCAGCCTGGGCAACAAGTGTGAAACTCCGTCTCAAAAAAAAAAAGAATAAGTAAATATGTATTTAAAATTTTATAAATTAAAAATTTATATATATAAATTTTTTTCAGAGGTGGGGGTCTTCCTAGGTATATATATTATATATATTTTCTCTACAAATTATATATAAATATATATATTTAAAATTTTAAAAATTAAAAATTTTATAAATTAAAAGTGCAAATTAAAAAATATATATATATATATTTTTTTAAGAGAGGTGGGGGGGGGTCTCACTTGGTTGCCCAGGCTGGTCTCGAACTCCTGACCTCAAGTGATCCTCCCACCTCGGCCTCCCGAAGCACAGGATTCCTTCTTTATACACACTTCTCTCCTGTCCATGATTCCTAGAAACGTGGATGATGGATGTGTCTCCTCCACGCTGCCTCCAGGCGCTGTTTATCATGAGAGAAAGTGGCCTGTGGTTTGCACCTCTTGTCCTCTTTATAAAGCAAAACCACCTAAATTCTGGACACATGCTACAATCAGCTTAACTCGTTTTTAATTATGGTAAAGGCACAGGACTAAACGCCTATTCAATTTGACTCAGTTTTCTAGGGGAACAAACCCAATGTCACTCCAAGTCTGCAGACACACCGAATAGGATTACATTTCCAAAGGACTGGAACCGAATTGGGTGGTCACATGAGAAGCTAATTTCCAACACTTCGCTTAAACAGTAGCATTGGTGGAGAAGGGTGACTGGGAGAAAAAAGAAACTCAATGTCGGCAAAGTGACTGAGCTTCAACGTACAACAATGCAACAAGAAACCTTTCAGCTTGCTTTTGCATAAAGCCACATTTTTAAAATATTTGCGTTTTCATGAAAATCTTTTTTTTTCTCCTCACAAATATTTTCCTGGTGAAATCAGTGCATTTCCAAGTGAAGGACCAAAAGCAAAATGTTAGAAAAACCTACTGGGCAGTTGTTTGTGTTTGAAGTCCTAGACGATGGGAAAGGTCCCGTGGGGGTACTGAGGCTCATGGCAGCTTCAGCACAGCCAGGCCTTTCTCTGTTAGCCTAGTCCTGGCTGCGGGCAGAAGCCAGCCTGTGGTGTTTCAGCGGGAAATACTGCACTGAGTTCAGGTATCAGTCCATATCTTCAGCTGAGACATTCTGGAATTATCGTCACTGTAAGAATCCAGAAGAGGAGAGGGACGGACGCTACATTGTTCTCTGCTTTTTCCTCTAAATCCAGAATGTTCTTTTAAGACCTCTTTTGAAAGTATTTTCTTCTCCTGGGTTGCCATTCCCCATCTCATTGCCTAGCCATGTGTGTCTTGTCTCGAGATGCAAGAAGGGGCCAGGCGCGGTGGCTCACGCTTGTAATCCCAGCACTTTGGGAGGCCGAGGTGGGCGGATCACTTGAGGTCAGGAGTTCAAGACCAGCCTGGCCAACATGGCAAAAACCCTTCTTCTAAAAATCTCTTCTAAAAATACAAAAATTAGCTAGGCATGCTGGTGGGCACCTGCAATCCCAGCTACTTGAGAGGCTGAGGCAAGGAGAATTGCTTGAACCTGGGAGCCGGAGGTTGCAGTGAGCCAAGATCTTGCCACTGCACTCCAGCCTGGGCAACAGAGTGAGACTCTGTCTCAAAAATAAATAAGATAAAATAAAATAAAATAAAATAAAAACCATAGCATGAGTTTCAGAATAGGTTTTTCTTTTTCTATAAAAAAAATCCTTTGGGATTCTGATAGGGATTGCATTGAATCTTTAGTACTGTCAAGATGAACATTTCTTAACCCTGGCAGTACATTCAATTACCTGGGGAAAAAAAGATACAAACCCCAGTCTGATCCCTAATTCCCACCACCATTTTGATGTAATGGCTGTAGGGTTTGACCCAAGCCTCACGAATGATGCATCCATGGTTTTGCTCTCTTCTCTGCAATGACAATTTAGCTCTCCTTGGCTGAATAGTACATGTGGTCCTCCGGGATGGACCACGTCCTGCTGACCTCTTCAACCACATCTCTCGCTATTTCCCACAGGCATGGATGCTCTACCCCAGGTAACTGAAAGACTTCAAGTTCCCTTTCTCCACTTTGGTAGATAGTTGCCACTCCACTGTCTGGCACACCTTTGTCCTTCTTTTCATTTTCTTTTCCTTTTCTTTTCCCTCCCTCCCTCTCTCTCTCTTTGATTTTGTTTTTTCTTTTCTCTTTATTTCTCTTTCTTCTCTCTCTCTTTCTTGTTTGTTTTTGAGACGGAGTCTCAATCTATCACCCAGGCTGGAGTGCAGTGGTGAGATCTCAGCTCACTGGAACCTCCACCTCCCGGATTCAAGTGTTTCTCCTGCCTCAGCCTCCCTAGTAGCTGGGATTACAGGCGTATGCCACCATGCCCAGCTAATTTTTGTATTTTTAGTAGAGATGGGGTTTCGCCATGTTGGCCAGGCTGGTTTCAAACTCCTGACCTCAAGTGATCCGCCTGCCTTGGCCTCCCAAAGTGCTGGGACTACAGGTGTGAGCCACCATACCTGGCTCCTTTTCCCACTTTCTTAACAGCCAACTCCTCCTTCAAGACTTAGCCGACATGGCAACACCTCCAGGAAGACTTTGAGACAAGAAATAGCTTTAGTCTGGTCTTCTCGTCTATGAGCCTCTGGCCATCTCTCTCCGTCTTTCTTCTGTTCTCATTCTTACCTGCCTTCAAAGGGCTTCTGCTCCACTTGGCCTCCCGGCTGTTCTAACAGGCCTATTGCACTGCTGCTCTCCCGTCTCTACCTCAGAATTATCTTCCCAGGGTCGGCCTGGCTCAGTGCTTCCACTCCTCTAGGTCTTTGCTCATCTGTCATTTCAGGAGGCCTTTTATCACCCATCCTAGGACCCCCTTCCACTCTTACCTGCTTTTTCGTGTTGCTTTTGTTTTTGTTTTTTTCTGAGATACAGTCTCACTCTATCACCCAGGCTGGGGTGCAGTGGCATGATCTGGACTCACTGCAACTTCCGCCTCCCAGGTTCAAGTGATTCTCCTACCTCAGCCTCCTGAGTAGCTGGAATTACAGGTGCGCGCCACCATGCCCAACTAATTTTTGTATTTTTAGTAGAGACGAGGTTTCACCATGTTGGCCAGGATGGTCTCAAACTCCTGACCTCAAGTGATCCGCCCACCTTGGCCTCCCAAAGTGCTGGGATTACAGGCATGAGCCACCGCGCCTGGCCTTCCCTGCTTTTTTTCTGTAGCACTTTGAATCATCTGACAACTTAAATCGTTTACTTTGTTTACCGTTTCTCCTCCTTTAGAACTCTGGCTCACCACTTTATCCCCAACACTTAAAATTCAATGAATATCGTACCTGTAGGAAAAGGCGGGGGGGAAGAAAGGGCGGAGGGGGATAAAAAGGAAGGATTAAATGTCTTTCAAATTTCCCCGTTTTCATAAAACAGCACTGCTGAGACCCCTGACAACCTTGGACATCTCCACATAGCCACATAGCCAAGGCCTGACTGCAGTCTACCCTGAGTTCTGGCCGAATGCCTGTGATTTCCCTGGGAGCAAGGCAAGGCTTCCCTTTTCTTTTTTTTTTTTGTTTTGATTGAGTGCAGGAAACTTTATTGATGGTACACGACAAGGTGGGGCTCCCAAGGTGTCTCCCTCTTCAGGGGGTCTGCGTGGAAACTGTGAGGAGGGGAGATTCTCAGTGGGGGCGGGGGCTGAGTGGGGCAGGGACTCCGCAGCAGTGAGAGCCTCTCTCTTCTTCTCGTGCTCTCACTAGGGCTGGTGGTCCGGGGGTCTTACTCCTTGGAGGCCATGTGGGCTCCGCCACCCTGTTGCTGTAGCCAAACTCACTGTCATATCAGGAAACGTGCTTGACAAAGTGGTCGTCGAGGGCAATGCCAGCTCCAGCATCGAAGGTGAAAGAGTGGGTGTCGCTGTTGAAGTTGGAGGAGACGACCTGGTGCTCGGTGTAGCCCGGGATGCCCTTGAAGAGCCCTCTGAAGACTGCTTCACCACCTTCCTGATGTCATCCTATTTGGCAGGTTTTTCCAGATGGCAGGTCAGGCCCACAACTGACACGTTGGCAGTGGGGACACAAAAGGCCATGCCAGGGAGGTTCCCATTCAGCTCAGGGATGACCTTGCCCACAGGGCTTCCCTATCTTGTGGGAGAGTCTCACAAGGGTGTTTCTCATCCATGTCCCTAGTTTAGTTGAGACTAGGGCTTTCCATCTTCCCCTTCTCTCTCCGCACCCCCTACAACCTGCTCCACTTTAGGATGGAGCCGCAGGCTTCTGTGTAAATCTGTAGAACTGCTTGCTGAAGTTTACAGTTTGTTCCTCGACAGAGTGACCCATCACTCATAAGACCTGTCATCTGACCTCTGAGATTGTGAATGCTGTCCCATGGGATTAGAGATGCAGGGAGCTGACATCATGTTGGTCTTGATTTTGCTGTTTTGTGAGACCTGCGAATTGCTCAACTGCTTGAAACTCCTCACCTTCACTTGTTTCTGTGGACACAGATATTCTTTGGAGTACTATACAGTTCCAATTAGTAAAGCTTTCAGTATTCATTTTGCATCTCATCATTAAAGTTTATTCTTAGTAACTGATTTAAAATAATGAATTGTTTACATAACAACTACTGTTACATAACACACACACACACACACACACACACAGAGCTAAGGTCAGAATACCATGGAGGAAAAGAAGAATCTGGTGGTCAGTTCCCTTATATTCTTCTATTGACAAATTTTCTTGTTGGGACCTTCACTTATTTCATCAAAGGATTGTGGCTAATGATCTAATTTATTACTCAGAATCTTTTTATTTATTTGTTTTGGAGACAGGGTCTCACTCTGTTGCCCAGGCTAGAGTGCAGTGGTGTGATCATAGCTCACGGTAGCCTCCACCTTCTATGCTCAAGCAATCCTCCTGCCTCAGCCTCAGGAGTGGCTGGGACTACAGGCACACACCACCAAGCCCAGCTAATTTTTTTTTTTTTTTTCTGTAGAGACGGGGTTTCGTCATGTTGCCTAGGCTGGTCTTGAACTCCCGGGCTCAAGCAATCCTCCTGCCTCAGCCTCCCAAAGTGCTGGGATTACAGGTGTGAGCCACCACAGCCGGCCACACCACTCAGAATCTTAAGTCATTGTCAAATAATGGAAAGCATACAAATGAAACAGTAGTCCAATTCTAGAATTAATATAAAAAGAAAGCTCTAATATTCAAAGACCAAACAGATTTTACAGGATAAAACAACTGTCATTAAAAAGTAAAACTGGCAGGTGTGGTGGTGCACATCTGTAATCCCAGCACTCTGGGAGGCCGAGGCAGGAGCATTACTTGAGCCCAGGAGTTTGAGACCAGCCTGAGCAACATGGCAAGACCCCGTCTCTACAAAAAGTACAAAAATTAGCCAGGCATGGTGGCATGCTCCTGTAGTCACAGCTACTCAGGAGGCTGAGGTGGGAGGATCACTTGAGCTTGGGAGGAGGTTGCAGTGAGCTGAGATGGTGCCACTGCACTTTAGCCTGGGCAACAGAGCAAGACCCTGTCTCCAAAAAAAAAAGAAGCCATTTCTTCAGAATAGGATATCAAATATGTAAAGTAATAATTTGAGAAACATGAAAAAGCGTTATGTGTAAAGAAAATCAGAAGACTTAATCTGTATTAGTTTAATGTAAAAGCATGCACATATGTGAAACAAAGTAGAAGGGAACACTAAAAAAAATGGGTGTGATTGGGTCATGGGAGAATGTTTTTTACTTTTTGGTTGTAATGTTTGTGTGATACAAGAGGGACAGAAATTACTTTCGAAATGTACTTGTTAATTTTAGCAAAATCCTCGTGGAAATTATACTGCTAGTTTTAAAATAAAACACAAGCACTAAAATAATAAAGGTTATGTTTCATTTTTATTAACTTAGTTTTGCCATGGTTGAGACTGGATTTGCCTTAGTTCAATTTATCAAGCACTTAACTATGTGTTCCGCACATAATAATCATCTTAGCATAGAGGAACATGTCTCCTAATCCGCACAAGAGATACTATTTTCATCACTTCATAGAGGAGGTTAATAAACTTGCCTAGGTCCTAAGATCTTCAATTGATGAAGTTAGGATTTCAACCCAGAGCCAAGTAATGTAATGGCTGATGTTTTCCACAGAGAAAATGTAAGCCGAGATGATGCTCAAACTATAAATCTGGAACCTTAGGGGGACAAAAACGTATGGATGTCTCCTTCCCATTACTTTAGCATTTTAATTAGATTCCTGTGTCTCTGTCTTTGGAAATGCAAGCTGCTTGCAGTTCATCATAGCGAACTCACACAATTCATTTTATGAAACACAAACCTGTTCTCACAAACTCACTGTCATCTCTTTTTAATCTTTCTAACTGTGATAAAAATCATACTGCACTTTACCCTGTGTAACCTCCAATGATCTTTGACCAAAAGCCAAATCTTTTTTTTGTTGTGTTTGCTTTATGGACAGTTAGGTTCTACATAGGTACTTAAACATGAAAATTGAAATCATAGAGGCTGGGCACAGTAGCTCATGCCTGTAATCCCAGCACTTTGGAAGGCCGAGGTGGGCGGATCACCTGAGGTCAGGAGTTCGAGACCAGCCTGACTAACATGGTGAAACACCGTCTGTACTAAAAATACAAAAATTAGCTGGGCTGGTGGCCCGTGCCTGTAATCCCAGCTACTCCGGAGGCTGAGGCAGGAGAATCACCTGAATCTGTGAGGCGTTGGCTGGAGTGAGCCAGGATCGCGCCATTGCACTCCAGCCTGGGCAATAAGGGCAAAACTCTGTCTCAACAACAACAATAATAATAATAAATAAAAGAAAGAAATCACAGAAACTATACCAGAAAATAGGATACAAAACCAACAGTGAGGAGATTGAGAAAAGGAGGCAGATATGTAAAGAGGAAAAGGAAGGGGGCCCAAGTGAGGCCGGAAAAAGCGGGGAGAAGGAGGAGGCTCATTAGGTCAGAAGCAACCTGACGTCTTCTAAGTTCTGGCCAAGGGTAGATCAACAGATCCAGATTCCTGAGCTTTAAAATGTTATTCGGCCGCTTCATCACTTGTCCCCGACTTTGCAGCGAATCCGACGGTAACTTTAGTCTCCATTGCTTGGAGCAGCCACAGTGGACAATGGACGGCATATTCTGGGCAGCTGTTGCTGAACTCAAGGCAACTCTTACTGCCTTTCTCTTTTCGGGCTCAAGATTCCCTGCATTATTGCCCATAGGCATGTGTTTTACCCCATACTCCTTCTCCCTTTTATCTTGATTTTCGCGGTGCTGGGGAGTCTGCAGGGATTCCATGGCGACGGGCTCACTGGGACAGGGGCTGGGGTTGTGCGTCCCTGAGGCAAGGCAAATACAGAAAAGCGAATAGAGACAGAGGGCTAAGATTCCAAAGCACTGAAAGGTAGAAACTGCGTTAGAAGAGAGAGGGGAGCACAAACGCCCGGAGAGAGCGAGCCCTCGGGATACCATTGGCTATAGGCTGGCCTCCGAACAACTGGAAGGTCCAAGTCCTGAGCGTCTGGTTACCCGGGCAACCGCATGGTCTCGCGATACATACCTCGCGCCTGCGCATTGCCCCTGTAGCGGGGGTGGTGGGGTGGCCCGGTCCGGAGACTCCACCCCGGGGCCTAAACTGAAGTCTAAAAGATTGGGCCTCGTTGTGTCGTTTCCGGGTCGCGCGACGCTGTGGGCCGCTTTCCCCTCTCCGGAGTGACCTAACACAGGATAACGAAACCTGCACTGCTCCGAGCGCTTCCTCCCCGGCCCGTCGGGTCTGCGAGGCGAGGCCGGGAGGTGAGGCCGGGAGGTGAGGCCGGGAGGCGAGGCCGGGAGGCGAGGGCTCTGCGCACGCGCGGCGCAGGCGCACTGGGAGCCGGTGCTGTTGCCTTCAGTTGACCACGGATTCGCCATCGTGAGTTCCAGGTGGGCGCGCGGGGCCCACGTAGGGCAGGAGGCCAGCCCCGGGGGGATCGGGCCCGGGACTCTGCGGAATCTGGAGGCCGAAGCCCGCGCGCACGCAGGGTCTCTGCTGCTTCCCCAACGCCTGTTGCGTGGCCGCAGGACCCGCCGCCCTCCCGGTTAGGCCGCCCAGTCCCGGGCCGGGCGCGTGCACCCAGAGCTTCCGCGCTTCTAGTCCGGCTCCTCTGCTGGATTGCAGCGCCGGCTGGGCACCAGGAGTACAAAGCGAAAACCCCACGCCGGCCCTTCTGTTCTCCACGGTCTCCAAGGAGACACGGACAACAGAACAACACTTCCGTGTGCTAAATAGTAAAGCACCAAGGTACTCGATCCAGGGGCGGCGTGCAGTGGGGAGGTGAGCTTTGGGTCGGCCGTCGCCCCTCGGCTACCGGCGGGATCCAGAAACCGGGAGTCACCACCAATACCGTTCTCAACTTTACTCCCAGCTGGTCACTACTGTGTCGGGAGATTCTACCTTCTTTTCCGACTAACATGTATTTTTCTCCAGTCCTTTCTGCGGCGTCTCTAGTGCAGGCCACCGTCATTTCTAACCTGGACGACTCCAGGAGCGTCTTTGCTGCTCAAGGACTCTTCCTTTGCCCAGATCCACAAAGATCTATAACGTCTTTCTAATCACGACACCTCTGCTTTAGATGTTAAAGTTGCTTCACACTGGAAGGCTTGCAAAGGTCTTCATTATCTGGTCCTTACCCACCTTTCCTAGTTTCTCACCGCTTTCTCTAGCATCTCTGCCCCAGCCGCATTGAACTTATTTGAACTTTTTTTTTTTTTTTTTTTTTTTTTTTGAGACATAGCAGTCGCCCAGGCTGGAGTGCAGTGGCGCGATTCCGGCTCACTGCAACCTCCGCCTGCCGGGTTCAAGCGATTCTCCTGCCTCAGCCTCCCGAGTAGCTGGGAGTACAGGCGCGTGCCACCACGCCCGGCTAATTTTCGTATTTTTAGTAGAAACGGGTCACCATGTTGGTCAGGCTAGTCTTGATCTACTGACCTCAAGTGATCCGCCCGCCTGGGCTTCCCAAAGTGCTGGGATTACAGGCGTGAGCCACCTCGCCAGCCAACTTATTTCTTTTAATACTGAGATACCTTTCTTTACTCCATACTTCTTTTGGTAGGCATTGTTTAGATGTAGGTTAAGAGGTCCGGCAGGGCGCGGTGGCTCATGCCGGTAGTCCCAGCACTCTGGGAGGCCGAGGCGGGCGGATCACAAAGTCAGGAGATGGAGACCATCCTGGCCAACATGGTGAAACCCCGTCTCTACTAAAAATACAAGAATTAGCCGGGCGTGATGGCCCGTGCCTGTAGTCCCAGCTACTCGGGAGGCTGAGGCAGGAGAATCGCTTGAACCCTGGAGGCGGAGGATGCAGTGAGCCGAGATTGTGCCACTGCACTTCAGCCTGGCGACAGAATGAGACTCCGTCTCAAAAAAACAAAGAAAAAAACGGCAGTTCCTCTGTGAGGACTGCCTTTTCCCACCCCCCCTCAACTAAGCTAGGCCTCTGCTGGATGTTCCCTAAGCATACTGTTCCCTGACCTTCATGTGCATCAGGCTTTATTGTATAATTTCCTGCTAATATTTTTTCCTCGTGGACTCTAAGCTCACTGAGGTCTGTGAGAAAAAATACTTAATCTTTATGGCCTGGCACATCGTGGATAATCCATAAATATTTGTTGAAGAAAGGAAGGGGCCTGCGGCTGAGAGTGGGAGTGGTATTCCAGGCAGAGGGACTAATGTGTATAAAGACTTGCAGGTGGGAAAATGCTGGCCTCATTAAATAGTATGTTGTTCGGTGTTGAGGACTTGTGCTTCGTGGGGCCTAAGGAGAAAGAGGGCCTAAGTGGGAGATTGAGCTGGAGTGTGGAGGGCCTTTTATGTCACATTAGAGTTTAGGCGGGGCATGGTAGCTCATGCCCGCAATCCCAGTACTTTTGGGGAGGCCGAGGCTACGGGATCGCCTGAGCCTAGGAGTTGAAGACCAGCCCAGGCAACAAAGCAAGACCCTGTCTCTGTAGAATTTTTTTTTTTTTTAAGACGGAGTCTTACTCCATTGCCCAGGCTGGAGCACAGTGGTGCAATTACGGCTCATTGCAGCCTCCGCCTCCTGGGTTCAAGCAGTTCCCCTACCTCAGCCACCCACCTAAGTAGCCTGGATTACAGGTGTGCACCACCACTCCTGGCTAATTTTTGTATTTTTAGTAGAGACTGGGTTTCACCATATTTGCCAGGCTGGTCTCGAACTCCTGACCTCAAGTGATCTGTCCAGCTTGTCCTCCCAAAGTGCTGGGATTACAGGTGTGAGCCACCGTGCCCAGCCTATACAGAAAATTTAAAAATTAAAAAAATTTTCTGGGCTTGGTGGTATGCGCCTATAATCCCAGCTACTCAGCAGGAGGCTGAGGTGGGAGGATTGCTTGAACCCAGAAGTTCAAGGCTGCAGTGAGCCATGATCCAACGACTGCACTACTGCCAGGTGACAGGGCAAGACTGTCTAGTAAAAAGAGTTTGCCCTTGATCTACAGGCAGCAGAGGCCTCTTGAGACAGCTCTAAAGGGCCCTCAGCAAAGCCTATTTTTCTCTTTCTCTAAAGCTATAAAATCTTATCAGTCAGTACTTTGTTTCTGGATTATATTGCGTGAGATTATGCTTATCCAGACTACTTGGCTCTCTTAATCTCCCCAGCAGATTCTGCAGGTGGGAGAAGTTTATAGCCTGTTTTGTGATCCCTCCGGAGCATGATTTTAAGTATTTATTCTGTGGTGTTTGGATGCGGAGACATCATCTGACTTGCAGTTGGCAAGAGCTCTGCCCCATCCTATTTGTTTCACCCCTCTGTCACTTATTTCCCTCTTCCTGACCACTTTGAACCTGATGCCAGCCCCTCGCAGTCACTGCACTGCATCTGGATGAGCCACTTTTCTTCCTGATTTCCTGAGCTCTAGGGGAGCATAGAGATAATGGGGTCAGGGGGCACAGTGTGGCCACCGTGAAGGAAGCAGCTTAGGCCCCAGAAGTCTCCAGGAGTGGGCAGTACCGAGACGACCAGGGTGTGATCTCTCACCCTAAGGAGGTGAATTTGGCTTTTCTGTGGGAAGGTGTCTGGGAAGAATATCAGAGACCAATAGCGCTCAGGGGGCCCTTTCTTGGGGATGTCCAGTGTGGAAACACCCTGTCCTACACCAGTGGTTCCTGATTCCGGCTCTGAATCAGATTCACTAGGGCAACTTTTTTTTTTTTTTTGATATGGAGTCTTGCTGTCGCCCAGGCTAGAATGCAGTGGCGCGATCTCGACTCACTACAACCTCCGTCTCCCGGATTCAAGAGATTCTCCTGCCTCAGCCTCCGAGTAGCTGGGATTACAGGCAGGCACCACCATGCCTGGCTAATTTTTTTGTATTTTTTAGTAGAGACAGGATTTTGCCATATTGGCCAGGCTGGTCTCGAACTCCTGACCTTATGATCCGCCCGCCTTGGGCTCCCAGTTTGCTTTGGTTACTGGCGTGAGCCACTGCACCCGGCCTAGGGCAGCTTTTTATAAGCACAGATGCCCAGGCCTTATTATTGAAGATTCCAATTCAGTAGATCTGGGTTGAGGACCAAGCATCTGCATGTTTTAAGAAGCCACAGGTTATTTTTGAGGTGTAGCAAGGATTGAAAGAACAGAAAACTTGGATTTGGAAAACTAGTTGTGACTTTAGGAAAACTAGTTGTGACTTTAGGCAGTGAGTCAGTTTTTCCTAATGCACACATTGGGGAATTCTTTAGGAATGCTGTGAGAAGCAAATAATACATGGAGAGAGTGCTTTATACAGCGATACACTGCACAGACACACTTGCCTTCAACATCAGCTGCCAGCCTAGTAAGTGGTAGTATAAATGCAAAGGATATAACTTCCTTTAGTTTTGCCAGGTGGGTCCCTGTGATTCTAGCTGAGACCCAGGAAGGAAGGGAAGAAAACTGAGGGAAGAGAAGGGAGTGTGTAGTTGCCTATGGGAAGGATAAAAGGATATGCCCTCCGGACCAATAGTTTATAACATTTTCCCCATTAAGCATCCTTCTACTCATTTTTCCTCAATGGATTAGTATCTTTAAATTTCATTACATTTCCCTAGTCTTCATGGAATTGCCAGCCAGAGAAGTCAGCTCGGGGTCACCCTAAAAAGGAGGACTGGCCGGGAGTGGTGGTTCGTACCTGTAATCCCAGCACTCTGGGAAGCTGAGGTGGGTGAATCACCTGAGGTCAGGAGTTCGAGACCAGCCTGGCCAACATGGTGAAACCCCATCTCTACTAAAAATACAAAAATTAGCCAGGCGTGGTGTTGGGCACCTATAATCCCAGCTACTCCGGAGGCTGTGGCAGGAGAATTGCTTGAATCTGGGAGGCAGAGGTTGCAATAAGCTGAGATCATGCCATTGCACTCCAGCCTGGGCAACAAGAGCGAAACTCCGTCTCAAAAAACAAGAAAAAAAAGGAGTGTATGCCTGCATATGTATCAAATGCTGTAGGAAGGATATTCAAGAAATTTAGGGCCCTGGGAGGTGGGGAGACTTACAAAAGTGGACATGGCAGTGTTATTTGAAGTTTTAATCATGAGATGACTGTTCAGTTCTTTAAAATATCACACCTGATTGGTTGTGAATGGCAGAGGCCACCGGAGTATTTGCAGATTGGGAGCTCTACGTGGGTGGACATCGGGTCTTGCTTACTGTGAGCCCCAGGACCTAGAACACCACTTGCACACTGGAGGTGCTCAGATCTTTTTTTTTTTTTTTTTTCAGACAGGGTCAGATGTGTTACTGGGCTGGAGTGTGGTGGCACAATCACGCTCACTGCATCCTTGACCTCCTGGGGTCAAGTGATCTTCCCACCTCAGCCTCCCGAGTAGCTGGGACTACAGGTGCGCCTCACACTTAGCTCATTTATGTATTTTTTGTAGAGGGTTTCTCCATGTTGCTCAGAGTGGTCTTGAACTCATGGGCTGAAGTGATCTGTCCACCGCAGCCTCCCAGAATTCTGACACTGAAGGCGTGAGCCAGTGTGCCAGGCCTAGAATATTTGTTGAGTGAATGAATGGAAGCCCAACTAGATAGCATTTTGGAAAACAGTAACAAGTTATAAGATTAATACCATACAGTCACTAGAAGGTTAATTATGAACAAGTAGAAACAGAATATTTTTAATAAATGAAATAGACAAATGGAATTGTACTATGATTGCAATAATTAAAACTTTCACATATTGCTTGTATAGGAATAAAGACAAAGTCATATAAAAAAATGGGGAAAATTAAACACTACTCACCCATAGTCCTGAGTATTTTAAAGAGCCTTCGTAGAGCATTCAAAATGGGGTAAGAAAAATGGGGAAAAATAAAATTACTTAATCTTTAAAAGGAAGACAAGTGTATGCTCACCTAATTGGACTTATATAATCAGGCTTGCTCTAGCTTATCCAGAATCAGAGTACAGGCCGGGCGCAGTGGCTCATGCCTGTAATCCCAGCACTTTGGGAGGCTGAGGTGGGTGGATCACCTGAGGTCAGGAGTTTGAGACCAGCCTGGGCAACATGGTGAAACCCTGTCTCTACTGAAAAAAAAATAGAAACATTAGCTGGGCTTGGTGGTGGGCGCCTGAAATCCCAGCTACTCGGGAGGCTGAGGCAGGAGAATCGCTTGAACCCAGGAGTGGAGGTTGCAGTGAGCTGAGATTGTGCCACTGCACTCCAGCCTGGGCAACAAGAGTGAAATTCTGTCTCAAAAAATAAATAAATAAATAAATAAGAATCAGAGAGTACAGTCAAGATATTCTTAAGTCATGCAGTTGTCGCTAACATGAATTTTTTCTGTTGTCATTTTGCTTCTTGGAAGGATTTTCAAAATGGCTGCAGCTCCTCAAGCACCGGGGCGGGGATCTCTCCGTAAGACGAGACCTCTGGTTGTGAAGACGTCCTTGAACAACCCATACATCATCCGCTGGAGCGCTCTGGAGAGCGAGGATATGCACTTCATCCTACACACGCTTGAGGACAGGCTTAAAGCTATTGGACTTCAGAAGATTGAAGATAAGAAGAAAAAGAACAAAACACCTTTTCTGAAAAAAGAAAGCAGAGAGAAATGCAGCATTGCTGTTGATATTAGTGAGAATCTGAAGGAGAAGAAAACAGATGGTAAGCAGCAAGTGTCAGGGTGGACGCCTGCACACGTCAGGAAGCAGCTTGCCATTGGCGTTAACGAAGTTACCAGAGCCCTGGAAAGGAGTGAACTGCTGTTAGTTCTGGTGTGTAAATCAGTCAAGCCTGCCATGATCACCTCACACTTGATTCAGTTAAGCCTAAGCAGAAGTGTCCCTGCCTGTCAGGTCCCCCGGCTCAGTGAGAGAATCGCCCCCGTCATTGGCTTAAAATGTGTTCTAGCCTTGGGGTTCAAAAAGAACACCACTGACTTTGTGGACGAAGTAAGAGCCATCATCCCCAGAGTCCCCAGTTTAAGTGTACCATGGCTTCAAGATAGAATTGAAGATTCTGGGGAAAATTTAGAGACTGAACCTCTGGAAAGCCAAGACAGAGAGCTTTTGGACACTTCATTTGAAGATCTGTCAAAACCTAAGAGAAAGCTTGCTGACGGTCGGCAGGCTTCTGTAACATTACAACCCCTTAAAATAAAGAAACTGATTCCAAACCCTAATAAGATAAGGAAACCACCCAAAAGTAAAAAAGCTACTCCAAAGTAATCTTGCATAAACTTGTCATGTCATACAGTTTGTGAAAGGACACCTTGTAAAGAAGCCTTGAAACTAATAAAATGAGTTATACTTACATAGATTCATAGGGTCCTGTTTGGTAATATTCAAATGTGTAAGACTCTTTGTAACTATGGCACAGATATACTAAGTGCAGGAAATATTCAAAATTAGGAATATCCAAACAGACGTTAATTGAAACTAATGTTCATGCGTGTGTAAATTGACTTTTTCTTTTTTTTTTTTGAGACAGTTTCACTCTTGTTGTCCAGGCTGGAGTGCAATGGTGCAGTCTCAGCTCACTGCAACCTCCTCCTCCCGGGTTCAAGCAATTCTCCTGCCTCAGCTTCCCAAGTATCTGGGACTACAGGTGCGCACCACCATGCCTAGCTAAGTTTTGTATTTTTAGTAGACATGGGGTTTTACCATGTTGGCCAGGATGGTTTCCGTCTCTTGACCTCGTGATTTGCCCACGTCAGCCTCCCAAAGTGCTAGGATTACAGCTGCGAGCCACCGTGCCTGGCCTTTTTTTTTTTTTTTTTTTTTTTTGAGACAGAGTTTCGCTCTGTCGCCAAGGCAGGAGTGCAGCGGCACAATCTCAGCTCACTGCACCCTCCACCACCCAGATTCAACGATTCTCCTGTCTCAGCCGCCTGAGTAGCTAAGATTACAGGTGCCCACCACCACACCCAGCTCATTGTTTTGTATTTTTAGTAGAGATGGGGTTTCACCATGTTGGTCAGGCTGGTCTCGAACTGACCTCGTGATCCACCTGCCTTGTCCTCCCAAAGTGCTGGGATTACAGGCGTGAGCAGCCGCGTCCAGCCTAAATTGACTTTTTCAAAGGCTGGTAGAGTGCATGTGAGCAAGAATATCTGTGTCCTACAACGCTTAGCATTTTCCCATCAAACCTGGAAAATGTACCACGGTAAATGTTGTAGTCAGTGAGGTAGATGGAACTGAATTGGGGAAGCATTATCAGTTTTAAAGGAAAGATCCCAAATGCCAAGCAATCCACTGTCTTCAGAAGCAACACATCATTTTTCACTTCATGTCAATTTGACTTTTAGGTAGGAATAGACATAAGCTTGGGAGAAAGACAATATTTAGAGAAAAAATATCAAAAATATAGAAAAAGTCAGATAAGGTTATTTTGACGGTACAGTTCACCCCCATTACGTGATTCACTTACCTCCTTGGAAATCTAACGTATAAAAGGTATGATGGTAATTGGATGAAATGTGGCCAAAAGATTAAAAAAACTGAGGAGCTTGGGTTCTCAGAGGTGGGTGTGTGACAAGAGTCCTTCAGGTTAGGAGATGGAGCATAACCGATGCTCTGTTAGAGCGTCTGCTGTTTACAGTGTGTATGGAAAAGTTACTTTCTATAATTTAGAAGGAAGGTATTTACTAAAGATTTTTCCAGCTGAAAGTCTGGCTGACTCATGGATTATGCCACCTCTCGATTTAAATTTTACTTAGTGCCATCTTGGCCAAAAAGAAGAAAAAAAGATAGCTTACTGAATAGAACATTTTCATTATAGACAAAGTACAGTACAATGCAGTTTTAAATCTACAAGAAACTATTGCATTTCAATTTAGTTTTAATAGCTACTTCATAAGCAGTTTAATTCTCGAAAATGTTAATTAGTAATCTGCTTCAATTATGGAGGCAAATGTAATTATTATTCTATTTAAAAGTGGTTAATAATTTGATTACAAATTATGTAAATGACTCTTTAAAGGAGCAGTGTAACTGTCACCATGAGGTAAGCTCATGACAAAGTTTCCAACTGGCAATGCTGCAGTTATTTATTTTACTTTCGAGATAGAGTCTCACTCTGCTGCCCAGGCTGGAGTGCAGTGGTGTGATCCCGGCTCACTGCAACCCCGCCTCCTGGGTTCAAGCGATTCTCCTGCCTCAGCCTCCCGAATAGCTGGGATTACAGGTGCACACCACCGTGCCCAGCTAGTTTTTGTAATTTTAGTAGAGATAGGGCTTCACCATGTTGGCCAGGCTGGTCTCAGACTCCTGACCTCAAGTGATCTGCTCACCTCGGCCTCCCAAAGTGCAGGGATTACAGGTGTGAGCCACCGTGCCTGGCTGATTCTGCAATTATTTGAAAACCTACTTTGTATAGACTTTGTGGCATGAAAATGAGTGGGAAGTAAAGTCCTAAATTAGAGCCTTGACTCCAGGTTAAGTAAAAATCTCATTTACTTAATGCTGGTATCTCAAACCCTGTTCCAGTGAATGAGGAATATTTTGTTTCTTGAAGCCTTTCTCCTGTTAAGAAAGAACGCTAATGCAATTAGGGTGGAACCATCTGAAATTCCAAGTCTTCCATTATCTCCAAGAAAGGTCCTAATTATGCACTACTGTGGGGCCCAGTCGCCCTCTGGTGGTAGTCTCAGGGATGTCACAGCTGTGGGTTGGTCTTTAGAATCACGGCAACCTATAGAAAGGAGAGTTCCAACTCCTTCGTAGTGACCAAGGTCAACAAACTTTCTGTAAAAGACCAGAGAGTGAATATCTTAGGCTTTGCAGGCCACACAATCTGTCACAACAACCCAACTCAGCTTTGTAGTGTGAAGCAGCCATAGGCAATATGTAAATGAAAGTGGCTGTGGCCAAGAGTGGTGGCTCATGTCTGTAATCCCAGTACTTTGGGAGGCCAAGGCAGAAGGATCACTTGAGGCCAGGGGTTAAAGACCAGCCCAGGAAACATAGCAAGACCTTGTCTCTACAAAAAATGAAAAACTTAGCCAGGCGTGGTGGTATGCACGCCCAGCTAGTTCTTTTTCTTCAAAAAGACGCTGAAGCAGGAGGATCATTTTAACCCAGGAGTATGGGGCTGCAGTGAGCTGTGACTGTGCCACTGTATTCTAGCCTGGACAATAGAGTGAGACCCTGTCCTAAAAAAAAAAAAAAAAAAAGTATGGCTATGTTCCAATAAAACCTTATTGAGGGACACTGGAATTTGAATTTTGTGTAATTTGCACATGTCACAAAATGATGTCATTTTTTGGCTTTTTCTCCTCAACCATTCCAGAAAATAAAAACATTCTTAGCCTGTGGGCTACACAAAAATAAGCAATGGGCTGGATTTAGCCCACAGGCCATAGTTTGGTGGCCCCTGCCTGGGATAAGATATGATTGGTTTCACTGGTCTCATAACTTGAAGGAAATGCCATCATGTCTAAAACAATTAACTTCTGCACTGAACTTCCTAGGCACTGGCACAGTGAAGGCAGGGGAAAGTATCTACTTTTGTTTTTTGAGACGGAGTCTTGCACTGTCACCCAGGCTGGAGTGCAGTGGCATGATCTTGGCTCTCACTGCAACTTCCGCCTCCTGGGTTCAAGTGATTCTCCTGCCTCAGCCTCCTGGCAGCTGGGATTACAGGCACCCGCCACCACGCCCAGCTAGTTCTTTTTGAATTTTTAGTAGAGACGGGGTTTCACCATGTTGGCCAGGCTGGTCTCGAACCCCTGACCTCAAATGTTTCGCCCGCCTTGGCCTCCCAAAGTGCTGGGATTACAGGCGTGAGCCACCACACCCAGCCAAGGCATCTACTTTGTGGTATCTGAGTTGAGGCCAGGCTACGTGGCCTCGGTTAGCATCTTATTTTTCCCGCGGATTACTGGCAATATAAACACACATCTGTATGCCATGAAAGTTTTTCAAATCCTAGATTAAAAACACCATCAGTAACAAAATTATGAATACTTATTTACAAATAAGACATTTTCCATTAGCATGACACATGACAGTTTTCATGATAAAATCAGCATAGAGGAGTATGTGCAATTTTGCATAAGTAATAAAAACATTCAAACTATCAATGCCCTGATAGCACGAATAAGTTCCACCAGGCATCTCTTTTGACTTTACAGTTTTTATTTCCTTTTCTTCATATATCCTTGATGTTGCTGAGAAGAAACTGAACTTTGCACAACAGCAGAAAAGTCTAGTTAGTCGCGGGTACAGGCTCTTTCTATTTTTTTTTTTGAGACGGAGTCTCAGGCTCTGTCACCCAGGCTGGAGTGCAGTGGCTCAATCTCGGCTCACTGCAACCTAGCCTCTCAGGTTCAAGTGATTCTCCTGCCTCAGCCTCCCAAGTAGCTGGGACTACAGGCACACGCCACCATGCCCGGCTAATTTTTGTATTTTTAGTAGAGACGGGGTTTCACCATGTTGGCCAGGATGGTTTCGATCTCCTGACCTCATGATCTGCCCACCTTGGCCTCCCAAAGTGCTGGGATTACAGGCGTGAGCCACCACGCCCGGCCGCAGGCTCTTACAGAGATCACAGTGAGTGCTTGCACAAAACTCTGCTTTTGAAGCAATCCACTGACCTGGTAAAGATCAAAGTACAAACTTAAATGTTTATTGATTCGGCAACTCTGCTTATGGAGAAATACATGTACTAGTCACCAGTATATTTTAATATTGCTCTGCACTTAAATCACCACCACCTGTCACTGAGCTACAGAAGTGTTGATTCCATAAATGTTCCCAGTGATACCATGTAAGGTGATACCAGTAAAAAAATTTCCAAATGGATCTTTTGTTCTGTTACATGGACAAATGTACCATCACTTAAGAAACAGGAATGCAGCAATTTATCTCCACACAATAGCAAAGATTTTCTTACATGACTCTGTAACTTCTACTTAGTCCATAGAAAAACAGTCCCTTTTCTAAGGGTGAAAAAATACCTCTTCAAGAGACAGGCAAAAATTTGAAAATTACAAGAATGTGCTCTTTGTAGCCTTCCATCCCTCCCACAAATAGGTCAACAGTGAAAAAAGGATGAAGTTTAACATTCTAGCTAGAAACGTACAAATGTCACGTGGACTTTTGTCATCTTTTCTGATTATCGACTACTTCAATTTCACTTGAGTTGTGCTTTTATTCTTCTTTGGAATGGCAGTTCCAGAAATCATTAAATATTAACAAATGATGATGTCAGAGTTCTAGAAATAAAAATATCCATCTATTGTAGTACTAGTCCAACCTGAAGGGAGGGAAGAAATGGAATAGTAAGAAAAATTAGATTGCAACGTAGTACAACAGATCTGTCTTTCTAAAAGCTGTCTTAAGGCTCGGCTCACACCTATAATCCCGGCACTTTGGGAGGCCAAGGCAGGCGGATCACCTGAGGTCAGGAGTTTGAGACCAGCCTGGCCAACATGGTCAAACCCCATCTCTACTAAAAATAAAAAAATTAGCCAGGCGTGGTGGTGGATGCAATCCCAGCTACTCCGGAGGCTGAGGCAGGAGAATCACTTGAACCTGGGAGGCGGAGGTTGCAGTGAGCTGAGATCATGCCATTGCACTCCAGCCTGGGGGACAGAGCGAGACTTCATCTCAAAAAAAAAAATAAATAAATAAATAAATAAAATAAACAAAAAATAAAGCTGTCTTAAGTCTAAGTGAAGCAAGTATGAAATTGTCTAGGTACATTTGTTGAGTTTACAAGGGCTATATCCATTTCACTTACCTTTTCAGAATCTGTACCTGGACACCTCCAATTGTACAGGTAATACTGCAAATTGCCATCTCCTATACCAAACTTGAGTTTTTCCAAGAATGTCTTATTTTCCATCAAATCCAGTGCATTGAATACATCAAATCCTTTCTGCCAATTTAAAAATGATTTAAAATTTAAAACAAAGGACTAGTGTTTTCTGTATTACGTATCTCAGTGTAACAATTCTTCTACTAATAGCTCGAATATGCATTTCTAATAGGATTTAATGTCCGTGATATATAGCATAGGTTAAGAATTCAGGGCCGGATGCTGTGGCTCATGCCTGTAATCCCAGCACTTTGGTAGGCTGAGGTGGGTGGATCACTTGAGGTCAGGAGTTCGAGACCAGCCTGACCAACATGGCGAAACCCCATCTCTACTAAAAATAACAAAAATAAGCCAGATGTGGTGGCGCGCACCTGCAGTCCCAGCTACTCAGGAGGCTGAGGCAGGAGAACTGCTTAAGCCTGGGAGGTAGAGGTGGCAGTGAGCCGAGATTGTGCCACTGCACTCCAGCCTGAGCGACAGAGTGAGACTTTTTTTTTTCTTTCTTTAAAAAGAGGAAGAATTCAGTTGAAAATTGTCTTATAAAACTAGCAGTGTGGCTGGATGTGGTGGCTCACGCCTGTAATCCCAGCACTTTGGGAGGCCGAGGTGGGAGGCTCACTGGAGCCCAGGAATTTGAAACCAGCCTGGGCATAGGCTATAGGTATAGGTGTAGGTGTAGGTGTAGGTACAGGACATTGTCTCTACAAAAATAAAAAGATTGTCTCGGCGTGGTGGTGTGTGCCTGTGGACCCAGTTACACAGGAGGCTGAGGCAGGATTGCATAAGCCCAAGAGGTCGAGGCTGCAGTGAGCTGTGATTGTGCCAGTGCACTTAAACCTGAGCAACAGAGTGAGCGCCTGTCTCAAAAAACAAACAAAAAACTATAGTGAATCCAATGAAGTCAGCATGAAAATTCAGAAATGCTGAATCCCAAAAATGTTAAAAATGTAGTATGATGGCTGTCACTGGCATAAAATTACTTGTGAAGATTTCAGAAAATATTTTATTTATGTTTTATTTATTTATTTTTAAATTTTTTTGAGATGGAGTCTCACTCTGTCATCCAGGCTGGAATGCAGCGGCATGATCTCGGCTCACTGCAACCTCCACCTCCCAGATTTAAGCAATTCTCCTGCCTCAGACTTCCTAGTAGCTGGCATTACAGGTGTGCACCTCCATGCCCAGCTAATTTCTTTGTATTTTTAGTAGAGACCGGGTTTCACCATGTTGGCCAGGCTGGTCTTGAACTCCGACCTCAAGTGATCCATCTGCCTTGGCCTTCCAAAGTGCTGGGATTACAGGCATGAGCCACTGCACCCAGCCTCGTTCTTGTTTTAGAAGGGAACAGTTGTCAAGATGGTTTCATCTCCAGGATTATTAATTATTAGCCTTTCTAAGTCCTACCTTGGCTGAAGCTACTGCCCAGGGACCAAAGTTGTAAAGACTTTAAATAGTATGCAGGCCGGGCGTGGTGGCTCACGCCTGTAATCCCCGCACTTTGGGAGGCCGCGGCAGGTGGATCACCTGAGGTCAGGAGTTCGAGACCAGCCGGGTCAATATGATGAAACCCTGTCTCTACTAAAAATACAAAAATTAGCCAGGTGTGGTGGCACACGCCTATAGTCCCAGCTACTCAGGAGGCTGAGACAAGAGAATCACTTGAACATGGGAAGCAGAGGTTGCAGTGAGCCGAGACTGTGCCACTGCACTCCAGCCTGGGTAACACAGCAAGACTCATCTCAAAAAAAAAAAAAAAAAAAAGTATAAAAAAATAGTATGTTTGCTTTGGGCTGATAATGGGAAATATATTTATGTAAAATTTTAATGGTAAAAAATTAAATTTCTTTAAAATGTCATACAATAATACTATGCAAAATGTGATATAGAAGAAGCACTTTTTATTTTTATTTCTCAGGGTTTTTACCTTAAATAACTAATTACTGGCCATATTTGGGAAGTGTTGAAAAAAGGCAGACAATCTGAGGATGATGTTGACTTGGGGATCCAAAGGCACAGGTAAGAGATTTTTATTTTATTTTATTTTAATTAATTAATTAATTTGAGACAGGGTCTCACTCTGTTGCCCAGGCTGGAATGCAATGGTGCAATCTCAGCTCACTGCAACCGCCAACTCCCAGGTTCAAGTAATCCTCTTGCCTCAGCCTCCCGAGTAGCTGGGATTACAGGTGTGTGCTATCACACCCTGCTAATTTTTGTATTTTTAGTAGAGACAGGGTTTCACCATGTAGACTGGCTACAATTAAATTTTGAATTTAATTCCTTTAATTTTAAAATTCAGAGACTATTTGGTTGAATAAAAAAATTGCTGCTAGTTATTCACTCAACAAAAATATTCACTCATGTATTAATATTTTCCTTATATTACTTCCTAAGATATGGGCTTTATATATATATATATATATATATATATTTTTTTTTTTTTTTTTGAGACAGTTTCTGTCACCCAGGCTGGAGTGCAGTGGTGCAATCTCAGCTCCATTGCAACCTCTGCCTCCCAGGTTCAAGCAATTCTCCTGCCTCAGCCTCCGGAGTAGCTGGGATTACAGGCACACACCATGAAGCCTGGCTAACTTTTGTATTTTTAGTAGAGACGAGGTTTCACCATATTAACCAGGCTGGTCTTAAACTCCTAACCTCAGGTGATCCACCCATCTCGGCCTCCCAAAGTGTTGGGATTACAAGCCTGAGCCACCATGCCCAGCCTTACATATTCTTATATAAGGATTAAACATTTATAATTTGTACATTTTGTCTTTTTTGTTAAACTGCCATAAAATTAATGATGAAAATAGCCTCTAAAGTTTCAAAAGAAACTCTTATCAAAATTCTTCCTTTGACTGATGATCAATAGTTTTTTTAAAATCTCACATAAATTCCACCTGTGTGGAAGAAAACACAGTACGATGTCTTCTATAGTTTGGCACAGACATTTGGAGAACCAAACGGCGTGAACAGGAAGGAGTGGCTTACCGATTTAGCCAGGATGAGCGCGTCGCTCATGAGGTCCAGCAGGGGCGTCTCTGTGTGGATGTTGTAGAATGAGTAGGCGGCTTTGAGGCTCTTGTGAGCAGGGTGGTGCATCACCGTGGAGGGGAGCGTATAGAAGCTCAGGAAATCAGTCAGTTTACCGTTGGGGCTCTAGGAGCAAAGGTGCTGTCAGGCAGAGATCTCCTTGAACCAATTGCATACGTGCATTTCCACTAACTCTGTTCTCTCCCTTGCCCCAGAGAACGAAAAGCCGTAAGTCACACTTCTTTCTCGGCAGTCCAATTTGGGGCCCCTTATATTGTGCTGTGTAGAGGCCAAGAAGGGCCTGGAGTTGGGACTTCAGCCTAAGTGCCCATTGGTGATTTGCACAAAGTTCTTAGGAAGCAGAATGTCATGCCTGTAATCCCAGCACTTTGGGAGGATGAGGTGGGTGGATCATGAGGTCAGGAGTTCGAGACCAGCCTGACCAACATGGTGAAACCCCATCTCTACTAAAGATATGAAAACTTAGCCAGGTGTGGTGGCGCATACCTGTAATCCCAGCTACATGGGAGGCTGAGGCTGGAGAATCGCTTGAACCCCAGAGGCGGAGGTTGCAGTGAGCCAAGATTGTGTCACTGCACTCCAGCCTGGGCGACAGGATGAGACTCAAAAAAAAAAAAAAGAAAGATAGAAGCAGAATGTCCTAAAAGGAAAACTTCCCCTCAGGCTGACAAATGAGTCAATTCTTTAGACTAAGGGAACAGTGATAAAGCAGATTAATTGTTTTTGCAGAAATAAAAGCTTTAAGGATTAGAGGGCTGCCTTCTCCAACTAAAAGATACGGTGTACTATCTCACACTGTCTTAGCACACAGAAAGAATTATATCAGGCCTAAGTAAGGTTGGGTAGAGTCTGGAAGCTGTTTGGAAGAGTTCTCAAGCTTGTGAAAGGTCTTACTACTGCACCAAAATATACACATGTGAACAACTGGAGAATTTTGCAGCTATCAAAAATAAGGGATACAATGGATGACATTCATTTCATCATCACTGGCAAAGCTTCCAATACAAGAAATTAGCCAGTATTGTTCGGGTTGTTGTAATTAGCTGTGGTGGCCTGGCTGACTTTTAGAATATGATGTGTTTAAATTGTGTGGCTGAAGAGGCTGGACCACACACATGCCACTGCTAGTATTTCTTTCAGCAGAAAAGGAATTCCAGAAGGATGTATGCTTTGGTTTTCAAAGGCTTCCGAGTCATTAGACCTTTCTTCAGCCAGCAAGAAACTAAAGGGGTTAATCTACAGTGATTCCCTACTGCTCTATATTAGCAGCTCAGAATTGGAGATGAATTCAACCTTCAGGTTTAATAAGGATTTTAGATTCTTCTAAGAATTTCTCATATCCATCTCATACGCTGAATTACTGCAGGCACCTGCACAACCTGATTAGGTTCCCCACCCCATTTTCATCATCTGCTTTCAGAAAGCTACTTCTTCACATTCATATTGCTGGTAACATTACTGTTTCCTCTCTTGCTGTTAAAATGACCAGAGAATCACCAACTGCTGGGGAAGAGTGGGACGATCTTTCCATTGTCCCTCACACCCAATCAATTGTAAAGACTGATAAAAAACAAAACAAAACAAAACAAACCCACTCACAACAAAACCCACCATGGCACCGTCTAGGTGGCTTATAAGCAACTTCTAACAACTTTCAAGGAACAAGTAATCCCTATTATTACATACACTGTTCCAGAGAAAAGAGAGGACAAGCTGTTCAGCTCATTCTAACTTTGGTATCAAGACAGGACAAGGACAGGGTAAGAAGGGGAAATTAATGGCCAACCTCAGTAGTGAGTATAGAAGATCCTAAGTAAAATATTAGCAAACTAGGGCTGGGCACGGTGGCTCACGCCTGTAATCTCAGCACTTGGGGAGGCCAAGGCGGGTGGATTTTCTGAGCTCAGAAGTTCAAGACCAGCCTGGCCAACGTAGTGAAACCCCATCTCTACTAAAATACAAAACATTACCAGGGTGTGGTGGCATGCACCTGTAGTTCCAGCTACACAGGAGGCTGAGGCACAAGAATTGCTTGAACCCAAGAGGCGGAGGTTGCAGTGAGCAAAGATTGCACCATTGCACTCCAGCCTGGGTGACAGAGCAAGACACTGTCTCCAAAAAAAATTGAAGAAAAATTGGGAAACTAAATCTAAAAACAGAGGTAGTCTCACACAAATGGAAACCAAAAGAATGTGTCACTAGCAGACATACCCTGAGACTGGCTAAAGGAATTTCTTCAAATAGAAAGGAAATAATAAAAGAAGGAATCTTGAAGCATCAGGAAGGAGGGAAGAATAATAGAAAGAGTAGAAATTTGGGCTACATATAATAAATTATGCTTCTCCTCAAGCATCATTATTAATCAGTGTTACAAATCATACTTGATGATTAAAACAAAAATCATAATACTGTCTGATATTTAAGACAACAATATTTAAAAATGAAAAAGGTAAAGTGACCTAAATAAAAGGTGACTCAAAGTAATAAATGTTGTTACCAATCGACTATAAGTCACATATATATATTGTAATACTCACATCAACCATCATAAAAACTATACAAATACACCCAAAGGTACTATAAATAAAACAGTATCCTAAAATATATTCAAGTAATCCACAGCAAGGCAAGAAAAAAGAAACAGAGGAACAAGAACCAGAAGAAACATAAAAGAAACCAAATAATCAAATGGTAGACTTAAGCTCTACCATACCAATAATCACCTTTTATGTAAGTGGTCTAAATACACCAATCAAAAGAAAGATCAGTAGTGTGGGTAAAGAAACAGGACCCAGCTATAGGCTGTTTCCAAGAAACTCACTTCAAATTCAATAACATGAATAGTTTGAAAGTAAAAGGATGGAAAAAGTCCAAACAATTTTTAAAAGCAGGTCTGGTCATAGTAATATACAATAAAGTATACTCCAGAGCAAGGAAAATTATTAGAAAGAGAGGTATTACATTATGATAAAAAGATCAATCCACTAGGGAGACATAAAGACCCTAATATACATGTGAGTATCAAACAAGAGGGCCAAAAGAAATCAAGAAAAACTGACAGTGTTGGAAGGAGAAATAGACAAATCCACAGTTACAGCTGGGGACTTCCATGCCCCTCTCATCAAGTGATAGAACTGCTAGACAGAAAATCAGCATGGAAATAGAAGAGCTGAATAACTCAATTAATCAACATGATCCAATTGGCATACAAAGAACACTCCACACAACAGTAGTGGTATACACGTTTCATGCACCCATGGAATATCCATCAAGACAGTCCATATCCCGAGTAATAAAACAAACCTCAAGAGCCTTAAAATAATCAAAACCATACAGTGTGTGTTCTTTAACCATAACTGAATCAAACTAGAAATCTGTAATAGGGAGACAACAGAAAATCTCTAAACACGGCAAAATTGAACAGCACAATTCTAAGTAGGGGTGGGCTAAAGAGGAAGCCTCAAACGAAACCAAAAAGTACATAGACGTGAATGACAACGAAGATACAACATACCAAAATATGTCAGAAATAGCTAAAGCAGTACAGAGAGGGAAATTGATAGAACTAAATGCTTACTAGTAACAGGGAAAGGTCTCAAGTCAGTAAGTTCCTCCCTCAAGGAACTAGAAAAGAAGAGCAAAATAAACCCAAAGCAAGCAGACAGAAGGAAACAATAAACACAAGGGTAGAAATCAATGACACTGAAAATAGGAAAACAACAGGGAATATCCAACAAAAGTCTGGTTCTCTGGGAAACAAATCAATAAAATGATACAAGTCTACCAATATGGACAAAAATAAAGAAAGAGAAGACATGAATCACCAATATCTGGTATGAAACAAGAGATATCAGTACAGATCCCACAGCCACTAAAAGGATAACAAGGGAATAAAATGAACAACATTAATTACACTCATACATTCAACAATTTAGAAGAAATGGATGAACTCCTCAAAAACTATTAAAACTCAACCAAGATGAAATAGATCATCTGAACAGTGCTATAACCATTAAAGACATTTAGTCCATTATTTAAAAACTCCCAAAAAAGAAACAGCTAAGCTCAGATCATTTCAACTGGAGAATTCTAACAAACATTTAAAGAATTAACACCAATTCTCAATTTCTTCTAGAAAATAGAAGAGGAAATAATACTTCCCAACTCCTATTATGAGACCAGTATTATCTTGATATCTAAACCAGACAGACATTACAAAAAAGGCACTCCAGAGAGATATCTCTCATGAACTCAACAAATACTCAGCAAAATATTAGCAATCAATACAACAATGTATAAAAATAATTATACACCCTGACCAAGTGGATATTTTCTAGGAATCTAAGAGTGACCCAACATTTGAAAATCAATCAATGTAATCTAACATATCAACAGATTAAAGGAGAAAAATCATATGATTACATCTATTGAAGCAGAAGCAGCATTGGAAAAAATCCAATGCCCATTCATAAGAACTCTCAGCAAGTTAGAAATAGAGGAGAATGACCTCAAATTGATTAGGAGCACCCACAGAAAAACCTACAGCTAACATCATACTTCATGGTGAAAGAATAAATGCTTTTCTCCCACCATCAAGAACACGATGAGGATGTCAACCTTCCCCACTCTTTCTCAACAAAGCACTGGAAGATCTAGGTCCTGCATTAACGCAAGACCAATAAATAAAGGCATCGAGATTGGAAAGGAAGCAATAAAGCTGTCCCTATTTGCAGATGACACATTGTCTATGTAGAAATCACAAGGAATCTACACACAAACTCCTGGAACCAGTAAGTGATTTCAGCACTGTGGTAGGATACAAACACACAAAAGAAAGCATTTCTACAGGCTAACAATGAACATGCAGAAACTGAAATTAAAAACACAACACCATTATAATCGCCCCAAAGAAAGTGAAATATCTAGCTATACACTTAAGAAAACATGTACAGGATCTGGATGCTCTTAGAGAATGCTGATAAAAGAGATTTTAAAAGACCGAAATAAATGTAGAGACATTCCATGTTCATGGACTGGAAGACTTCAATTATCCTCAAATTAATCTATCAGTGTAATGTAATCCCTATCAAAGTACCAGCAAGGTATTTTGTAGGCAAAAATAAGCTTATTCTAAAATGTATATGCAAAAGGCACAGGAAATAGGTTAATTAAAATGATCTTGACAAACAAGAATAAAGTGGGAGGAATTACTCTACCTGATACTAAGGCTTCCTATATCGCTATAGCAACCAGGTCAGTGTGGTATTAGTGAAGAGACAGACATGGAGATCAACGAAATAGAATATAGAGGACCCAGAAAGGAACACAATACAAAGTGTTAGTATTCAGCATATAAAAAACCTTTCACGGGCTGGGCACAGTGGCTCACGCCTATAATTCCAGCACTTTGGGAGGCCAAGGCAGGTGAATCACCTGAGGTCAGGAGTTCAAGACCAAGCCTGACCAACATGGTGAAACCCCGACTCTACTAAAAATACAAAAATTAGCCAGGCATGGTGGCGCATGCCACCCAGTAATCCCAGCTACTTGGGAGGCTGAGGCAGGAGAATAGCTTGAACCTGGGAGGTGAAGTTTGCAGTGAGCCGAGATTGCGCCACTGCACTCCAGCCTGGGCAACAAGAGCAAAATTCCATCTCAAAACAAACAAACAAACAAACAAAAAACCTTTCATAAATCAGTAAGACAACTACGGTCAAAAAGAAAAAACAGGCAAGTGATATAAATAGCAAGTTCATAAAAGAAATAAACATGGCTAACAGATTGATGAGATACTCAAATTCATCAATAATGAGGATATAAATTAACAACAAGATACTGTTCCATACTCATCAGGTGGGCCTAAATAAATTTAAAATCTGACCATACCCACGTCTTGTGACGATGCGAGGAAACAGGAACTCTCTTACACCGCTCAGGACCTTATTGTGATGAGCTATTTGGCAATTTCTAATAATGTGAAAGATGGGTCCGACCACAGACTCAGCAGCTCTAATGATATGCCCTGGAAAGCAGTTCCCAAAACGTGGTCTGTGAACCCTGTGGGTACCTGAGACCCTTTCAGAAATCTGTGAGGTCAAAATGATTTTCATAACACTAAGAAGTTGTTTGCCTTGTTGACAAGTTACCATCAGCATCAACGGTGCAAAGCAGTGCTGTGGGTAAAGCTGCTGGTGCCTTAGCACAAAACAAGACAATGGCACCAGACCACACTCATGGTCACCATATTCCTCAACACCACACCCTCATGGTTCAACAAATGGCAGTTTCACTTAAGCATGTCCTTGATAGAGTATTCAGAATTATTAATCTTATTAACTCTCAACCCTTTAGTACACATCTTTGTAATGTTCTGTGATGAAATAGAAGGAAGTGTGTGTAAATACTTCTGCTGCACGCTGAACACAAAGGGTGCTTCAAGGAGAAGCTTTATGTTTATCACCTTGTCTTTACCTCCACTACAAACGTGTCAATAATGTGCTCCCGGGGGAGGAACCAGTGGGCTACTTCCTCTTCATCCATCACTGGAGCCAGATGAAACTGCTTCAGGTAAGTGTTGATTAATTCTCGAACTGATTTGATATCTTTTGGTTCCATTGGTCTCAAACCTGAAGTCTTTGTAACCTTGTTGGAGGGGAAACAAAACAAATCCAGAAGTTCAGGTAGAAGAGGAGTGAAACGACTTTGCACTCAAAGTGTGGTCTGCAGACCAGCAGAATGAGCAGCACGCGGGAGCTTGTTAGGGCTGCAGAGCCTGGCCCCGCCCCAGATCTAATGAATCCGAATCTGCAACTCAACAAGATTTCCTTGGGTTTGTACACACATTAAGGTTTGAGAAGAGCTGGGTTAAAATATAGGCGAGACAGACAATGTGTTGTATCTTCCTATCTGTGCGGCAAGTCTTTGGTCACTATTGCCCATGACCCAAACAAACATCAAAGGGAACACTACAAGTTCATGATGTACGCCAATACCCAAAACACACCAATGTATATACCAATGCCAAGAATGTTAACAGTCTACATGATGGGACATAGCCAACTTAGCATGACTTCTGGAGTACAGGCAGCCCTCCGTATCCACTGGTTGTGCATCTGTGGGTTCGACCAACCTTAGACGAAAAATATTCGGGGAAAAAAAAACTGGATAGTTGCATCTGTGCTGATCGTGTACAGACTTTTTTTCTTGTCATTATTTCTTTAAAATGCAGTGTAACAACTACTTACATAGCATTTAGATTGTATTTGACCTTATAAGTAATCCAGAGATGATTTAAAGTATACAGGATAGGGGGCATGGTGGCTCATGCCTGTAATCCCAGCACTTTGGGAGGCTGATGCCAGTGGATCATTTGAGGTCAGAAGTTCGAGACCAGCCTGGCCAACATGATGAAACCCTGTCTCTACGAAAAATGTAAAACTTAGCCAGGCGTGGTGACATGCACCTGTAATCCCAGCTACTCAGGAGGCTGAGGCAGGAGAATCGTTTGAAACTGGGAGGCGGAGGTTGCAGTGAACCATGATCACGCCACTGCACTCAAGCCTGGGAGACAGGGTGGGACTTCGTCTCAAAAATAAATAAATAAAGTATACAGGAGGATGTGCATACATTATATGCAAATACACAATGCTATGCCATTTTATATAAGGGACTTGAGCACCCAAGGATTCTGGTATCTGAGGGGTCCTAGAACCAATCCTTCATGGTTTCTGAGGGATGCTTTAAAACTGCCAAGTCTGACATTTTGAAAATACAACTGAGCAACTTATTTTATTATGCAATAGCCCATTAAAAGTGTGTGGTGATTTTGTTCTCTTGAACAAAAATGATATAGGAGTGAATCATATCAGGCTGGATGGGAAGGCAAGCATTGTTCATAGCCAAGTATTTTCTAAAGGCAAACGGGTTTACAGCCATACCAGCCTGAAAGCGTCCATCTTGTCTAATGGCAAATGGCTGCCAGGGACGCGGCCTGGCCTCTCCTGCCACATCTTCTGGGTAAAGGTGATCAGGGTAGGTGTCTTATCACTACTCCAGAGCTTTAGAATTTAAAAAATTAAGCCATAGGAATAAAAAACCTAAAAGTCAGGACAGGTCCCCATTTGAATTTGTTCAACTGTTGTCCTTGTAAAAGCTCCTGACATCACTTTGCTCTCTAGAACTGTTCAGGGGCCAGGGGACTTGAGACTAAAAGTCAGGAAGCCCAACAAACAGACAATTTTAAACTGAGAAATACAGTTTATTTTTTTCTGTAAACCTGATTTTTCCCCCCCTTGGAGAAACACTAGATACATTTTAAGAGATGAATAATCTGTATATAAATATTGCTACTCTACTTTTTCTGCCCTAAATGATTATTTTTAAAAATTTTATATAATCTAGCAGTTCCACTCTTAAGAAATATTTTTAAAGGAAAAACTTCCTGTAGAATTAGGTCATCACAATTCCTGCATGCCCCCAGGTGGAAGCCCAAGGGGGAAAACAGGTGTTTTTTTTGAGACAGAGTCTCACTCTTGTCACCCAGGCTGGAGTGCAATGGTGCGATCTTGGTTCACTGAAACCTCTGCCTCCTGGGTTCAATCGATTCTCTTGCCTCAGCCTCCCGAGTAACTGGGATTACAGGCGCCTGCCACCACGCCTGGCTAATTTTGTATTTTTAGTAGATACAGGGTTTCACCACGTTGGCCAGGCTGGTCTCGAATGCCTGACCTCAGGTGATCTGCCCACCTCGGCCTCCCAAAGTGCTGGGATTACAGGTGTGAGCCACCACACTAGGCCAAGGAAAATAGGTTTTCTCCTGAGTGCCAGCTGTCATCAACTATTAGCTGTGCTGGGGTTTCTAAGCTTCAGTGACACACAGTGCTGATTGATTATCGATTAGCTGGGGGAAAGGGGAATGGGAGGTGCATGCTCTGTATTTATACACCAACAGTCCTCAGCTGAATATTTACTATAAGCCATTCTATTATGATGATGTCATGTCTAAAGCACTGCAGCTAAAATGCCATTTAATAATCTAAATTTAGAGAATTTAAGTCCTTCACATTTAACAGGCAATGCATACCTTTAGTCTTTTAGTACCTCTCAAAACCAATGAGTCAGAAATGTCCAGCTCTCCACTGGAAATAAATAAGCACTTCTAAATGCTAGTGGGAAGACCAAAACCATATAAAATATATATCATAGTCATTTAAAAAATTAGTTTCTGCTATGAGGCAGACTTAGCTTGATAAATTTCAAATAGCCTTTCTCAATATCAGAATTTTTTTTCTTTTGTTACTGGTTCAGTAACAATCAACAATATCAAGCAATTAGATGAATTAATGAAAGCCACAGGATATATGACATCTGTTAATAGAGAACAGAAATGAAAAAAAAAATTTGCCAACTTCCTTCTAGAGCAAAACATTCTTCTGGAGCACAATTCTCATTCATTGAATATCCAACTGTGAAACCACTAAAGGAACTGCCCAGCAGATCGCCTTAAAGCAGCAGTTCTCAAATATTTTGGTCTTGGGACCCTTTTACACTCTTTTTTTTTTTTGAGATGGAGTCTTACTCTGTCACCCAGGCTGGAGTGCAGTGGTGTGATCTCAGCTCACTGCAACCTCTGCCTCCCGGGTTCAAGTGATTTGATCCTGCCTCAGCTTCCCAAGTAGCTAGGATTACAAGCAAGCGCCACCACGTCCAGCTAATTTTTTGTATTTTTAGTAGAGATGCAGTTTTATCGTACTAGCCAGGATGGTCTCGATCTCCTGACCTTGTGATCTGCCCACCTCGGTCTCCCAAAGTGCTGGGAGTACAGGCATGGGCCACTGCACCCAGCCTATGCTGTTAATAATGATTGAGTACCTCCAAAGAGCTTTGCTTATGTGGGTTATGCATATCCACACTTATCGCCTTAGAAATCAAAACTGAGAACATTTTTAAACAAAAGACTACAGAAATACACATGCCACATGGCCTCTGGAAGACTTCACAGTATACTCAGAAGAGAATGAAAGTGAAAAAATTACATATTAGTGTTATTATGAAAATAGTTTAAAAAAAAATGCCTGCATAGATTCAAAGATCTTGGGGGACTTCCAGAGGTCCCTGGGCCACACTTTGAGAACTGCTATCTTAGGTCTCTAAAGGTTAGAAAAATAAGCAGTAGAATTTAGACAAGCAATATGTTGCCTAAATTCAGGTAAAAAGTATCATAAGTTTGGCAACTTATAAGCATTTTGAACAAATTTTTATAGAAGCATTTAAGCATAAGAGCACACCAGGATGTACCAGCTATAAAAAACAGAAAGTCCTAGAAAACAGGGTAAGAATATTTACATTTGCTGACTAATAGCTAAAATAATCTGTGTAAGAATGAAATACTACCGGGCACGGTGGCTCACACCTGTAATCTCAGCACTTTGGGAGGCTGAGGCAGGCGGATCACGAGGTCAAGAGATCGAGACCATCCTGGCCAACATGGACTAAAATACAAAAATTAGCTGGGTGTGGTGGCACGTGGCTGTAGTCCCAGCTACTCAGGAGGCTGAGGCAGGAGAACTGCTTGCATCCAGGAGGCGGAGGTTGCAGTGAGCCAAGATCGCGTCACTGCACTCCAGCCTGGTGACGAAGCGAGACTTCGTCTCACAAAAAAAAAAGAAATAACTTTTGAAAACCAAAACAAACACTCAAATTATAACTATTGTCCTCAGAAAGAAGCAGGAAGGCTATTGGGCTTAGATTAAAATGGCTAGCTTCCGTATAATGGAATAGTGAAGCGGTCATGTTTTCTGAGAGTTCAATAAAACGCAGAGAATCATTTCCAGTAAATAAGAAAAATCTCAGTTTCATAAGCAAACTCTGTATCTGAATCAGATATCCTTTCCCATGGCCCAACTAATATGCATGATTCATGGGCCTCTACGTAGATTGAAATCTGTGTAAAATCTGCTTATAAGTACATAAGGAAATGAAGCTCAGAGCTCTATTAAAAAACAGTAGTGTTGTTATCTGTCAAGTATGTGGTACAAACCATTTGAGAGCCAAGATTCCAGAGAAGAGATGTAAGCAATGATTATGGTTATTTATATGATTCAAAAAGGAGCAAACAGAATGCTAACCACTAAAAAAACCATCTAATGCCACTAAATATAGAACACCTTATATGCCTCGACATGTCTAAGCAAGCACACCCTCCTTGCAGCACAGTGCTAAGACCTTAGTGGATCATTCTCTGACTTCTGCTTTTTATCAACATCAAATTACCTTTCAGCTCATTGACACAGATGCGCAAAATCGAACTTGGAAATACTCAACACCAGATCAAAAAAACAAAACAAAATAAAATCTCCCCAAACACTGAAAGGGTAGGGAGGCATCGTAAGGCGTGTTTCTTGGGGAAACCTTAGTATTTTAGGTAACAGTTGTGAATGGCGCAGGCCCTGCGACAGCTCTGCTTCTGGCCAGCAGACTCTGAGCAAGTCAATCTGTGTTCTCATGGCCCCTTCTGTGCTATGGGGATAAGGACCCATCCTCCTGTGGCTGTTGTGATTAGTAAATGAGACTACAGCTGTTAAATGTCGAGCATAACACCGGCCACAATAAATGTTAGCTCCTATATTCAAAAGTCCATGAAAAAGACAGAAAGCTGGCACTCCTATAAGCAAAAACAGTAACAATGAAGCAGAAAATGAGATTGATCTATACAGCAAAAGCTGTATTCCATAAGTTTGCTTTTACGCTGAATGGTACAAAAATGTTCTTAAATAACTTGACTGCTAGCAGTGGTATCACCCATCTGGGCCCATAGGAGAGGAAGGAGCATCTGGTATATGCAGTTCTGTCCAGTTTAACTCAACAGGCAGACACCCAAGGGACTGCTGCCAGCACCTTCCAATTTCATAGTATCTGTACGTTAATCTCTCTTTTATTCTATTAATTTACTCTTTATTTTCCTTTCCTTTCCTATGACTTAAAAGGGGGAAAGGAGACTGAGGCAAGCCAATGAGAGCTGTTTGCACCTTGACAATCATCCTTTTCTGCCTTGATTTATGCTGTAATGTACTCACAGTGAGACATTCAGTGGGGCTGAGCCATGGTGTCCCCATAGTGGGTAATGTTAGAGGGGATGGCAGAGGCAGAGGGAGCTAACAGGGAAACATGGAGGTCTGGGGCCTGCATCCCAAGCCCTCCACTTGGTGATATTAACACATCCTCGCCTAAGTGCCAACTGTCACATACCTCAGTTTCTTCATCTGTAAAATGGGGATAAGAAGTACTAACTTCAAAAGGTTGCTGTGAGAATAAATTGAATAATGTATTTGAAAGCACTTCATAACCTTCAATTTATGGGTGGGGGAAAGGCAGTCACTATCACAGCACAACTGGAACAGGACTGCTACCGGGAACCCAAGTTCACTGGAAGTAAGATGCCACAGTCTGGTTTCATAATAAACGCCTATACCCAGGAGAAGATTGACTCTTGTACAAAAATATTAAGGCTGATGAATGGAGTCAAGTCAAAAATAGGTTTAGCACTTTAAGAAAATCATTGTGAGTAAACCAATGGTATGTGCTAAAACTCCTTATTCTTCACTCCATTGTAGGCAACCTACATGTAAGTGTGTCTTTTCCTTGTACATAAGCTAGGCTGCTTGAGGTTCAAGAAACTGAAATTTAGAGAGACCAAAGTGGAACAGCATTTGCCCACAGTGAAAAAAAGAGGCATTCTTGAAGTTTGTATGTATGTATGTATGTATGTATTTAGTTATTTATTTAGTTATTTATGAGATGGAGTCTCGCTCTGTGGCCAGGCTGGAGTGCAATGGTGCGATCTCAGCTCACTGCAACCTCCGCCTCCTAGGTTCAAGCGATTCTCCTGCCTCAGCCTCCCTAGTAGCTGGGACTACAGCCATGTGCCACCATCCACAGCTAATTTTTTAATTTTTAGTAGAGACGGGGTTTCACCATGTTGGCCAGGGTGGCCTCGATCTCTTGACCTTGTGATCTGCCTGCCTTGGCCTCCCAAAGTGCTGGGATTACAGGCGTGAGCCACCGCGCCTGGCCGAAGATTTTATTTCAATTCACACGTCGCAACACTTCAAACAAAAGATCCCATCAGTGGCGCACAGATTCTAAGATGGCCCCCAGTGATCCCACCTCCTGGGGTTCACACCTGGTGTGATCTGCTCCTGTTACGTGTGGGCAGGACCTGTGATTTGGTTCTAACCAATAGAAATGGCAATGGCGGCTGGGTGCAGTGGCTCACACCTGTAATCCCAGCACTTTGGGAGGCTGAGGCGGGTGGATCACCTGAGGTCAGGAGTTCAAGACCAGCCTGACTAATATGGTGAAACCCCATCTCTACTAAAAATACAAAAATTAGCTGGGCGTGGTGGTGCACACCTGTAATCCCAGCTACTTGGGAGGCTGAGGCAGGAGAATCGCTTGAACTCAGGAGGCGGAGATTGCAATGAGCTGAGATTGTGCCATTGCACTCCAGCCTGGACAACAGTGCAAGCCTCCATCTTAAAAAAAAAAAAAAAAAAAAAAAAGAAATGGCAATGGCGACTGGATGTCACTTTCATGAATCACCTGCATAGGGTTCTGACTTCCATCTTGCCAGCAGATTCTCTCTATAGACTCTCTCTCTCACTGGCTTTGATGAACAAGCTGCCATGCTGTGAGCTACCCTATGGAGAATCCAATGTGGCAAAGAACTGAGGCCCTTGGTCCAACAGCCAGTGAGGAACTCAATCCTGCCAGCAACTACAGGAGCATGGAAATGGATCCTTCCCTAGTCAAGTTTCAGATGAGACCCCAGCCCTGGCTGACACCTGGGTGGCAACTTCGGGAGAGACCCTGAACAAAGCACAGGACTCAGCTAAGCTGTGACTGGATTTCTGGCCCACAGAAGCTGTGTGATAATAAATGTTGTTTTAAGCAGCTCAGTTTGTGGTCATTTTTTACATGGCCATAGATAACTAATATAGCCAAGCCCCAAATAAAGCCAAGTCTAGAAAGCACATTTATATTTTTCCGTATTAAAAATGATAACTTGGCTGGGCATGGTGGCTCACACCTGTAATCCCAGGACTTTGGGAGGCCAAGGCAGGTGGATCACAAGGTCAGGAGTTCAAGACCAGCCTGGCCAACACGGTGAAACCCCATCTCCACTAAAAATACAAAAATCAGTTGGGTGTGGTGGCACACACCTGTAATTCCAGCTATTTGGGAGGCTGAGGCAGGAGAATTGTTTGAACCCGGGAGGCGGAGGTTGCAGTGAGCCAACATCCAGCCACTGCACTCCAGCCTGGGTAACAGAGCGAGACTCTGTCTCAAAAAATAAAAAAATAAAAAAAATAACTTTTCGCCAGGCGTAGTGGCTCACGCCTGTAATCCCAGCATTATGGGAGGCCGAGGCAGGCGGATCACAAGGTCAGGAGATCAAGACTATCCTGGCTAACATGGTGAAACCCCGTCTCTACTAAAAATACAAAAAATTAGCCGGGCATGCTGGCGGGCGCCTATAGTCCCAGCTACTCAGGAGGCTGAGGCAGGAGAATGGCGTAAACCCAGGAGGTGGAGCTTGCAGTGAACCGAGATCGCGCCACTGCACTCCAGCCTGGGTGACACAGCGAGATTCCATCTCAAAAAAAAAAAAATAAATAAAATAAAATAAAATAAAATAAATAACTTTTCGCTGGGTGCAGTGGCTCATGCCTGTAATCCCAGCACCTTGGGAGGCTGAAGCAGGCGGTTCACTTGAGGTCAGGAGTCTGAGGCCAGCCTGGCCAACATGGTGAAACCCCATCTCTATTAAAAATACAAAAATTAGCCGGGTGTGGTGGCGGGTGCCTGTAGTCCCAGCTACTTGGGAGGCTGAGGTGGCAGAATCGCTTGAACCCGGGAGGCAGAGGTTGCAGTGAGCTGAGATTGTGCCATTGCGCTCAAGGGGCAACAGAGCAAGACTGTCTCCAAAAAAAAAATGACAACTTTTCACATTGAGAACGAGATAGTTTAAGAAGATGATAATTTAATGAGACATTATTTCCACTCGCTGGGTCTCTCCTCTACACTTGATTCCTGAGTTCCAACGCATTAAGAGATCAGCAGCCTGGACTTTTCTTCCTTCTTACTTAACAGACCATAAATTTCCCAAATTTCAAAACTTACTTGCCTTGAGTTCAGTCTTATCCAACTACCAATGGAACAACTTTAAGAGCCTTGGGAAAAAAGGAAAGATTGGTATTTCCAAACAAACTCCCTACCTTCCCTAGCTCCCGAGTTCCATGAAATCTCTTTCGCTCCATATTCACTTCCTCAGACACACGAGTCAGTTTTTAGACTCCTGCAAATAATTCTTTTCTGCATTAAAAGCGTCAGTTGTTACAGCTTCAAAAAACTGCAAATCATTCTTACTTACATCTGGAAGTCTGTATAGCTTCATTGTTCTCTGTAAAGTCATATTTCTACTCAAGTGAGAAAATTTCACTTCTACCAATTTTCTGGGGTTTAGTGATCGATGCCAGTATCTGGAATACAATAAAGGTTTTAAAATCAAATTGATTTCTAACTCTACAAGTTTTCACTCTTTGTCTCAGCTTGGCTGTTACATAAGCATTTACTGAATACTTACGTTGTACTAGACAGAGGCCCTCATCCTATGTCATCATTTTATCCGTCAAGTTTTAATCTCTAAAATACATCTTATACTCCAGTTATGTTCCTCAGGAGTTTGTGACCTTTCATCTTTTTCACTAAAGAGGAATCTTAAAACTGCAAAGGAAATATTAGTTGGCTGGGCACGGTGGCTCATGCCTGTAATCCCGGCACTTTGGGAGGCTGAGGTGGGCAGATCACTTGAGGCCAGGAGTTCAAGACCAGCCTGGCCAACATGGTGAAACCCCATCTCTACTAAAAATACAAAAATTAGCCAGGCACAGTGGTGTGCACCTGTAATCCCAGCTACTCGGGAGGCTGAGGCAGGAGAATCACTTGAACCTGGGAGGCAGAGGTTGCAGCAGTAAGCCGAGATCATGCCACTGCACTCCAGCATGGGCAACAGAGCAAGACCATCTCACACACACACAAAAAAGAAATATTAATCATACCCAGGTTTCCAAGTGTGTAAGGACCATCACTGATTCTACAAAAGGCCAATCAGCAAGTTTAAAAACATGAAAATAAATCCCCTAAATTAGTCGCCTTCACTTTTACAGCCTACACACCAAAGAAAACAACTTTTTGAAAACTAGCTTAAATTTCTTCAGTGATTCCAGGCTCTGGGATAAGTGATTTATATTAAAATATACCCGAGAAGTCTAGTATTCCATTTACTTAACGAATGTAATAATTTAACAGGATATAGTAATTTTAAGTTTCATCCTATTTGAGTCAATAAAAACAGTGGTGAGGGGTGGGGAGATAAACTCTGATGTTTTAGAAACAGGTTAGTCTTGTGGGAATCTGATCATTTTCTCACTGGAATAACCTGTGAAAGCTTGACTAGTGCAGACGAAGTTGTAAAAACATAGCTTAGGTCTTCCTACTCTGAACAAACAAATACATCTGAGGCTTTTGAATGGATGCTTATTAGACTTTCAGGACACTTTGGTGGTGCTGCAAAGCATGGCAGAAAACTGATCTTTGGGGTGGAAAGAAAATGGTATGACATTGGAATTTTAAGATCATCATGTCCTAGGTTTTCCCATGTAGAGACAGCATTCATCTTTCACATGGATTAGACTTAGAAGTATAGATCCACACGAGGTCAGGAGTTCAAGACCAGCCTGACCAACATGGTGAAACCCTGTCTCTACTAAAAATACAAAAATTAGCTGTGTGTGGTGGCACATGCCTGTAATCCCACCTATTTGGGAAGCTGAGGCAGGAGAATCACTTGAACCCGGGAGGCGAGGTTGCGGTGAGCCAAGATCACGCCACTGCATTCCAGCCTGGGCAACAGAGCAAGAGTCTGTCTCAAAAAAAAAAAAAAAAAAAAAAAAAGTATAGATCCAGCATCATTAGTAGGAAAATGTCAAAAACTTTTTTTTAATCACCAAGTGGCAAATGATATACCAGAAAGAATACTGGACTTGGTGATTCTAGGTTCTAGTCTCCATCTCTGCTACCAGCAAAAACTACATCTAGCAGAACAGTGGTGAGGCTCAACATTTTTGATAAAGGGAGGACCTGAGGTAGAAATATGATACTGGTACCTGCATGTGGCTATGGGCTTAGGAAGAACCACTCCCGCGGTGTACACAGCCTGGAAGATCCCTTCCAGGTTCACTCTTCTAGTGATCTCTCGGATTAGCACTGGGGCTACCCGTTTCGATCTCAACTTCTTATGAACACAAAGAAAGTTGATTTCTACCATCTTCTTCACACTAAGAAATAAAGATGGTGAAGATTAAGAGTCAAAACGAGATTCAAAATGAAGAGTCAACACATTTTAAAAAATAAGATGATACCCAGGAAATATCCAAGAATAAGAATGCAGGCTGGGAACACTGGCTCTCGCCTGTAATCTCAGCACTTTGGGAGGCCAAGGCAGGTGGATTGCTTGAGACCAGGAGTTCCAGACCAGCCTGGGCAACACCGAGACTCTCATCTCTACAAAAAACAGAAACACCAGCCAGTCATGTTGCCGCATGCATGTGGTCCCAGCTACTTGGAAGGCTGAGGTGGAAGGATCACTTGAGCCTGAGAGGCAGAGGGTGCCGTGAGCCATGATTGTATCACTGCCCTCCAGCCTGGGCAACAGAGCAAGGCCCTGTCTCAAAAAAAAAAAAAAAAAAGAAAGAAAAAAAAGAACATAAAGGCCATTCTTTTTTTTTCTTTCTTTCTTTTTTTTTTTTTTTTTTGGGACAGATTGTCGCACTGTCACCCAGGCTGGAGTGCAATGGCGCAATCTTGGCTCACTGTAACCTCTGACTCCTGGGTTCAAACAATTCTCCTGCGTCAGCCTCCTAAGTAGCTGGAATTACAGGTGCACGCCACCATGCCCAGCTCATTTTTGTATTTTTAGTAAAGACAGGGTTTCATCGTGTTGGCTACGCTGGTCTCGCACTCCTGACCTCATGATCCACCTGCCTCGATCTCCCAAAGTGCTGGGATTATAGGCGTGAACCACCGCGCCTGGCCTGAAAGCCATTCTTTAACACAATATTTAACAAAAATATTCTATCACTTAGACATTTCACAAATTCAGACGGAAACACTATTCCCCGTATCTCCCTGCCAAAATGATTGTAAAACGCACGGAGGCTCCAACCCTCTTGTTCTAAATACATTTTGGGACTTTGGTCCATTGTACGTTTTCAGTTTAGAAACTGGATCAGCTATGGCTCTTTACGCTTCTTTTTTTTTTTTTTTTCCTTTTTTGAGATGAGGTCTCGCTATGTTGACCAGCCTGGTCTCGAACTCCTGGCCTCAAGCAATCCTCCCATCTCAGCCTGCCAGTGCTAGGATTACAAGCATGAATCACTACAACCTGCCCGTCTTTAAGTTTCTAGATCTGTTTTTCCTAAATTATGGTAATAACTGAGTCATCCTGGTGCAGAATCTGATAAGATGTTGCTTTGGAGTGTGATACAAACCCCTGGGACCCCTGAGAGGGGCTTTGAGCAGACCAGAGCTGGTGCGCTCTGAACTACAGTAAACCTCCTAGATCTTCAAATCCTGTTCCTGGTTCTGTTTCCAGGTACACATTTCATTTGGCACAAAATATTCCTTGAGATCAAATGCTTTTCACAGTACATAAGCTAACCTAATACACTGAAAAGTAAAGAGACCAATTATATATGACATCTTTGACTTTCATAGCTGGATCTTTGACTTTCCGGGCTGGAGATCCAAACTAAAAGTGCAATGTATCCTATGGAGAGAAAGCTTTATCTCTCCTAAAAAAATTTTAAGTAATTTTTTGTTTTTTTTGAGATGAAGTCTTGCTCTGTCACCCATGCTGGAGTGCAGTGGTGTAATCTTGGCTCACTGCAATCTCTTCCTCCTGGGTTCAAGTGATTCTCGTGCCTCAGCCTCCCAAGTAGCTAGGATTACAGGCGCGTGCCACTATGCTGGCTAATTTTTGTATTTTTAGTAGAGATGGGGTTTCGCCATGTTGGCCAGGCTGGTCTCGAACTCCTGACCTCAAGTGATCTGCCAGCCTCGGCTCCGACCAAAGTCCTGGAATTACAGGTGTGAGCCACTGTGCCGGGCCAAGGCTTCGTTTATTCTGATACATATATGTGTGAGCATGTATGAGATTGAGAGGCAGAGACAGAAAAAGAGAAAAAGAAACCATTGTCCTTTATTTTTATTCACAGTCCGTTTTTTTTTCTTTACTACTTAATAAATTTATATTTTAAAGCAGTTTTAGGTTCACAGCAAAACCAATCAGAGAGTTTCCATAAAGCCTCTGCCTCCACACATACACAACCTCCCTGACCACCGGACAGCTTGCATTCAGTCATTTTTATTTTTATTTTTATTTTTTTTGAGATGGAGTTTCATTCACGTTGCCCAGGATGGAGTGCAGTGGCACAATCTCGGCTCACTGCAACCTCCACCTCCTGGGTTCAAGCAATTCTCCTGCCTCAACCTCCTGAGTAGGTGGGATTACAGGTGCCTACCACCACGCCCAGCTAATTTTGTATTTTTAGTAGAGATGGGGTTTCACCATGTTGACCAGGCTGGTCTTAAACTCCTGAGCTCAGGTGATCTACCTGCCTCGGCCTCCCAAAGTGCTGGGATTAGAGGTGTGAACCACTGCGCTTGGCCTGCATTCAGTAACTTTTAAAGGCCTACTCTAATTGTAATTCTTAGAAAATAAACATATAAAAACGGCATGGACGAGCTTAAAACATGTACCTGTCATAAATCCGAATGTTTGCTGGGATGGCACTTATGAACCCGACCAGTTTTTTATTTGAAGACACTCTGACCCCACAGTGCCACTGCAGGAGCCAGCCTGGTGGACGCAGAGCCCTGAGGTCACGGTAGACAATAAAACAGGCACCAGTTATTGTCCAAGAATACAGGAACAGACGCAGGAGTCCCCAAGTCAACAGCACCTATCCATGACATCTGTGATCGATGAGACTTACCACAACAGGAACTCAGGTGAATAGTCAAATCGGAACATATTGTCATCATCTTCTACGTAATTCTCATTTAACAACGTGTATAACTCCTTGAGCTATAAGATAAAACAAGTGTCCTATCCATGGTGCTCAGAATCAACTTAGAAGCAATGTGTGAATGCAGGAGTTGAATTTAAGAGGTTTTTACTCACTCACCACTTCGGTATCACTCAAGTCTAAAGTGTCCCACATAAAACCCTGTGGCAAAGAATACGGTTCTTGGCGTATGTTGTCTTTATCTGGTTCAATTGCACCATGAGATGTTATGACTTCATCTGAACAGGGAGAGAAAGAGAAAAAAGAAAGGCAAAAAGCGAGAATATTAAATGACAAAGTATTCTAACCATCCAAAGTGGTCAGTGACATAAGCAAAATCAGACTTAGGGCCCTCGGGTTTCAGATAATCTTTAAAAAGATGCTGTTATATCAAGCGCCTCTGGACTGAAACAGGAAAGCTAGGCAGTGGTGTGAAATCATTGCTATTTCACCAATTATTTTTCTTTTCTTTTTTCTTTTGAGACGGGGTCTCACTCTGTCGCCAAGGCTGGAGTGCAGTGGTGCAATCATGGCTCACTGAAGCCTCCAACTCCTGGGCTCAAGCGATCCTCTCTCCTCAGCCTCTCAAGTAGCTGGGACTAGAGGTGTACAACACAGTGCCCAGCTAATTGTTAAAGTTTTTTTGTAGAGACGGAGTCTCATTATGTTGCCTAAGCTGATCTCAAACTCCTGGGTTCAAGTGATCCTCCCACCTCAGCCTCCCAAAGTGCTGGGATTATAGGTGTGAGCCACCGCAGCTGGCCTATTTTGCCAGTTAAATAAAAGGAGAAATCCTTTGTCATCCAGTCACAAAGATGACATTACAAAACAACAGTGATTCCGAGTCTCAAGGCCTACAATGCAGCCTTATCTTACACACTGTCATAAGCAATGTAGGTTTCATTCAACAGCCTTGGGAGGTGTGTTCTTTTTACTGCATTTCCACAAACTGGGAGAGGAAAGGGCTGCAGTGACCTCTGCCCCTCCCAGCAAAACTTAAAAATAATTTCAAGGCTGGTTACTTCTCCCCATCTGAACTGCTAGCAGCGTAGTCCAGGCCATCACAATTTCTAGTGATTTCTACCAAGAAGAGTTTTCCAAGTCCTTCTCTGCAGAGCTTCCCAACATGGTAGGACTAAAACCCAGGCTCTTCCCCATGGCTGCTGCCTGCCTCGGCCCCTCTCCACACCCTCCCTGCCCCCTGCTCCCAGTGCTCTGGCCACGATGACCGGGGCTGGCCTCAGCTCAGGGCCTTCCTGGTGCCTTCCTTCGGCTTGAGGCCCTCTGGTCCTCAAGGGACGGGCCCCTTGGAATTCCCGACAGAAGCTTATGCATCACACGTCACTTTCTCCCAGCATCTGTTGCTTAACTAAAGCCTTTCTCTACCTCAATGTGGCCCCTCCTCCCCAGCCTGACCACTTTTCGTCCTACTTTTCCACCACTGTTTCCAGGTGTGTGCCCTGGACTATGCCTGGCATTTAATAACAGACACTCAACAGACACCTGCTCCATGAGGGACCTTCAGGGCCTGGTCCTTCCATCACCAAACCTTATATACATTTTTAATACTCTAATGGGCTAGGTGCGGTGGCTCACACCTGTAACCCCAGCACTTTGGGAGGCCAAGGCAGGTGGATCACTTGAGCCCGGGAGTTCGAGACCAGCCCAAGCAACATACTGAAACAGCATCTCTACAAAAAAATACAAAAATTAGCCAGGTGTGGTGGTGTGCACTTGTGGTCCCAGATACATGGGAGGCTGACATGGGAGGATGGATCACTTGAGCCCAGGAGGTGGAGGCTGCAGTGAGCTATGATCATGCCACTGTACTCCAGCCTGGGTGATAGAGTGAGACCCTATCTCAAAAATAATAATAACACTAGTAATGTTTCAAGTGTGGGGAAATTGGATGTTTTTATTGGGATAGAAATTGGACGAAAATAATGGTTATCGAAAGCCAATGTCACTATCTAATATTTATATTTTCAGAAGAAAAATATTACTCTTGCATAGATTTCCAATCTGTGGTATGAAATAAATGATACATGTGAAGTTAACACTCTTTGTGTTTTTTGTTGTTGTTGTTGTTGTTGTCGTTCATCCAGCTTTGTTTCTGGGGAAAAAAAGAGAAAAGCAGAAAAACTTACCTAGTTTCGGTACCGGTTGTGTGTCCCAAAACTGGTATCTGTGCTTTGCAGCCTCGTCAATGTTCCTGGCTGGGCCCTGGCATGCGGATAGCAGCTCCATTGCTCTCTGGATATCCTGCAACTTCTGCATTGGAACACTGGGATTCTACGACAGCAAAGACAGACACAGAATATGAGAGAGCGGCTGCTGATCTTAAACTTGAGCAGACGCACGTGTATCTGCCTCAGAGACTACAATACCTAAACACTAACAATCCTCCTCCAAGCCCAGTCAAGGCCATGGGCTTGTGCGTTACACATGAAAATAGAAGCAAACCCTCTGTTAAAGGTAACAACAGTTGTCTAGTTTTATTGGGGCTCTGGCAGTTTGGAGAATCTAAATTGAAGCACGCTTTGCTTCAGTTTCCCATCCATCTACAAATGGTCCCCGGCATTACTCCTCTGGGGGAGACGTGCAATGCATGCATTACTGTCATCCAGCAGCCAGGCAGCCACGAGCCTTGGGGGCACTGTCAGAGTAAATGCTCTGCAGGAGCAACGAGGGGATGAGGGAAAGAACTTCTAGAATGGAAACACAGCAGAGAAAGGAAGGGGAGGGGAGGGAAGGAAGAGAGAGAGAGAAAACAAAGAAAGAGAAAGAGAGAGAGAAAGAAAGAGAGAGGATTGGCAGTGGTGTCTCACGCCTACAATCCCAGCACTTTGGGAGGCCGAGGAGGGCAGATCACGTGAGGTCAGGAGTTAAGAGACCAGCCTGGCCAACACGGTGAAACCCTGTCTTTACAACAATACAAAAATTAGCCAGGCATGATGGCAGGTAATCCCAGCTACTCGGGAGGCTGAGGAGGGAGAATCGCTTGAACCTGGGAGGTGGAGGTTGCAGTGAGCTGAGATCGCGCCATTGCACTCCAGCCTGGGTGACAAGAGCGAGACTCTGTCAGGAAAGGGAAAGGGAAAGGGAAAGGAAGGGAAGGGAAGGGAAAGGGAAGGGAAGGGAAGGGAGGGAGAAAGAGAGAAGGAGAGAGAAAGAGAAAGGGAGAGAGAGAGAGAGAAAGAAAAGAAAAGAAAAAAGAGAGGAGGGAGGGAGCGAGGAAGGAAGGAAGGAAGGTGGGGGGAGAGAGACAGAGAAGGAGAGGGAGAGGGAGGAAGGAGGAAGGAGAGGGAGAGAGGGGGAGGAGGGAGGGAGAGAGGGAGGAAAGGAGGAAGGAAGGACAGATGGAAGGAAGGAAGGAAGGGAAATCTGAACTCAGTGCTGAACTGGGATGAAAATGATCAAGAAAAGAAATCTCTAACCATGCCCCTTCCTCCCGGCCACACCCTGCCCTTCTCCTGACCCTCCTGATCCTCCTGATCCTCTAGAGACAAACTCTCCCACCAGAAGGACAAGCAATTTCCTCTGTACTTCAGATCCTGGGCAACCATAGCCTGTCGTTCCCAGCCCAAGTGTTGGAAACTGGACTCCTTTTTAGGTAAAACATTACGTTTAAATTCTAAGGTTCCTTTCTCAAAGCCAATATTCCCGCCAGCTCTTGGAGATTCCCTAGTTCTTTTTTTTTTTTTTTAATTCCTCAAATAACGTAATAATACATGCAACATGAGACTACTTGAAATGAGAAGACAGCGCAGAGGACTGAATATGGAAATCAATGACTTTTTTCAATATGTAAAATTACTGAGACATTGTAGAACTTTGATACCATGCAAAGAATATTCTTCGCTGTAATTCAGAAAGTGGTTAGAAGTTTCAAGAGCCCTTCGGTTTTGCTGTATGTCAACACAGGGTGGACACCATTGAAAGGTACAATCGACCCTTAGAAGTTTATAAACAGCAACTTTGGACTTCTGTTCCACTTGGAATCTGAAATCTGTGGTGTGGAGCAATAATTTTAACCTGAGAAGCTTACTCATCTTACACAGCACAGAACAGGGTTTGTTTCATACAAACACTGTCAAGAACCCTAAGGAAACGAAGTTCTGAAGTCCAGCTGGAGGCAGGTGAAAAGTCTTTTTGTCTCTGCTTGGAAGTCTCACAGCACAATCCAAGATGGCCACAGTTTTTGTAAGCTGTTTATCTTACATTTGTTTAACATCAAAATCATAAAGGTCCTATCTTAATGACACATACAAATTTAACAAAATACTTTTCCGGTTCTCATTATTATATCTTTGGATGACTTCTTTTCCTTGGGTGTCTTTTAAATCCCCAACATTAAAAGGAGCAAATTTCTAGCAAAATGAAATTCGTGTGTATCTGAACTCCAACAACACCATCTATTAGAAGACCTTACAATTTAAATAGGAATTGAGGTCACAGCATATTTCAACTAATAATGCTTAACTGTGCATCAGTTTAGCTTAAAATGGCAAAGTAGAGCCCAGTCTTATAAAAATAGAACTACAATGACTATAATGAATTTGTCATGGTAATTTTTCTTTCTTGATTTAATTTTTTCTTCCTTGATTTCTTTCCTGGTTTCTGAGTTAAATCTTCTAACAGTAATATATCAAACTCAAACTATTTTGCAACAGACATGAATCAGCATCTTTGTTCCACATGACCCAATGACCAAAATGACCAACTCCATGAAGAAGACTTCAGAGTGATTTATTCCCTACCTAATTAGCTCATGGGTTGACCAGCACTCTCTACATGAAATGTCCCTTTGCGAAACATTGATATCCCAATGTTCACTATTTAAACGCTTTCTTTCTTCTTCTTCTTCTTCTTTTTTTTTTTTTCATTTTGAGGCAGAGTCTTACTCTGTCGCCCAGGCTGGAATGCAGTGGCATGATCTTGGCTCACTGTGACCTCCGCCTCCAGGGTTCAAGTGATTCTCCTGCCTCAGTCTCCTGAGTAGCTGGGATTACAGGCTTGTGCCACCACGCCTGGCTAATTTTTGTATTTTTAGTAGAGACAGGGTTTCACCATGTCGGCCAGCCTGGTCTTGAACTCCTGACATCAAGTGATCTGCCCGCCTTGGCCTCCCAAAATGTGGTGATTACAGGCATGAACAACCACATACGGCTCTATTTAAATGCTTTCTGAAAGTAGATTGAAATAAACACAATTTCCAAATCCACAGGGACAAAGCAGTAAGGGAAACTCAGCTATGATCATTTCTTATGCCTGTCCATTCACCTTCCATAGTAGCACTACCTGGGAAGAATGAGTGTGCATCAGGCAAGGTGGGATGAATATCTACCCGACATTAACTTCCCACGATTCCACTCCTACGTAAGAGGCAGGTATATTCTCTTTTTCTTCCACACATGCTTTCTGTGGCATACTAACCAGCAACTATACTCTTTACCCATTGTTTTCCAAATTTAATAGTACCTTGGAAAAAATGTCCAAGTTTTATAACACTAAGAAGTTTATAAGAATCCAAATATCGTTTTTATTTTGGTTCTTGTATGTAGACCAGAATATTCTGCAATGCAGTCCACTGTAATTTACAGTGCTATCTACAGTTGGCATAAGCTTAAAGGAAAAGAGCCCCAGATTTTAAAAATGCAGCAGAGAAAAGCCCATCTTAAGACAATACTGACTTCCTCCAAATTAAGAAAAGAAATTCCCTACTGTGATGGTTACTACTGAGTGTCAACTTGATTGGATTGAAGGATACAAAGTATTGGTCCTGGGCGTGTCTGTGAGGGTGCTGCCAAAGGAGATTAACGTTTGAGTCAGTGGGCTGGGAGAGGCAGACCCACCCTTAATCTGGGTGGGCACAATCTAATCAGCTGCCAGCGCAGCTAGGATACAAGCAGGCAGAAAAATGTGAAAAGAGAGACCGGCCTAGCCTCCCAGCCTCCATCTTTCTCCCATGCTGGATGCTTCCTGCCCTCGAACATCAGGCTCCAAGTTCTTCAGTTTTGGAACTCAGACTGGCTCTCCTTGCTCCTCAGACTGCAGATGGCCTATTGTGGGACCTTACAATCATGTGAATTAATACTTAATAAACTCCCCTCTATCTATCTATCTATCTATCTATCTATCTATCTATCTATCTATCCATCCATCCATCCCATTAGTTCTGTCCCTCTAGAGAACCCTGACCAATACACCTACCATATAATGCCAAGAGTTCGCCACTGCCTGGCTTGGCTCTAGTTTCTCATAAGTGACCAGAGAGAGGGGAAAGGCTCACAGTCACTAGAGGTGGAAGGGATGGGCAGAGACCAATGGTGATGCTGAAAGCAACAGGAGATGTCCACACTGCAGGTCAGAAGGATGCCACGTTTATCTGATGAAGAGACATTTAGAAACGGGAAGAGTGTTTTGCAAGCTTATGGTGGTATCCTCTATGAGTTACCTTGGAAAGCTGTATCTAGTGGGTAGCATATTTATTACCTGAGAACCAAGTTGAAAAGCTAGGGAAGAAGATTCCATTTTCTTCTCACCCTGCAGTCAGTCAGGGAAAAATTGGGGCAAGTAATTTTCCTTCTCAGTGATTCCTGGTTCTTTTGTGTAAAACAGGTGACAACATCAAAACTACCTGCAAGTCTCACTTCATGGAACACAACAGAAACTCTGCATAAGAAAAAAGGAAATCCACAAAGCTTGTAGAATGGTAACAACTACCATATATATATATATATATATATATGCACTCTTTTAGGATGTAAAAACTCTTGAATAAAAATGCTCCAACTGGAACCTCAAGATCGAACTGCGAGTTAGAGAGAAGAGAAGGAAATGGGCTGAAGGAAGTGCAGTACCCAGGCAAACGCACACAACTAGTGAGCAAGGGGGCAGAGACCAAGCTCAAGGTCTCAGACATCACCACTTGAGCTGTTTCCACAATACCACATGCTATTCACATTGATTGATTGATTGATTGATTGACTGACATGGTCTCTGTCACCAGGCTGCAGTGCAGTGGCGTGATCTTGGCTCACTGCAACCTCCACCTCCCAGGCTCAAGCTATCCTCCCACCTCAGCCTCCCAAGTAGCTAGGACTACAGGTGCATGCCACCGTGCTTAACTAACTTTTTGTATTTTTAGTAGAGACAGGGTTTCGCCATGTTGTCCAGGCTGGTCTTGAACTCCTGGGCTCAAGGGATCTGCCTGCCTTGGCCTCCCAAAGTGCTGGAACTACAGGCATGAGCCATCGTGCCCGGCCTATTCACAATAATTTATTTGTAGGTACGATCATCAAAATCATCTCTATTTTGTAATATTTCTAATTCTACCCCTTTTCTTTCTTTTCTTTTTTCTTTTTCTTTTTTTTTTTCAGCCAGGGTCTCTTGCTGTTGTCCAGGATGAAGTGCAGTGGTGTGATCATAACTCACTGCAGCCTTGAACTCCTGGGCTCAATGGATCCTCCCACCTCGGCCTCCCAAAGTGCCGGACTACAGGCGTGAGCCACCGTGCCTGGCTGATTCTACCCTTTTCACTGTGAGTTTCTTGCATCAAGAGGGCTTTGTGTTTCTCAGAGGCCCAGCACACAGGGTGCCTGAGGGTTGGCTCCACAGACAGGGATGGCTGCCATCTGTGCCACCAGACACCCACGCAGTACAATCAACCCTCTTCTTGGCCACCATCTGCCAACGCAGGGCCCAGCTGGACAACTTCTGGTTTGGTTTAAACTAGGAGAATGTCAGGAACTATTTCCCACCCTTGGCATTAGAATGAAGAACGACCGCTGCAAACTGGTTTGATTCAAAGTCAACGAGAGACTTACCCATGGCTGCTCCCGCTGAAATCTGCTGCCAGATGGTGTTGTGCTATTCAGGTAATTAGACAGACACCCAGAAAAATTACAATGTGAATATCTTATGAACGAAAAGTAATCAAATATTAAAGTGTAATTTCAAAAAAACCTAACAAGCTCACATTGAGACTTTCTTCTAGAACGACAATCTAAACACAAATTCACTGAGAAAAGGGAAAAACACAGCAGGTATCCACACACACACAAAAGCACAGTGTACCCCTTCGTTATTTGGGTGCCAAAGTCCATTTTAAGGAGGCTGTCAAGAGCTTCCAGTTACTAGTGGCATTCAACACACAGTCACAACAAAGTCCCTACACATCTGATGCAGCAGGGCGCTAAACTGCGTAAACCCACTCATGCACGAGAAACCACACAGAGGAAAAAATAAAACAGAGCTCTCACTTTCGAAGGCTGCTGAATTTTAATCTCCTGGGAATCAGATGCTGAGTCTGACTTGGTGCCTCCGGAATTTGGTTTCTCCTTTTTTCTCTTCTGTTTCTTCTTTTTCTTTTTGGCTCCCAAATACCCTCCAGGACTTCTGCAGGAAATGCAAAGATGGTGAAACCAACCAACAAACAAAAATCATTAAATGAAATTGAACTGCATACAATTAATCATTTCAAAAAACACAGATGTTACATGCAGTAGAAAATAACTGTGTCAGGATGTAGGTGAGGAATAAAAGGTAGTGGAGTGAAGACGATAACAGGCAATGCAGAAGAATACCAGTCCCTGCTCAGTCATCCTGCAGGTGCTTAGAAGTCACGAAGCAGGAAGATTGCAGAGATAAACCACATTTTATAACTGAAGTAAAATAGTTTCCACGGTTATCACTACTCTCCTAATCTACGTTTAAGTCAGCTTTCAGGAGGAGAGATGCATGATATGAAAAAGTCCATTATCAAGATCTCTTGGGTACGACAGAACACTAATCTTGAAGCAACAGAACTAAACAAACCACTTTTTTGCAGAGGAGGAAACGTTCGCTGATAAAGATTTTTACTAGGGGGGCTAACAATGAAAAGCTCTAAGTGTCTAACTAGAGAGACAGACCCTGTCACAAACAAACACAAACAAAACACAAAGTGCTGGTTTTGTTACCTAGCATCTAGCTTATAAAGGAACTTTTCTTTCCACTGGTTATTCATGTTTTAAAGTAATGAACTTTTCCATTTAAAACGGATAATTCCTCTGTGACATCCAAATATGAAAGGCATGTGCAATAGTGAGAGAAACTGTTTAAGAACTAAGCACGCTGTTGGGCACAGTGGCTCATGCTTGTAATCCCAGCACTTTGGGAGGCTGAGGCAGGTAGATAGCTTGAGCCCAGGAGTTCAAGACCAGCCTGGGCAATAAGGGCAAACCCAGCCTCTACCAAAAGGAAAAAAAAAAAAAAATTAGCCAGGTACAGTGGCACGCACTTGTAGTCCCAGCTACTCAGGAGGCTGAGGTGGGAAGATAGCTTCAGCCTGGGAGACGGAGGTCGCAGTGAGCCAAGATTGTGCCACTGCACTCTGGCCTGGGCAACAGAGCTGGAGAAAAAGAAAAAAGAACTAAGCACTTGAGCTATAGATTCATATTTCCACTCCAATTCTAAAATAGAAAACAGTGCTTATTTTGGAAGATACATTAAGACTTTGTCAAATGGTACCCTAGTGGTTTAAAAATAGTAAGGCTTTGCCACCTCACAACAAGCAGTTTATTTTCATCAATAGAATCGAATTTGTGCTATCATGATGTTTATATTTAAAATCACCTGGTGGCCAAAGACACTCATCAATATCTGACTAGCAATTGGGATTAAACAAACATATCACAGCCAGGTACATGAGCTAGAAATATGCTGCAGATACGTTCAGTTTTGTATATTCTCTGGTTTGGGAGTAGGACTATTTTAGGCTTTCCTCTCCCAATGTTCCTATTGCTGGCACCCTGTGAATTGGTGAATCCGTTGTACTGTTATAGTGTGATTTATGTATGCATTTGTATGTGCTACTTAAGAAGTCTATTCATAACTGCGTCCCTAAGGTCTCCAATGCCTCACACCAGTACATACTACTACAAATGCTTGTGGAATGAATGAGTGGATAAGTCTGGCTCTAGAGGTGGTGCCATCACATATTCCCAGGCCATAAAATACTTCTGAAAGCTACCATTGTTCCAACCTCAATGGTAAAGCCTACTGCAACTTACTATCAAGTAATTATTTAACACTTACTATGTGTTCAGCATTATCTTGGGGCCACAGGCTGGGTGGGAGGGACCAAAATCATGGTGGACATGCCCGTGACTTCACAACCTAGGGGATTATCCCTCTCCCACCTCTACCATATATTCTAACTGCTACTGGTTATGGCTTTCCAGAAACCACTAGGAGCCTGGGACCTCACAGCTTTTCTGTATAATACTTCCACTTTAAAATATCTCCAAATTTCCAAGGAGCTTGGTTACAGAGAGATACAGAATAAAAGGCAGTGACTGGGAAGGATGTTTTGAAGTAGACGCCTATCCAACTGGATGAAAATATATTTGTCCTGAGTGTCAGTTAGTAATTTGCTCAGCCAGGCATGGTGGCTCACGCTTATAATCCCAGCACTTCAGGGGTCCGAGGCAGGAAGATCGCTTGAGCCTAGAAGGATCTCTTGAGACCAGCCTGAGCAATACAGTGAGACCCTGTCCCCATAAAAAATAAAAAATTAGCTGGGCATGGTGGTGTGCACCTGTGGTCCCGGCTACTTGGGAGGCTGAGGTGGGAGGATCACTTGAGCCTGGGAGGCTGCAGTGAGCCATGATCATGCCACTGCACTCCAGCCTGGGCAACAGAGTGAGACCCTGTCTCAAAAACAACAACAACAACAACAATAATAACAGTCTCTAAAACAGATAAACTCATGGAAACTTGAGGGGATCTGGAGACATTTTAAAAAATTAAAATACCAGACTATTTCACCAAAAAATCCTTAAGTAAGTTTATATCACTTATTCTATAACTTACAACGCTTGTTCAATGAGGTTTCCAAAACTCCATTTTGGGAGTTAATTGATGCTACACACCAAAACTTTTTTTTCTTCCAAACGGTGTCGCTAAAATTTATATTCTTATTTTGGCATAATGGAGAAAGCGTCGCCATTTTTGTTTACTCTAGTTCAGCAAGAGTTTTTCTTTTTCTCTCTTTCATCTCAACTTTAAATTGACAGGGAGCTACAGAAATGGGCACTAAGTTGGTCATCCCAGCCTCCAAACTCCCAGACATATCTGATAGCATTTGTACAATGATGAGAGGCAGAGCTTCCCAGACCTTCAGTGAGGAAGAGCTACTTTTCCATTTCCTGAGGCCATGAAGGAAACGAGACTTTGAGAATAAGAGCTGACCAGTGCACCGCTTGATACCCATGAGGATAATTATAATCAAAAAGAAAAAGCCAGGCCAGGTGCAGTGGCTCACGCCTGTAATCCCAGCACTTTGGGAGGCTGAGGCGGGTAGATCATGAGATCAGGAGATCGAGACCATCCTGACTAACATGGTGAAACTGCGTCTCTACTAAAAATACAAAAAATTTGCTGGGCGTGGTGGCGGGCGCCTGTAGTCCCAGCTACTCGGGAGGCTGAGGCAGGAGAATGGCGTGAACCCGGGAAGCGGAGCTTGCAGTGAGTGGAGATTGCACCACTGCACTCCAGCCTGGGTGACAGAGCGAGACTCCGTCTCAAAAAAAAAAAAAAAAAGAAAGAGCCAGTGCTGGGGAGGATGGAGAGATGCTGGAACCCTCACACACTGTTGATGGGAACGTAAAATGGGGCAGCTGCTTTGAAAAACAGCTGACAGTTCCTCAAAACACTAAACACAGATTCCCTGTATACCCTAGCCATTACACTCGTAAGTATATAACCAAGAGAAATGAAAACTTATGTCCACACAGGAACTTGTTCACAAATACTCATAGCAGCATCATTCATAACAGCCAAAAACTGGAAACAACCCAAATGACCATTCTCTTATGAATGGAGACAGGAAATGTGGTCCATCTATAGGATGGATTATTCAGCAATAAAAAAAAACAAAGAGTTGATAAAAACAGCAACATGAATGGATGCATCTTGAAAACGCTACACTAAGTGAAAGACACCAGTTGCCAAGGACCATGTATTGTATAATTCCATGTCTATAAAATGTCCTGACACACAAATCCACAGAAACAGAACTAGATTAGTGGTGGTTAGGGACTGGGAAGATGGAGGGCTTGGGCATGATTAAGGGATGTGGGTTTATTTTGGGAGTGATGGAAATGTTCTAAAATTGATTGTAGTGATGGGTGCACAACTCTGAATAAGCTAAAAGCTGCTGAATGGTATACTTTATTTATTTTTGGTTTTTAGTTTTTGAGACAGAGTCTCACTTTGTCGCCCAGGCTGGAGTGCAGTGGTGCCATCTTAGCTCACTGCAACCTCTGCCTCCTGTGTTCAAGTGATTCTCCTGCCTCAGTCTCCCAAGTATCTGGGATTACAGGCACCTGCCACCACATCCAGCTAATTTTTATATTTTTAGTAAAGACGGGGTTTCGCTACGTTGGCCAGGACTGTCTCAGACTCCTGACCTCAAGTGATCCACCCACCTCAGCCTCCCAAAGTGCTGGGATTAGAGGTGTGAGCCACCAAGTCCGGCCTGAATGGTACGCTTTAAATGAGTGAATGGTATGGTATGTGAATTATATCAAATGAAACAGAAGTGTTGACAAGTGACACTCCTGTCCCTGGGGGTGACAGGATGATGTTATGGCCAGAGCAGATCAGGAGTCAGCTGTGGCTGCTTAGCCAGGGGTCTGCGTCCCACAGGACTCCAGGTACTCTGGAGGGAGACGAATGACAGAAAGAGATGCCCCCGTGCCTGGGTGGGAGAGGTGCTAAGCGGACTTCCTACTGCCTACTGAAGGCAAATCCATGCCCAAGAGAAGACTCTCCCTGGAAATCCAATGAAGAAAGACTAATTCAGACTCCCAGTACTCAAGGCTGATTACCAAGTCATGGAAATTCAGCCCTGCGTATCATGTGGCCCTTTAAAAAGATTCCTCGGTCTTCAAGAACACAAGTCCCACCTCCCTCTTCCCCAGGGTTTCACTTGAAAGGTCCACAAAGAAAAGGCTCTCAGTTTTGCCACCTCTGAAAGCCCGGACACTTCAGCTTGCATCCAGAGAGAATCAGTGGCACGTTCAGACCTCAAGTAGAAATGAACACATTCCTTCTCAGCCATGGAAATGGCAAAAATTTAATGAGCACATCCAGCAAATCTCTTCAAACAAGTATTCATGGAAACTACAGACAACACTTAATAGGAGGGCCAATGTAACAGAGCCATGTAAACGCTTTACAGGTGGTCCAGGATGACATCCACAAAACCCATCGTTTCTCTCTCTGGACTCACAGCTGGACAGCCTTGCCAGCTGCCTTGTAGCCAGGTGTGGCCACTGACTGAGTTCCAGCCAGCGGAAGTGATGTGTGTCACTTCCTGCTGTCCAGAAACCCCTATGGGTGGCTTCTCCATGTCCTTCCTGTCCTTTGTGCTGTTTGGATGCAGACATAGATGAGACCCCCAAGGATGGCAGAGCCACACGATGGCACAGCCTCGACCCTGGATGACAGAATGAAGGAGAACTCCCTCACCATCGTCAGAACATGTGCCTAGGGCTGGTCCGTGAATGAGAAGGGAACTTCCACTGTGTTGTTCAATCCCATGTTAGGGTCTGTTGATTACAGCAGCCCAGTCTCATACAACTAACACATCAGTCTTAAGAGTGACATCAGGCTGGGTGCAGCGGCTCACGCCTGTAATCCCAGCACTTTGGGAGGCCAAAGAGGGAGGACTGCTTGATCCCAGGAGTTCAAGACCAGGCTGATCAACACAGAAAGACCCCCATCTCTACAAAAAAATGAAAATTAGCCAGATGTGGTGACATGTGCCTGTAGTCCCAACTACCTGGGAGGCTGGGGTGTGAGGATCACCTGAGCCCAGGAGGTCAAGGTTGCAGTAAGCTATGTTTGCACCACTCCATTCCAGCTGGGCAACAGCGAAAGATCCTCTCGCTCTCAAAAAAAAAAAAAAAAAAAAAAGAGTGACATCAAAGGAGCTCAACTTTTGGTATGTGAATTCCAAGGATAAAAAGTAATTTTAAATTTTATCAGGTACCACCGGAGGGATAACTTAGCTCCTCTCTACTGTGAAAAAGAAGAAACATTAGTGGTTTGAGACTAATTATTTTACAAATATTTCCCCCCTGAATTTCCAAGTTCCTGCATGGAAAATGGTGGGAATATAGCTGATTGTAATCTTCTCGTTCGTATTTTCATGCATTTTTTAACTAGTGTATAATAATCACAATACCTCTGTAAGGAAAACATTATTAAACTACAACGGAACTGAAGAACAGATAAACAGGTCCATGAAATGCAACAGACATATCACTAACAACCCATGATAGTAAAGAAACTTGATATATAATAAAGATCACATCATAAATCAGTAGTGAAAAAAAAATTTTTAATACATAGCATGAGAAAAACTGAATTCCTATATGCAGAAATATAAAATTAGTTTGCTGCATCCCACAACATGAAAAAAAAAAAACAAATTCAAAATGGGTGAAAGACCTAAACTTGGAAAACAAAACCTTAAAAGTGAAGGCGGTGATGTCCATTTGCTCCACATGTTTCTAGTGCCTAGAACAGTGTCTGGCATTTAGTAGACGCTCAAGTAAACATCTGTCAAATGAGTAAGTGAAAGAATTAAACGATAACTTCATAATGTCAGTGAAGGAAATAATTACTCAAACGAGGACTCAAAAGTACAAACCATAAGAGATAATAACTTTTGAGTACACCAAAGTTAAACATTTCATGGTAAAGTGATTATAAAAAAATTTTTACATTACAGAATAAGGTTAGACATTTATAACACAAATGAGAAAGTATTACCAGCCAGAATACATACAAAGGACTTTTCTCTTTCACATTTTATCTCTAGGATGGCAGAGAAAGACAACATTATATTCTGGCCAGGACTGCAGGCATTAAGTAGAGTTTGACTACCTGGCTTTGAATCCTGACTCCACAAGTTCTCAGCTGTGTGACTTTGAGTTTATTACTTAACCTCTCTGTGCTCCAGTTTCTGTAGCTGTAAAAGGATGATGTTTTCAAAAAACAGTATTAGGCCAGGTGTGGTGGCTCATGTCTGTAATCCCAGCACTTTGGGAGGGAGGACAAGGCAGGAAGGCTGCTTGAGTCCAGGAGTTCGAGACCAGCCTGAGCAACATAGCAAGACCTAGTCTTTACAAAAAATAAAAAATTAGCTGGGCAAGTTGGTGTGTGTGTGCCTCTGGTCCCAGCTACTCAGGAAGCTGAGGTGGGAGGATCACTTGAGCCCAGGAGTTTGAGGCTACAGTGAGCCGTGATCGTGCCACTACAGTCAGCCTGGGCAACAGAGTGAGACCCTGTCTCAAATAAATAAATAGTATTAGAAAAAATGTGAGGATAAAATGAATTCATACATCTAAGAATTTAGTATAGTAGCTGGCACACAGAAATCATACGGTACAAGCCAGCTATTATTATGATTGTACTGCTTTAGTTTTTAAATATAATTTATTGCTAGCTGGAACTGTATTGTCTCTCTCTAACTAGAACATAAGATCCATAAAACAGTGTTTTCCATTGTATTCCTAGCACCGAAAATAGTGTCTGACATATAAAAGATCCTCAATATTTGCTAGATGAATGAGAAATCAATTAAAAAATCATTAAGAAAAGGAAGACTGACAGAAGAATGGGCTGACAATATGAATAAGCACTTCACAAAAGAGGCAGCCTTAACAACCAATAAGCTTAAGAAAACATGCTCAATTTCACCCATTGATTTGGCAAACATTTTAAAATCTAAGAATATCAGAAGAACGTGAGGAAAGGGAACACTCACATGCTGTTGGTAAAATGTAAACTGAAACAACCACTTTGTAAAGCAGTCTGGCATTGCTGCTGCCACCACCACCAGTGCCACCACCACCACCATCATCACCATCACCATATCATTACTAACATCATCACCATTATCATCATCACCACCATCACCACTACCATTGCCATCACCACCATCACTGCCGCCATCACCACCATCACTGCCACCATCATCACCACCATCATCACCATCATATCATTACTACCATCATTGCCATTGTCATCATCACCATCACCATCGCCACTACCACTGCCATCACCACCATCACTGCCACCATCATCACCACCATCATCACCATCATATCATTACTACCATCATTGCCATTGTCATCATCACCATCACCATCGCCACTACCATTGCCATCACCACCATCACTGCCACCATCTTCACCATCACCATCATCACCACCATCACATCATCACCACCATCACTGCCACCATCATCACCATCACCATCATCACCACCATCACATCATCATCACCACCATCATCACCATTATCATCATCACCATCATCACCACCATTGCCACTACCATCGCCATCACCACCATCACTGCCACCATCATTACCATCACCATCACCATCATCACCACCATCACATCATCACCACCACCATCACCACTATCATCACTATCATCACCACCATCGCCACTACCATCGCCATCACCATCACTGCCATCATCACCATCACCATCATCGCCATCATCACCATCACATCATCATCACCACCATCACTACCCCATCATCGTCACCATCACCATAATCACCACCACCACTGCCATCACCACCATCACCACCATCATCACCATCATCATCACCACCATCATCACCACCATCATCATCATCACCACCATCATCACCACCATCACCATCATCATCACCACCATCATCACCACCATCATTATCACCACCATCATCACCACCATCATCACCATCATCATCACCATCATCATCACCACCATCATTATCACCATCATCATCACCATCATCATCACCACCATCATCATCACCACCATCATCACCATCATCATCACCACCATCACCATCATCATCACCACCATCAGCATCAACATCACCACCATAATCACCATCATCACCACCATCACCACCATCATCACCATCATCATCACCACCATCATCACCACCATCATAATCACCACCATCATCACCATCATCGCCACCATCACCACCATCTTCACCATCATCATCACCACCATCATCACCATCACCATAGTAATCATCATCACAGCAGGCAACACTTTGCAACACTTACTATGTGTCAGGCACTGTACCAAGCACCCTACAGATATCAACTTTGTAAACTGTCACACTCGGAGGTAAGTGCTATTATTATTATTATTATTCCCGTTTTATAGATGAGGAAACAGAAATAGAGAGAGCTTAAGTAATTTGCTGAAGGTCACATGGCTAATAATGGCAGAATCAGGACTTGAATCCAGATAGCCTAGCTCCAAAATCCACATAATTACTACCCTATGTTGTCTCTCATTTACGTACTTCCTTGGGTTGACCATCTTTTCAGATAATTATCAGCAATTTTTAGGTCTTTTGTAAACTGCCTAATTGTGATCTTTGGACATTTTTTATTCACCTATTTTATGGAATTGTAATAGATCTTTGTGCTACGTGTGTGTACATGCCCTGGTGTTCTGGTTGGAACACCAAAACACTTCACTAGAAGGAATAACACTACTAGGAAAAAAATATGAGGTTTTGGTACAGTTGATAAAAAAACAAAGGTAACCCCAAGGTTCATCACACTACCTGCTGCTGGAAGAGAATTCACACCCACAGTTGGGGAAGTTAGCTAAGGTTAACTCAGGTTATCAGGGTGTACTGGCCAAAGTTGGTCCTCATCCTGGATCAGGGGCACCCATCTTACCTAAGTTGATCATGTGACCATCAAATTCAGTAATGGATTTCACCTGCAGTTCAGGGTTTGAAGAAGTCACACAAATGAGTTTGTTTTTGTCAGTGGTTCATTTGTGTAATTCCAGTATGAGTTTCTTCACTCTTTTTTTCCCAAGTGTAATGCAGAGTCCAGAGCAGGAAGACAACCTTCCAGCTGTCATCATCTGGCTGCACTACAACCTCATCTAAAGTAGGATTTCAGCTCCATCATGGGTCTGGTAGCTTCAACCCATACTTAGTGTGCCCCTTCTCCGCTTGGGATTGGTGTAGGAAGTATCTACAAAGCAACACCGTCCCTGTGCAAAGCAGTAAGTCATGGACAAGCACTAGAAGGCTCAGAGCTCAGAGCCGTCCCAAAAGTGTATGGCCAGTGAGGGACAAAGATCATCATGAAAGATCCATCAAGCAGGCAGGTGGCTACAGCTATTGAGGCTACAGCTTTGGACAAAGGTGACTGTGAGACTAGCCAATAATTTAAACATTTACACGGCTGTTAGCAGCAGAGGATGCCTAGCTCTAGACAATGGCTGAACAATACACCCGGGAATTAATACAAGCGTGGCTGGAAGAGAGGAATCTTGATGATCCCCTTTGCTAGCTTCTAGTCCAGTTTGTTAACTAGTCCCTCTTCGCAAGCTTCTGGTCTAGTTTACTAACTAGTCCCTCTTCTTACATATTGGGTTGCTCCAAGTTTTTGGTTCTCCTAAGCCTGTACCATATTTGAAATGTGGGAATGTATATTCTATCTCATTAGCTTCCTCCTTTTTTTTTTTTTTTTTTTTTTGAGACGGAGTTTCACTCTTGCTGCCAGGCTAGAGTGCAATGGTGCAATCTCGGCTCACTGCAATCTCTGCCTCCTGGGTTCAGGCAATTCTCCTGCCTCAGCCTCCCAAGTAGCAGGGATTACAGGCATGTGCCACCATGCTGGCTAATTTTGTATTTTTAGTAGAGATGGGGTTTCTCCATGTTGGTCAGGCTGGTCTTGAACTCCCGACCTCAGGTGATCTGCCCGCCTCGGCCCCCCAAAGTGCTAGGATTGTAGGTGTGAGCCACAGTGCCTGGCCAGCCTCCTCCTTTCATAATTATCAAACAATTTTGGTGTCTACATCACACAAAAGCCCAATTCTGATAAGAGATAATGTTAAACTATAATAAACTTTCATATAACACTCATTGGCCAGAAACGCGTCTCGCATGAAGTTTAGTTTGTGAAGTAAGACCTGGCTTTGTAGACAGTACAAGGTCGGAATACTGGAAGAAATATTTTAAATGCTTTAAAAATTTGTTATTTACATATCTTTAAGATCATTATGTACAACTGAAGATGAAATTCAAATTGTTCAGCCATTTGACAGACAAACAGGGACAGATCCGTGGCTTATGAGCCTCAAGGGAGCTGGTGGCTCAGAAGAGCTGAGTTCTAGACAGTTTTAAAAAGAAAAAAAAAGTTGGCTGGGTGTGGTGGCTCACGCCGGTAATCCCAGCACTTTGGGAGGCTGAGGCAGGTGGATCACCTAAGGTCAGGAGTTCAAGACCAGCCTGGCCAACGTGGTGAAACCCCATCTCTACCAAAAATATAAAAAACTAGCCAGGTGTGGTGGCATGTGCCTGTAATCCCAGCTACTCAGGAGGCTGAGGCAGGAGAACTACTTGAACCTGGGAGGCAGAGGTTGCAGTGAGCCAAGAACGTGCCACTGCACTCCAGCCTGGGCGACAGAGTAAAACTCTGTCTCAAAAACAAAAACAAAACAAAACAAAAGTTGTAATACTCAAACACAGAAATGAGATAGCTTGATCCAAGGCTGTGATATGAGCCTGTGATATGTGTCCAAGGGCAAATGTCAGAGATGAGAGACGGAGAAAACAATTTCTATGAGCAAAGTCAAAGGTCAAAGACAAGTTGGTGAGGCTGTACAAATGGCGCTTTTCACCAGGAAGCACAAAGGTGAACCTGGAGTCCTCAAACACAAAAGGAAATGCACCTCCCAGATTCAAAAGGGAGCCAGAGGTCATGGTCCACTCTGGGATGGTAGAGGAAAGAAACAAATAAATTTTTAAAAAGCAGAGAAATACCACAGAGCTCTGAGAAGTTGTCTACAAGACAAGGAGCAAGTGGCAGTGTCTAGAAGGGATGGCTTAAAGCTGGGACAAGCAGGACTGGGGTCTCTCCTTTGCCAAAACGTATCTTTTCCCCTTTTCCTTAGGAAGTGACAGCAAAAAGTCAACTCAAGAAGAACCCTGGGGTCTGATGAGTCCCTGATACATAAAGTCTGTGGTTTTCTCAGAGCTATTCCCTCTCAGAACCTTCCCCAGCCTTCTGTTATCCCTGAGGATGGGGTCAGGCCCAGGACAAAGTATGTACTTGTCAAATCATGAGTTTTAAAGACAAATGGCTCCTTTTAAGCAGTTTTTTTCATTTACCAATAAAGACACTCATCCCCAGAGAGGTTAACTGACTTCCAAAGTCCAAGGGAGGGTTAGTGAAGGAAGCTTCTTGGTTCCTGGTTTAAAACTCATCTCAATACACCACACTGCCTTCCTAAAACTTAATTAAGATTTTCAAATATTCATCAGGAAATAGTCTGGAGAGGTGATACATGTACAAGGATATTAACTTCAGCCCTGTGTACTAGCACAAAAGACTTAAAACTACCTTACTGTCTACTAATAGGGGATGGATTGAAGAGGTAATGGTGTATCCATTCAATGCTACAATATACAGCAGCCCCCCCTTTTTTTTTTGGAATGGAGGTTTAATAGAAGAGAAGGGAAACAGAAACAGCTCTCTCTATATATAGAGAGAGGAGTCTCTGAGTGGAAAGGACCCATACACAGCCTTTTTAAAAAGGAGGTTGGAGCTGAACATGGTGGCTCACACCTGTAATCCCAGCAACTCCAGAGGATCACTTGAAGTCAGGAATTCCAGACCAGCCTGGGTAACACAGTGAGACCTCCCCTCCGCCATCTCTAAAAAAATACAATAAAACTAAAAGGAGGTTGATCTACGTATTTTCATATATAAAGACCTCCAGGATCTGCTGTTAGTGAAAAATCAAGAGGCATGCTGCCAATTGTGCTGAAGGCCTGCGGAGGCACACGTGTGCACATGCTCCCATCCTTGCCACCACTGGAAGGACACACCAAGAGCCCACAACAGAAGCTGCCTATGGGGGAGAAGTTCAGTGCAGGGAGAATGAGACTTAACTTCCTTGCCTCCCCTTGATGGCTTTTGAATTTTCTACCACACAGCTGACCTCTGAATAGGTCATACTACTTATTCAAAAAGTAACATAATGAAAACACGAAAATGTCTCTAAGGCCAAAGCTACACACAGATGTTTTGTTTTATTTTATTTTTATTTTTTATTTTTTGAGACAGAGTCTCGTTCTGTCGTCCAGGCTGGAGTGCAGTGGCCAATCTCGGCTCACTGCAAGCTCCGCCTCCCAGGTTCACACCATTCTCCTGCCTCAGCCTCCTGAGTAGCTGGGACTACAGGTGCCCGCCACCACGCCCAGCTAATTTTTTTTTGTATTTTTAGTAGAGACAGGGTTTCACTGTGTTAGCCAGGATGGTCTCGATCTCCTGATCTCGTGATCCACCCACCTCAGCCTCCCAAAGTGCTGGGATTACAGGAGTGAACCACTGCACCTGGCCTACACACAGATGTTTTATTAGTTAGTATACAGGTTGAGCTGCGTGGGCTCCAGTCCCAAAATAACAGCCGCTCACAACACAAGCACGTTTATCTTTCATGAAAAGGTCTCTGCATCCCTCAGTGGGGAATTTGTGCCCTAAAATGACAGCAGGGCTGGCTCCCTCTGTCCTGTCTCCCCTGCCCCCAAGATGCTGGCTTGGTGCAGGTGCTGTGGGATGACTTCCTACCACTGGTACACATATCCCAGCCAGCAGGAGGGATGAGTGGGGCCCTCCAGGTGCCCAGAACAAACTGTCACTGTGGAAGAAGGGGCCCACTGGCAGCCTTGGCCATGAGGGTCCAGCAATAAGGGACTAAATAAATAATGGTACCCTGTGTAGAACCACATGACGGGATGGCCAGCCAATTGACCTGACTCAGGTGCAGGCTGTGCGGTGACCTGGAAAGACATTCAGTTCCTTTCAAATGACAACAGATGAATACAAACAGTATACAGTAGGTGCCCCTTATCCTCAAGAAGGCGTTCCAAGTCTCCCAGGAGATGCCTAAAACCATGGCTAGTACCCACTCCTAAACTTCATAGCCTATGCACAAAGGTATTTTTCCTTTTTCACAATTTTATGGGCAGATTATTATTATTTTTTGTTAGTTTTTATTTCATAGTCATAAACTTAACTCTGCAATCCAGCTAGGCATGGAAAGGGACAAGGAAAACATGGAACCCAAAGGGAACTGCAGTGAGAGCACAAAGATTCTAGGATACTGCGAGCAAATGGGGTGGAGGGTGCTCTTCTGAGCTAGAGAAGGAATGGTCTGGTGGTTAAGATAAAACACAAGTCAAACTTATTAGAGTTGTCCACAGTCAGCAATGGTGATCTTCTTGCTGCTCTTGCCATTCTTGGACCCAAAGCGCTTCATGGCCTCCACAATCTTGATGCCTTCTTTCACCCTGCCAGAGACCACATGCTTGCCATCCAACCACTCGGTCTTGGCAGTGCAGATGAAAAACTGGTAATCGTTTGTGTTGGGTCCAGCATTTGCCATGGACAAGATGCCAGGACCTGTATGCTTCAGAATGAAGTTCTCATCATCAAATTTCTCCTTGTAGACAGACTTGCCACCAGTGCCATTATGGCATGTAAAGTCACCACCCTGACACAAAAGCCCTAGAATAATTCTGTGAAAGCAGGAACCCTTATAACCAAATCCTTTCTCTCCAGTGCTCAGAGCACGAAAGTTTTCTGTCTTTGGAAACTTGTCTGCAAACAGTTCGAAGGAGATGTGCCCCAAGGGCTCGCTGTTGATGGCGATGTTGAAGAACATGGTGGGGTTGACCATGGCTGGTAGTACAGGGCTCCTGGCGGCGGTGGCATCTGCAAAGCCTTTTTTGTTGTGTTTTTTTAAGAGATTGGGTCTCACTCTGTCATCCAGGCTGAAGTGCAGTGATGCAATCATAGCTCACTGCAGCCTTGAACTTCCGGACTCAAGTGATCCTCCCGCCTCAGCCTCCTGAGTAGCTAGGAGTACAGGTGTATGCCACTATGCCTGGCTAATTTTTTTTTTTTTTTTTTTTTGTAGAGGCAGGCTCTTGCTATATTACCCAGACTGATCTCGAACTCCTGGGCTCAAGTGATCCTCCCACCTTGGCCTCCCAAAGTGGTGGGATTATAGACATAAGCCACTGCACCTGGCCCCAAGGATTCCTTCTTACAACCACACTATATGATCTTCTTTTCTTATTGAGAACTTTCACCTTTTCACTTAAGAAAGCACTTTATGGCTTCTCTATGGTGTATCCAAATTGCCAGTGCCACTCCTCTTGTGCTTTAGGGCCATGGAAGTAAAGTAAGGGTCACTTGACCACAAGCACTGTGATTCCAAGACAGTGAATTTGATCACAGAGATGGCTACTAAGTGACCTGCAGGCGGGGACGCTGGCAAAGAGAAAAGTCGCATCCAGGGCGGGATAGGGTGGGATGGCCCCAGATTTCATCATGCTACTTGGAAGGGCATGAAATTTAAAACTTAGGAATTGTTTCTGGAATTTTCCATTGAATATTTTTGAACCAACGTTGACCAAGGGTAACTGAAACTGCAGAAAGCAAAATCACAGATAAGGGGGTCATGTGGTTTGGGTGTGTCCCCATCCAAATCTCATATTGAACTGTAGTGCCCATAATCCCCATGTGTTATGGGAGGGACCTGGAGGGAAGTAACTGAATCATGGGGGCGGTTACCCTCAGGCTGTACTCATGACAGGGAATGAGTTCTCATGAAATCTGATGATTTTATAAAGGGCTTTCACCCCCCTCACTCTCATTCTTCTCTCTCCTGCCACCCTGTGAAGAAGGATGTGTTTGCTTCCCCTTCTGCCATGAGTGTAAGTTTCCTAAGGCCTCTCCAACCATGCAGAACTGTGAGTCAATTAAACCTCTTTCTTTAAAAATTACCCGGTCTAACGTACATCCTTATAGCAGCATGAGAACGGACTAATACAGGGCGGAGGCTACCATATTTGCATTTTTGTAAATATTTATAAATAGGAAAATGTATATATGAATATACCAAGGCATGGCGTTTTTGCTTAGTGATTCATTCGAATGTTCTACATTAAAAATGTGGTTTCAGGCCAGGCGCGGTGGCTCACGCCTGTAATCTAAGCACTTTGGGAGGCCGAGGCGGGAGGATCACAAGGTCAGGAGTTTGAGACCAGCCTGACCAACATGGTGAAACCCCATCTCTACTAAAAATACAAAAATTAGCCATACGTGATGGCACATGCCTGTAATCCCAGCTACTCAGGAGGCTGAGGCAGGAGAATCGCGTGAACCCGGGAGGCGGAGGTTGCAGTGAGCCGAGATTGCGCCACTGCACTCCAGCCTGAGCGACAGAGCTAGACTCTGTCTCAACAACAACAACAAAAAAAAGGTTTGGCAAAAAGAACTTTTTAAAAACTTCATTTGGAAACCAAAATAAGCACTCTGCTTTAACTGGTTCTTTCTTCAGTTTTCTTAAAATGTTAATAAATACCCCTAAAGTAGTGAAGAACAACTATCCCCCTGCCCTCCCAAAAAAAGAAACACTAAAGGAAAAAACTATTGGAATTTCTCATATTAAGTGAATCCCCAACCTTCTCTGGGAAGGTACTATATGAGCTGGAACACTGAGGGAACACAGCTACGGGAATAAAGAAGTCCCTATTTCCCCGGGTCATGTGAGTTTAAGCCAGGAACAGAAGCGCACTAAACAAAACAGAAACTGTAAAGGTGACATCCCAATTCAGTCCTCGACTCCAACCAGGTTTTCTCTTAAGGCTGGGAAAGCATGACAGGCCACTAACTTACTCAAAGCATCCACAAAGAGCCACCATCCAGGGCAGACTGGGCATAGGCTACAGCAATGGGGTACAAGAGGGCTGAAGTGGGTACCTCCCGGCAGCGCTTTCACCCAGGAGATGAAAAACCAGATTCCGTGGGCCATGTCACTTCTCACAGGAACCTGGCTTCGTGGAACTCTGAATGATGGTGATGCTGGGGGCAGGGGGCAGAGGCTCCAGAGAAAGGGGTGCTGATATGTACAAGGCTACAGGTAAAGCAGTCAGAAAAGAGATGATTAAGCCATGAAAGAAGCAAAAAAGAAAAAAACTTGTTACTAAGTACACTGATGCTATAAAATAAAAGGAGTCCTTTAAGGAACTAGAGACAATAGAGTTCCTAATTATTGATTTGCAATATTCTTTAAGCAAAGAAATGTATGATTTTTAAAAAATTAATTCATTCACCCATTACACTGGTGAATTTTGGCTCCAAAGGTGTTCAGGTTGGTAATCAATCTATGACTTATAAAGAAAAAGACCTTGAGACATTATCAAATTACTCTTATTGAGAGTCCAAGAGACTGTAGTTTAGTGAAAATCAACAGATTTACAGTCAGACAGACTTAAAAGCTAAGTTTGAATTTGAGTTATGGCCTGGATAATTTATTAAAACTGATAAGCCTCAATCTCTTCATCTGTTATTGTAATGAGTCAACCAGGGAAAATATATAAGGCTGGGCATGGTGGCTCACGCTTGTAGACCCAGCACTTTGGGAGGCTAAAGGAGGGCGGATCACTTGAGGTCAGGAGTTCAAGACCATCCTGGCCAACATGGCAAAAATCCATTTCTACTAAAAATACAAAAATTAGCTGGGCATGGTGGCAGGCGCCTGTAATCCCAGCTACTTGGGAGGCTGAGGCAGGAGAATCTCCTGAACCCAGGAGGTGGAGGTTGCAGTGAGCCAAGATCACGCCACTGCACTCCAGCCTGGGTAACAGAGCAATACTCTGTCTCAAAAAAAGAAAAATACATAAGCATATGCCAAGAGGTCAAAAAATTAGTTACCATTTAAAAATGTTGGGCCCTATATAGCAGACCAAAACTAAAAACTCTACAGCCAAAGTCCTCTCAATGAGAAGTAGAAAAAGAAAAGCCTTCACATATTCTTAATGCATATAAAATAAAGACAATTTGAAATAAATTTGTCAATGGCAATTAAGAGCTATTGGAATCCATTCTGCAAATCTTTAGTAAGTTACAAACACATGCAAGGTACCAGGTATTGCAAGGATTGGAGACTGAAAGTGCTGTCTCCATGCACACAATCTACCTGTGAGTAGACAGGCAGACACACGCTGTGTTCTGCAAACATGTTTTGAGGTGTGTCTTAGTTCAGCCTGCTATTACAGAATACGATAGACTGATTACTTAAAGAACAGACATTTATTTCTTACAGTTCTGGAGGCTGGAAGTCCACCAAGATCAGGGTGCCAGCAGGGTCAGGTTTTTGGTGAGGGCCTCATTCTTGGCAGGGCAACAAAGCACTGGACTCTATCTCTTCATAAGCATACACTGATCCGATTCATGGGGACTCCACCCTTGTAAGCTATTTACCCCCCAAAAGTGCCACCTCCAGACACCATCACGTTGGGGATTTAGGCTTCAACATATGAACTGGCAGGGAGATACGATTCAGTCCCAGCAAGGTGCCAGCATTGTTCACTATGTCCTTCCCTGAAAACTCCCTTTGCCCACAGGTCTCACCAAAGGTGTGGCCCTCAGTGGCCATGTTGTACCACACAATTCTCTTCTACCCCTCCCTTTCCCTTCTCCATCACAGAGGACTGGATCATGCCTGGATAATCCCTTTCTTGGCCAGAAACCAGTGAGATCCTTTCTGGAGAATCTGAACTAAGGAACAGATGCTTGGGGCAGTCTAGTTGACAGAGAGTGAGACAGAAAGGGAGAGAGGTTAGAAAGACAGGTGAACCTTGGGTACTTGACTTCCTAATGTTTAATTCTAATAAAGTCCAGCCATACTTTATTTTCAGATAACCTATTGTATATTTAAATAAAACCTCTTTAAAATATTTATTTATTTATTTATTTATTTATTTATTTATTTATTTATTTATTGAGACAGAGTCTCACTGTCGCCCAGGCTCACTGGAGTACAGTGGCACAATCTCAGCTCACTGCAGTATGTGCTTATAAAGTGATCTCCATCTCCCGGGTTCAAGCAATTCTGCCTCAGCCTCCCGAGTAGCTGGGATTACAGGTGCCCGCCATCATGCCAGACTAATTTTTGTATTTTCAGTAGAGACGGGGTTTCACCATGTAGCCCAGGCTGCTCTCGAACTACTGACCTCAGGTGATCCACCCGCCTCGGCCTCCCAAAGTGCTGGGATTACAGGCGTGAGCCACCGCGCCCAGCAAAATAAAACCTTTTACTCTAGCTGGTTGGTAGATGCTACACACACATTAAGCAACAGACGCAAAGACCCACATCTCCCATTTGTGATTGTGGACAAGGAACTCACCTCTAGGAGCCACAGCTTGGGGCAGGAGAATGAGGGTCTGCCCCAGCAGAGGGCTGGGGAGATAAGGTGAGAGCAACTGGGAAAGATGTCACGGGAAAGATAAACTTACTAAGAGCTACAGGGCCTCCGGCAGGGGTCAGCGCCTTTGGTCATAGTGGCTGCGGAAGGCTTCATGAAAGAAAGGACATTTGGGCTGACCTTGAATTTAGAGAAGAGGAGAAGAAAGATCAGGAGACACTCTCAGAAGCAGAGGAAGCCATGACCCACAGAAAGGCGTGGGCAGTAACAAGTTCCTCTTGGTGAACAATGATGTCTGACACTGAATTCAAAGTTGTTTTCTGTGCTACTCTGTAATCAGACCTCCCTCCCTCCCCTTTAGCCACAAACGCTTCAGCAAATGCTGTGCACGATAGCTGGATTTTAGTGATTCCTGGGAGGAGGGTGGTGAGAGACACAGAACTGAAGATAACCGTGTTCCACCCGAGGTAAAATGTTGAAGAAAAAGAGCACCCTAAGGACACACAGGCACAAGGAGCCCGGTGATAGGGCAAGTTGGCTGCAGTATGGGTGTGCCTGAGGACCATGAAAACTTAAGACCCCAAGAAACCCCCATGAACATGTATCAGCTCAGGCCATTTTGTTTAGATAGTAAAGGAAAGGTGCCAGGTGCGGTGGCTCACACCTGTAATGCCAGCACTTTGGGAGGCTGAGGTGGGGAGATTGCTTGAGGTCAGGTGTTCGAGACCAGCCTGGCCAACGTGGTGAAACCCCGTCTCTACTAAAAATGCAAAAATTAGCTAGGCATGGTAGTGTGCGTCTATAATCCTGGCTACTTGGGAGGCTGAGGCAGGAGAATCGCTTGAACCTGGGAGGTGGAGGTTGCAGTGAGCAAAGATGACGACACTGCACTCCAGCCTGGGCAACAGAGTAAGACTCCATTGCAAAAAATAAAAAATAAAGGACAGGTGATCCCAGCATGTGAAAGGACATGGAAACCCTTTGGTAATAGAACAACAGGGAAAAAATGCCAGAAGCTTCTAGACTGAAAACAAGTTAAAACAAACAAAAAGAATAAGATTACCTATAAAAGACAGAGAAGCAGAGAAAACAGCATCTGGCCAGGCGCAGTGGCTCACACCTGTAGTCCCAGCACTTTGGGGAACCGAGTCAGGTGGATCACCTGAGGTCAAGGTCAGGAGTTCAACACCAGCCTGGCCTGGGTGACAGAGCGAGACTCTGCCTCAAAAATAAAAAAATAAAAAAAAACAAAGAAAACAACATCTGTACCAGTAAATGCTGGAAGATATTAAAACAACGTTTATGGAGTTTCAAGGAAAACGATTGTTATCATAGAGTCACATGCACATCCAGGCTATGCATTATGTGGGAGGGGAAAAGAATGGCATTTTCAGACACACAAGAACTCAAAATATATCATCCACGCACTCTAAGAAAAAAAATCATGTGAGAATGCTGTTAAAGAAGAAAAAGACAGGATGTGTTTTATTTTTTACTTTTATTTTTTTGAGACAGAGTCTTGCTCTGTCGCCCAGGCTGGAGTGCAATGGTGCGATCTCGACTCACTGCAACCTCCACCTCCTGGGTTCAAGTGGTTCTCCTGCCTGCCTCAGCCTCCCGAGTAGCTGAGATTACATACGCCCGCCACCACACCTGGCTAATTTTTTTTTGTATTTTTAGTAGAGATGGGGTTTCACCATGTTGTCCAGGCTGGTCTCGAACTCCTGACCTCAGGTGATCCGCCCACCCCGGCCTCCCAAAGTGCTGGGATTACAGGTGCGAGCCACCACACCTGGCCGGGAGGATGTGTTTTATAAAGAACAATGGAAACCCATAAAAACAATAAAGCTGTCAGGAAAGTCTAAAATGTTTTTGTTAACAGGAATGTGAAACATGTAATAGTTAAGAAAAAAGTCTCTAGTGACACAAGGGCAAAAATAAAAGAATTACAATTCCAGGTTATTTCAATTAAACCTAGGAAATGAAAAGAAGTCAAAATCTCCTACACGATTTTTCTTGTGAGATGGTAGAATATTTTAAATAGTGGTTAATTTTTTGATATGGATAAAGAAATATAGACGAAAACATACTTGTTCAAAATGTACAGATCGCTGGGCACGGTGGCTCACGCCTGTAGTCCCAACACTTTGGGAGACCAAGGTGGGTGAACTGCTTGAGTTCAGGAGTTCGAGACCAGCCTAGACAACATAGTGAGACCCTGTCTCTACAAAAATACAAAAATTAGCCAGGTGTGGTGGCATGTGCCTGTAGTCCTAGCTACTTGAGAGGCTGAGGTGGGAGGATCACTTGAATCCAGGAGGTCAAGGCTGTAGTGAGCTGAGACTGTGCCACTGCACTCCAGCCCAGATGACAGAGTGAGACCTTGTCTCAAAAAAAAAGAAAAAAAAAAGTGTACATATAATCCACAGAAGAAAAAAAGAACGAAAACTAGACATATTCTATCAAAGACAGGAAATAAAATACGAAATTTTTGAGTACCAAGAAAGCTTATAAACAAAATTCAAAGACTGAATATGATCTGAGCTGTCCAGTATGATAGCCACTAGTCACATGGAGCTATTTAAATTTAAATTAATTCAAATAAAATAAAAACATTCAGCTCAGTCACACTTGTCACATGCAAGTGCTCCATGTGTTGATGACTGCCCAACTGGATTACTATCACCCCAGAAAGTTCCAGCACACAACAGTAAGAGTCAGTGAAAGATACGTGGTAACAAATGCACCCAGGTACGGTAAGATCCCAGAGATGTTAACACACACACATACTAAAAAGTGAGTTCCTTAAACTATCAGTGGTGACATCTCTGGGAAATAAGATGACCAGGGGCTTTCACTCTACCTTATATACCTTATTGTTTGATATATATATTTTTTATTTATATATATATTTTATTTATATATCTCTATGTATTTGATATTTATATATCTGTATTTGATATTTATATATCTCTATATATTTGATATTTTTTGATATTTATATATGTGATATATATAAATATATACATATGAGAGAGAGATATATATATGTATATTTTTAGACAGAGTCTCATTCTGTTGCTCAGGCTGGAGTACAGTAGTGCGATCACAGCCCTCTGGGCTGAAGCAATTCTCCCATCTCAGCCTCCCAAGTAGCTGGAACTATATGCATGCACCACCATGTCTAGCACATTTTTTATTTCGTTGAGATAGGGTCTTGCTATGTTGCCCAGGTTGATCTTGAATTCTTGGCCTCAAGCAATCCTCCACCTTGGCTTCCCAAAGCACTGGGATGACAGGCATGAGCCACCGCACCTGGCCCTATTGTTTGATTTTTGAATAAGCGTATCTTTAAAAAGTCATTAACATGTTTTCAAAGGAAACAACAATCAATTTCTTGAACTTGGAGTAGAACTTGGTTCTGTTAAAATAAAGTGATTTTAACTAGTATAGATGTATAACGTACATTTGCACTAACAAACAAAGATGGCAAAGTATGTGTCCTATATTTAGACAACCCTGGAAAAAATTTGTTCTGGGCCGAAGGGTGACATCACCCATTCAGATGCAAGTCTTAGCAGATACTTGATCATTTCAAACAGTAGTTCTTGATTTGAGGAGGTCCCTCAGGCAAAGACTGTCGTTAATCTATTTTTCCATTTAGATTTATACAGTTGATAACAGATCAAATTTCAGAAAGGGCAGCTTTGAGTTATCCCTAAATTTTCCATAAGAAAAACTTATTACAACTCATAATATGTTTCTGCGTTTTCCCACTGATACCACACAGCTGACAAAGGGGAAGTTCCCAACTCAATTTCAACAATAGACAGATAAAGTCAGATACAACAACATAGTGCCCAAAGAAGAACTTCCTTTTTTTTCCCTCTAAATTGGGGATGGTAGAAGACAGATTATGTTCTTTGTTAAAAGAATTCCAAAGTTTTCATCTTTGTCCAATACCAGATCTTCAATCTTTCTAAGAAAAGAACTCTTAAAAACGTCTTAGGCCGGGCACGGTGACTCACGCCTGTAATCCCAGCACTGTGGGAGGCCGAGGCGGGTGGATCACAAGGTCAGGAGATGGAGACCATCCTGGCTAACATGGTGAAACCCCGTCTCTACTAAAAATACAAAAAAATTAGCCGGGCGTGGTGGCAGGCGCCTACTGTACTCCCAGCTACTCCGGAAGCTGAGGCAAGAGAATGGCGTGAACCTGGGAGGCAGAGCTTGCAGTGAGCCGAGATCGTGCCACTGCACTCCAGCCTGGGGAACAGAGCGAGAATTGGTCTCAAAAAAAAAAAAAAAAAAAGGTCTTAACCCTATTTCATGTCTACCCCAGGGACTAATTTAGTCATGTATCTGCCAACAAAAACATACTCACCTATGTTTATTTTGGTTCATATATAAATCTTCTTAGTAGCTGCTTCCAGTGAATATTGAGGGAGAAGCTCTCTTAATGGAAAGCTATGAGAAACATCTATTTTTCTAGGAAGTATATGCGCTCTGTAAGTCAATGTTGGTTAAGCAAGGGGACAGATTTGGTTTTGTTACCAAAGTTCAACATGAATTTTATTTGACTCTGTCTCCAACAATGGACCAGAACATTAGCTCAGTAAGAGATCATGACCAATACCAAATGTATGTCATAACTGGAGAAGCCGGACATCAAAAGGACAGCGAGAAGGCAGTGGGTTCTAAATAATTCTTCAACAATTTGGCCTGTCCTCAATGTCCCCAAAGCCCTTCAGAAGAAAGTAACAGAAGGCAAAAACACACCAAAATGAGGGAAGTATTAAAGATCCTTGAGCATCTTAACCTCAGATCCAACGGTGAAAGCTCCTAGGAAATTCATCCTCCAGGCCAGGCACCATGGCCTGTAATCCCAGCACTTTGGGAGGCCGAGGCCGGGGGATCACCTGAGGTCAGGAGTTCAAGACCAGCCTGACCAACATGGTAAAACCCCATCTCTACTAAAAATACAAAATTAGCCAGGTATGGTGGCACACGCCTGTAATCCCAGCACTTTGGGATGCAGAGGCGGGGATCACCTCAGGTCAGGAGTTTGAGACCAGCCTAACCAACACGGTAAAATCCCGTCTCTATTAAAAATACAAAATTAGCTGGGCGTGGTGATGCACGCCTGTAATCCCAGCTACTTGGGAGGCTGAGGCAAGAGAATTGCTTGAATCCGGGAGGCGGAGGTTGCAGTGCACCAAGATCGTACTATTGCACTCCAGCCTGGGTGACAAGAGCAAAACTCCATCTCAAAAAAATAAAAAAAATCATCCTCCAGGTCACCTCTTTTGTACCACTGCCACCCATAGCAGAACAGAAATCTTCAGTAATCTGGACTATTTCTAATAATTCATATAGGAAGCTGGACTGAGGTTAATTTTTATCTATGTAGAAAGTCTTTCCAGGCTCCTTCAAGCTCTTTATAAAGACCTACTCCCTAATTCTAATTGCAAATCATGTGTTAAAGTAAGTTATATAAAGATCTCTTTAGGCAATCCTCTATTAGCCTGGTTCTAATTGCCACACATTGTTTGAAAATAATAAAATTATACTTGTCTGAATATAGTCTCACTAATTAAAACTGACAATCCCTTCTTCCCCAATGTTGTTTGTAATTCATGAAAGTTTTATAGTGGTTTGCCACTTCCACGCTTGGGTGGACCAAAAAGTTAAAGAGTACATTTAACTCTTTACACTGGCTTACACCTGTAATCCCAGCACTTTGGGAGGCCGAGGCAAGCATATCACCTAAGGTCAGAAGTTCGAGACCAGCCTGGCAAACATGGTGAAACCCCATCTCTACTAAAAATACAAAAATTAGCTGGGTGTGGTGCCACGCGCCTGTAATCCCAGCTACTCAGGAGGCTGAGACAGGAGAATTGCTTGAATCCAGGAGGCGGAGGTTGCAGCGAGCTGAGATTGCACCACCGCACTCCAGCCTGGGTGACAGAGAAAGATTCTGTCTCAAAAAAAAAAAAAAAAAAAAAGGTACATTTTCCATGAAAAACAAGATATAAAGACAGTGAGACTCAAGTATTTTATAATACTTATGCCATTGCTTTTAATTAAACATAAAACATCTGATATTTCATTCATGGACTCTTAGCATTATCTATAAAACGAAATACCCTTTTTAGTCCATGAAGAAAATTCCATGAAAATAAAAGAAAAGCATATGCAGTTTTACATATTTAAATACTTACATTTTGGTGCAAAACAAGACTCTAACTGGGTATTTTCCTTTTATTTGAGGCTTTAGTTTCAACTTAATATGTCTAAAAGGACTAGTAAATACATTATACTGAGTGGTGGGGTAAATGAATTCTTTCAGGCCACAAGGGTACTATTCAGTAAGTTACCTCTCTGCACTGGCCGCTGCCTGGTGGCTTCAAATTGACAAACTGCCTTTAAGAGGTGAGACATGTTCTTACTGATTCATCCAAAGGCTCATTATTTGTTATTTATTTAAACTGATGGGAATGAAGAGGCCGAGTATAGAAAAAGAGTCTTTCAAATTCTAACATTTACAAACTTGAGCTACTTAAAGAAAACCTAGGTTTCTACTGCGATATCATCAGTACATGAGCCAAATAAAACACATTTACTCCCCCAAATTTGGCACACATTGTCTAAATTCAAATCCAAACAGGCAATCCAAGGAGAGCAGTCATTTGGAGTTTTCCTAATCTCCTTACATTTAAATAGAGTACAATACATCCATTATGTTAATCTTTTCCCACTAGAAGCTATTAACATGGTATCTGCTCTTGGTTAAAACATTTCAGTCCGTGGGGCATCTCTAAATTTTGATTAACCTTTCTAATATATAAAATGTGCTGATATACAAAACTGAAAACTTCCGAAGGCAGCACAGATGCCTCTGGATGCTACTCTGGGAGCTTTAGCTTCTTGAAAGGTGTCGGGGGACAGGCTCAGATCAATGCGCACACAGATGAGGAATTCTTTGTACCAGGGACATTCTCAACAGTGTAAGCAAAGAAGTCCTAATCAAGCCCCCAACCTAGAATATCAATCAAAGGAGGAACAATAAACAGAAATTACAGCAGAGAAGATAAAAGTCCAGGGTCTCTCCAGAAAGAAAACACAGGTACTGAAGCTAATCCACCAGCTTGCATCTGCACCTGGGCCCATTTCTGGCAATACAACGACCGTTTCAAAAACATATTTGTATTTAGCTATCTATCACAAGCACGTTTCTATCCCTGCATAAACAGAGCTCAGGTTCAGATTCCTATGCAATTTCCTTTCCTCTTTTTTAAAAAAAATATTCTAGACTCGAACATTCGATACTCGATACTTGCAGCCGCCACTGAAGTATTCACGGCAAAGATAAAAACAACTTGCAAATGGGAGATGCACATAGTCAGCTTTTCTTTTTCTTGATTTCTTGTTAATATTTTATAATGAATTGGAGGTCAGTCAAAAGTCCCTTTCTATAATAAATCTTAAAGTAGACAAGTAGAATGCAAATGATTTACACTTTCAATGATCAATCATTTCAAGAATCTCTCTATGAACTGAGTAAACCATCTGTGACTCAGGCCTCCCTATCATGTTTTTTAAGCTGACCCACTTCTCCATCACTCACCATGGTTCGAAAAATCTCACTTCTAAGGGTGTAGCAAGAACCGCTCTGTGCCAGTGCATAGTTTGAATCCAATAGGGTAAAAGGGTAATGTAAACAGCACTTTAAAAGGACACCAGTTTTTATTTAAAATGACCCACTGCCTCTAAAAAGAGAGCATCAACACCGGCCTTCACCTGAAGCAATCCTTTTCTCCAACAGAAGAGCAAATCAAGTCTGCAGGGTTCGGGGGCAAAGGGAAAGGATTAAGAAACCCGATCAAGTGTGAAAATGCGTGGTGCATCGAGTTTTGGAGATCAAATACCAGCTTTGCAAACAGGATACGGCCAGGTCAGCGGGAGCCCGGTTCAGGGGATTGGCCCTGCTCTGAAGAGCTCTAGGGACAGGCGAGGCGGTGCAAAGCCCAGTATCCCCAGCAGGGGCCGGACCCGGGACCCCCTCGGCGCCAGAACTTTGCGCAGTTCGCCGCCTGCAGCCCCGACACCATCAGGGGCACCTCCACGCCGCTCCACCCACGTCTTTGCCCATTCTTTTCGGGTGGCGGCTGCGGAGAGGGAGTCTGAAGGGACTTAACAAGGATGGCAGGGGGCAGAGGAGGGCGACCTCCTACCCCAGGCTGCGGCCGCCACAAAGGGAAGGGCGTAGCGCCTCTCCTCGGCGCCCACCGGAGCCACCCGAGGGCGAGGGCAACATGCGCCTCCTGGGCCAGGCCGCCGGCGGGGATGGGCGAGGCTGGCCGGGGGCGCGCGGCAAGTGACAGTAGCGTCTCCCCGCCCGGGCCCCAGCCTCCCCGCCCACCCCGGGCCTCGCCTCCCCGCGCACTGCACTCTCCCGGGAGCCGCGCGCCCCGGACCTCACCATGGGCTCCGCGCCACGGAGAAGCCATCGCGGGGCGGAGCGGCCGAAGAACCCCCAGTCCTGGGAGCCACCCCCGAGCGGGAGACCCTGGCGCGCGCGGTCCCCGCCCTGTCGCGGCCGGTGCGCCAGCGTGCCGCCCCTACCCTTTGGCGTGCTCCGTCTCCTCCTCATTGTCCCCGTCTATCCCGCACGTGTCCTGGTCGTCCAGTTCCAGGCTCTGCTGGCTGGCCGCAGACTCGCTGTCCTCCGCCATCGCGGCGACGCTGGTTGGGGAGGCGGTGCTCGGGGCCGGGCCGGCGCGGCGAGGCAGGCGCGGCAAGCGCGGCCGCAGCTCCCTCTAGTGCCTCCCGCCGTACTGCTTGGAGTCGGAGCCCGGGCGCTACGCCCCGCCCCTCCCGCGCCCCGCCCCCGCCCCGCCCTCCGTCCCCGCCCCTCGCCGTCCGCGCCCTGCCCGCCGGCCCCGCCCTGCTGCCGGCCCCGCCCTGCCCCACGGGCTTGAACCCCGCCCACCTCTTCGTCCCTCCCCATCAAGCCCCGCCTCTCCCCGTCCCGCCGGCTTCAATCCAGCTCTCTAACCCCGCCCGCCTCTGAGACCCCTCCCCTCCATCCCCGCCTTTCCCCGCCCAGCCGGCTTCAAACCCGCCCTCTAACCCCGCCCACCGCTGCAGCCCCTCCCGGATGGCCCCGCCCCTCCCCGCCCCGCCAGCTCCAACCCTGCTCACCCTGGCCAGCCCTGCACAGGGCCGAGTCCTGTACATCCAGGCCTGCGCGGTGCCTCTGCCTGGGGCTCGGCTCTCAAGGCTGCAAACGTACAGACTTGACATCCTGAGTGGCGGCATTTTTGGAACACAGGCCATGCGATTTTACTTGTGGACGAATTAGGGAGCGCTCCCAACCCGTGCAGGGGTTTTTCCCACTCAGGAGTAGGCACTCAGGGATGGGGCTTTCCAGAAGCTCTTCCCGCCCCTCCACATACATGTTAACAATTCCATTTCGCATCTATCTATCCATCTAATACATTATAAAATCAAATTCAAAGTCAAAACAGTATTTCCAACCCTCCACCGCCCTGTCCCAACCAGGCTTGCAGCACTAAAACTCTAGACAGAAATTTTTGAGCTACCCCTGCATTCCCTGGACACTACTACGGACGGCTCTGACCAGAACAGACATCTTTGAGGGACATGGGGACGTGTCTACGATGCTGGGGGATTGTACAGTTTCAGGTAGGCCACCCTGGCTTTCCCAAAGTCAAGGTCATGACCTAGATTTCCAAGCAAACGTGCACGGCCTTCTGTGCTGAAATTGTCCGCTGTCTCTCTCAGAAGAGGGAAGGGAGGCACTCTGTAGTATTGCCAAATAGAAGACCGGTGAAGTTCAGCCTCTCTTATTTGCTATTGCATTCTGTACAGAGCAGCCCTGTCCTTTGCTTTGCTGAGATGATCTTGTTCAAATGTGCTGCTAGGCCACCGGAAGTCTCCGCAGTGGTTTTGCAAAGATAATCATCAGAACCTGCTCAGTGAGGAAAATGAGACTTTAAAGAGCCACCTGAATTTTTTGGTGTGGGTCCTTTATTTGCAGAAGATACTAGGAGCATTTTATGGCTTTTTTCCCCAAGGGAGACTATGTTTTTAAAACGCAATGAGCTAGAAGTATCAAAAGATGAAAACTGCAGAGCGATTTCAAAGCCCGTCAGATGTTTGGCATTGAGACAACTAAAATTCTGTAAGAAGGGCAAATGGGGCCAAAACACAAAAGGAAATACAATATTGCCTTTAACAACGGCAACTATTTCTGAGGCAAAATGTCACATGTCACCTCTGTGAAACTTTAGGATAAAAGCAAATACAGATGAGTGAGGTTCCTGCAGCTCATCTCTGTGAACATGGATTGTTGGAGAACCCGCAGCCCTCTCGGGTAACCAACAGGAAACTGGCCAGGAGCAAGCCTATCAATCAAATCAGCCACTCTAACCTGCCAGAAGGGTTCTCTAAAAGAGTTTTTAAAACTTAAGGCAAAGGAAACTCAGCAGTCATATATTTATCTGAATTTTCAAGAAGTTTTGACTAAGAACTGCTCTAAAAAAGAATAAGAAAACAAATAATCCTGGAAAAATAAAATGAGGGCATCAAAAACCAGTGAAACACTAGAAAACAATGACAAACAGGGAACATCTGTTCCCCAGAATGGAAACAAGTTGGTACAGTGCTGGATTGAAGTACATCGGTACAGTACTGGATTGAAGTATTATATAATACAAATGTTTTACAGCATTAATCTTTGGAAGGAGGGAAAAGTTTACAGATGACCCTGGGGCTTCCTAAATCCTACTGTCCTGTATAGAAACACTATGTTTCTAAACATTTTTACTTATTTCCCTGGCTTAATTTCAGAATTTGGAGAATTGGAACCAAGTGGCAACTTCCAGCATCTTAGATCTAAAGTTTATTTGGTGGATGGGAGCACTGTGAAATGGCTGCCAGTGTATTAGTTTTTCAAGTTTCAGTTATTTATTAATCAGTGTAATCTCCAATAGATTACATCAACATGATTTCATTCATTTACAGGAGAACTATTTCCTGGTGAAGTGGAAAATTGTGCGGACGGATTCTGGAAGACCTTCAGTCTAAAGCAGCTTTATAGTGAAACATTTCATTTAGAAATATGGACCTTCTTTCTTCAGTTTGCTGTGATCCACATTCATTGAGTAGAACTTGAATTGATCATCGGAACCCAGTTTGTTCCAGGGATCTGGGTGATTCTTTCAGTCCCAACTAACATCTGGATTGAAAAATGCCAGACGCAAGAGATACAGTTCTGCTCCAGTACCTCTAGCTCCAATAAATACTAAGAGGGAGATCAAGTTTGGATGCTTCTTGGCCTGACCGATGATCTGGTGGAGCGTGTTTGCAGCAGAGGCCTCCAATTGGAAAGGAGAGAACCAGCCTAGCCACCAGGCCCTGGGCTAAGTAGTATCTTGCCAGTGTATTTTAAAAGGCCTTTGGGAATTTTCTATTCCGCCTGGCCCACTCCTACTACAGATGTAAGATTATAGTTGTACAATTGGTCTTGTTTCATTTAAAGTATTTTAACTTCTTTTTTAATTTTGGAAAAATGCATACAACATAAAACGTACTATCCTAACCATTTTTTTTTTTTTTTTTTTGAGACAGAGCTTCACTCTTGTTGCCCAGGCTGGAGTGCAATGGCACAATCTCAGCTCACTGCAACCTCCGCCTCCTGGGTTCAAGCGGTTCTCCTGTCTCAGCCCCCCAAGTAGCTGGGATTACAGGCGCCCGCCACCATGCTGGGCTAATTTTTGTATTTTTAGTAGAGACGGGGTTTTGCCATATTGGCCAGGCTGGTCTTAAACTCCTGACCTCAAGTGATTCGCCCGCCTCAGCCTCCCAAAATGCTGGGATTACAGGCGTGAGCCACTGCGCCCGGCCTGGAGTGTTTTATTATGCAGTAATAACTAACCAACGTACAGAAAAACAAAGACCAAAAGAAATCCTTGGCCGGGTGCGGTGGCTCACGCCTGTAATCCCAGCACTTTGGGAGGCCGAGGCGGGCGGATCAGGAGGTCAGGAGATTGAGACCATCCTGGCTAACATGGTGAAACCCTGTCTCTACTAAAAATACAAAAAATTAGCCGGGTGTGGTGGCGGGTGCCTGTAGTCCCAGCTACTCAGGAGGCTGAGGCAGAATGGCGTGAACTCAGGAGGTGGAGCTTGCAGTGAGCCGAGATGGCGCCACTGCACCCCAGCCTGGGCGACAGACCAAGACTCTGTCTCAAAAAAAAAAAAAAAAAGAAAGAAAAAAAATCTTAAAGACACTCCTTTTTTTACTATCACGATCACTATCTGTATATCTGGGTATGTCTGAAAAAGACTTATGCCAAACCATTAGTTTGCACTTTCCATTCTGGGTTCACAAAAGCAAAGCCCATTACTTTTGCAATACACTAGCTATTCTTGCTAGCTGGTTTGCTTTAGAGTCTGGCTGGATTTTATTTCATTTTTTAAGTAACTCCATTTCTTTTTAATTTTTGAGGAACCCTGTAACTACCCTGCACCTTTTGCAACTGTGCGTTGGAGAAGCTTTTCTCGTAGTCACTGTGAGGGTAATTTGCAACTCCTATTGCTTGGTATTCTGCTAAAAGGTTTTCATACTTGTTCAAACCAGCAGGGTGGTGCCACAGTGAGTATTGCAGATCAGCTGCATTTCAGAACTTCACAGTTGATGAGTCTGTGTCTTGTCCCTGTAGGACAAGTTGGGGCTTGCAGGTGATGCCAAGGAAAATTCTAGAGGAAGCAGAACAATGCCACAGCAGATGGAAGTATGTGTTCATTTAGGAGGTGGAAGGTGCCTCCATTCTATAAATAGGGTCACCTTGAAACTGCACTGCTCGCCAAACTCCTTAAATGTGTTCAGGTTTTCCCCACGAGTATATTACTGGATAGTTTATTGCCAAACTTCATTAGTTATTTTATTGATAAGGATGATATATTACAGAAGTACACTGTCTCATTGGACATTTTTACTCGAAGTAGAAATACTAAAGGAGGCAAAAGGATCTGTTCTAGCCTGTCCACAATTAGAGCTTCTGGCCCTTTCAGGAAGAAAGGATGGAGGAGAAAGTAACTGATGAAGAAAGTGAGGGCAGGAGGTAAAGAAGAGGAAGGAGATAGAGGAAAATCAGGAAAGGGAGGAGGAAACAAAGAAGGGGAAGAGGTGAGTGCCAGCTGTATACACGCCAAGGGCTGCAGCAGCCTCCAGATGCCATGTCTCCCTGCATCCAGGCTCCATCACTCTTTTCAATAGCACTGCTTGGAAAATTCTTCCATAGCAATCAGAGCATGTTCATCCCCTCACTTAGAAACAATGTGGCTCCCAGTTGCCTTCTGCATCAAGTCAAATCCCCCTAGGTTGGTGTTCAAGTCCCTTCCACACCATAGCCTCACTGTACCTCTGGTCTTAGCTCTGACCTGAGCCTCTCCAGGCCCTCCATATGCCCCGGGCTCCCTTCCTCGTCTCTGGAGGCACCAGGCCCTTGAATGCCCTTTCCTTATTACCTGCCATCACCAACAACACAGCTCCCATGTTGCCTCCCCTGCCGAGGGTTTATATGTTTGCCATCATCCCAGCACTAGCCCAGCAGCTCCTGAAGAATCATACGTCATGTGCTTCTCTCTGTATCTCCGTCACCCAAACAGTGCCTGAAACAAAGAGGACACTTCATAAGAGCTATAGAACGAATGAATGAATCTATGACACCCCTTTTTTCCCTGTTTGCCAGCCCAATATCTTTCTAAAGCTGTTTTTAAATTTAATTTTATTTTTATTATTTGAGATGGGGTCTCACTCTGTCACCCAGGCTGGAGTGCAGTGGCGCGATCTCAGCTCACTGCAATCTCTGGTCCCAGGTTCAAGCAGTTCTCCCACCTTACCCTCCTGAGTATGTGGGACTACAGGCATGTGCCACCACACCTGGCTAATTTTTGTATTTTTTGGCAGAGACAGGGTTTTACCATGTTGACCAGGCTGGTCTCAAACTCCTGACCTCAAGTGATCTGCCTGCCTCGGCCTCCCAAAGTGCTGGGATTACAGGCATGAGCCATGGCGCCCAGCTTTAGCTGTTTTTTTTTTTTTTTAATTAAAATTATATCTCTTTTGAGACAGGGTCTTGCTCTGTTGCCCAGGCTAGAGTTTAGTGGCAGAATCACAGCTTACTGCAGCCTCGAACTCCTGGGCTCAAGAGATCTTTCCGCCTCAACCTAAAGTTGCTTTTAGTGGGCACCTAATAATATAGCCCATGGAATTTATGGGCTGTGGTGTGATATTTCCATATATACATACAATGTGTAATGATCAAATCAGAGTAATTAGCCAAAAAAATCACCGCAAACATTTGTCCTTTCTTTGCGTTGGAAACATTCAAAACCTTCTCTTCTAGCTATTTGAAAATATACAATAAATTGTTAACTATTATCTGCCTATAGTGCTATAGAACACCAGAATTTATTCCCCCTATCCAACTACAATTGTGTATCCATTAACCAACCTCTCTAGTCCCCCTCCCCACTTCCCTTCCTAGCTGCTAGTAACCACTGCTCTACTCTTGACCTTTATGAGATCAATTTTTTTAGCTTCCACATGAGTAAGAACATGAAGAATTTATCCTCCTGTGCCTGCTTTATTTCACTTAACATGATATCCTCCAGGACATTTTTTTTTTTTTTTGAGACAGGGTCTCACTCTGTCACCCAGGCTGGCATGCAGTGGCATGATCATGGCTCACTGCAGTCTCTACCTCATGTGCTCGAGCGATCCTTCTGCCTCAGCCTCCGGAGCAGCTGAAACTACAGGCATGCACCACCACATCCAGCTAATTTTAAAAATTATTAATACTTTATAGAGACAGGGTCTATGTTGCTCAGGCTGGTCTGAAACTCCTGGGTTCAAGCAATCCTCCCACCTTGGCTCTCAAAGTGCTAGAATTATAGGTGTGAGCCACTGCACCTGGCTCAGGACCTTTTAATAGTCCAGTTGCAGAAGTATTCAGACACAATTTCTCCTTACCATAGATTTTCATAAAAACTCAAAGTACAGTGATAGGAAGGAGAGATAGTTTTACTTGTTTCTTCTGAAAACAGAGATTTCTTCCAGGAATTATACGTGAGCACACAGTTGTTCACACTCCTTCAACAACAAAATATGTGGCAGTTAAAGAGAGAAGCAAACCTGACTAAAAAGCAAAAAAAGCCAGGTGCAGTGGCTCACGCCTGTCATCGCAGCACACTGGGAGGCTGAGGCAGGAGGATTGCTTGAACCCAGGTGTTTGAGACCAGCTTGGGCAATGTGGTGAGACCTCATCTCTACAAAAAATAAAAATAAAAAATGTGCTGGGTGTGGTGGTGCATGCCTGTAGTCCCAGCTACTAGGGAGGATGAGGACAGGAGAATCACTTGAACCCGGGAGGCGCAGGTTGCAGTGAGCCGAGATCGTGCCACTGCACTGCAGCCTGGGCGACAGAGTGAGACTCTGTCTCCAAAAAAAAAAAAAAAAAAAAAGGCTTTTATCCAAAAGTCAGGCAATAAGAAATGCTGGTGAGGATGTGGAGAAAAGGGAACACTTGTACACTGTTGGTGGAAATGTAAATTAGTATAGCCACTATGGAGAACAGTTTGGAAGTTCCTCAAAAAACTAAAAATAGACCCACTATGCGGTCCAGCAATTCCACTGCTGAGTATATACCCCAAAGAAAGGAAATCAGTATATCAAAGAGATAGCGGCACTCCCATGTTTATTGCAACACAATAGCCAACATTTCGAAGTAAACTAAGTGCCCATCAACCGATGAATGGATAAAGAAAATGTGGTGTATATACACGATGGAGTACTATTCAGCCAGAAAAAAGAATGAGATCCAGTCATTTGCAATAACGTGGATGGAACTAGAGGTCATTATGTTAAGTGAAATATGCCAGGCACAGAAAGACAAACTTCGCATGTTCTCATTTATTTGTGGGATCTAAAAATCAAAACAATTGGACTCATGGAGACAGAGAGTAGAAGGATGGTTACCAGAGACTGGGAAGGGTGGGAGGAGTGGGGGGAAAGAGGGGATGGTTAATGGATACAAAATATAGTCAGAAGGAATAAGACTAGTATTTACTAGCACAACAGGTGACTATAGTCAATAATTTAATTGTACATTTAAAAATACCTAAAAGAGTATAATTTGATTGTAACCTAAAGGATAAATGCTTGAGGAGATGGGTACCCCTTTAAGGCTGATGTGATTATTACACGTTGTATGTCTGTATCAAAATATCTCATGTAACCCATAAATATATGTACCTACTATGTGCCCACAGAAATTAAAAATTAAAGGAAATAAAGAAAATTTTCCTCATAAAATATTAAGGGAAAAATCCAAAAAATGTAAAAAATCAACCACGCAAACCCTAAACTCATTAATGAAAAAATAAATTACTACTTTGCCTGAACTTGACCAATTCAGGTTAACAAATGTTCAGGAGTGCTGAGCTGCAAATCCACACTTCACTAGGTTCAGCTTCCTAAAGGTCAAACTTCCAGCAGGAAGCTCTCCCTAGAAACCGAGCTTCAGGAATAAAAAGTCAGAAGAAGGGAAACTGTAATTTGGGAAGGGTAGTTCCATCTGATCTCCAGCCAAACCGGCCACTTGCAAAATCTAGAACAAGCGGCAGTTCTCTGGTCTCAGGTCACAGCAAAAAATCCTTGCAAAATTGGAACTATTTGCTAAACTTGGCATTGCTCTCACTGAAAGATAAGTGAAACAAACAAAAAAAAGGTGATTTTGTATCTAGTTTTTCCATTTTTAACAATAATAACTACTGTTTAATAAAGTCCCCTGGTATATTAGACATCTGTTTTACACATATTATTTTAAAAATTCTCCCTCTTAATATATATTATTTAATTATTATTATTATTATTTTTGAGACAGAGTCTCACTCTATAGCTCAGGCTGGAGTGCAGTGGCAGGATTTCGACTCACTGCAACCTCTCCCTCCCAGCTTCAAGCGATTCTCCTGCCTCAGCCTCCCAAGCAGCTGAATCACAGGCGCACACCACTACGCCCAGCTAATTTTTGTATTTTTAGTGGAGATGGGGTTTCGCCATGTTGGCCAGGTTGGTCTCGAATTCCTAACCTCAAATGATCTGCCCACCTCAGCTTCCCAAAATATTGGGATTACAGGTGTGGGCCACCGTGCCTGGCCTTATTTATTATTTTAATTAATTTATTTTTTAAGACAGCGTCTCACTTGCTGCACAGTCTGGAGCATAGTGGCATGATTACGGCCCACTGCAGCCTTGACCTCCCAGGCTCAAGTGATCCTCCCACCTCAACTCCCCAGTAGCTGGGACTACAGGCACACACCACCATGCCTGGCTAATTTTTTTATTTTTAATTTTTTGTAAATGGGGGTCTTACTACGTTGCCCAGGCTGGTCTCAAACTCCTGGGCTCAAGCAATCCTCCCATCTTGGTCTCCCAAAGTGTTGGGATTACAGGCATGAGCCACCACACCTGGCATCTTAATAGATTTTAAAGTGCATACACAGTACAGTGTTACTAACTATAAGCACAGTCTTGTACAGCAGGTGTTTAGCACTTACTCATCTTGCATAACAGAAACCTTAAACCTTGATTTTTCATCCCTAAATGGTCTGAAAAGTTTACTCTTCTCATTTTTCAAGGTGAAAACAGCGCAAAAGAGGTTAAATAATTTATCCAAACTTACTAAACAAATGCCTTAAACAAAATAGAAACCCAGGTCTGTGTATCCCTAAAGCCTACAGGCTTCTCTTATTTTGCTCAGTACTTTATTTTATTTTTTTTTTTGAGATAGGTTCTTGCTCTGTTGCCCGGGCTGGAGTGCAGTGGTGTAATAATAGCTCACTGTAACCTTGAACTCCTGGGCTTAAGCCATCCTCCCACCTTAGCCTTCCCAGTAGCTAGGACTACAGGTAAGCAGCTAATTAAACAAAAAAATTTCTTTGTAGGCATGGGGTCTCGCTATGTTGCCCAGGCTGGTCACAGACTCCTGGCCTCAAGCAATCTTCCAGCCTTGGCCTCCCAAAGTGCTGGGGTTATAGGCATGAGCCACTGCATTCGGCCTTGCTCACTACTGTCTAAAGTGTCCTAAGAAAATGTTCTTTTTGAGGCCAGGTGCGGTGGCTCACACCTGTAATCCCAGCACTTTGGGAGGCTGAGGTAGGTGGATCACGAGGTGAGGAGTTCAAGACCAGCCTGGCCAAGATGGTAAAACCCCATCTCTACCAAAAATTCAAAAATTAGCAGCTGTGGTCGTGCACGCCTGTAATCCCAGCTACTCGGGAGGCTAAGGCAGAAGAATTGCTTGAACCAAGGAGGCGGAGGTTGCAGTGAGCCGAGATCGCGCCACTGCACTCCCGACTGGGAGACAGAGTGAGACTCTGTCTCAAAAAAAAAAAATTTTTTTTTTAAAAAAGAAAGAAAATATTCTTTTTGATGTTATTAAGAACTCCTTGCCAATAAGATTATTATTTTGTACAGTATATATAATTATTATATTATAGCTGGGCGCAGTGGCTCACACCTGTAATCCCAGCACTTTGGGAGGCCGAGGCAGGTGGATCACCTCAGCTTAGAAGTTCGAGGCTAGCCTGGCCAACATGGTAAAACCCCATCTCTACTAAAAATACAAAAAGTAGCTGGGCATGGCAGTAGGCGTCCATAATCCCAGCTACTTGGGAGGCTGAGGCAGAAGAATTGCTTGAACCTGGGAGATAGAGGTTACAGTGAGCCGAGATCATGCCATTGTACTCCAGCCTGGGTGACAAGAGCAAAACTCCATCTCAAAAAAAAATTATATTATAAATTATGTATTACATTATTGTATGTTACATATATTCTGTAACAATACAATAAATAATTTCATATTATTACTTTAATAATTAAATTGTATATAATTATGCTGTTAAGCTTGTGGGGAATTACGCCCCTTTCCTAAGATAAAAACAGACACATCTTTGGGGAGTCAGATCCAGACCCTGGGATCCTGACTGCCAGCACCTCGCTGTCTCCACCAGCCCCACGTCCTGTCTGCAGCCCCCACATTTGTTATCTGGGGCCTGTGGATCTACGGGAGTGGCATTGGCTAACAAAGGCAGTGACAGAAAAAGTGTCCCCCAAGTCCAGTGGCTCTTAATCTTGAATACACAGTGAATTTCATAGTGTTTAGTCTGACTGTCTAGAGAAGTTCAAATATATTGTCACAATCCCTTTGAGTGACTTGAGTTTTAAAAGGGGGAAAAAACAGAGAAAGAAAAATAAAAGATAGACACAAATTTCCCTCACAGGTACTGCTGCTGCTGGTTTGGAGAAGTGCTTCTGCAGAACTGGAACCTGGTCAGCGGATGAGGACACACGACACTGTGAATGAGCAGTTATGGAGTCAGGGCAATGCCCTGGGGGTCTTGGAAGATGTCAGAGATCCCATGTTGACTAATTCTGGACACATATTCTGTTCAAAGAGGGCCTTTCAGCTGGGCACAGTGGCTCACGCCTGTAATCCCAGCACTTTGGGAGGCCGAGGCAGGCGGATCACAAGGTCAGGAAATCGAGACCATCCTGGCTAACACGGTGAAACCCCGTCTCTACTAAAAAAAATACAAAAAATTAGCCGGGCGTGGTGGCATGCATCTGTAGTCCCAGCTATTTGGGAGGCTGAGGCAGGAGGATGGCGTGAACCCAGGAGGCAGAGCTTGCAGTGAGCCGAGATCGCACCACTGCACTCCAGCCTGGGTGACAGAGCAAGACTCTGTGTCAAAAAAAAAAAAAAAAAAAAAAAGATTAGGAGGCTCAATTTCACCACAGTTAATAGCACGGCACGAGCTCACTTCTACGAGCCCAACTGCACAAACCTTCACCTCCTGCCTCCGTCTCATCCTGGCCACGAGACAATTCAAAGCAATTTTCTTTTCTTTTTTTTTTGAGATGTAGTCTTGTTCTGTCCCCCAGACTAGAGTGCAGTGGCATGATCTCGGCTCACTACAGTCTCCGCCTCCCGGGTTCAAGTGATTCTTCTGTCTCAGCCTCCCCAGCAGCCGGGATTACAGGCGCCCACCACCATGTCAGCTTTTGTATTTTTAGTAGAGATGGGATTTCATCATATTGGCCAGGCTGTTCTTGAACTCCTGACCTCAAGTGATCCACCTACCTCAGCCTCCCAAAGTGCTGGGATTACAGGTGTGAGCCACCGGGCCTGGCCCCCATGAGGCAATTCGAGATAAAGTACAATAGCTGGCAATAGATTCTGAAAATAATTCTTCTCTTCCCTCCCTTTCCCTTTCCTTGTCTTCTCTCTTCCATCCTCCCTCCTTCCTCCACCCTGTCTCCAGAAAAGCTTGGTATTTATCACTTTTAAATGTCTAGAATGGTGCATTCATCTGGCCTTTTGACCGCGTGAGTTGGTCTTTCCAACCAGAGCTCTGTCCCATGTTTGAGGTTGAGGAATGTCTAGCTGGGCTTGGGGAGAATGTCGGGAAATGGATGTGCTCCTGCAGTGTTCTGGAAGTGCAAACTGGTGCAACCTTCCTGGAAAACAATTTAGCAACGTCTATGAGTAATTCACCCTTTGGCCATACTCTCAAAGGCTCACAAAGATAGACGTGCAAGGACACTCATTACGACATTGTTTAACAGAATGTCAATGGGACATTTCATGTTGTCTCCAAAATGAGGCTGCAGCCCCAAAGCTGAGAATAAGAGGTGCTAAATCCCCATATTTAAAGGACCACCTATGAGCTGGCAGGAGCAGTTCATTGACCAATAGTCCCCTCTCCTTCTCCCCATCTTACAATAATAGAAGTCCAGGCATTAGAAAATCACTCAGGTTCAAGGTGAGAGCTACTCCTTTCCTTCCCCTGAAGCCACATGTGTGGAGCTTCAAGAGAACCTTAGAGACTCAGGATGCTGGCGAGAAGGGAAAGGACTGACGTCTTAGTCCTGATCTAGACACTTGCTAAGATGTAGAAACTCATGGGTCCACACGGGCTCTCATGTTGTTGCAGAACTCAGTGAAAGAGTTCTTGAGAAAGCCAGATCTATTTCTTCAGAAGCCTGGGAATAGATGAGCAAATAGAGACTGGTCCTTGCTTCTTGCCTGGGTAATTTTGGAATGAAAGGCTTGCTGGAGCAATCAGAGTTGTGTGAGTGTCCCGAGGGGCAAGCAGAGAGCAGGAAAGGTGGCTGGGCTTGAGTTGTCTTGCTGGTATCCTACTCAAGAAGGCAGGAGGAAGTCCAGCAGGAAGAAGTGTAGAGACTATGACCAGGTGTAGGGACTTGCAGAAAAGATTACAAGTCAGAGCACATCATTCAGCCAGGGAACTTTTGGGCCATCAAGACCAGCCAGGGCAACATAGCGAGACATTGTCTCTACAAAAAATAAAAAAAATAAAAAAAATTAGTGGGTATGGTGGCATGTGCCTGTAGTTCCAGCTACTTGGGAGGCTAAGGCAGAAGGATCTCTTGAGGCCAGGAGTTGAAGGCTGCAGTGAACCATGATCATGCCACTCCACTCCAGCCTGGGGGATGAGGGGTGACAGAGCAAGGCTCTGTCTCTAAATAAAAAAAAAAGTGGCTGGGTATGGCGGCTCATGCCTGTAATCCCAGCACTTTAGGAGGCTGAGGTAGGTGGATTGTTCGCGCCCAGGAGTTCAAGACCAGCCTGGGCAACATGGCAAAACTCTGGCTCTACAAAAAAAAATTAAAATATTAGTTGGGCATGGTGGCATGCAGCTATAGTTTCAGCTACTCAGGAGGCTGAGGCAGGAGAATTGCTTCAGCCCAGGAGGTTAAGGCTGCAGTGAGCCATGTGTCACTACACTCCAGCCTAGATGAAAGAGTCAGAGCTTGTTTAAAAAAAAAAAAAAAGAGAGAGACAAAACAGTTATATCATTTTCATGAATCCCTCTTCCCTAACCATCTTGACTCTGGAGGAACCAGAAGCGCTAGAGTATGGGGAGGTCCCATAAGCCATTGGAAACTCCAGAACTGAAGGTGGGTGTGGGCTTGGCACTGGGTGGCAGATTGAAGATTTATGACTGGAGTGAATTTTTAGTACCGGCTATGGTAGACGTGTAAAATTACTACACTCTTGCATCACACCAAGCATGAAAGAGTTTACATTCCAGAGAAAAGGGTTTATCGCTGTCTCTTGGTTTTTCAGACTATTGAAGGCCAAGTGTTCAGATGGTCTTGTTTTGTGGGACAGATAGGACTTCACACCATTGCTGGTGCGAGTTTTCTGGAGGAAGTGGGCTGTGAGATGAATTCTGAATTAAAGGAAGAATTCTTGGATCTTGGATAGAGTCGCAGGCGCCTCTGATGACAAGTTGTAGGAGAAAGAAGGAAACCAAATGTCTTTTTGCATAATTGGCAGGGAAAGGATCCCTAAATGGAACTGGGAGGTGATATAATCAGGGCTAATTTGATAAAGAGTCTCGAAATCAAATGTGACTACATTGACTCTACCGTGGAAGCATCCGTTGATTATGTTGTCAAAGACGCAGGTGAGAGCAATGGATTTTAATGACAGTGTTTTGAACCATTCGTAAGGAAGGGAGTATGAAGGGAATACTGCCAGTTAATGTGTTTTATTTCAGATGAGAAATAAATCCAGATTATCCTGGGGACTTTCCAGTGGAGGAAAAAAACTAAATCAAAACCAAACCGAAAATCAAGAGTGTAGCTGAGCCAGTTGCAGGAAGAAATGGCAAATTATTCCAAGGGTTCTATCTGAGGGAGGGAAACAATGGGTAATCAGTCTATCGAGGGAAAATGTGTTAGAGGCTTCAATGTAGTTATTTAGCTTTCTTTGAAATACAATGAAGCATGATTGCATTTTAAATTAATTCCTAGCCTGCCAGCCTTTGAATTTTTCATGTTTACTTTTACTTTGCAGGCTGACTTGATTTTCTTTCTTTTTACAAATCGCCAACAAAATTCAAGAGGATAATGTTCCAGATAAGCAATGTTTATTTGGTTAGCAAGCATTTATTGCACATTTACCCTGTAGGTGATGGGGAGGAAGGAGCCAAGGTGCGTTTATTACCTATTAAGTATTGAAATAGAGATTTTCTTATACATTATTTCATATTAATCTGTACAACACCTCTGTGATGTAAGTACTATCATTTTCATTTTTCATTTTAGGAATCTGAGCCTCGAAGAGGTTATGTGACTTATCCCAAAGAGTGTCTGTATCAGTCTGTTCTCACACTGTTAATAAAGACATACCCGAGACTGCATAATTTATAAAGGAAAAAGGTTTAATGAACTCACATCCACATGGCTCGGGAGGCCTCACGTTCATGGCTGAAGGCGAGTGAGGAGCAAAGTCACGTCTTACATGAAGGCAGGCAAGAGAGCTTGGGCAGGGGAACTCCCCTTTATAAAGGCATCAGATCTCATGAGAGTTATTCATTACCATGAGAACAGTATGGAGAAACCGCCCCCCATGATTCAATTATCTCCACCTGGCCCTGCCCTTGACACATGGGGATTATTACACTTCAAGGTGAGATTTGGTTGGGGACATAGCCAAACCATATCAGTGTCTTAGCAAATTATTATAGCGCTTGCAGTACCACGCTATAGTTAACTGTTTACTTCGTAGGGCAGACGTTTGCCTACACAATGTTCCATCATCTCCCTTGTCATTAGAATCCACTTACCCCTGTAGACATTGTATACACCAGCTTCTTACTCCACCAGCTTCTCTTGCAGCTAGAGGTGGGACTGTGGCTCTCTTTTGTCAAAGAGACATCAACACATCTCCTGAGGGTGGGGGTAGGGGAGCGTCAAGGAAATCTTTGGATTTGATGTATTCATTGAACTGCTGCAACTACTGTCCAGCCACTTGGCAGATGGAAAAATATCCTCTGTGGGGTCACAGAGCCACTGAGTTCTAGGACCAACCACCTGCAGGCTTCTTGCTATGGAAAATGAGCTCACAGCAATAGAGACGGCTTGTATGTGGCTACTCTCTTGCGAGCAGCTGAGTACCTTCTGCCCAATACAGGCAGGGCAGGCTTGCCCCAGTGTGCCTGGATTCTCACCACCCCCTTGCAGGAAAAGGGCTCTGCCCACAGGTCACTACCTGGGAGCCAGGACAGCCAGCTCACAGGCTGGCAGGACCATCCAATGGCCCTGTACGACAGCAGCCCTTCAAAGAGGTTCTGAAGACCAAATTAGATTCTCGCTTTGGGGAATTTGAACTGGAGATACAGGGAGATGGTTCTCATGTAGCGGAGGAGGAAGAAATGGTAAACAAACAAAAAAAGATAAAACCACAGAGGTTTAGAGGAAAGCTGAGTTATCTCGTGGCAGAGCAGGCGCTCCAGTGAATATCCATCCATAAATTCCCAACGCCCAGGGAGGACGGGACAACCAGAGGTGACCACGGTGTGTGCCATTTGTCCTTGTTCAAAGCCTCTGCTCCTCCCTCAGCTAGATTTTGCTGTTTAATGCACCTCTGTTGTCAATTTTATTTTTAGTTTCTGGGGCAAACTGGCTGAGGAGGGAGCAGGCTAAGCAGGCCCATGCTGAGAGCACTGCAGGATGTGTCAGGTCTGCCGCTGGCTCCTTGAGCTTTGAAGAGCTTAGGAAAGTGAGCCTTGCTTTCAGGGGCTCCATGAGGGCCTTGAATCCTAGAAACACCATGAGATCTGATTGATGTTGGGGCTGGTGCACCCTCAGGCCAGGGTCTCGGGGACCACAGAGCAGCCCAGGCTGGCCTCTCCACAGCTGGGACCACATCGTCTCCCTGTCAAATCCCTTCAGTAGACCCACACAGGCTTCAGTAGTTTCAGACTTCCCAGTCACTTGTCACCCTAGTCTCCCATCGACCTGTTCACTAGTTGTTACCCATGTTCTGGACACAGAGTGGCCATCCTGTCCCTCGACTCCCACTGTGAGGCCTGGCAGTAAGGCCAGGTTCCTGAGGGCCTGCTTGCTTCATGGTCACAACAGCTGCAGAGGAAGACCTACCAACCCGATGTGAGCTGAGACACGTCCTGCAAACAAAACAGCCTGCCCCACCCAACTCGCCTGTTCCTACTTCTAACTCTGATCTTCATGTGTCTTAGTCAGCTTAGACTGCCATGATGAGGTACCACAGATAGGGAGCTTAAACAATAGACATTTATATCTCACATTCTGTAGGCAGGGATTCAGTTTCTGATGAGGGCTCTCTTCCTGACTTGCAGACTGCCACCTTCTCGCTATGACCTTGCAAGACCTTTCATTTGTATGTGTTCTTGGAGAGAAATAATTAGCTTTGGTGTCTTTTGTCTTTCTTTCTTTTTCTTTCTTTCTTTGTTTGTTTGTTTCTTTCTTTCTTTCTCTTTCTTCTTTCTTCTTTCTCTTTCTTTTTCTTTCTCTTTCTCTCTCTCTTTCTTCTTTCTTTCTCTCTCTTTCTTTTTTTTTTTTGACAGAGTCTTGCTCTGTCACCCAGGCTGGAGTGCAGTGGCACCATCTCAGCTCACTGCAAACTCCACCTCCCAGGTTCACGCCATTCTCCCACCTTAGCCTCCCGAGTAGCTGGGACTACAGGCACGCACCACCACGCTTGGCTAATTTTGTTTTTGTATTTTTGGTAAAGACGGGGTTTCACTGTGTTAGCCAGGATGGTCTCGATCTCCTGACGTTGTGATCTGCCTGCCTTGGCCTCCCAAAGTGCTGGGATTACAGGCATGAGCCACTATGCCCAGCCAGTTTCTTTCTTTCTTAAAAAGTTTTTGTAGAGATGGGGTCTTACTCTATTGCCCAGGCTGGTCTCAAACTCCTGGGTTTGAACAATCCTCCTGCCTCAGTTTCTCAAAGTGCTGGGATTATAGGTGAGAGCCACTGTACCTGGCCTGTCTTTTCTTCTTTTCTTTTTCTTTTTGTTTTCTTTCTGGCATCTCTTCTTATAAGAACACTAATCCTATTGGTTCAGGGCCCCACCCCGATGACACATGTAACCTCCACTACCCACTTAGAGGCCCAATCTGCCAATGCAGCCACACTGGAGGTTATGGCTTCAACATATGAACTTGGGGGAACACAATAAAGTCTGCAGCACCTTGAAAGCAGTAGTCACACCTGATTCAGCTTTTCATTCCCTCATCAGAGCACAGTTTCGACATACCATAGTGTCCAATAAATGTGAATTCAGGGGAAACTTGAATGAAATGGCAGAGCTGGTATTTTAACCCAGGTCTTCGAATCAACAAATGAAGTGCTGGACGTCATAGCTGGGCACCTACAGGGAATTAAAGAAAGAATACACCATGGTTTGCCCACTGGGAGGATAACCTTGTTCCGGTGGCAGGACACACAATTGATACAAATTATATCACACCATGTGGAGTGGGCTGGTGAGGAGGTGAGGAAGGGGGTCCAGAAAGGATGGGAAGTGAGCTGGCCCTAAGAGGCTGGTTTGCTTTGGGGTTCCAGGAGTAGCAAGGAGAGGCAGGAAGGGCAACTCCAGCCAGAAAACCCAGGATCTGAGATTGAGGTCTGAGTTTCAGCATGGTGATGTAGGATGGGACGAAAGTTCAAGAAAAATTGGGGCTTTGGCAGAGCTTTGGAAGGTCTGAACCAAAAGATGGCATTGAAAATAACCTTGCAGGGTGGGCGCGGTGGCTTATGCCTGTAATCCCAGCACTTTGGGAGGCCGAGGTGGGCGGATCACGAGGTCAGGAGATTGAGACCATCCTGGCTAACACAATGAAACCACATCTCTACTAAAAATACAAAAAAAATTAGCCGGGGGTGGTGGCGGGCGCCTGTAGTCACAGCTACTCCGGAGGCTGAGGCAGGAGAATGGCGTGAACCTGGGAGGTGGAGCTTGCGGTGAGCAGAGATCGCACCACTGCACTCCAGCCTGGGTGACAGAGTGAGAGTCCGTCTCGAAAAAACAAAAACAAAAACAAAAAAAAGAAAATAACCTTGCCAACCTGTAACATATAACATCAATCAAACAATAGTTCTGATCTTTTAACCAACCATTTAAAAGTTAATAGAGACTGGGCATGGTGGCTCATGCCTGTCATCCCAGTGCTTTGGGAGGCTGAGGTGGGAGGGTCACTTGAGCTCAGGGTTTGAGACCAGCCTAGGCAACATAGTAAGACCTTGTGTCTACAAAAATAAAACTTAAAAAAATTAGCCAGGACCCAGCGCTGTGGCTCACGCCTGTAACCCCAACACTCTGGGAGTCCGAGGCAGGTGGATCACTTGAGGTCAGGAGTTGGAGACCAGACTGGCTAACATGATGAAACCCCGTCTCTACTAAAAATACAAAAAAATTAGCCTGGTGTGGTGGCTCATGCCTGTAATTTTAGCTACTCAGGAGGTTGAGGCAGCAGAATCACTTGAACCCGGGAGGCTGAGGTTGCTGTGAGCCAAGATCATGCCACTGCACTCCAGCCTGGGCAACAGAGCGAGACTCCTCAAAAAAAAAAAATTAGCCAGGCTTGATGGCACTTGCCTGTCATCTCTGCTACTTGGAAGGCTGAGGCAGGAGGATTACTTGAGCCCAGGAGATAGAGGCTGCAGTGAGCTATGATCATGCCACTATACTCCAGCCTGGGTGACGGAGTGAGACACTATCTCTAAAAAAAGAAAGAAAAAGAGTTAATAAAAAATGTAATCCTTCCTTAGTAAAAAGAATTGTTTTATGGCTATGATAATTAATGAACAACTTAGGAAATATTTTTGTTTTTTTAACCATATGGATTATGGATGCGGTTGTGCAGAAATACTGTTATTTCAAAATTAAAATTGCTTCCAATATTCATGATGAAATTGTAAGTGAATTCTTCATACAACTAAGTATATCTGTTCCTATTTTCTCAATGAGTATACTGGATTGTTTCACATCTACAATTATGCTTCATGTTTCAACTTGCACTTAGTTTTTCCAAAATTATTTATTGTTTGGAACAAGCAAACTCGGAGAAGTTTAAAGTTTGCTTTTTAAAGATCAAACACGACTCCAGGATTTTCATATATATTTCAGGAGAAAACTCTTAGAATACTGTATTTTTCAAAAACAAGTAACATGAAAGATAGCGTGTTTGACTATGTGCAACTCCTTAGCAAAACTGTGGGAAACCACACCCGCTCTTGAGAAAATATTCAGAATGCGCAAAAATGAACTGCTCTTTAAATGTTAAGAAATGCAAAACTTAAAGGCCACTATCCTCCCATCCTCCACTGTCTACAATGTGTCACCATATCCGCCCCTCCAGCATCACCGCCATGGGTCTGCCCATGAAGATGGTGGTGTTGGAAAACTACCTCCGAGACATTTAGAGTTTGTAATGGAAATTTTAGTAAGCCAGTAGCTTAGGGAGCATGGGCATTTTAGAAAGCCATTCTGCAGCTCCTCCTCCTGAGTGTGTGTGTAGTCTCTGACTTCCTGAAATGATATGACAGGAGGCCACTTTTTAACTTGTACCTTAAGATAATCCTTTTGATGATGTTACACAACTTTCCAAATTTTGTTGATTGGTTGGTACCTTCATTCTTTTATTTATTCTTTCAACATTGGAGTGCATATCATCACCCCAACTTTGGTTTTTTACATTTTAATTTGTATTGTTTTTAATTTATTTTGAGGCAGTGTCTCACTATGTTGCCCAGGCTGGAGTACAGGGACGTGATCATAGCTCACTGCAGCCTCAGCCTCCTGGGCTGAAGCAATCCTCCCACCTCAGCTTCCCAAGTAGCTGAGAGCACAGGTGCACACCACCACACCTGGCTAATTTTTTTAGTTTTTGTAGAGACGGGGTCTCACTATGTTGCCCAGGCTTGTCTTGAACTCCTGGGCTTAAGCAATCCTCCCACTCCTGGGCTCACTTCAACCTCCCAGAGTGCTGGGCGAGGGAGTCGTTGGGCAAAGGAGGCACTGGGCTCAGCCATCACCCCAACTTTTGGCATATATAGGGGATAGGACAGCAGCTACTAGGACTCTAAGAGTCAAACTAAAACTCCCCTCAGACTTGAGTTTAGCAGGCGATTTTGGATCGAATGCTTTGCACGCTCATTTTTCATCAGATGCTTTCTTGCTTCCACACTTCCCCCTCATTCAAATCAGCATAGGGTGGCCCAGCTAGCCTTCTGCACTTCCTCTTTCTTTCTCTCCATTTGGGTAATGTTAAAATAAATGATGTGTGTATGGCTTTACCTTTCGGAGATTTTTTGGGAACAAAACCTCTCCGGAGGGCAAAGGCAGCGTAAGATAAAGTGAAGGCCGGCTGACAGCAGTTGAAACTCCGGCTTTTGCCTGGTTTGCCTGTGCGTTCTTCCGTGAGGTTCAGAGCCTCTGATTTCTCCAGCTCTTCAAAGAGAAAGAGCATGATACTTACAAGTCCTTTTGCCTAATGGAAGAGAAAGAGATTGAGCATGCTTGAGTTTCATAGGAAGCTAAATGTTCAGGGTTTCAAGGAAGCTAAAATTCTAGTTCCCCCTTCCAATTACTGGAATTTTATTTTTATTTTTATTTTATTTTATTTTATTTTTTCAGAGTCTTGCTCTGTCGCCCAGGCTGGAGTACAGTGGTATGATCTCAGCTCACTGCAACCTCTGCCTCCCGGATTCAACCAATTCCCCTAGTTGGGATTACAGGTACCTGCCACCACACCTGGCTAATTTTTGTATTTTTAGTAGAGACAGGGTTTTGCCATGTTGGCCAAGCTGGCCTTGAACTCCTAACCTCCAGTGATCCACCAGCCTCAGCCTCCCAAAGTGCTCGGATTACAGGCATGAGCCACCATGCCTGGCCAAAAATTTCTTAATTTTTGGATGAGTAAAGGAGAGAATACTGAGCTGATGAGTGTGGATAAAAAATGCTGGCTTGGAATTACCACCCGCAGGTCAGCCTGCCTTGTTGTTTTACATCCTGCCCGGGCATTCACGCTTCCTAAATGGGCCCTAGCTCTGACTCGCCACCTTGAATTTGGACCATTAAGTCAGGGCCATTTCATTCCTGGCTCTGCACTGCTTGCTCTTCAGTTTATTCCTGTGTGACATCTTGTGTTTGGCTTTGATTCTGTATTTCACAACCTGACAATGGTTCCTTTCTCCTGAACTTCTAGCCTAGAATTTTCCCTTGCTCTTCTAGATTTTCAGCCTTGGTTTCAGACAGACCAGGGCTGAGAAGCGTAAATGGGTCCTTAGGGAGTATGTGGTCCTGAACTCCTGTACCAGTGGCTCCTGGACACCGCCAGGCGGATGCAGTTGGTCTCTCAGGCTCAAGTCTCATTTCTTCCAGGCGAGCGGCTCCTTAAGTGTTTGTGCCTGGTCACAGGCTGCCCAGGGTCACCAATGAGCCTTTGGATGGGCACTTGAATATCCAGCATTATCAGCAGAAACCTGGGTAGGAAGAACTTGTCCAGAAGGCAGCAGACTACCTACCTCTTGCCCGGTGGCATCAGTCTGTGAAGGTCATCTTTCTGTTTCCAGATTAGCATCAAGACTTGAGAAGCATAGGGCCAGGTGCAGTGGCCCACACCTGTAACCGCAGTGCTTTGGGAGGCTGAGGCAAGAGGATCACTTGAGATCAGGAGTTTGAGACCAGTTTGGGCAACATAGTGAGACCCTGTCTTTCCAAAAATATTTTTAAAAAGTAGCCAGGTGTGGTGGCGGGCCCATGTCGTCCCAGCTGCTTGGGAGGCTGAGGTGGGAAGATTGCTTGAGCCCAGGAGTTTGAGGCTGCAGTGAGTTGTGATCATGCCTCTGCGCTCCAGCCTGGGTGGCAGAGCAAGACCTTGTCTCTCAAAAAATTATGTGTGTATATATATATATATATATTGAGATGGAGTCTTGCTCTGTCACCCAGGCTGGAGTGCAATGGCACGATCTTGGCTCACTGCCATCTTCACCTCCTGGGTTCAGGCACTTCTCCTGTCTCAGCCTCCAGAGTAGCTGGGATTTCAGGCACATGCTACCATGCACAGCTAATTTTTTTTTGTATTTTTAGTAGAGACAGGTTTCACCGTGTTGACCAGGCTAGTTTCAAATTCCTGACCTCAGGTGATCTGCCTGCCTTGGCCTCCCAAAATGCTGGGATTACAGGTGTGAGCCACCTCACCTTGCCAATAAAAAATAAATTTAAAAAAGAGTTGTGGACTGGACGTAGTGGCTCATCCCCGTAATCCCAACAGTTTGGGAGGCTGAGGAGGGTGGATCACCTGAGGTCACAAGTTCGAGACCAGCCTAGCCAACATGGCGAAACCCCGTCTCTACTAAAAATACAAAAATTAGCTGGCCATGGTGGCGGGGGCCTGTAATCCCAGCTACTCGGGAGGCTGAGGCAGGAGAATCGCTGGAACCCAGGAGACGGGGGTTGCAATGAAGCGAGATCACGCCATTGCACCACTCCAGCCTGGGGGACAGAGTAAAACTCCATCTCAAAAGAATACGAGAATGTTGTGAACAATGGCTCTCCTTGCTTGTGGCACTCCAGGCCTTATGTTTACACAAAGAAGGGGTGGTCCTGAGTCCGCATCTGCCCCTTCCCAGTCCCGGCATCCTGGACTCTGTTACAGAGAATATGCCACCTCCACACCCCAGGTCTCTAGAGTCCCAGAAGACTTTTAACTGAGCTTTACAAAATAATGTCCCCCCACCCGATAGTGGCTCCATGATCGGTGTCCACCCCAACATGACATAAAAAGCTGGAGCGCTTCTGGCCGGGCACGGTGGCTCATGCCTGTAATCCCAGCACTTTGGAAGGCCGAGGTGTACAGATCACCTGAGGTAAGGAGTTCAAGACCAGCAGACCAACATGGAGAAACCCCGTCTCTACTAAAAAAAGGTACAAAAATTAGCCAGGCATGGTGGCGCATGCCTGTAATCCCAGCTACTTGGGAGGCTGAGGCACGAGAATGGCTTGAACCTGGGAGGCAGAGGTGCAGTGAGCCAAGATAGTGCCATTGCACTCTAGCCTGGGCAACAAAAGCAAAACTCCGTCTCAAAAAAAAAAAAAAAATGCTGGAGCGGTTCTAACCTTCTCCTCTCTCTCAGTCCCATGGTGCCTACTGTGGCCAGGAGCCTTTGGCCTGGAATTTCCTGCTCCCAGCCCACCATGCTTAATGGGTGGTTTGGACGTGGAGGCTGGAGAATATTTTAGTAAGTCCCTGGAGTTGGTTACTTCAGAACAGGCCTCTGTGCTCCCAGGGCAGGGATCTAGCATTGCAGCTACCATGGGGACTTCCGTTTTTCGCTACTGTTGTTGACTGGCAGTGGCTACACTTGGGATGCTCGTAGGCAGACAGCTCCTGCCCCAAGATGAGGTTCTGCCATTTCATGGACAGGACCACTCCTGCTACGTCTCCCCTTCTGACTCACAGCAGTGGCCTCCTCGCTGGTCTCGTTTCTCTCAATGCTCATGGTCACTTTGCTTCATGGATCTTGTAGCCCTTTATTGCTATGTGGTTGTTTTGTTTTGTGGGGTTTTTTTTTTTCATAGCTAACAGGCCCCATCCATAGGTTTCACTCACTTTATTTTTATTTATTTATTTTGAGACAAGGTCTTGCTCTGTTACTCAGGCTGGAGCGCAGTGGTGCCATCAAAGTTCACTGCAGCCTTGAACGCCTGAGCTTAAGTGATCCTCCTGCTTCAGCCTCCTGAGTAGCTAGGACTACAGGTGCATGCCACCATGGCCAGCTAATTAAAAAAAAAAAAAAGTGTTCCATTTTCCCCAGGCTGGTCTCAAACTCCTGGGCTGAAGCCATCCTTCTGCCTATGCCTTCTAGTGTGCTGGGATTACATGCATGAGCCACTGCACCCAGCCCGTTTCCCTAACTTTAAGTACTGCAGAGAAAGACTGGGGTCTGGGTCTCCATTCTTTCAATGGGCCAGAACCATAAGTAGATCACACCATTCCCTGGGAAGACAATTTTGTCAAGCCAAAGATAATAGGTCATAGTAGACCTTTCTCTTAGGACAGTAGATGCTACATGACTTACCTTTTTGCAACTTAAATGGTTCTTCCAAGAATTGAAGAACTCTAGGTCTAAATTAGATCTCTACCTGTAGTCATTGCAGTAAGTAGGAAATGTACGTTAAGTTTGGGTTCTGCTCCATCAATCACATCTATACATCCACAGAATGCGTTTCCCTCTACTGATTACCAGAGAGAGAGAGATCTGAGTCTCATCCCAGCATTTGTGAGCTCTATATTCCTAAGTCTTATTTTCAAATCCTCAATCTCTCTCTCTCTCTTTTTTTCTTTTTTGAGATAGCCTTTCACTCGTTGCCCATGCTGGAATACAGTGGTGCAATCATGGCTCACTGCAGCCTCAACCTCCTGGGTTCAAGCCATCCTCCCACCTCAGCCTCCCAGTAACTGGGACCACAGAGGCATGCCACCATGTCCAGGTAATTTAAAATTTTTTTTGTAGAGATGGGGATCTCACTATGTTGCCCAGGCTGGTCTTGAAATCCTGGGCTCAAGTAATTCTCCTGCCTTGGTCATAGTGCTGGGATTACAGGTGTGAGCCACTGTGCCCAGCCCCTCTCTCTTTTACAAGGAAGAGAGTGCTCTTTGTGTCTGGCTGTGAAAAGAATAATTCCTTTGAGCTGTGGGTAATTAGAGATGAGGAGAGAAGGTTTATTTCATCAACACTTTGTCAATTACCTGTTGTACTGATAGCTCAAATCACACCTCACTTTCTTTTTAAATAACCAGGGCAGGGTGAGCTGTCACAGAGCACTTTCTGCACACCTCCATTATGGTATTCCTGAGTTGCCACACATTCGGGTGGCTCCTGGGGGCTCATGTGAATAATTTCCATTCAGTTTCAGTTCTCCCTCATATACCCAAGTGGCTGAATCAAATGAAGCACTCTTTAATACCAGGCTTAAAAAAAAAAAAAAGAAAGAAAGAAAACATCTACTGATGGAGTACATGAACAAAAAGAAAAGAGAAAAACTGCAGATTAGAACATTGATCAATACTAACTTCATACCCCGGGTCCCCCCGTAGAAGATTCTCAAAGGCCAGGCATTTCTCTGTAGGAAAGATTTGGAGGGAGAAGGATGCAATAATGCTGATAACTTTCTTAAGCCAGGACTTGGTTGGCCTGGTGGCTGCACTCTTAGTAGCTCTTTTGTTCTTATGAAAAGACCCAGAAGGGTCAAGGTCAACTTCAAGATATCTGAATAAGGTGTCAGCTGTGGCAGCTGAGTTGGTGCTCAGCTCTCTCATAGACCTCCTCTCCCTGCCCAAGTCCTTAAGAATCTGATGTGGTTTGGCTGTGTCCCCACCCAAATTTCATCTTGAATTGTAGCTCCCATAATTCCTCAGGTGGGAGATAATTAAATCATGAAGGCAGTTTCCTCCATACTGTTCTCATGGTAGTGAATAAATCTCAAGAAATCTGATGAATTTTTTTTTTTTTTTTTTTGAGACAGTCTCACTCTGTCACTCAGGCTGGACTGCAGTGACACTATCCGGGTCACTGCAACCTCCGCCTCCCAGGTTCAAGCAATTCTCCTGCCTCAGTCTCCCAATAGCTGGGATTACAGGTGCCCGCCAGCATGCCCGGCTAATTTTTTGTATTTTTCGTAGAGATGGGGTTTCGTCATGTTGCCCAGGCTGGTCTCCAACTCCTGACCTCAGGTGATCCACCCACCTTGGCATCTCAAAGTGCTGGGATTACAGGCATGAGCCACCATGCTGGACCAGATCTGATGATTTTATAAGGGGTTTCCCCTTTTGCTTGATAAGATTCTCTCTTATCTGCCGCCATGTAAGACGTGGCTTTTGCCTTCTGCCATGATTGTGAGGCCTCCCCAGCCACGTGGAACTGTGAGTCCATTAAACCTCTTTTTCTGTGTAAATTACCCAGTCTTGGGTATGTCTTTATCAGCAGTGTGAAAACGGACCAGTACAGGATTCCACTGGACTTTTTTCCCTAAGGCTGTTACAGCAGATGGGGAAAGATGGCTTGTCTCTTATGACCCCATACATTTTTACATAGGCATACAATCTTTATTTATCCATGCCAGGCCTCAGTGTATCTCTGTATATCTTGTGCTGACCAGCACAGTCCTTGGAATGGCTTGAACTTTTCCATTTGCACCCTGACCATCAGCATGACCATAACAACTTACAATCTGAAATTGCTTCACCTTTTGTGGTTCGAACAAGGTGAGATAATCCCAAACCAAACTTGAAAATTATCAACCACACTTATTGCTAGGACTCCTTGCACAAGTGAGTTGTGAGGACAGAACCCTGCTGTACTTATCTCTGCAGCTCCAGGACTTTGTTTTGTGCTTGTGTTAGGCTGTTCTTGTGTTGCTATAAGGACATACCTAAGACTGGGTGATTTATACAGAAAAGAGGCTTAATTGGCTCACGGTTCTGCAGGCTGTATAGGCATGGCACTGGCATCTGCTTGGCTTCTGGGGAGGCCTCAGGGAGCTTTTATTTCTCAGTGGAAGGTGACGTGGTAGCACTCACATCACATAGCGAGAGTGGAAGCAAGAGAGACAGGACGGGCATGTGCCACACTTATTGATTGATTGAGACAGAGTCTGGCTCTGTCACCTGGGCTGGAGTGCAGTGGTGCAATCATGGCTCATTGCAGTCTCGATCTTCCAGGCTGAAGCAATCCTCCTGCCTCAGCCTCCTGAGTAACTGGGACTATGGGCACATGTCACCATGCCCAGCTAATTTTTATTTATTTATTCATGTATTTATTTATTTATTTATTTTTGAGACAGAGTCTAGCTCTGTCGCCCAGGCTGGAGTGCAGTGGCGCAAACTCAACTCAATGCAACCTCCGCCTCCCAGGTTCAAGCAATTCTCCTGCCTCAGCCTCCCAAGTAGCTGGGATTACAGGCGCCTGCCTCCACGCCCAGCTAATTTTTGTATTTTTAGTGCAGATGGGATTTCACTGTAATGGCCATGCTGGTCTCAAACTCCTGACCTCGTGATCCGCCTCGGCCTCCCAAAATGCTGGGATTACAAGCGTGAGCCACTGCGCCTGGCCGATTTTTTCAAATTTTTAGTAGAGATGAGGTCTTGCTATGTTGCCCAGGCTGGTCTCAAACTCCTGAGCTCAAGTGATCCACCTGCCTTGGCCTCTCAAAGTGTTGGGATTATAGGCGCGAGCCGCTGTGCCTGGTCCATGCACCTTCAAACAACCAGATTTCACTATTGCAAGGATGGCACCAAGCCACAAGGGATCTGTCCCCATGACCCAAACACCTCCCACCAGGCCTCACCTCTAACATTGGGATTACATTGCAACGAGAACTGAGTGGGACAAATATCCAGACTATATCAGTGCTTATTGCATAGTACTTGAGACATAACTGCTAAATAGGGCATGACATTGAATAAACTAAAACAGCACGCACTATCATTAGAGACTTGATCCTCTCTGACATCAGCCTTTAAAGACCTGGCTATGAGCAACGGGAGTCAATGGAAACAGCTGCAAGAGAACAGTGGACGGCCGGGCGCAGTGGCTCACGCCTGTAATCCCAGCACTTTGGGAGGCCGAGGCAGGCGGATCACGAGGTCAGGAGATTGAGACCATCCTGGCTAACACGGTGAAAGCCCGTCTCTACTAAAAAATACAAAAGAATTAGCCGGGCGTGGTGGCAGGCACCTGTAGTCCCAGCTACTCAGGAGACTGAGGCAGGAGAATGTCATGAACCAAGGAGGTGGAGCTTGCAGTGAGCCGAGATCGCGCCACTGCACTCCAGCCTGGGCGACAGAGCGAGACTCCGTCTCAAAAAAAAAAAAAAAAAAAAAAAAAAGAGAACAATGGACTAAACCTAACTCTTACTCAACAGGAAATTATTACTTAACAGAATTTGCCCATGTTCTCCAATAAAGAAGGGAAGGGGAAATAGTTAAGACAGATTCAGATTAAAAATAGCAACTTGTAATTTATGCATAGATATTTTTCAGCCATCACGCCCCCACATATCTTCGGTGTGGAATGCTTTGGATAGATGGCGCCAGGAAACCCATATGTAGGGCAAAAAGCATGGGAAAAGATTCCCCAGTTAGATCATGCTCCTGATGTATTATCTCTGAAGGTCCTCAAAATAATTCTTTTTTTAGAGTAGAAAATCCATTTTGAAAGGGCTCCACTTGGGCTGGGCTGGACGCTACTGCATATCACCAAAGTAGGTCACCTCTGTGTGGACAATGAAGCCAACCTCAGTTTTAACCTTGCATTAAATCTGCAAAGGAGGAGATTGGACCAGGTGACCTCTGACGGCCTTCTGGCTCCGCCTTCTGTGATGACGTCAAACCGTCAGACGTAGATCTGGAAGCAGTGACCGTCTCTCTTTGCATGAGTTGCTCTTTTTTCTCTGAGTGACAGTTTTGAGGGCAGCTGCTAATTTTTTTAATCCCTCGAATAACTCAATTTTAGGAACATTCGCCCTCCCGAAGCCTTACCTTGAAACCAGTGTAGGATTTTGCTGCCACCCCGGAAGATGCTGAGTGGACTCAGCTTCCTATCCGTTTTCTCCCTCTGGTGTGAGCCCACACTCCCGGCGCTGGGAAATGGCTCTGTTCTAGGAGTGCAGCTGTCATCCTCCTCCTCTGCCCAGTGCTCTCTGCTACATCTTTTTTTTTTTTTTTCTAAAACACAATCACACAACTAGCTACAAATAAATCCCTCTTGCCACTGCCTAGGAAAATGGTTTTCAAACATTATGATTTTCTTTTAACACTCTTTTTCTCTTTCCTTCTTTTCTTCTTTCTTTTTCTTTCTTTTCCTCCTTCCTTCTTTCCTCTCTTCCTTTCCCCTTCCCCCATCTCCCTCCCTCCCTCCCTCCTTTCCTTGCTTCCTCCCTCCCTCCCTCCCTCCATCTCACTATGTCACCCAGGCTGGAGTGCACTGGTGTGATCATGGCTTCACCTCCCAGTCTCAAGTGATACTCCTGCCTCAGTCTCCTGAGTAGCTGGGACTACAGGTACACGTTACCACATGTGACTTTTTTTTTTTTTTTTTTTTTTTTAGTGGAGCGGTCTCACTATGTTGCCCAGGCTAGTCTCCAACTCCTCGGCTCAGGTGATCCTCTTGCCTCAGCTTCCCAAAGTACTGGGGTTATAGCCATGAGCCACCATGCCCAGCCAACATTATTTTTTTTCTAAAAAAAGGTGGAATCATTTTTGAAACAGTAATTGCCTAAGACCTGAATACATGACTCAATAAACATCGGAAGATGTCACCTGCCCGGGTTATCTTCCCACCCCCAGAACCCTGATGCACTTCAGAATAATTTTAAAATCAATTGCTCTGGATACTGAAGAAATGAAGAGTATGAGAAAAATAAGCATCAGTGGAAACCATCTGTCTGCACCCGTAGATATCACAAATGTGTGGTGAAAAAAAAATAAGACCAACTTGGGCCTGCTTTGAAGAGAGCTCTCTCTGGTTCTTTCATTCTGCCTTTTATATTTATGGATGCATTATGACCTGGGTCAACCAAAAAATAGAAAAATAAAGTGGAGCAGGAAGCCAAAGATTGAGTCATACAGAATTATATCTTTACCAGAACTAGATCCACCTAAAAGAATGATGAACAGGATGTGTCAAACATCATAGTATGAGGCTGAAGTTAAAGAAACAAACTCTATTTAAGGGTACCAAGAATAGCGTCATTTTCATCTCGGCCGTAACCAAAGCCAGAGAGCATGCTTAGCATAGTCTTTTAATCTGGAACTATCTTTTTGCTAGCTGGGTTTTATCCATTCCAGCCCTTCATTTAATGGCCAGGCTTCCATCTCGGCTTCTGCCTTAGGGAGATAAAAAATGGTGATTTAGGGGGCCGGGCGCGGTGGCTCATGCCTGTAATCCCAGAACTTTAGGAGGTCGAGGTGGGCGGATCACAAGGTCAGGAGACTGAGACCATCCTGGCCAACATGGTAAAACCCCGTCTCTACTAAAAATACAAAAAATTAGCTGGGCATGGTGGCACGAGCCTGTAATCCCAGCTACTTGGGAGGCTGAGGCAGGAGAATCACTTGAACCCAGGAGTCGGAGGTTGTAGTGAGCCGAGATCATGCCACCGCACTCCAGCCTGGACACAGAGTGAGACTCCGTTTAAAAAAAAAAACAACGGTGACTTAGAATGGGGAGGCACAGGCAAGCTGTCCTGGGCTGCAGCCCACCATCTGTGCAGCTGGAGCCACTGTCTCTATGTTTAGCAGGGGGGATCATGCCTTGCTTGAACTCTTTTCCCTCTGCAGGATGGAAAAGGAAAGAGTGAAGGAGAGTGTGGCTTTTTCAACCACATCAGACTCCAGGTATTTTTTTTTTTTTTTTGAGACAGAGTCTTGCTCTGTCCCCCAGGCTGGAGTGCAGTGGTGTGATCTCAGCTCACTGCAACCTCTGCCTCCCAAGGCTCAAGCCATCCTCTTACCTCAGTCCTCCATAGTTAGGACTATGGGCATGCACCAACACACCTGGCTAATTTTTGTATTTTTGGTAGAGACAGGGTTTCGCCATAACGCCCAGGCTGGTTTCAAACTCCTGGGCTGGAGCCATACACCCACCTCAGCCTTCCAAAGTGCTGGGATTAGAGGCATGAGCCTCCGCACCTGGCTTTCATGTGTACCTTGAGTCAGGATCCTGCAGAATCCCTGCTGCAACTTGGAAGGTGCATTGTGAAGCCATGCTCCTGAGTTGCAGTTGTGGTGCAGAGGACTGAACATTTGAATTAATGTATTGAATTAATTTGCTTTGGCATTCAATCTTTTCTTTGCTGGGGTGGGAGGGGATGGCAATAATGGAGAACATGTGGTCAGAGGGAGAGTTGTGGTCAGCACTTCTCTCTCCCTCCCGTAGCTTTAGCCTCTTTGCTCGCAGAAGTTTCTGCCCTCTCCCCTAACCCTGGGCTTGGGAGTAAAGCAGGGATAGAGTCAGAGGGTGGGAGGGTGCCTGGAGTTCTCAGCACTGCTTTGTCCAAAGAAATCCTCCAAAATGCTCTCACTGTCTCTCATGACCCTTTTTAAAGTGGACTAAGCATTGTGGGGCCGGTTTCCAGGCATTCTCTTTGTAAATTCCGCACACTGACACCCCGTTACACCGGTATCCAATTCTGGAGAAGGGCTCTCCCTTTCTGATCCATTCAAAGGATTCTTAAGACTAACGTTCTGAGACAGGATCTCACTCTGTCACCCAGGCTGGAGTGCAGTGGTGCGATCTCAGCTCACTGCAGCCTCCACCTCCCAGGCTGAAGCGATCCTCCCACCTTAGCCTCCTGAGTTGCTGGGACTACAGCTGTGGGTCACCACACCCAAGTCATTTTTGCATTTATTTTTTTTTGGAGATAGGGTTTCCCTGTATTGCCCAGACTGGTCTTAAACTCATGAGCTCAAGTGATCTGCCCACCTTGGCCTCCCAAAGTGCTGGGATTACAGGCATGAGCTGCCATGCAAGTGTCCCCCACCTTTTTTTTGGTTTTGTTTCTGAGACAGAGTCTCAGTCTGTCACTTAGGCGGGAGCGCAGTGGCATGAACAAAACTCACTGCAGGCTTGACCTCCTGGGCTCAAGTGATCCTCCTGCCTCAGGCTTCTGAGTAAATGGGACTACAGGCATGTGTCACCATGCCCAGCTAATTTTTTTTTTTTTTTTTTTTTGGTAGAGGCAGAGTCTCCCCATATTGTTCAGGCTGGTCTCAAGCTCCTGAGCTCAAGCAATCCACCCATCTTGGCCTCCCAAAGTTCTGGGATTACAGGCAAGAGTCACCGCGCCCGGCCAAGGCTAACTTATTCTTTTTTTTTTTCTGAGACGAAGTCTTGCTCCATGGCACAGGCTGGAGTGCAGTGGCGGGATCTCGGCTCACTGCAACCTCCATCTCCCAGGTTCAAGTGATTCTCCTGCCTCAGCCTCCCAAGTAGCTGGGATTACAGGGGTGTGCCACCACACCTGGCTAATTTTTGTATTTTTAGTAGAGACAGGGTTTCACCATGTTGCCCAGGCTGGCCTTGAACTCCTGACCTCAGGTGATCCGTCCACCTTGGTCTCCCTAAATGCTGGGATTACAGGTGTGAGCCACTGTGCCCAGCCCAGACTAACTTATTCTTAAGACAGTGAAGGCTGAAGTTTGTAGTTCAGTCTGCACTGGACCTCCCTCAGGTCTCTGAACTGTTTGCCACATGTAGCTGCAACATTATTTAGCAAAAGGCATCCCCCACTCTGTGTTGTGTGGCCTCTTCCGCAAAGAGGTGCCTGACAGTCCCCTCTGAATAATGACATAGTTTTCTCTAACAACCAGAACTTGTCTTTCAAAGATGTTTATGCTAATCTCAGCTGTTAAGATCTCAGACAGTCCTAAGAGAAAGGTATGTTGAATCCATCCATTACCTATCCCCACAATCTTCTAGGGTTCCAGGGCTTTCACCCTGAGTGAAACCTACACTGCTTGTTCCCTTTTTTCATTATTTAGTGTGAGTGAAGCCAAAACTCAGTCATTCTCCGAGGTGGAGAAATTTCAGACAGATTTTGATGTCTGATATTCTATCTGCTTGCACTGTTAAATTTCTCAAATATGTATATTTGTTTTCTCAGCAAAACTGTAAGTTTATTGGGGAAATGAGGAATCATAGTTCATCTTTCCATGGGAAGGAGCCAGCTGCCCTGGGATCTCAGCAGCTTCACTGGTGAAGAGGGTGGGAACACTTTCCCCCTGAGCAGAGGCTGCGGCTACAGGGCTTGTTGGTGACAAGGACAAGGATAAGTCAAGACTTCCATAAACTTGAAGCAAGGAGGTGAATAGGAAGCTCCTGGTGAATTTCCTATTCACATCTTCAAAACTTTTATTGGCCAAGTGCAGTGGCTCACACCTGTAATCCCAGCACTTTGGGAGGCTGAGGCAGGAAGATCGTTTGAGGCCAGAAGTTCTACAGCAGCCTGGGCAACCATGTGAAGCTCCATCTCTACGAAAAATAAAAATAAAATAAAAATTAGCCGACTGGGGTGGCATTCATCTGCGGTCTCAGATACTTGAGGGGTTGAGGCAGGAGGATTACCTGAGCCCAGGAGTTTGAGGGTGCAGTGAGCTGTGATCACTCCCCTGCCCTCCAGCCTGGGTGACAGAGCCAGACCCTGTCTCAGAAAAGAAAAACCAAACTTTTTTATTGGGGCTTGATATTACTTGGAATAAAGAAGCCACAACAATATCATCACTCTGTTATTATCTAGACTATCAGCATACTAGCGATATGAATCATAACAAAAGTATGATATGATTTTATCTATAGAGTCACACATTGAAACAATTGGGAGTAACCTTATCAAAGGAAACAGATAACCGATAATGATCACACTTGTGAATAATTTCACAAAGAATGTGGTGACTTCATTCACCAAGGATTTCTGGAATCCTGAATTCCAGGTCAGTGGTAAAGCCTCAGAGGACAGAGGGAGGAAAAGGATTGAGTCATACCAAGGCATTTTTTAATTATTCCAAAGGTCATTCTCAAGTGAAAAAAACCACAACATCATTGTTATTATGATGATATTCCTGAAAATCAAGAGATTCCAATTCACACAAGATATTCCATCATTTGACAGCTGTCACCAAGGGTAAAATATTTTTTTAAAATTATTCAGTTGAAATAATTAAAGTTTGGTTGAAAAAGTCAAGATGTTATATGGGGGTCAGTTCAGCCCTATATTTTCTAGGTACATCAATCTGAAGTTTCAGGCACAAAGAATAGACATCCAAAGAAATTCAACTTGCAGCCAGGTGTGGTGGCTCACACCTGTCATTCCAGCAATTTGGGAGGCTGAGGTGGGAGGGTTGCTTGAGGCCAGGATTTTGAGACCAGCCTGGGCAACGTATCCATTGATGCTGTCTCATCCCAGTGATGATCTGAGGGGAGCTAGCTGCAGTATTATAGAAAAATGACATCTTTAAAAGATGACTATCTTTCATATGAGACCCTCAAAAATGTTCTATGGCCAAGAATTGTCTCTGTTCTCTATTGCTACTTGTCTGAAGATGTGCCTCTTCAGCTTTTACCCTTTAATCCAGAAAAGGCAAACCTCATCCCTGAGAAAGACCTTATATTCCTTTTCACTTACTCAAGAAAAAGACGAAAATTTTTCTGTCCTCTGTCCAGGAAAAATGTAACTGATCTTCAATGCAATTTGAGCTTTTCTCTGTTTCCAAGTAGATATTTTTTATTTGCCATCATTATGCCCCATTTATGGGTCTCATCATCTCAAATGTGAAATTTCCCACTACTGGGCATCTGATTTCATTTTAACCTTCTCTCTTACCTTCTCTGGTCTTTGAAGAGTGACTAATGTACTAGGACTCCAAAATAACCAACCTCGGAGAGTAGCTATCAAGTTATTTTTCTGAGGCTCGCAGGATCATTTAACATTACTATTACTGTGTTTCTGGAAGACATTTATAATTATGTTATACTATTTATAAAATGGTTAGCATTCTGGGAAACAAAACTTTTTTACTCAATGCTATTGAGTAAGCATTGCAAAGTGGCAGAGAGCACCGTTCATAAATGAAGTTACTCTGCTTCTTTATTTGTCTGTGAAATGACAGAAGAAATAACCTCACCAGTTGACTGTAAGGACCACAGGACATGTTTAGAGCCCTTCTGGAAATGTGGGAGGTACTAAGTGTTAGCTGCGGTTCTCAGCCCTGGAATTCATCTCTCTGAGGCAGCTGTGTGGGGTAGAGAGAATACTGCACTTCTGAACACAGCATGTGAGTTTCTGTGCAAATCCTGGGTCTTCGCCACTGTTTTGGTAAGAGTTTATTTCAGTGTCTTTGAATGCAAGTGTGGATTAACATCACCTGCCTTAGCTATACAGCAGGGTAGCTGTGAGAATCATAACACAATAATGTAATATGAGGCCGGGCATGGTGGCTCACGTGGTGGCTCACGCTGGGGCTGTAATCCCAGCACTTTGGGAGGCCGAGGCTGGCAGATCACCTGGGGCCAGGAGATTGAGACCAGCCTGGCCAACGTGGTGAAACTCTGTCTCTACTAAAAATACAAAAATTAGCCAGGCATGGTGGCACACGCCTGTAGTCTCAGCTACTTGGGAGGCGGAGGCAGGAGAATTACTTGAACGTGGGAGGTTGCAGTGAGCCGAGATCATGCCACTGCCCGCCAGCCTGGGTGACAGAGCAAGACTGTGTCTCAACAAAAAAGGAATGTATTATGAAAGTGGTGTGTAAATATGAAACTCTTTAGGGAGTTATTATTATACTTTGTCTTTTACAGTTGGTTCCCTGGTTTTGAAACTGCCTTGGCAAAAGCTATAACAGGAAATGATGACAGTGAAAGAGATCTGATCCAACCAACCCCCATTTTGCCTTTAGCTTCCAAGCTGCCCATAGTTATTCCTGGGTTTGGGCCAAGCTAACTTTGGGAGAGACTCAGTTTACAGTTTCAATGATAACAGCCCTTTCCCCAAACTAAAGCACCTTTGTAAAGCTAATGAAAGACAATCAGGTTAGGAGACTGATAGGAAGCTGAGTTCTGCTAGGGTGTAGACAGAAATGGTTACCAGCCATTGTTTCGGAGGCCACAAGATGTACAACTTCCCCAATCACTCCTGCAAATAGCATCATATCATAGAATTTAAGATTGCCCTTTTGAGATGCCTTTTTCAGGTTTTTGCATTTCTGATGACTGACCAATGGCTTCACCTGGACCCACCAACCAGTCCTGGGGCCACACCCAGAAGCAGACTCAGTGCTCACAATGACCATTCCCCACACCCCTATGATTGCACCCCCAACCAATCAGCAGCACCCGTTCCCTTGATTGCCAAACTATCCTTGAAAAATCCTAGCCTCCAAATTTTCAGGGAGGCTGATTTGAATAATGATAAAACCCTGGTTTCCCATTCAGCCGGTTCTATGTGGGTAAAACTCTTCCTCCATTACAATTCCCCTGCCTTGATAAATTGGCTGCATCCGGGCAGCGGGCAAGAAGAACCCACTGAGAGGTTACAGTTTCATTCCTCAGGTCTATTAATCAGGTTTTCCAGAGAAACAGAACCAATTGGTGTGTATATAAAAGAAGATTAGGAGGAATGGGCTTACAAGATGATGGTGTTTGAGAAGTCCCACGATCTGCCATTTGCAAACTGAGACCCAAGAAAGCTGGTGGTGTAACTCAGGCTGAAGGCCTGAGAACCAGGGGGCCAATGGGGCTAAGTCCCAGTCCAAGGGCGAAAAAAGATGAGATGAGATCACCCAGCTCAACAGTGAGGCAGAAAAACAAAAGGAGGCGAACTTCTCCTGTCTCTCTTTTTTGTTCCATTCGGGCCCTCAATGGATAGCATTTGAAAGACAGAAACCCCCAAATTATGAATTTCAGAGATTATATAGGAACTACATCATAGCTGCCCCCATCCCTTCTAGAGACTTGGACAGAAACCCTAAACCTTAACTTTTTTTTTTTTTTTTTGAGATGGAGTCTTGCTCTGTCACCCAGGCTGGAGTGCAATGGCGTGATCTTGGCTCACTGCAACCTCTGCCTCCCAGGTTCAAGTGATTCTCCCGCCTCAGTCTCCCGAGTAGATGTGATTACAGGCACGTGCCACAACATCTGGCTAATCTTTTTTGTATTTTTAGTAGAGAACGGGGTTTCACCATGTTGGCCAGGCTGGTCTCAAACTCCTGACCTCAGGTGATCAACCCGCCTTGGCCTCCGAAAGTGTTGGGATTACAGGCGTGAGCCACTGCGCCCAGCCAGAAATCCTAATTTTCTAATGGAAACAAATTGTCATAGGGAAGATAATGGGAAGGCCCTGTGTGTTACAGCGAATGCCAGTGCAGATCAATGAATGCAAAGGCACAGCTCCAAGGGAGATAAACCTGCAAATCTCTCCAGAGTAATTCACGATCTCTGTTTTCCAAAATGATTACTATTCCCTCATCCTTTAATCCAGTGTTAAATTAAGTTTAGCCTTAAGTGGCCTCCTTGTAAATTTGGCCTAAAGGTTTCTCCCACATAGGGAACTATAACGGCATGTACAAACAGACTGGAAACTGCCCTTACCAATCACCGAGTTCTGGCCAATCAAAGGGGCCAACTGTTTAAACTGCCTTCAAATGAGAGAAATGGTAAGCAGTAGGCAATTTGGCTATCTCTGGACCTCACGTCACTTTCCTTTGCCTCTGACATGGTGTCAGTGCCGGAGTCTCCCTCAGCCTATTCTGGTTCAGGCAGTAGGGTAGGCGCACCTGGCACCGATAACCTGAGCGTACTCTGAGAATGACCCAGTAGGGCGGGCACACCTGAATGTGTATTCAGAGTTCCATGCTAGGGAATCTGGGAGTAGCCCACCCAGAGATCCATTCCTTTTCTATGAAAAACATTTGATCCCCCACCCTGGCCCGTGGAACACAGGTCGTACAGGGGATTGAGACCCTTTGTTTTGGGTTAAATGAAGGTTGCCAGGTGGAATTTGTTAGAGGGCGGGTGTAAAATGAAAATGCTATCTAAACTGCATGCATTTTGCAAGGATTTGCAGTTTTCCTGCTTGGCCCACCGCCACTGGACTCTCTCCCCTGTAATGTAAGCCCGTAATAAAACCCACGTCTCCTTCGCTGGTGCGGGATCTCGTCTTTGGCCTCTTGTACCTGGTGCCATCCCTACTGAGATTAATAGGGGTCTGGCATGACAAGGGGGCTGCCCGATTCGAGAATTGTTCTTTGCTCAATTAAACTGTTAAATTTGTCTAGAGTTTTTAATACTAGGTTGCCAGTAACTTTTGCTCAGGAAACTGAGCTACACAGAAACATGAAAACATTCATGTTGTTGGCCAGGCGCGGTGGCTCACACCTGTAATCCCAGCACTTTGGGAGGCCGAGGCGGGTGGATCACGAGGTCAGGAGTTCAAGACCAGCCTGGCCAACATGGTGAAACCCCATCTCTACTAAAAATACAAAAACTAGACGGGCATGGTGGCGTGTGCCTGTAATCCCAGCTACTTGGGAGGCTGAGGCAGAAGAACCTCTTGAACCCAGGAGGCGGAGGTTGCAGTGAGCCAAGACTGCACCACTGTACTCCAGCCTGGCGACACAGCGAGACTGCGTCTGAAAAAAAAAAAAAAAATTCACATTGTTTCCTGACAGCAAGTGGAGTCAAAAGAACTTGCCTGGATTTGGGGATGAGGTTGACAGATGTTTGTAGGGTGACCCTGAGGCTTCTGGCCAAGGAAACTGTATGGTGAGGCCATTTATTGGGATAGTACATAGGCAAAAACTAAGAGAACCGGTTTTCCTGATTTGCGGAGGAGTAGGGAATTCACAGGACAACATGAAGATAATAAATAGAGGTTTAGGGGCTTGAGGATGCTCAGTCTGCAGTTTGAACTCAGTGGCAGGCCTGGGATGCAGATACGGACGTGGGAGTCCCAAACAGGCAGTGATGTGAAATTGCTCGGGCAAGATGGCAGGAATAACCTGGACCTCGGGAAGAGGATGGAGGGTAGAGCCAAGACATGTTGACACAGTGTGTCCACCTTCGGTTTTTCAACAGGCCATTGTGAACAGGACAAAAGAGAGAAATCTGTTAGGCACTGCTGCCCAACTTGACATGCTATTTCACATAAATGCCTCCCCAACTGCAAATCTGCGGTATAGCTGCTAATCGACCCCAGAAACAAAGAGAAAAGTGAATAATTCCCTGAGGTACCCAATGGAAGGTGCTACCAGGCTGTAAAGTAGCTTCAACGTTTCTAAAGCAGCTTCAACGTTTCTAAAGCAGTGGTCTACAAGCCTGTGTATGAGAATCAGCTAGGGAGAGTTTTTGTTTGTTTGTTTTGTTTTTAAACCAGTTTCACCTACAGAGATCCTAATTCAATCAGTCTGTGGTGGGGCCCAAATGCTTTAATATTTTTTTTCCAGCTCCCAGGGGATGCTAACATGTATCCATGGTTTGGATCCGTGTCCCCGCCAAATCTCATGTTGAAATGTGATCCCCAGTCTTGGAGGTGGGCCTGGTGGGAGGGGCTTGGATCACATGGGTACCTCTCATGAATGGCTTGGTGCTGTTCCCTTGCTGATGAGTGAGTCCACGTGAGATCTGGTTTAAAACTATGGCACCTCTCTTGCTCCCACTCTGGCCATGTGTGATGCCTGCTCCTGCTCTGCCTTCTGTCATGATTGTAAACTCCCTGAGGCCTCCCCAAGTAGATGCTGGTGCCATGCTTCCTGTACAGCCTGCAGAACCATAGCCAGTTAAACCTGTTTTCTTTATAAATCACCCAGCCTCAGGTATTCCTTTACGGCAACACAGGAATGGCCTAACACCCCAGGTTTGAGCAACACTGTTCTATAGTTACATGCACATTATCTTATTACCATAGAGCAACTCAATTCAAGAATTCAAGAACGGCTGCCATGTTTTACAAAGGTATTGCTTTCAGTAGCAAATTATGGTGATTGGGGACTTACCCTAACATTATTGCCTCATAGACAGTGTCCTAACACATGTTTCTAGACAAATCTTTAAGAAGGCTGCACCTTCACAGAGCTCACTGGCTATCTTCAGACACCAGGCAAAACATCCCCTTTGAGCAAAGGAGAGATTACTCAGCTGAAGCTTGCAGAAAGCAGTACGATGGGGCCGGGCACCATGGCTCACGCCTGTAATCCCAGCACTTTGGGAGTCCAAGGCCGGCGGATCACTAGGTCAGGAGATGGAGACCATCCTGGCGAACACGGTGAAACCCCGTCTCTACTAAAAATACAAAAAATTAGCCGGGCGTGGTGGCGGGCGCCTGTAGTCCCAGCTACTCGGGAGGCTGAGGCAGGAGAATGGCGTGAACCCGGCAGGCGGAGCTTGCAGTGAGCCGAGATCGCGCCACTGCACTCCAGCCTGGGCGACACAGAGCGAGACTCCAAAAAAAAAAAAAAAAAAAAAAAAAAAAAAATTCCTCCCAAGTCCTGCAGCCAAATCTGCACCAAGAGCTAAGCTCTCTGATTTTTCCCCCAACGAACATTGCCTGTCTCGCACCCTGAGTTACCACCAAAGCCTGGTGAACAATTTCACCTGGACTTTTCTGTGCTAATTAGGGGTTTCCAACTGAAGCCTCAAAAAGTTAAAAAAATCTTAATGAAATAAACGTTATGATTTGGAGCTCTCATTGCTAACATAGAAGGCCATTTAGAATACAGTATCTAGTGAGAGAAGGAGACTGAGCACGGAGTGGGCATCCTTGTGTAGAAGTATTTATTTGGGTAAAGCACAAAATATCAGCTATAGTTGTGTCTGGATGGTAGTTTTTGGTGACCGTGATTTTTAAATTCTTTTTATATTTGTACTTTCTAATTTTTCAAAGAATGATGAGTGTAATGTATAAAATATGCACTTTTTTGGACATCAGTGGAAAAACTGGTGAAGTGCAATATAGTTTGTCATTTAGTTCATAGTATCGTGCTGGTGTTGATTTCTTACTTTTGACAAATGTCTCATGGTTCTGTAAGAAGGTAACCCCAGGGAAGCTGGATGAAGGATAAAGGAACTCTCTGTACTATTTTTGCAACTTAAAATAATTTCAGAATAAAAAGGCTTAAAAAGGCCAGGCGCGATGGCTCACGCCTATAATCCCAGCACTCTGGGAGGCCAAGACGGGTGGATCATCTGAGGTCATGAGTTCAAGACCAGCCTGGCCAACATGGTGAAACCCTGTCTCTACTAAAAATATAAAAAAACTAGCTGGGCATGGTGGTGCATGCCTGTAGTCCCAGCTACTCGGGGGGCTGAGGCAGGAGAATCTCTTGAACCCGGGAGGTGGAAGTTGCAGTGAGCTGAGATCATGCCCTTGCACTACAGCCTGGGCGACAGAGCGAGACTGTCTCAAAAGGCTTAAAAAAATAAAAATAAAAAATAAAAAGCAAGAGACTAGGTTTTGGAGTCAGGTAGACCTTGGTTCTTGCATGGTTTGTTCCCTTCTAGTGGGCGGCATGCTGGAGTGGACTTAGGAGTGATGATCTACAATTTCAGGGATTTTGCAGGTCAGTTACTAGACACAGTCATTTTTAAAAATTAAATATTACAAGTTTACAATTAAATACACCAAAACAAAGGTAATTACTTAAAACTCATTTCCTATTTACTTAAGCCTATTAATGATTATCTGCAGTAGTTATGTTCTATAAAGTTGCCGCGAACACTGAACTAGTGAGTGCAATACTAGAACCCTTGCTTCTGGGGGAACTACAGAAAAAGGTATTTCCTGTGAAGGTTTAGTCCAGGCCTGCAGCTCTCCAGGGCTATGCTGGAAAGGTGGGGGCCTCCTGAAATCCTCTGGACACAATATTTCCATCAACTGCTCAACATATAACCTTGTTTTATACCTTTCCGTTTAAAGACGTCTCATTTAATATATATAGTTGGTTCATGAACATTGCACTCACAGCCAACAGCACTACAACTCATGCTCAGTAACACACGATTTATCTGTAAGGCAAATCCCGGCTTTCCCATGCTTAGGAACGCTAGCCAGCACTTAAGCACTGTATTTGGAGGCCATTTTAAACAGTGAGGTCACCAAGCAAAAGCACAGAAATCTAGAAAATGAAGCACAGCATAGACTGTGAAAGGGACACCTATTTACAGCATGACAGCTGAACAAGAAGGCAAAGCGTTGCCACGTTTGACCGCAGCTGAAAACGTGCGTGTGAGGCAACGCATCCTTCATCCCTCTACACATCCCCTTAAATGACCACGAAAACACAGTGAGTATTGATTTTGGTGCTGCAAAATACACAGTTGATCCTCGGTATGCATGGATTCCATCTTTGCGAATTTCTACTTGCTAGTTATAGTTTAGTTTTTACTTGCTAAAACTAGCAAGTAGAAATTCGCAAAGATGGAATCCATGCACACCGAGGATCAACTGTGTATTTTATTATCTGATGTTATTTCCCTGCCTTGTATCTGTTTAGTGGAAATAGAACTGTGCTACCATGGATCTCTTCCCACCTCTTGTGTGCAGTGACTCAGGTCACCCTAGTTACTTGTAATTGACCACAGTGGGAGGATTTACACTATGGAAATTGGCAAATGCTACAATCGGGGCTTGGTTTGTAGATTTTCTCCATCACTTTCTTAAACTTAGACAATGTTAGTGATGCAGATTCACCTTAAAACTGTATCATACCTGGAGCCATTATACTGCAAATAATACAAAAAGTTGAGGAAATGTTCCAGTATTCAAAAACTGCTGAATACTGATTCAGCAAAGTAGTCACTCCATGATTGATGAACAAATGACATTCTGAGGGGGTTTCAATGTCACCTTAATCACTAATACAATAAAATGACAAAATGAGGCCAGGTATGATGGCTTACACCTGTAATTCCAGCACTTTGGGAGGCCAAGGTGGGTGGATCACTTGAGGTCAGGAGTTCGAGACCAGCCTGGCCAACATGGTGAAGCCCCATCTCTACTAAAAAAATACAACAATTATCTGGGCATGGTGGTATACACATGTAGTACCAGCTATTCAGGAGGCTGAGCAGGAGAATCGCTTGAACCTGGGAGGTGGAGGTTGCAGTGAGCCGAGTTCGTGCCACTGCACTCCAACCTGGGTGACAGAGTGAGATTCCGTCTCAAAAAAAAAAAAAAAAAAAAGACAAAATCATGTCAGAGCTACACTCTTGTCAATCGTAACAAGACTGGCTATGACAAAATCTATGAAAGCATTGCGAGAACCAATCATCAAAGAGAATTTACAATGGAATATTATGTATTTATTTATTTTTTTGAGACAGAGTCTCACTCTGTCGCCCAGGCTGGAGTGCAATGGCGTGATCTTGGCTCACTGCAACCTCTGCCTCCCAGGTTCAAGTGATTCTCCTGCCTCAGCCTCCCGAGTAGCTGGGATTACAGGCACCCACCACCACACCCAGCTAATTTTTGTATTTTTAGTGGAGGCAGGGTTTCACCATGTTGCCCAGTCTGGTCTTGAACTCCTGACCTTAAGAGATCCACTCACCTCAGCCTCCCAAAGCGCTGGGATTACAGGCCTGAGCTGCCACGCCCAGCCTTATGTATTTCATTATACAGATTATTATGTATTCCATTTGTAAGTTGTGTCCTATGCATCCTTTATCAGGGACATTTATAATTTAAGTGCATTCATTTCCAGAGAGCTGGCTGTTTAAGCCATGCACCACTGTTTCTAGCTGGGTGACCTCAATTACTTAACCACTAAGTCTCAACTTCAGTGCAAAACAAAGAAGAATAAACATTCCTTCCTTGACAGATTTTGAGGATTGAATGCAATGATTGTTTCCAATACATTGTTTCCAGGTAGAGACTCCAGGAACCTCAGTCCCCTTCTCTCCACCCACCTCACCTTGGGGAGAGACCCAGTGGCAGATTCACCCCTGTGCACGCCCACCCCTACTTTCCCAGAGTGGCCCTGTGTGTCTGGACTAAACCGTCACAGGTGGGGAAAACTCACCACTAGGGGGCGGGAGCAAGATGCCTTTGATGGCTGTCGTCCTTCAGACCACGTAACTGATGTGGAATACTGTGACATATTCACCCTCCCACCCTCCGTGGGGAGAGAGAGGATAAATGTGTAAAGTCTGCGGCCACGGTGCTGCATTCAGAGAATCCCACTCTAGTGATCAGCGTTGGCATCCTGAGAAAATGAGAACCACTGAGCCCCAGTTTGGACAACTGTTAAAATGCGATAAAAATCTTCAGCCGACCCAGTTGCCCTTCTGCAAACCCACCTGTTTGTTGTCCTCAGCACACGGCATGCTGTAACTGCTGCTGGCTGCTTAATACATCCGGGCCCGTCCAGGTGAGTCTCACCTAAGGAGGAGTCAGCAAAGCAGCCTTCTCCACCCCCATCTTCCTGCCAGATCTCTCAGGATCAGCACTTACAGTTAATGTGCTACCTGACTTTCCCAGGTAACATGCATTAAATGAGGCTCTTCTAGAAACTGACGTTTTAAGGAGGTGATTCCACTGGTGGCAACCTTAGAACCGCAAAGGACTGGGGTCAATGACAGCAGAGAGGTCTTCCGGGACTTCCTCCCTCGCCCCTCCTCATCTAGGTCTGGCCCTGGATTTTCCTGGAGGAGCAACTTCCTTATTCTTTTCAGGGGAGCTGACCAACGCCTTCTCCCTGGAGTCTTAGCCAGGTCTGCAAGGATGCCCCTGCCACCTACTGGTGAGATGTCCACTCCTGCGCAAAGGGCGTCTCACTCCTTAGGCCCCCAGGCTCCCATCTGGCTAGCTGTCCCACTGTCAAGGACTTGCTCAACTATTTTCCCCCTTAAAAGCCAAACAGGCAACATCACCACTTGAGAATGAAAATCATCAAAACCACCGTGATTAGTTCTTTGCCTGCATGGAATTCACAAATACTGATTTTGTTGACTGTAAACATAGCTGGCTTAATTTATTTCTGCCAGTTATGTCCCAACACCTCCATTAATGATTTTATTTTGATGAATAGTTTTACACATCTGGGAGGATTCTGGTCATTCTAATGACATCTTCTTGAAGCTCTTCCAAGATGGATCAATACTGACCATAAAACATCAGATTCTTGTTAAGTGCAGACATACCTCTTTACCTGAAACACATCAAAATGTTATTTGGTGTTCTTGAACAAAACTACAGACAAAGGTGGATTTTTATAGATTTTAACCCTAGAGGAAATTCCTAGGTGTCTAGGTGGTGGGTCTCCAAATACAAGTCTGACAACTGCATTGCAGACTGCCGCCAAGGAAACAATGACAAAGACTTTTTTTTTTTTTTTTTTTTTTTGAGACAGGATCTGCTCTCTTACCCAGGTTGGAGTGCAGTAGTACCATCCTCCCACCTCAGCCTCTCAAGTAGTGGGGACTACAGGCATGAGCCACTACAACCAGGTAATTAAAAAAATTTTTTTTTGTAGAGATGGGCTCAAGTGATCCTGAGCTCAAGTGATCCTCCTCCTTTGGCCTCCCAAAGTGCTGGGATTACAGGTGTGAGTCACCATGCTTGGCCTGACAAAGTCTTAATAACAACTTTGAAACAGATAATGACTCAGAATGAATTCAAATGACCACAAAGACAGTTTTCCTTTTCTTCAGAGTTTATTTTGAATTTTCATTTTTGGATAACCAAGCAGCTCTTTAAGAAGAATGCACAGAAGAGTCATTCTGGCACTTTTGGATAGTACATAAGATTTTCTTTTTTTTTTTTTTAAGTTTTTTTTAATAGTCACATTCAGCTCACTTGCTCAAACCAGACTCCCACGTTGGGTGAGCAAGATGAGCCCATAGGATTCCAGAGTTAATACGTAACCGTATATACAAACAGCCAAAAAACCATAATGGTGCCACAGGGATGGAGCAGGGAAGGGCATCTCTAACGTGTCCTCTAGTCTATCTTCGCTAAACAGAACCCACGTTACACATGATAACTAGAGAGCACACTGTGTTGAAATGAGGATGCTGACCCCAAATGGCACTTGGCAGCATGCAGTTTAAAGCAAAAGAGACATCCTTTAATAACTGTATAAAATCCAGGCAGTTCCATTAAAGGGGTTAAGAAAACCAACAACAACAAAAAGCGAGGGACTGTCTGTTGTCACTGTAAAAAAGGCACTTGGAGTTAATGGGACCAGGATTGGAGGACTCTTAGCTGATACAGATTTCAGTACGATTTCATTAAAAGGCTTGGATGTTAAGAGAGGACACTCAGCGGTTCCTGAAGGGAGACACTGAGATGGACCGCTGAGAAGCAGAACAGATGAACACAAAGGAATCAAATCTTTACAACCAAATTGCATTTAAGCGACAACAAAAAAAGGCAAATCCCAAAACACAACCTAACCAAAGCAAAATCTAAGCAAAATCAGACAACGAAGCAGCGATGCATAGCTTTCCTTTGAGAGAACGCATACCTTGAGACGCTACGTGCCAACCTAAGTTCTCAACGACAGCTTCACAGTAGGATTATTGTGATAAAAATGACTCAAGCGATGCAAAAAGTTTCATCTGTTCCCAGAATCCGAGGGAGAACTGAGGTGATGGTTAGAGCATAGCGACATCACGTGCGGTTTCTTAATGTCCCTGGTGGCGGATACGCCAAGTCCTCGGAAGGACATCTGGACACCACTTTCAGCCACCTCCTTGCAGGGGCGACATCCGCCAAAGTCATCCTTTATTCCGAGTAATAACTGTAATTCCTTTCTAACATTTACACGGCAAACAGGAATGCAGTAAACGTCCACGTCCGTCCCACGGCTGGGCTGCCGTTCCGTTTCCTCCACGAACGGGTACGCGCTTCCATGAGAAAGGATATTTGGCAATTTTATATTCCACAGTCAGGTGGGTCTGCGATAGCTCATTTAATGTTAAACGCCATCAGGGGCCTCTCCTCCCGTTTCTGCCAGGGGCTTTTCTTGTCTTCTCCTTGGTCATCATCATCATCGTCTTCCTCTTCCTCGTGGGCAGATCTTCTCTGGTGGGGGCTGGCTGCTGGCTCCGAGGGGGCATCCGCAGTCCGTCTGGTCGTCTCCTCCTGCAGGCTGGGCAGCTGGCCACCACTTCTCCGACTCGACCCCTCCAACAAGCATCGCAGGGCACTGTCCTCGGGGGTACAGACCGTGGTCCCACACTCGCTGCCACTCTGTTCCACGTCATCCAGGTACACGAGCTGCGTGTAGGCCGTGCTGTCTGGGGCTCGAGGCTCTTTCTGCTGGTGCTCTTGGACGGGCGGGTAGTTCTGCTGCAGAGACAAAGCATCTCCCCTTCCCTTCCGGGCTGATTTTGGTTCATTCATATCTACGCCAGAGTCCAAACTGGCATCATTACTTCCGTTCCTTCCAGCTCTTTGGAGATCAATGTATGAATGTCTAACGTGAGCGTTGGACCTGCCATCCAAGGAGACGAACCACGCCCGGGGGTGCGGAAGCGGCTTCCCACCCCCAAGCTCCATCAGGGCCTTTTCAGTCAGGAGCTGCACCTCACTGTTCATCTGAGCCAAAGCCGCGTCGTTCAGGGAAGCTGGGATGGAGAGAGACTCCGACATGGATGCGTTCTGAGGGCTCCACTCCCGGGTGCCCGCATCCTGCAGGTGCTGCTGAGAGATGGCCTGGGAAGACAGGGGCTGGGGCTGGATCTGTGAGGACGGGTGTGGGAAGATCCCGGCATGGGGATTGGACAGCTCAGCCTGTAGTCTTTCTATCTCAAGCTGCTGATCAGCCGGGACGACGAGGGGCTGGCTGACATAGGAGTGGTCCCCGGGGAGTTTCATATAATGAGCCGGGATGACCAAGGCAGGCAGTACTTTCCTGTAAACGCTGTCATTGACCTGGTCGACAGAACTGCAGCAGATTAACTGGCCGGGCCGTGGGAAGGATGTAGGTCTCTCGAGGTGATCTACTGATCGAGACATCATACATTCAGTGGGTCTGCGGTCCAGCAGCTGTTCTTTCTCAGGTGATAAAGGCGCGGGGTACAGATGTTCCTGAATGGTGAGTTTGCTTCCCGTGGAGGCTGGACCTTCTCTGTCCTGCTTTTCAAACAAAGGCTGTGAGAGCACGGTGTTGTAACTACCCCTGTAGTCATCATTGCCCGAGGACTCGTAGCCTTCTCTTTCCATAGATTTTCTTGCCTTTAAGGGAAAAACCTCCACTGACTTACGGTAGTCTTTCCCCAGCGTCCCACTTGGAGTGAGGTTATCAAAGGAGATCTGGCTTTTATCCTCTTCCTTGCAAGAGAGGAGCTCCTCCCGGGAGCTAAATTCCTGGGAGGTGCTGTAGGAGAGCTTGAGCATGGGGGTGTGCAGGTCCCCTTCGCCGCCCGGAGACATCATTTCCAAATGGACTCCACTCATCACCTCCTTCGTGCCAGGGGCCTCGGGGCGGCTGTGGCTGGTGACGGACAGTGGGCCAGGGAATTCTGACGCTCGGCGTGAAAACAGCAAGTTAATGTGTGACATGGACGTGGACTGGTCTCTTTTGGAACTCTCCAGTCCTGCAGGGAGCTGCAGTTTTCTGTGGTGCTGACGAGGTTTCAAGCACTTCCTCCTGCGCCCAAAGACACAATCCAAAGCTAAAGATTAGTGATTCTCACAATGGAAAAGTTTCAAGTTTCAGGTAAAATCCTAATTCTCAATTTCCATGGGGAGAGACAAGACAAAACAAGTCAGGAGCAGCCAAAAGCCTTCTCACCCCACACCCTGTCCTTTTTTTTTTTTTTTTTTTTTGAGACAGTGTCTTGCTCTGTCGCCCAGGTTGGAGTGCAGTGCTATGATCATAGCTCACTGCAGACTTGACCTCGTGGGCTCAAGTGATCCTCCCATCTCAGCCTCCCGAGCAGCTGGGACCGCAGGCACATGCCACCATGCCCAGCTAATTTTTGACTTTTAGTTTTTTGTAGAGATGGCCTGTGTTGCCCAGGCTGGTCTTAAACTCCTGGCCTCAAGCAATCCTCCCCCTTCAGCCTCCCAAAGTGCTAGGCCACCATGCCTGGCTCTTATCCTTATTTTATCCGAATTAGAGTAGGATAATCGAGAGATTTCATCTTTTACTGTCTGGAGAGCCCTTTGCCTAAATGAATTAAATGTATGACATACATTTTTCTATGACTTAAAAAAGTCAACAACTTATTAAAGAGTCTCAAATGTGACTAAAATGCTTTGCATTTTTAAAAATAAAATTTTTCCTCTATAATGTCTTTTTAAAACAGTTAAACTTAAAGGCTTTTATAATCCAAGTTACTTATTTCAAAGGGGTTACTCAAGAGTTGACAATAAATATTCTTGCAAACTAAACAGACACGGCATCTAAATAAGAATAAGTTTTTTTTTTTTGAGATGGAGTCTTGCTCTGTTGCCCAGGCTGGAGTACAGTGGTGCAATCTTGGCTCACTGCAACCTCCACCTTCTGGGTCCAAGCAATTCTCCTGCCTCAGCCTCCCAAGTAGCTGGGATTATAGGTGTGTGCCACCATGCCCAGCTAATTTTTGTATTTTTGGTAGAAACGGAGTTTCACCATGTTGGCCAGGCTGGTCTCGAACTTCTGACCTCAAGTGATCCGCCCACCTCGGCCTCCTAAAGTGCTGGGATTATAGGTGTGAGCCAACGTCCCTGGCCCAAATAAGAAGAGTTCTGCTTTGCCCTTCAGAGTATCATCTCTTAATCAGCGTTCAGGAATACTCTGAATAAATCATATGACTATTGGTAAACTCTTTTTCATAACTCCCCTTCTAAGCAATGTTATCCACGCAGCATGCTTTACACATACTATTTGTTAAGTTGCAACTTAGATCACAAATGTGAGTTCTTACTTTTTCATGGGAAGAAAAAGTACTTCAATTTAGAAAAATTAAAAAAAAAACCCACCTCCATATTAATGCTTCTAAGTATCAATTGCCCAAGAAACTGTGAATTAAAAAAGATATTGCCAAAATGGTAACACTTTACCTGCAATAATATAAAAGGAGACACAGCAAAACCAAAAGTATGAAAGCCATTCCTCCTAAAATGGCCAAAAGAAACACCGTGTGATACGTGGTAATGTCCTGTGTTACAACGGGACCTAGAAGGTCAGAAAATGGCATTTAGAGTTTTGAACACCTTTAACTCAAAAGAGGGATCATTCATTGAGAACACAGTGTCTTGTGCTTACTCTTCTTGGCTGGGGCATAGAGCAGTGGCCAGAGGAAAACACCCTTGGATCATGCACTTGGGGTACCACCAGCATTGCATTAGTGATTAGCATGACTATTATGGAAGCTCCCACGGCCAGGAGAACTTTGAATACTCAAAGACAAGATGTGGTTACGTCAAGGGCTCCTCCTAAGCAGAGAAGTGCGCCTCACTTGGTAGCACGTGCCGCATTTGAAATACATGATCTTTTTATTTTAATTTTTTTTTTTTTTGAGACAGGGTCTCATTCTGTCACCCAGGCTGAAGCGCAGTGATACAATCATGGCTTACTGTAGCCTTGACCTCCTGGGCTGCATCAATCCTCCTGCCTCAGCCTCCAGCATAGCTGGGACTACAGGCACGCACCACCACACCTGGCTAATTTTTGTAAATTTTTTTTAGAGGCAGTGCACTCACTATGTTGCCCAGGTGGGTCTTGAACTCCTGAGTTCGAGCAATCCACTGCCTCAGTCTACCAAAGTGCTGGGATTATAGGCACGAGCCACTGTGCCCAGCCATATGATATTTCCATACAAGAGAATGAACGCATGATGATATAATGACTGGGACTCTCACCTTCAGAAAGATGGCCTGACTATCTGGGAACTTTATATTGCAGTGAAAAAAAAAAAAATCCTACAAAATTTTATTCTCGCTTTTCCCGGGCAGTCAATCATTACCGTCTGGAGAGCCCCTAGCCCAAATGAATCAGTTTAAATGTATGACATACATTTCCTGTGACTTAAAAAAGTCAGCAACTTTTAAAACTTAATACAGGTATCAAATATGACTAAAATGATATCCATCTTTAAAAACAAGATCTTTCTCTACAATGCCTTTTCAAAATAGCTAACCTTACGTGGCCAGAGATCTCTTTAGAACTTATACATAAGGTTATCAAAGATAAAAATATTTTAAGTTTATGTTGGAAAAAATCCCAAGAGGTAGCTTAACTCACATTTTATGTTCCGTAGTAGTACAAATCTATCTTAATGTTACTAACAACAGATCAGCGACAACAAAAACCTCCCAACATTCCAATATTTAGGTATTTATTGGTGTCCGAGTTTCCTGGCAGTGTATGAATACACGGGTCGAAATGAACTGGCTTCATATTATTTCAGGGTAGCATGGCTATGATTATCAAACACCACAGACACCCATTTGCTTATTTTTGATTTTTGATATTCCAAGACATAGATTTTTTAAAAAATCTTCTTAAGGGGACAAATCTCCTAATTTAAGACCTAGATAAACCCAAGATTTACCAGTTTTTGAAAATAGTGATGTTACTTAAATTCACAAGAAACATCATTCTCTTTCAGATATAATTACTTCAACGGAGTGCGAGGAGGGGGTTAAAGTTTACAGAAATTGGAAAAATAACTGACAATTAGATACTGGCTTACTTGTTCAGAGAAACAATTTTTTTTTTTTTTTCGAGACGGAGTCTTTGCTCTGTCACCCAGGCTAGAGTGCATTGGTGCGATCTCAGCTCATTGTAACCTCTGCCTCCTGGGTTTAAGTGATTCTCCTGCCTCAGCCTCCTGAATAGCTGGGATTATAGGCGCCCGTCACGATGCCTGGCTAATTTTTTTAAGTAGAGATGGGGTTCCACCATCTTGGCCAGGCTGGTCTTGAACTCCTGACCTCGTCATCCACCTGCCTCGTCCTCCTAAAGTGCTGGGATTACAGGCGTGAGCCACCGCACCCGGCCCAGAGAAACAATTTTTTCATGCAAAGACAATAGACAATTCCCACGGATCTAGCAAAGCTTTGTCAGGAGTCACCAAGAAACTTAGGGTACACATAAAAGTATTTCCAAATACTGATGCTTCGTCCTTTAAGTACTCAAAGCATTATTTTTTTGTTTTGTTTTGTTTTGAGACGGAGTCTCACTATCATTCAGGCTGGAGTGCAGTGGCACGATCTGGGCTCACTGCAACCTCTGCCTCCCAGGTTTGGGCAATTCTCCTGCCTCAGCCTCCCGAGTACCTGGGACTACAGGCGTGTGCCACTGTGCCTGGCAAATTTTTTGTATTTTTAGTAGAGACAGGGTTTCAACGTGTTAGCCAGGATGGTCTTGATCTCCTGACCTCATGATTTGCCCACCTTGGCCTCCCAAAGTCCTGGGATTACAGGCATGAGCCACCGTGCCTGGCCAGCATTATTGTTTTAATCTCTGCCAGTACGATTCTTTATAAAATTCACAGCTATACTTCACTTCAAGGAGTTAAGGAACATAACCCAAATCATTTTGTTGTTGCTTTTGAGTTCATGAAAGCCCAATATTAGTATAATTTTTTGTAATAAAGGTGGGTTGTGAGATGACTGACATATGTATCCCTACATTAAATACCATCAGGGGCTGTAGTGGGTATGCTTTGTGTTATTTTTGAGATGGGGTCTCACTCTGTCACCTAGGCTGGAGTGCAGTGACATGATCATAGCTCACTGCAGCCTTGAACTCTTGAGCTCACGGGATCCTCCTGCCTCAGCCTCTCAAGTAACCGGGATTACATGTGAATGCTACCATCACTGGCTAATTAAAAAAAAATTTTTTAGAGGTGGGGTCTTGCTATGTTGCCCAGGCTGGTCTTGAACGCCTGGGTTCAAGAGATCATCCTGCCTTGCCTCCCAAAGTGCTGGGATTACAGGTGTGAGCTACCATGCCCTGGCCTGTGTATGCTTTTTATAGCCTTGAGTCTCTTCCTTCACTGCTAGGAAGCTCTCAGGGGAGCTATGTCTGGCAGTTCCTTCATGCTGCCTTACAAAAGCATATACTGGACAGGCGCAGTGGCTCATGCCTGTAATTTCAGCACTTTGGGAGGCTGAGGCGGGTGGATCACCAGAGGTCAGAAGTTCAAGACCAGCCTGACTAACATGGTGAAACCCTGTCTCCACTAAAATACAAAAATTAGCCAGGTGTGGTGGCGGAGACCTGTAATCTCAGCTACTCCAGAGTCTGAGGCAGGATAATTGCTTGAACCCAGGAGGCGGAGATGGCCATGAGCTGAGATCATGCCATGGTACTCCAGCCTGGGCAACAAGAACAAAACTCTGTCTCAAAAAAACAAACGAACAACAACAACAAAACCAAAACACACACACACACAAAGCATATACTGATCTACTGCATGATGGGAAAACTGATAGCTGAGATTGAAATACATCTAAAATTAAAGTTCATTTTAATGCGTGGGCTTTATGGCATTTATTTTAGTACTTAAGACAATTCTTTTCCTTCCTTTGTTTCTTTTCAGTCATAATCTAGGTATTTCAGATTCAGAGAATGGTGCATTTCTACGTGTGGTTCATGCTTATATCACTACAAAAACAATAGCATCAAGGGAAACACATTAATCTTTTTTTTCTTTTTTTGAGATGGTGTCTCGCTCTGTCGCCCAGGCTGGAGTGCAGTGGCACAATCTCGGCTCACTGCAACCTCTGCCTCCTGGGTTCAAGCGATTCTCCTGCCTCAGCCTCCCAAGTAGCTGGGACTAAGGTGTGTGCCACCACGCCCAGCTAATTTTTGTATTTTGAGTAGAGATGGGGTGTCACCATGTTAGCCAGGATGGTCTCGATCTCCTGACCTCATGATCCGCCCTCCTCGGCATCCCAAAGTGCTGGGATTACAGGCGTGAGCCACCGCGCCCGGCTAAGGGAAACACATTACTCTTAAAACAGATGTGAAGTGTAAATTTTCTTAGTATGGTGATATAAAGTCATTGTAACACATTTTTCCACACCTGTTTAGGAAAGACCTCCATCAAATCAGTTACTTTGTGAGTCTAAGTGCTAATTCCAGTGATAATTCCATTGCTAAAATATTTGGACTTGCATTTTAGAACTGCCTTCATGGTTCATTTACAAGAGACACCTTTTAATCACAGCACATTTCAACCTAGCTAAGTCACCTACTTTATTCACCAGTCTTGAATGTGCATGACTTTTAGATGTCTTTAAAAAGAAAAATCATAAAGATTTGCCATTTGAGCATAAAGATTTGCCACCAAGAAAGAGATTTACTAATGAAGGCAGAAGGCAGTCCAAGTAATATAGATTCTAAAGGCAGCTTGAGCAACAGAAGCTATCGCTGGAAATAATTCTCCTGAGATGACCATTTTGAAAACAAAACAAAAAAAACTCAACAATTCTAGAATATTTTTGGGGGTAACATAGGTTAAAAAAATAAACTATTAGTCACATTCTGAAAGATATGCATTAATGCACGTATCCTAAATGGAGGGGAAGATTCTCGTAGATACAAAGCAACTGGTTTGCGTTTAAGCCATTTTGGAAATGCCCCACCAGGCTTTTTGCCCCCAGTGGTGACTTCCCGCTAGCATCTCTGTGGAGTGCTTTTCCCTACATGTGTGCCTATACCAGGCCACAGCTGTTTCAGGAATTAGGGAGGAGGTCTTGCTGGTCTCTGTGGGCTTTTGATGAAGAATTCCCTATGGCAGCTGTCCGAACAAAACAGCCACTCAAGACTATTTTCTATGTATTATTCTTACCCTAGATGGAAGATTTCCAACCAGAAGTCCCCCACCCCCGTGAAATACCTTCTTTACATCATCTCATTTTCAGACTTTTAACCATTTTTGAATAAGATGTGATCGCCCTGCTGAAGTTATTTTCAAAAGCATACTTAGCCTGAACCCTCAAAGACCAAAGCAACTGATCCGCATCATCGCAAGTGTTGGCTCCGTGTTACCTGGGATGGGAGGGGACATGGCGGCCACCCAGTACCCCAACTGGGGAGCAATGTATGTCCACGTCAGCTGGCTGCCTTCCTGGTGCACAAGACCCAGACCGCTCTTCAGCCACGTTCCTGTGGAATTGAGAAAGAGATGTTAGCTACAAGCACACCAAGCTCCTTTGTAAGGCTTGAGCATATTGTAAAAGTCATCTTAAATATCTTAAATGTCATGTTTATGACCTATAAGATAACCAAGATGGCCAAAGTGTCATCTAGGGACCCCAGGCAGCTTTCTGGAGAAATTCTTTTCATTTTCCTTTCAGGGAAAGATAAGCAACTTTAGTGTTCCTTTGCCTTCTCAATTAAATTACTTTCAGCCACTTTATCAAACACCCCTCCTTCCAAACACAGATGATTTTAGCAGAAGCCTTTGGAACTCAGAAGCAGAATACAGGCAGCATGATGGGGGCTGGTGGGAGTGAAAAGAGAGGGGGAAATCCGGCTCTATTCAAGCTCTTTGTCCTTGAGCAAATTTTCTACCCAGAGCTGCAGACTGGCTATATCAGAATTACCTAGGGGTGTTTTGAAAAAATAGATCCCTTCATCCCATCTTTGCAAACTCTCATCCAGTAACCCTGGCTTCAGTGAGCATTTTTAAAAGCTTCCAGTTTGTTTCAATGCTGGGAAACACCAAATACATCAAGTTCCTGCTGTATCTTCCAGTTATTACTTTAGCTAGCATTTGAAAGTAACAAGCACCTGCTATGCACTAGCTATTCACAGCATACATGTCTTATAATACACCATCTATAACTCTCACCACAACAATGAAGACTGGGGAGTTACAAAACTTTTCCAAGGCCTCTCGGTGGCTGAGAGCAGAGTGGGAATAGAACCTGGGGCTGCCTGACCTCAAGGCTGTGCTATTTCTTCTGCTCTACCAGGCTGCATTTCCTAGAAACCTTCCCAGCATTTGATTGCATTTTTACTTTGTGAAGTTTCTAGGAGCAAACTCATTGAAGAGGATGAACTTGCCCAAGGTTGTTGGGCTATTTCCCAGCCAAAAATGGATGCCTTTTCCTGGGCTCACCTGCAGAGAGCCTTGCTCTGAGGCCTGCGATGGCAGCTGTGTGCAGAAGGCCAGGGAGAGGCTGGGCGAACCTCTAGACGGCCCGCGCACCCACTCCGACTTATCAGCATGGAGATAGATGTCCTGGCATACACAGGCCTCCTGTGCAGCTCATCTCTCTCCTATAATCATTGTCACCTGAAATGGCTACGTGGGCGACCCTGTGGCTCTAAGGCCTAAATAGACCAGCTGTGCACCAAATGCAGGCATGCGTCATTTAACAGGGATACATTCTGAAAATGCATTGTTCATCGCTGTGCAAACATCATAGAGCGTCCTTATGCAAACCTAGGTGGTACTGCCTCCTACACACCTGGGCCACACGGTCTAACCCATTGCTCCTAGGCTACAAACCCGTACATCGTGTGACTGCGCTGAATACCATAGGCCACCGTCACACAATGGGAAGTATCTGGGTATCTAAACATAGAAAAGGTACAGTAAAAATACAGAATTATAGTCTTATGGGATCACCATTGTACATGTAGTTCATCATTGACCCAATCATCATCCTGTGACTCATGCCTGTGTTCTACCCAAATGCTTGCCTTGCTTAGCTATAAGCCTCATGCAGAGGTGGTGGTAATGGATTTATATTCCCCCTGAAGAAAGAAACAACACTTGGGTTGCTTTGAGGCCTTATCAGTTGCCATAGCAACATTCAAATGCAGTGGGTGGAAAGATGCCCTTGGTGATGCCTCCCCTGGCAGCCGCTCCTCTGCTCACATGGCAGCGGCACACAGTGGGCAGGTGGGACAAGTCGGGCACCAGCGAGGGCTCGGCATCTCCCCCTTCCCAAGCCACAGACTGGATCACTGCACCAGCAGGTTTGGGCTCCAGAAAGAGCAGACTGTAAGCAAGGTTTTGCAAACGGGTATGAGGGCAGGGATGCCCGGTTCTGGTCCATTTCCTGAAGCGCACCCTCCTAGAAATCACCCTGTTCTACAGGGCTATTGTACTAGGGGAGCGACAACGTAAGATGTTTGACACATTGAGGAAAAAGGGCTGGGCATGGTGACTCACGCCTATAGTCCCAGCACTTTGGGAGGTCAAGGTGGGAGGATCACTTGAAGCCAGGAGTTCGAGACCAGCCTGGGCAACAGAGTGAGATGCCATCTCTACAAAAAATAATTTTAAAAAGTAAGAAAAAGGTTTTCTCTGATGGTAAGAAAGCTTCCTCGAAGGTAGAGAATGTTTGCGAATGCTCCTACTCCCGCTCCAGGCTTGGCGCCCGTTCAGCTCATGACTTACACGTCGTATCCCCTCCCCAAAGCTGGCCCACTACAGTGATGCTCTCAGCCTCTCTGCATCAGCCAGGAAATGGCTGTGCATTCTTTGGTTTGCTGTTTTCCCCACATTAGATTGTTGAGTCACTGCTTGTCAAACAGAGCAGATTCTGGGTTAGGCTAAACAGGACCCAGAGGGTGACAGCTGGAAGCAGAGTAAGTCCTGCTCATTCATGAGTGCACACCTGCCTTTCTCCCTAAGTTGCCTTTCCCTTCTAAAACACACGATAACCAATTGAAACAGACTTTAAAAAATAGCTCCACATTGGCTGGGGGTGGTGGCTCATGCCTGTAATCCCAGCACTTTGGGAGGCTGAGGCTGGTGGATCACTTGAGGTCAGGAGTTTGAGACCAGTCTGAGCAACACAGCAAAACCCCGTCTCTACTAAAACTATGAAAATTAGCTGGGTGTGGTGGCTCCCATCTGTAATTCCAGCAACTGGGGAGGCTGAGGCAGGAGAATCACTTGAACCTGTGAGGCGGAGGTTGCGGTGAGCTGAGATTGAGCCACTGCACTCCAGCCTGGGCGACAGAGCAAGATTCTATCTCAATTAAAAAAAAAAACAAAAAAACCCTCCACATTACATTTGGGACAAGCCTAGTGGGTGACCACATATACAGACCCCACCAGACTAATGAGTCCCCAGGTTCACTCTGGAGGGCCTGCAGTCCAGCAGTGGTGCTGGTGGAGGCCAGAAAGTCCATTGGCTGAAGAAGACATAGCTGCTTGGAGGGTCAGCTAGGAAACACCCACCTGGGGTGGGTGTAGAAGGATTGGGATGAGTTTAGTTTTGATGAACAGGCAGGGGTTGTCAGTGATGGGGAGAGATGGGGCAGGGCGGGAGCCAGGAGAAAGAGAAGGAGGACATTCTGCCCAGGGATCAGTGTGTACAAAGGCCTGGTGTGGTGGGCCTGGATGACATGTGAAGATGGAAGTGGGGATGGGAGCACAGAGGCCCCGGGTGAACAGGACGGAGCAGCTGTGCCCGGGCTGGAAAGGAGTTAGGCATCCTTCTGGGACGATCTTCACACCCCATTTGCTGCAGGAGGACATGGGGGACCTGGAAACGGAGGCACACATGGTTGGAGCTTCTCCCACTTCCTTCCTCTCTTCTACCCCTGATAGGGTTTGGCTATGTCCCCACCCAGATGTCATCTTGAATTGTAGCTCCCACAATTCCTGTGTGTTGTAGGAGGCACCTGGTGGGAGATAACTGAATCATGGTGGCAGGTCTTTCCTGTGCTGTTCTTGTGATAGTGAATAAGTCTCAGGAGATCTAATGGTTTTATAAGGGGGAGTTTCCCTTTACAAGTTTTCTCTCTTGCCTGCCACCATGTAAGATGTGCCTTTTGCCTTTTGCCATGATTGTGAGGCCTCCCCAGCCATGTGGAACTGTGAGTCTATTAAACCTCTTTTTCTTTATAAATTTCCCAGTCTCAGGTATGTCTTTATCAGCAGCGTGAAAACAGACTAATACAGTCCCCAACCCCCTCTTTAGTTCCTGCCAGGCAGTCTTCACAATGCACACCTCTACCCATTCTGTGACTTTGCCTGCAAATGTAGCTCCAACCTCATATAGTTTTTCTCTCTTCCAAAAATCTACCCAGTCTTTCAAGATTCAAATCAAGCCCAGTGTTTTTCCAGAGGCCTTTCTAGGACACATGGGTCTTCCGTGTCTTGGCACATCCTGGGCAAGTGTTACTGCATCATCCATTTGCCAAAAACACACGTTGCCTTCCGTGGCTAGCCTGTGGCCCTCAGTCTTATCTCCTTTCTTAGATCGTAAACTCCATGGGTGTGGCCTGTGTCTTGCGTTCCTTTTGTTTTCTTCTCAGCATCTAGAGATATGCATAGAGTAGGAACTCCAGAGAACTTCAGAATGAGTGGAAGCTACAGGTGCAATCAAAAAATAATATCTGGTAACCTGTGAAAGGCTGGGTGCAGTAGGCAGGGAAGGATATCCCCATGGCAGTCTGATCATGCCTGGGATGCTGCCCTTTCAAACTAAAGGGAACAGAACCAGCTGGGGAAGAGCCTACTATGGCTAAAGTGTGACACTCTTTGGGGATTCAACAATCATGCTGTTACTGGCAAAAGCATTTCATGCTTTCCGTGTTTTGTGGGAGGAAATAAGCTCCAGGGAGTACGGGAATTAGCAAATTGTGTACTAGAAACACATGCTTCTCATGGTGGAATCCTGATGCCACTGTGGGATGCAGAGTTTCACCACCGGAGCAGCGGGCACCAGGGCCAGGATTCTTTACTGGTGGTACCGGATGGCAGAGCACACTGGCCTCTGCAAAGTCTCTTCTGCTGAATATGGGATCGCTGGGTGTTGCAACCAGGAAGGGTGCCCTTTCATCATGTGGTGAGAGCCTCGGGCACTGCTGAGACAGAGCAAGGGAGGAACCAGGTTGTTCCTGCTGCGCGGACCAAAGAAAGCTCCACTGCAAGGCCTCTCAAGTTGGCCCACCTGCCCCTGAGCATGGAGGCCTTGGGATGCTCCTGGGTGAGGACATCTGCCCAGAGGGCTCTCCTGCTTAAGCATGTCTCCTTGGGGTCTGACAGACAGCAGTCCCTAATGTGACAGCAGCCCAGCTGGGCTACCTGCTCAAGCCCCCTTCACCCTGAGCTTCTCTTTCTGCCCTTCCCAGTCTCTTCCAGGGGCTTACCACTGCCTCTTAGTGTCTTCTGCACAAGCAAGCAGCTGAGGTGGCCGCTGGGACTTGCAGACTCAAGGAAAGGTCATGTGGTGAAGGCAAGCAGGACCCTACAGCCTCCTCCTGCCTCGCCCCAGAAACCCAGGCTTCTTCCTGCAGAAGCCGCACTGCTGCAGCTGTGCCAACCTGGTCGTGCAGCCGGCATTTTAGGAGGTGGCTGGACAATGATATGTGCCTCTCTGTTCTAATCAACGCCTATGGCTGGGCCTGTTACCGGGACTGCATGTGTGTGAAGGTTACAGGGTGATCTCTCTGGCATCATCAACGGATGAAATTCTGCGTTACTGAAATTTCTAGATCATTGATTGTTGCATAGTTTTTAAAGCATTTGAACCCCCTCTTTAATGGATTCTTAGGCAGAAACTAATATATGAAACAGATAAAAGGTAAGCTTCCCTGCATGAGGGCAAAGAGATGTCCCCTCAATCCCCACCACAGCCATCCCCAGGACACCTCCTGAACCATCTGGGAGCTACTCTTCTACATAACCTGACTCTGCCAAAACTTGAAAAGGCCATTTATAAAAATTCTAAAAAGCATCATTTCCTCCTGCTCTGTGAATGTGAATACAATTTTGACTTTTCTTCATTACTCAGGGTCATAATTATGATCAACTACAATGCTAGGTTCTGACATATGAATGTCCTTAAGAATACAGAGGTGGGGATTATAAGTTGTTTGCTCTTGTGCTGAATACTCCCGCCTACCCTCATGTTTATTTCCCTTTTCTTTCTTCCTTATAACTTGTTATCAGTGTTCTGTTATGAACTCTGCTCCCCCACCACAACCACCCCCCAGCTTCCCACCTGGAGCTGTATGCTATTGGGAAACACACAACCTTGTTACAATTCTGTCTGAAATAAGATACACAGGCAGTGTGAGGGACAGGAGGACAAAATCAGATATGGAACAGTGATATATATATATATATTTCTTTTTAGACAGAGTCTCATTCTTTTGCCCAGGCTGGAGTGCAGTGGTGCAATCTCAGCTCACTGCAACCTCTGCCTCCTGGGTTCAAGTGATTCTCCTGCCTCAGCCTCCTGAGTAGCTGGGATTACAGCCACCTGCCACCACAACCAGCTAATTTTTTGTATTTTTAATGGAAATGGAGTTTTACCATGTTGGCCAGGCTGGTCTCAAACTCCTTACCTCAAGTGATCTGCCCCCCTTGGCCTCCCAAGGTGTAGGGATTATAGGTGTGGGCCACTGCACCCGGCCGGAACAGTGATAGTTGAAATCCAAGTTCAGTATTGTTTTCTTCCACACCACACTCTCAGGTCAGTTTTTGTCTGAATTGTCATTTTCTTTTTTGTTCTTTTGAGACAGGGTCTTGTTCTGTCACCCAGCTGGAGGGCAGTGGTGCAATCATGGCTCACTGTAGCCTCAACCTCCTGTGCTCAAGGGATCCTCCCATCTCAGCCTCCCAAATAGCTGAGACTACAGGCACGTGCTACCATGCCCAACTAACTTTGGTATTTTTTGTAGAGACAGTCTCTATATATTGCCCAGGATGGCCTTGAACTTCTGGACCCAAGTGATCCTCCTGCCTTGGCCTCCCAAAGCACTGGGATTATAGGCATCAGTCACCAGGCCCACCTTGAAGTATCATTCTTTAGAGTTAGACCTTACACAATGGAAAGACTCAGAGATATTTTCAAGTATAAACAATTTGTTGAACTATCTTACTAATTTTTTGAAAATGAGTAATGCATCCAGCTGGCAAGGTTCACTGGGTGTAAAGCATCATGCATTCTTAATTTGGAAGCTACATTTAACTACAATGATTATTACACATAACAACTGACAGGCAGGGAAAGATGTGTCCTGCAAGATCTGATGCTGTCTCCCAGCAATTGCCAAGTGTGCTGCTTTCCTGCTTGGTTACCAACCAGTAATGAAATCTACTTTTATTTGCAAAGTATAAAGAAAAGTGAGTTCAAAGATTTAACAAATGGCCATCAAAAGAGAAAAGAACTCTAAAGTATGAAAAACGGCCCAAAACAATGTCTAATTTGAATATGGCCTAAGGAGATCACAGTTACCTGGCTTTTCCTGCCTGGCACATTTACTCTGCCTGGAAACTCCCCTGTAGCAGCCAATTACCTTCTCACCACTGGGTAAGAAGCAGACAGACCTGATATTACAAGCACTATTGACTTTGAAAAGATCGTACCTGAAACTCACATGTTAAGAGATTCTTAAAATCTCTTTTTGAGAAAGAGATTAGCCAAAGTACAAGAACAAAGTGGGAGTATTTTTTTTTTTTTTTTTTTTAAGAGACTGGGTCTTGCTTTGTCATTCAGGCTGGAGTGCAGTGTTGCTATCTTGGCTCACTGCAACCTCTGGTTCCTGGGCTCAAGCGATCCTCCCACTTCAGCCTCCTGAGTAGCTGGGACTACAGGCATGCACCACCACATCTGGCTGATTTTTGTATTTTTTAGTAGAGATGGGGTTTCACCATGCTTCTCAGGCTGGTCGCAAACTCCTGGGCTCAAGTGATCCTCCTCCTGCCTCTTCCTCCCAAGGTGCTGGGGTTGCAGGCATGTGCCCCGCGCCAGCCCAAGTGACTGTTCTTATGCTGAGATTTGTTAGCATGTCAGACCTCAGAACACTGGGCAGATAAACACCCAGCAGCATAAAGGGTCAATGGACCATACAGATGACTTCCCTGGATTGACATGATCCTAAATGTGATATCCAAGTCTGCCACTTCCTAGTCGTGTGCGCTGAGGACATGCTGAGGATGACACAGAAGAGGACCTGAACGTCCCTGTGACATCACTGAACCACTGGTGCAATCCTAGAGCCACCTGCCTCATGTTTCTTTGTCACGTAAACACTAAATGGCCTCGTCATTTAAGCGCTTGTAGCTGGGTACTTTACTTCTTGCAGCTAATGTATTCTAATAGATGTATTTTTCCAGAAAGAGGCTGCAGTGAATTCTACTAGGTCTATAAGCTGGGACTCGGAAAGAAATGCCACAGCCACTCAGAAATCCAATTGCCAAAAGTTCTATCAATGAAGACGTGATTGTCCATACTGTGAAACATAGCCATTTCTACTCCTACAGCTACATTCGCACTGTGAGAGATTTGGGAACATTTAGGATGGGGGGCAAGGTCACTTGTGCTGGTGCAGGCATGGCCTTGGATTGGGGAACCTGCTGTTGTTTCATTTTTCAGCTGTGGGCTCTGCCTAATCACTAGCTTTCTTGGGCTGTCATGGCTCTGGATGAATAATTAGCATGGAGTGAGCACTAGCTCGTTTGAGGAATAATCTTCTTAAGAGGTATGCACCTCTCAGATCCATGGCAAACATCATCATCATCATCGTCATCACCACCATCATCGCCATCGTCACCACCATCATTGTCACCATCACCATCATCACCATTGTCACCCCATCACCATAATCACCATCACCATCATCACCATTGTCACCCCCCTCACCATCATCATCATCACCATCACCATTGTCACCCCCATCACCATCATCACCATCACCCCCATCACCATCATCACCATCACCACCATCACCAACATCATCATCATCACCATCACCATCATCACCATCAGGCCTTTCCAGATCCCTGAACATGCTAGATTTCTCTAGAAAACAGATGACTTGCTTCCTAGGGCTTTCATCTGCATTAAGCAATAATCTCCATAAGTTCCTACCAACTATATATATAGAATTATCAATATTTAAGTCTATGTTATTGTATACTTTAACAAAATCAGCATAGAATCACATTAAAATCAAATAAAAAGCCATCAGCCCTTAAACCACATTCTTCAGTATGGCAGAAACAGTGACAATTTCTACATTTATGACACTGTGGGATAGTCCTCTTTTTTTCCAAATTAAACTCTACGGCTTTGAGTAGCTAGGTTTCCTTCTTTGGAATTGTTTTTCCATGAAATATGTCAGAAGTAAACATTCCTAGTTAATTATATAGCAAAGTATTTGCCCGGTGGTCAATTATCTAATCATTCTTGTTGAAAGCAATCAAACTGAAGAGCAAAAGTTATGTGCAGATGGTTGGATTCTCATAGCTGTGGGCAAGTACATTTCAGGACTGGTTTAAACAAGAATAAAATTAAGGGCAACTCATTGTAACCAACGACCTTCGTTTGAAGCATGAAATCATGAATGTGTTGAATATTAGAAATTAACACGATGACTGTATTCAGCTGCAACACATTCCCTGGGTATTTTTAGGGTAGTTTTTGAGAAAGATTCTTAAATTTAAGCAACTGATTTTTTTTTTCTTTAAGCTTTAGCTGAGCTATCGTAAGACTTACTGAAACAAGTTTTAGGAAAGAAGCAGTTATGGGAAACCACAAAATACTGGCAGACTTATAGAAAGCTTATTCCTTAAATAGATAGCTAGAGGTATTAGGATACATAATAGCATTAATAAAATTTAATGAGAGACTTCTGAATTTACAATAGATATATATACATTTCCTGAAAGTAGGTCAGAATACAAGCTAATTAGCCCCATCTGGAGAGAAATTTTGTTCATTACCCACTGAGGCCAATACCCATCTTGCAATTACATGTCAGAAGGGACTGGGTGGGGAGCACACAAGGATTGTGGGTGGCACAGCCATTAGTCCCCTGCATTGGAAAAATCCTCAAGATGAAAGACAGCATAACAGATAATTTGCAGAGAATAACTGAGCGTTCTCATAACAGAGAAATTACAACTCTGGAGACATGTGGTAGGATGCTTGCTAAAGAGCTTGTTGACACAGAGATCTTGCTAAGTGCAGGTTCTGATCCAGAGGTCTGGAGGAAAGCCTGAGAAGGCAATTCTTATTTTATTATTATTATTTTTTTAAGGCAGGTTCTCTCTCTATCGCCCAGGCTGGAGTGCAGTGGTGCAATCACAGCTCACTGCAGCTTCGACCTCCTGGCTCAAGTGATCTTCCCACCTCAGCCTCCCGAGTAGCTAGGACCACAGACACATGCCACCATGCCTGGCTAAATTTTTATTTTTTATAGAGATGGGGTCTTGCTATGTTACCTGAGCAGGTCTCAAACTCTTGAGTTCTAGCGATCTTCTCCCCTTGCCTTCTCAAAAATGCTGGGACTACAGGTGTGAGCCACCGTGCACAGCCCTGAGAACGCGGTTCTAACGAGCTCCGGGTGATGCAGGTGCCGTTCATCAGCAGATCTCACTCCGAGTAGCAACTCCTCTCTAAATTATTTGCCCTTTTGTGGGTGTGGCAACTCTGTCAGGCAGAATTGCCACACCCGCAAAATGCCCTAATGCCATTTCCTAGCATGTGGCTGTAGCGGGTTCACTAGGTGGCCAGTGCTTGAAGCAACTTCAGAAATATTTCTGATATATTCAAGAAGGAATCTGGTCAATTGTCAGACTATAGGCCAGGAGTCAGCGCACTCAAATGCCTACAGATGACTGGGTGTGGTGGCTCATGCCAGCAATCTCAGCACTTTGGGAAGCCTAGGTGGAAGGGTCTCCTGTGCCTAGGAGTTTAAGATCAGCCCTGGCAACACAGCAAGACCACATCTCTACAAAAAATAAAAAACAAAAAAATTAGCCGGGCCGTGGTGGCAGGTGCCTGTAGTCCCAGCTACTTAGGAGGCTGAGGCAACACAGCAAGACCACATCTCTACAAAAAATAAAAAACAAAAAAATTAGCCGGGCCGTGGTGGCAGGTGCCTGTAGTCCCAGCTACTTAGGAGGCTGAGGCAGGAGGTTTACTTGAGCCCGGGGGCTTGAGGCTGCAGTGAGCCACGGTCATGCCACTACACTCTAGCCTAGGTGACAAAGTGAGATCATGTCAAAACAACAACAGCAACAAAAATTTCAAATGCCTACAGATGCCATTGTGTCCTTGCCTAGAGGGATGTGTTGCTTAGTGACCTGGCTGGTTCCAAGCTTGAGACCTCTGCACTGACCACTGTTCCTGCCAGGGATGTCCTGTCCCCGAGATAAGCCCACATTAGGATTCTGGGTGTTGTTAGGATCTCAGCTCAAATGTCACTTCTCCAAAGGCTCTGACCAGCTAATGACTCTCTCCACCATCACTCTGCTTAATTGTTTCTCCACCATCTGAAATAAACTAGCTCATTGTCGGTCTCCTTCTTCTAGAACAATAGCTTTGTAATTATAGGGCCCTTCCCCAGCTTGTTTCGCCATTGTTTTATCCCAAGAGCCTACAACAGAGTAATGTCTGGCACAAAGAAGATGTTCAATAAATATTTGCTGACCGAAGGAACTGTTTGATTTTTTTTTCCCTAAGTGAAGCCAGGAATAGAATTCCATGGAAAATCTTCCCATTTTTTAATGTTGGCAGTAAATTCAAACACAGCAAACAAATATCCCCAAACGAACTGTACGGACCAAACAAAATACATCTGGAAACAGGTGGTTGTTCTGCATTCCCAGATCAGCCCATCATTCTATTCAGCCACATTAAGTCTTGGCATTGAAGCGGGAATCCACAAAAATCTGATAAACTGGGAAAGGGGATTTGGAGTCTGAAGAAATCACGTTTTGTGTCTCCCCCTTCCCTAGGATGTCCCATGAGTGTGGGAAACACTCAACTCTACTGAGCTAAAGTTCCTTTCTGATAAAGACGGGAGTCCCCCACCTCCAGGGTTGCTTTGGGAATAATGGTGTAAAATGTTGGTTTATAGGAATACCTGTTTTTCTAATGGATAAGCTCAGCTAAGAATGAATAGATAAAAACATTTTTTTTTGGGCCAGGGGCAGTGGCTCACGCCTGTAATCCCAGCACTTTGGGAGGCTGAGGCAGGCAGATCACGAGGTCAGGAGATCGAGACCATCCTGGCTAACATGGTGAAACCCCGTTTCTACTAAAAAATACAAAAAATTAGCTTGGCATGGTGGCCGGCGCCTGTAGTCCCAGCTATTCAGGAGGCTGAGGCAGGAAAATGGTGTAAACCCGGGAGGCGGAGCTTGCAGTGAGTCGAGATCACACCACTACACTCCAGCCTGGGTGACAGAGCAAAAAACCCCATTTTTTTTCTCTAAAGGATCTAAGTTGTGATCCCATTTTTCTTCCCCTTCAGTTTAGGAAAACTTCAAACTGCATACTGGAAATGGCTGGGCTGCCAGATACAAATACGTGTACATGGCGTACTGCAGGGACAAGCCAGACACTTCTGTGGAAGCTTCTAGTGAAGGACATTCTGCACATGCCGGGTGTATTCAGGGTGTGTGTGTGTGTGTGTGTGTGTGTGTGTGTGTGTGCATGTGTGTGCGTAAAAATAATTTTAAAGGGGTGATTCAAAGGAAGGGGCAAAAAGAACTACGATGGCCTGGTGTGGTGGCTAACGCCTGTAATCCCAGCACTTTGGGAGGCCGAGGTGGGTGGATCACGAGGTCAGGAGATGGAGACCATCGTGGCCAATGTGGTGAAATCCCATCTGTACTAAAAATACAAAAAGTAGCTGGGCATGGTGGCACATGCCTATAATCCCAGCTATTCGGGAGGCTGAGGCAGGAGAATCGCTTGAACCAGGGAGTCAGAGGTTGCAGTGAGCTGAGATCGTGCCACTGCACTCCAGCCTGGTGACAGAGGAAGACTCCGTCTCACACACACACACACACAAAAAAAAAAGAACCACGACATCAAAAATGTGATACATGGCTGGAGTGTACTAGGTGCTTTACATAAATGATCACACTTAGGTCTTATGCAACCTTGGAAGGGAGATTTTACAGATCTCATATTTGAGGCCAGAAGCATTAGGTCCAGAGACATTAGTAATTTGCTGAAGGACAGGCCCTCTCCTAACATTTACAGAACTTGGGAAGTTTCAGGCATGATGAAAGCACAAAACTACATTCGAAAGGAAAAAAAAAAAACATACAAAGTGTTGATCTTCTTTTAAAAAATCATGTAAGTGAGTGCTAATATAAAAGAGATTATAGCTCATACAAAAGTATAAAACCAAAACAAACTTACAAAAGAAACAAGAAACAAAGCTACAGTTTCAAAATAAATTTCGAATTAAAAACATCAACTTAATGGTGCACCTGATGACATATTGTTACCTGTTGAGGGTAGCTGCCCCGGTTCTTGGCGTTTTGAACAAAGAATTGGACAAAACGCACAAGCAAAGCAGCCAAAGCAGAAATTCATTTTAAACGAGAGTACACTCCACAGACTGGCAGAGGCTACAGCAAGAGGCTCGGGAACATTGGTTACAGAATGTTCTGAGGTTTAAATACCCTATAGCAGTTTCGTATTGGTTCACTCTAGTAGCCCTTGAGCAGTCTCTTTGGTTATGGGAGGGGAAAAGTAGGCTAGCGACCAGTCTGATTGGCTGCAGGAGGGGACCGATCAGATGTACTTTTCTTTTTTTTTTTTTTTTGAGACGGAGTCTTGCTCTGTCGCCCAGGCTGAAGTGCAGTGGCGCGATCTTGGCTCACCGCAAGCTCTGCCTCTGGGGTTCACGCCATTCTCTTGCCTCTGCCTCCCGAGTAGCTGGGACTACAGGCACCCACCACCACGCCCGGCTAATTTTTTTTTTTTTTTTTGTATTTTTAGTAGAGACGGGGTTTCACTGTGTTAGCCAGGATGGTCTCGATCTCCTGACCTCGTGATCCGCCTGCCTCGGCCCCCCAGAGTGCTGGGATTACAGGCGTGAGCCACCGTGCCGGGCCGATCAGAGGTACTTTTCATTTTCCAACTGCCAGGCAGAAAAAGGAGGGGTTAAAAAGTAGCCCCTATGCCGGGCGTGGTGGCTCACGCCTGTAATCTCAGCACTTTGGGAGGTCCAGGAGGGCCGATTACCTGAGGACAGGAGTTTGAGATCAGCCTGGCCAACATGGCCAAACATTGTCTCTACTAAAAATACAAAAATTAGCTGGGCAGGCGCCTACAATACCAGCTACTTGGGAGGCTGAGACAGGAGAATCGCTTGAACCTGGGAGGCAGAGGTTGCAGTGAGCCGAGATTGCGCCACTGCACTCCAGCCTGGGAGACAGCGCGAGACTTTGTCTCAAAAAAAAAAAAAAAAAACACCTCTGATATCCAGTCAGCTGAGTCGGCCTTAGGTTCTCTACCTTCAGACCCAATTCTCCTGCCTCAATATTACTGAACTGAACTTGTCACTTGCAACATACACATGACATCCATGGCTAGGTGGGGCTTCTTTCGAGCTTGGCATGACTATGATTCAATTCTTCCACCACCTTTCTCAAACGGAACTGTAAAACTTCCCATCTCTCAACATACTTTAATTCCACTTGTCCTTATTATGCTGGTGTTGTACCATTTGTATATTACATTTACCATGGTTCATTCTCATTTGTCCTATTCTGTCCAACAGTGTGTTCATAAATGCAGATTCAGGCAATAACATTATCTGATTGTTTTAAATTCTGTATTGAATTCAGATGATGCAGAATATTTTCATGTTAAGTTGTAAAAGATCATGATCAAACCCCAAACTCCAAATTTGAAAATCCTTGCAGATGATTCCCAGGCCTCAAAGAAGCGGTCTGGATCTACAGGCTTCAGTGGGAAACGCTGAATCTCACTAGGGAAACCTTGGATACCTGGAACCTTCATCTCTCCCCAGTACCCATCCTCGGGGTCCTCACCTACAAGGTGAGGATAACACAAGTTGCTGGAAAGAGCCATGGTGTTCAGCCAGGAGAAAGGAGTGAGCAGAGCCAGGGAGCACATTAGGCTCACACACTAGACGAACACTCGCTTTGGACATCAGAGACTTACGTTCCCGCTGTACCCAAATTAAAAGGCACCACTTATTGTGAACTTTAAAGTTATTTGGAAGTTCAATCCCAAACAATGATGTTTCCAAATATGGAACAGCTGGTCAGGTATGGGCCCCGACCAATCAGACTGGATGGCAGGGCCATTCCAGCTAAATAGCAACCTTGGGTGAGACTGGGATGTTAAATTTAAAAACAGTAAGGCTTTCCTGTACCTGTCCTTTTATATCATGCTTCCAAAAAAAAAAAATCACACACTGCATATGGGCTAAATAATAGCAGCGATGATGATGATAAGAGCGGCAAACACATACGGAGGGTTTTCCAAGCGCCAGGCTCTGTGGTAGGCACTCTCCACTCACAGCAATTCTATGAGGGAGGGGCTGGGGCTATTATGATCCCCATTTTATAGAGGAGAAAACTGAAGCCCAGAGACGAAAAAGGACTTGCTCAAGACCACACAACGAGTCACCGGAGGAGGAGCCAGCATTCAAGACCAAGCCGTCTCTGTGGCTGGGCTGCACGCTGCCTCTATCCTGTTCACGAATGCTATCAGCTGTGTCTCATCCAGTGCAATATTCACATCTATCAATAATATTCTACCTTCTAATTATCCACTCAAGTGGAGGCAACTGAAACCAGGTGATACTTAAAAGTACTGAATTCTGAAATATAGTGGCTTTACTTTCCTAGTTCTTTTTCACCCAGGTTAATATTAGAATGATTGTGTTAGATGCTGTCCTTAAAATCCAGGCCAGGCTGGGCGTGGTGGCTCACTGCCTGTAATCCCAGCACTTTGGGAGGCTGAGGCAGGAGGATCACTTGAGGCCAGAATTTTGAGATCACGCTGGCCAACACGGTGATACCCCCATCTCCACTAAAAATACAAAAATATGCTGGGTGTGGTGGCACTTGCCTGTAGTCCTAGCTACTTGGGAGGCTGAGGCAGGAGAACCGCTTGAACCTGGGAGGCAGAGTGAGACTCTGACTTGAAAAAGAAAATCCAGGCCAAATAGCAGCAAACTAAGAGGGCCTTGAGGCTCCTGGGTGATGGGGAAAGCCCGCAGGAAGACACAAATTTGCCACAGATAATCCACAAAGTGAATACTCCGTAAGTGGTAACTAAGAATGAAGTGTAAAATAAAAGCTCTATAACTCCAAGGTCACAAAAGCAGGCTATACCAAGACGGGAAATTCTAGTTCTACATAAAATGATACGATAAGAGACCTAAGTCCCTAAGAATGGGGTTGTTAAACAAAAGTGCCCCCTGAACCCGATCATACTAGAACTAATGTGATGCTATTATTTTATGAAAGTTCTCATTTTGCGGGGAGACAAACACAAAAGGCTTAATGATTCCTAGGAATGGATTGATAATACAAGATTGTTTTTTGAGTTGCTAGGCAACACTGAAAAACAAATGTCGATGTTCTGAGATCACAGCTTGGTTGTTCTCCCAGGGGCAGGACCAATGCTACCCGGCCTTCCTGAGCTCCATCGGAGAACAGGAGCGGTACAGAGCCACTGCGATGCTGAGTCCACAGCGGCAACAGATACCAACTGGCATCTCCACGAAAAGTCACAACTGACCGCCTGGCTGTCAAGATCTTTGGTGAGACAAAGTTTTCACTGAACTGTCATCACACCCAAACAAGTCCCATGCTCTCCGTGTTCTTTGGTATCTGTGATCACTTCAATCGCTTTTTTTTTTTTTGCAGGTACATTGCCCCCTTTTCCCCCTACCGGTCTCATTAAAGCCCCATTCACCCCTAAGAGTGATTTTGACATCTGGGAAAGTACAGACACTTTTCCTGAGAGTTATTTCTTTATTTCTAAGCCATAGCCTTGACTCTGAATATTTCCACTGTAAAAAGGCCTATTTCCAATAACAGCTTTCTTAGGGATATGTTGATATTACCTTAGGTAAGTTGAATTCCTCCTTTGCTGAATGCCCTGAACTACTGCATCTATTCTTTTTCAAAAAATAAAAGATGATGCCCAAGGTTCTAAAATCACGTCACACATCTACGCACAGACTTGGTAAAGAAATGAACTCCCTTCTTTCATTCTAACGTTTGGGGGCACAGTGTAGTACTGTTTATCCCTATAACCCAATCACCCACCTCAGTATTCCAATCTGGGTTACTTCACCTAGACATGTGGCTTGTGATATATAGAGACAGATAAGCTAATATTATAATAATGATTTCACTGAAGACTATTTTTTAAAGAGCAGATTTAGGTTCACGGCAAAACTGAAAGGAAGGTGCAGATATCCCACATACAGCCCAGACTCCCTCTTGATCAATATCCCCTACCAGAGAGGTGCCTTCGCTACAATTGATGAGCCTGCATTCACATGACATTATCACCCAAAGCCCATCATTTACATGTTCAATAATAGTTTCATTTTCTTTACGTTGTAAACATAATTTTGTGCTTTAAGAACTCCCACTCTTTGCCGCCCTTCCCCCCCACCCCCAATTAAAAACCCAACGAACCTGAAAAACAATCTTAGATCTTTATTTTAAATGAGTCTCCACCTTCAAGGGCAAGTTGTCCGTGACTTAGGTAAAAGGACTAATTAAATGAGCTCGTCATAGCCGTAACATTCACCGTCTGAAGTGGAGACGAATCTACTACGGGCCAATTATGAGTGGGTATTCCTGAGAGCCTGACACAAATGCATCGTACATGGTAAGAGGCTGGTTCAGTAACCACCATTTCTATAGCAACCCCCACACACTCTCAGGCTGTGTTTTGAAGAGGCAGTGAAAACTGGATTCTACAATGTAGCTTCACTCTTAGAATATGCTTTTATTTCTATCATCTCACTAGAATCAGAGTATCCAAATCATATAATCCAGGTTGCCATTAAACAGGAGAAACTTATCAAATACAGGATCCGTAAATCTTTATTTATTTATTCTTTTTGCCACTTGATGTCCATCGCTTTAAATTCAAACCACTGACCTGGTTTGCCTGTGACCATTCCCCAGGGCAACAAGTCAGATGTCAGTCTGACAACCTGTACATCAGACAGCCATCTGCTGCCCCAGTTACAGGATAAAGAAAGGGTAAACGTCTGTAAAATAGAGCTGACATAATCATCTCTTACTGTCCAGAAAGGCTCAGCTAAGAGGCATTCGCTATGACTAACAAAACTTCCTTTGCCAGACATGGGAAGGAAAACTGCTTCTTTCAAAGGTCAAATTGGCCACTGCACAATAAATATTCACTTTATTTATTTATTTATTTTTATTTTTATTTTTTTTTTTGAGACAGTCTCGCTCTGTCGCCCAGGCTGGAGTGCAATGGTACAATCCTGGCTCACTGCAACCTCCACTTCCCAGGTTCAAGGGATTCTCAGCCTCCCAAGAAGCTGGGATTACAGGCACCCACAACCACACCCGGCTCCAGCTAATTTTTGTATTTTTTGTAGAGATGGGGTTTCACTATGTTGACCAGGCTGGCCTCAAACTCTTGACCTCAAGTGATCTGCCCACCTTGGCCTCCCAAAGTGCTGGGATTACAGGTGTGAGCCACTGTGGCTGGCTACAAATTCATTTTAATCCCTTCCCCTCACATACATCTTGACACCCTGGACACAGAGAGAGCACAATTAGATCATTACATATTCCGCTGATTCTTTAAGGAAAAGAGATCCACTAAATAGAGTGCTCCTTCGCTCTATGAATCACAGCATTTTAACAAAATAGCTTTAACAAAACATGTCAATGTGACAAAAGTCTCGATTCCAGTATGGGTGGAATATCCTTTATCCAAGATGCTTGGGACCAGAAGTGTTTCGGATTTTGCAATATTTGCATTATACTTACCTGCTGAACATACTTAATCTGAAAATCCAAAATCCAAAATGCTCCAGTGAGCATTGCCTTTGGGCATGACCTTTGAGTATCGTGATGGACCTTAAAAAGTTTTGGATTTTGGGGCATTTCAAACCTTGGATTTTCGGATTTGAGATGCTCAACTTATATATGCAAGTCGTGCTTCTTAAAAAATTTATTTTAGGCTGGGCGTGGTACCTCATGCCTGTAATCCCAGCACTTTAGGAGGCCGAGGCAGAGGCGGATCACTTGAGGTCAGGAGTTCGAGACCAGCCTGGTCAACATGGTGAAACCCCATCTCTACTAAAAATACAAAAATTAGCCTGGTGTGGTGGCACACACCTGTAGTCCCAGCTAGTCGGGAGGCTGAGGCAAGAGAATCACTTGAACCCAGGAGGCAGAGGTTGCGGTGAGCTGAGATTGTGCTACTGTACTCCAGCCTGGGTGACACAGCGAGACTCCATCTCACACACACACATACAAAATTATTTTTATTGAGGGTCCATATAGCAATTAGCCAACTCATGCTGTTGTAACATGCTAAACAAATTCAATGTTATTTGTATTCTAAGATGGTGTTAATCTAGTTGATCACCTTCTAATGAATATATAGGTTGAAATATGAAGATGCCAATTTCAAGAATGGGAAATTCTTTGCTTGTTCCAAAAGAAAAAAATTAAAAGACAACTGTGATAAATGGCAGCATCAAAAATTGATCCCACTCTCACGGGGTTTGAAAGGGAGCATCTCTAGTTCTCTCTCCTAAGAGTAAACTTTCAATTTCCTGGCAGTCAAGGATTAAAGTGTGTGAGTTAGAGTTAAAACATGGATATACTGAGTTAGTGTTAAAACGTGATTTTGAGGCAGGGTGGTGGCTCACAGTCATTGTAATCCCAGTGACTTGGGAGGCTGAGTTGGGAGGATCACTTCAGGGCAGGAGTCTGAGACCAGTCTGGGCAACATAGCAAGACCCTATCTCTACAAAAAAAAAATTTACAAATTAGCTGGGCATGCTGGCACACACCTGTCATACCAGCTACTCAGGAAGCTGAGGTAGGAGGATCTCCTGAGCCCAGGAGTTCTAGCTCCGATTGTACCATTGCACTGCAGCCTGGGTGACAGAGCAGGACCCCTTCTTTAAACAAACAAACAAACAAACACAAACAAACAAAAACTACCACGTGATTGTATCATTTGAACAGAAGTCCCAACAAACCATAAAATAATTTCATCTTTCTTTACAGAGTTTGAGGTCTGGGCCTACAATGAAGGTGCTGTCACTCTGAGTATCAGTTGTCAACTCTGGCAAAATACAGGGGAGCTGTCAGCTAACAGGAAATATGGACGTTGGGGCTGTCTGGGCACCCCAGTTTGCTCCTGTAGAGTGTGGAATACACTGGCACTGTAATATTAGAATGGAAAGAACTTCTGGAAGGCATTTAGACCAGAGGTCACAATTTTTTTTAAATTTTTTTTTTTCTGTAAGAGGACAGATAGTAAATATTTTTGGTTTGTGGGGATATAAGTTTCTGTTGCAATGATTCAACCCTGTGTTGTAGTGCAAAAGCACTCACAGACTATATGCCAGCAGATGGGCCTGGCAAGGTTCCAGTGAAACTTTATTTAGGGATGCTTACGTATAAATTTCATGTAATTTTCGACCCATGAGATATTCTCCTTTTGATTCTTTATTTCCCCCATATTTATTGACGTACAGTTGAAAAACAAAAATTTTATGTACTTAAGATGTCTGACCTGATGTTTTGATATATACATCAAGCTAATTAACATATCCATCACTTTACAGTTACCATTGTTTTTTCATCTTCTTTCTCTTGGTGGTGAGAACACTTTGAATCCACCCTCTTAGTAAATTTTAAGTATACAATACAGTCCTATTAACAACAGTTAGCAGGCTTTGCATTAAGTCTCTGGAGCTTAATCATCCTGAAGAACTAAAACTTTGTACCCCTTGATCAACATTCCCCAATTTGATTTTTTTCTTTAATCATTTAAAAATGTAAAAATGATTCTTAGCTTTCAGGCCACAGTTGGCCAAACCCAATTTAGATGAAAAATTATTAATAGATTCACAAGTTGCTATCTGTGCTATTTCTGGCTGTTAAACAATTTGGAATTGGCAATTATTTTGATTTACCTCAAAAATAGATAATTTAAAGTATTAAACTATTTGAGATGATCGATTACTGTAATCATAAATAGCTAATTATTAAATTGTTTTATGTGCTTAAGATGTGTTGGCCCATTCCCCATTTTTTTCCTGATCTAATACCATCTTTAGATTTTTTATTTAACTAAAATATTTTAATTTCCACTTAGATAATATTATAATTAAATGTAATAGCAACAAAAGTCTTATGAAATATGCAGGCTTCTATTCAGTTTAATAAGTGAAAAACATATGGTTTCTTTGAAATGTCCATCTTAAAGTTTTCAGAAAACATATTTTAATTCATTTGGTTATTTTTGAATGACTATCCACAAACGTTGGCTTTTTTCTGCATACATGCAATCTGTTACAACCAGGAATTTGGCAGTTACATTTTTCATAGTAAATGTGAAGTTAAAAGGACCATTTCGGCCGGGCGCGTTGGCTCACGCCTATAATCCCAGCTCTTTGGGAGGCTGAGATGGATCACTTGAGGCCAGGAATTTGAGACCAGCCCAGGCAACATAGTGAGACCTTGTGTCTACAGAAAATAAACAATAAAAAAAATTAGCCAGGTGTGGTGGTGTGTGCCTGTCGTCCCAGCTACTCAGGGGGCTGAGGTGGGAGGATTGCCTGAGCTTGGGAGGTCGAGGCTGCAGTGATCTGTGACTGCACCACTGCATGCCAGGCTGGCTGACAGCGCAGGACTCCGTCTCAAAAAAAAAAAAAGGAGGTGGAAATAGGTCAACTTCACAATGAAGATTCCCAATGTACCGTCATGGTTATTTTTTCAGAGAGGAAACAGACAATGGGCTAACTTATATTTCAGAGGCTTCCTAACAATGCACACACCTCTGTTTTCACCAATTTCTGTATTGTATTCATTTCCTATTGCTGCTATAAAAAATTACCACAAATAATAGGGTCTTAAAACAGCACAGATTTACTTTCTTATACTCCTGTAGGTCAGAGGTCCAAAACCAGTTTCTCTGGTCTCAAGTCAAGGAGTCCGCAGGGCCGGTTCCTCCTGGAGGCTCAGAAGGGAGAATCCCTTGCTTGCTGATTTTGGCTTCCAGTGGCTGCCTGTATTCCTTGGCTTGGGTCCCCTTCCTGCATTTCCAAAGTGCATGGCTCCGGCCTGCGCTCCCATCCTCACACTGCCGTCTCCTAATCTGATTCTGGCTCCTCTTGCATCCTGCTCATAAGGGCCCTTGTGATGGCTGTGGGCCCATCCAGAAAGTCCATGAGAATCACCCCATCTCCAGATTCTTCATCACTTCCACCAAGTCCCTTGACCATATAAGGTAATATCCACAGGGCCCGGAGATTAGGATGCAGAGATAGTTCCATCTGCCATGGACATCAAAAACTTCTTTAAGTAAGTTTGTTGTTTGTGAACTGTATGTAAAGTCCATCGAGGAAAGCAAGGATGCTGCTTTTATACACCTGTGCCATATTGTTACAGTGCACACGACCCATACAGGAATCCCTAGGGATGGCTTCTTTGTAGTAGGAGCCCCAGCCTTATTCCTCCATATTCAAATACACTCATTAAAAAAGAGAAGGCAAAAATGAGAAGGAGAAAATAAACAGCAGGGATGGAGGCTCCAAGAGAGAAAAAAAATCCAGTAGAACTGTCCTCCCTCTAAACAAGAGCTTAAACATCATCCTTTTATAATGTGTACATATACATATATACATAAAGGTGAATTCTATGTATACAGTCAACGTGATCTCGGCTCACAGCAAGCTCCACCTCCCGGGTTTACTTACGCCATTCTCCTGCCTCAGCCTCCTGAGTAGCTGGGACTACAGGCGCCCGCCACCATGCCTGGCTAATTTTTTGTATTTTTAGTAGAGACAAGGTTTCACCGTGTTAGCCAGGATGGTCTTGATCTCCTGACCTCATGATCTACCCGCCTTGGCCTCCCAAAGTGCTGGGATTACAGGCATAGCATAGTATCTTAAATTGCCTTTTAAAGATATCTAAATTGGCTAGAAATGGTAGCTCATGCCTGTCATCCCAGGACTGTGGGAAGCTGAGGCGGGTGGATCACTTCAGCCCAGGAGTTCGAGACCAGCCTAGGCAACATAGTGAAACCCCATCTCTACTAAAAAAATACAAAAATTAGCCCGGGGTGGTGGTGGGCACCTGTAATCCCAGCTACTTGGGAGGCTGAGGTACTAGAATCACTTGAACCTGGGAGGCGGAGGTTGTAGTGAGCTGAGATCTTGCCACAGCATGCCAGCTTGGGTGACAGAGTGAGACTCCGTCTCAAAAAACCCCCCAAAATTAGCTGGGCCTGGTGACCACCCTTGTACTCCCAGTTCTTCAGGGGGCTGAGGTGGGAGGATTGCTTCAGCTCTTGAGATAGAGACTGTAGTGAGCTATGATCACACCATTGCACTCTAGCCTGGGTGACAGAGGGAGACCATGTCTCTTAAAAACAAAAGAAAACAAAAAACCCTAAAATTATTCTCATGTGATTCAACCATTCAACAGATATTTTAGTTGGGTACCTAGCATTATGCCACAAACTGTTATTGATCACAAGCATTCAAAGATAAACAGACTTGGCGAGGGCACAGGGAGTAACTGGTACCCACACAGACTCGGTGAAGGTGCAGGGAGTGGCTGGTACCTGCACAGACTCGGTGAGGGTGCAGGGAGTAACAGGTACCCGCACAGACTCAGGTAGGGCACAGGGAGTAACTGGCACCCGCATACCGTGCCGTTCAAGCTGATAGGACCATTGCAACATGCACAATGTGCTCAGGATGAGGCCGGGGAGGGGACTGGAAAGGATCGGCTGTGCTCGTGAAAGTGACAAGCTGTCATTTACTTTTGTGATGACTAATTTTGTCTGATAACATGGCTAGGCCACAGTCCCCAGAAATGTGGTCAAATACGTCCAGATGTGACTGGGGAGGTATTTTGTTTAGAAGAGATAAACTGTTCAACTAGTTGACTTTGCTTTTTTTTTTCTTTACTTATTTCTTTTCTTTTTTTTTTTTTTTTTGAGATGGTGTCTCACTCTGTCATCCAAGCTGGAGTGTGGGGACGCGATCTTGGCCCACCTCAACCTCCACATCCTGGGTTTAAGTGATTCTCCTGCCTCAGCCTCTGGAGTAGCTGGTATTATAGCCATGCACCACCACGCCCAGCTAATTTTTTGTATTTTTAGTAAAGATGGGGTTTCACCATATTGGCTAGGCTGGTCTCAAACTCATGACCTCAGGTGATCTGCCTGCATTGGCCTCCCAAAGTGCTAGTATTACAGGCATGAGCCACGGTGCCCAGCCCAATCAGTTGACTTTGAGTGAAGCAGATCACTCTCCACAGTGAGGGAGGGCCTCATCTCATCAGCCTGCCTTGCAATTTTGGACTTGCCAGCCTTCCCAATTGTGTGAGCCAATTCCTTAAATCAATCTCTCCAAATATATATATATATATTTCCTATTGGCTCTGTTTCTTTAGAGAATCCTAATACACTCATTATAACAACAGTGGGTACTATTATTATTGCCATTTCACACTGGAAGAAACTAGACCAGAAAGGCTAAGTAACTTGGTCAGGGCCACACAGCCAGTGGGTGGCAGAGCTGGCATTCTAAACCACTGTGCCCCCCAGAATCCCTGCTCTTAACCACACTCTCCGCTGCTTCTCAGTGCATTGACCTGGGTGCGCTTGAGCGCCCCCTGGGAGGGCTAAAGGGGACAGGCAGACCATACAAGGGGGTGTATATTCTTATCTCTTACAAATGCTAATAGAGGTAAGTAATTTGCCCAAGGTGGGACTCACAGTTTTATAAGTAGCAGAACCCAGGTTTTCAGGAAACAAAATACAAACTCTAAGCTCTTTCCATGCTCTTGCCCACTTCCTCTGTGTTTTTGTTTATCCATTTTCTTCCTCCCTTTAGAATTCCGGCATTCTTCAGAGACTCTTGGTCACACATCCCTCAGGCTACTCCCTCCTGGAGGCCGAGTGTACCTCAGGTCCCCACCATGACCTTGATGCCCCCCAAATTATCAGGCTCACAGAGAACACACACCATCAATAAAGTGCCCGTCTCGCTTACTGCAGGATATGTGAACAGATTTTCAGGCTCGCAGAGAACACACACCATCAATGAAGTGCCCGTCTCGCTTACTGCAGGATATGTGAACAGACAGCATCACAATCTACTTAACAATATCAAGTTTACTGTGGCTGGTAAAATCAATGCATTCCACACAAATAATTACAGTGTCTCTATTAATTATTTGGAAAGTAAAAATAAGACAAAACAAAAATCCCCTCCAAAAGCCCAACAGGTGTTTCTTTTAAAATATAATTCCTAGAACTCTGTTTTAACTGATTCAAAGAATTAGGTATCTTTGAAAATATACTGATATCAAAAATCTCCAAATTATCTTTATGCATGGTCTAACAGTTTTAAATTCTGAACTGGGTTATTTGAAAACTGATATTTTCTTTTTTCGAGACAGTCTTGCTCTGTCATCCAGGCTGGAGTGCAGCGATGCAATCTCGGCTCACTGCAACCTCTGCCTCCCAGGTTCAAGGGATCCTCCCACCTCAGCCTCCCAAGTAGCTGGGACTATGGACATGCACCACCACACCTGGCTAATTTTTTGTATTTTTAGTAGAGATAGTGTTTCACCATGTTGGCCAGGTTGGTCTCAAACTCCTGACAAGTGATCTGCCCGCCTCACCTCCCAAAGTGCTGGGATTACAGGTGTGAGCCACTGTGCCCGGCAGCAAATTGATATTTTCAAGCTTGACTTTCAGGGCACTAGGAAGCAAAGGAGGGTAAGAGCCCCCACGCTGCCAAGACCCTCAGCCCGAGCACATGCTCCTGGGCTGGTATCATGAGTGCAAACCAATACAACTGTCTGGAGGGAAATCTGGAAATATATTTTAAAAGTTTTAGAATTTTGTACATTTTGTAACTCAGCAATTCTTCTAAAATGTCATCCTAAGGAAATGACCAAGGCTGTGCATAAAGATTTAGCTACAAAGATATTTTCTACAGCATTGGTTAGAATAGTAACATTTTTTTCTAATTGCAGGGGATTGATGAACCAAAGTGAAGTATGATATATCCACAGGATGGAACACTATGGACTTATTAAAATTGACATGGCAGAATAATGATGCTATGGAAAGATGTTCATGCTGTACAAATGTATTTTTATGTATATATTATTGGTTGATTGAGTGAGTGAGTGGTCTTGTTCTGTTGCCTAGGAGGTGCAGTGGCTCGATCATAGCGACACGACTCACTGTAACTTTGAATTCCTGGGCTCAAGCAATCCTCCCGCCTCAGCCTCCCAAAGTGTTGGGATTTCAGGTGTGAGCCACTGCACCCAAATAGTACCCAGCACATGATCTCATTTCTGCTAAATATGCTTTGTAGAAGGCAACCTCTCAGATAGCCAGCCCCAAGTGACCCCTACCTCCTGGTATTCACTCCCCTGTATAGTCTACTCTCAGTGCTGGTCTATACCAGTGTGGGTCTGTGTGACCAACAGCCTAATGGAAAGAAATGATGGTATGCTGCTTTTGGGATTAGGTTACAAAAGACCATGACCTCATTCTGGGCACTTGGGCTTTTAAAAGGCTGGTCTCAGACTCTTGGCCTCAAGTGAACCACCTGCCTCAGCCTCCCAAAGTGCTGGGATTACAGGTGTCAGCCACCACACCCGGCCTACTATATCATTTTTATTTACTCTTGGATCATTTGCTCAGGGGAAAGCAAACTGCCGTGTAGTAAGCAGCTCTATGGAGGGTCACACGTGGTAAGGAGGTAAGGCCTTTGGTCAACAGCCGGCAAGGAAGTGAGGTCTGCCTTCAGCCCTGTGAGTCACACTCATTAGCCCCAGCTGAACCCTGCTGGAGAGGACCACAGCCTTGATTCACAGCTTGACAGCCGCCTTGTAAGAGACTCTGAGCCCTACCACCCAGCTCGGCAGTACCTGGATTCCTGACCCCCAGAAACTCTGAGATACTGGAGCTCACTGTTGTTTTAAGCAGCTAACTTTTAGGGTGGTGTTACACAGCAGTTGATAACTAATACCTACGTGCACTGTGAAAGCCCTAGAAGGACAGAATTCAAGATATATTAGTGGTTTTCTCTAGGTGGTAAGACTTATGGGTAATTTTTATTTTCTTTGTTTTGTACAGTTTTGGCAAATGTTTGTCCTTTTTCAGAAAACAGAAAAAAAAAAAAAAATACCACACATGACCAAGAGCAACCATATGACCTTCTGATGAATAAAAGGATGAAGATTAGGAAAGCCAGTTTTAGCTCTAATAACCTTTACAGATTCTTTTCAAGTAAATTAGGTTAAATGTGCAAAACAAAAACAAATATGAAAACAAACAAAAAATGAGTTCCCAAGAGAGGGTCTGAATGGCACGGGGAAGGGTGCCGTCCCCATGAGAAACCACACAATGCAATGTGAGCAGCAGCATTCACTGACTTCAAGGAAAGGAGACTTCCATGAGCTTCTCAGAAGGAAAACCAAACAGTAACGAAGCCATCTGGTAGCCGATCGTCGGCACAGAACTCTTGCTTACCCAGCTTCTGGTCAAACCGCCACGCTGTGACATAGGCATTGTGCCTCAGGCTGCTCTGCGTGGCCAGGGGCACAGTGACATAGATGGGACCATCCACCAGCACCGGCGTTCCATTACTGCTCAGCAAGTGGACGCTGACGGCTGTGACTGGGGTCAGGTCATGCCTGGTGCTGTTTCCTAGAAGGAAGAGGCATTTTCCATCATTTGCATGCAAAGTACCCATGTGGGGCTGTGGAAACCTTTGCAAAAAAATAGTCGCAGCTACCATTGCCTCCTATATGCCAGGGACTGCATGAAGCACTTTACATATATAATCCTCACCACAACCCAGTAAGGCAGGTAAAATCGTCATTTTTACACACAAAAAAACAGGCTCAGAGACAGTAGTAATGGTAGATGGCCTAAGGGCACACACTCAGTATGGGCTGAGCTGGAATCTAGGCTCAGGTTTTCTTTTTTTCTTTTTTTCTTTTTTTTTTGAGATGAAGTCTCGTTCCATTGTCCAGGCTGGAGTGCGATGGCACAATCTCAGCTCACTGTAACCTCCACCTCCTGGGTTGAAGTGATCCTCCTGCCTCTGCCTCTCAAGTAGCTGGTATTACAGGCGTCTACTACCCTGATGGATAATTTTTGTATTTTTAGTGAAGATGGGGTTTTGCCATATTGGCCAGGCTGGTCTCAAACTCCTGACCTCAGGTGATCTGCCTGCCTTGGCAATCCCAGACCTGTGCTGGGATTACAGACTTGAGCCACTGTGCCCAGTCAGGTTTGCTATTTTTCATTATTGTGTTTTGCTTTCAAAAACGATCTCAAAAGAGAAGGATTTTTCTATAATGTGAGACAAAGGTGTAGGTGGAAATCACTGGAAATAACTTTTACACAAAGTGAGCCCCATGCACATGTTAATTACTTGGCAGATAACCTTAATAAAACCGAATGTTTTAGAGTAGAGGCTGCTTTTTTTTTTTTTAACATAGCAAATTTCTACAAGGATTGCTTCAAAAATATTAACTTCTGCTAAGAAGTATGCTATTGAGGGCTGGACTTGAAATATTTATGAGTTATTTTAATTGCCATTGTTATTTTGATCTGTTTAAAAGGACCTCAATATACCAATTATTTTCCATTAAAGGCCTTTGGTCCAAGCCAAAGCTTTAATGACTGCCTACAGATAAATTAGAGAATGCTTATGAGACCGATATATTTATGCACTCAAGCAATCCATTTTACATTTTCCTCTAGTGAAATACAATATCGCACAAACTGTGTTCTGTCATAATTTTACATCTTTCTTTGAGCACAATGACAAAAACGCAGCGATAAAAAATTTAAGCTGCATTAAAATACAATCTATAGGACTTTTTATTCAGCTACTTATATACTTACCTACCTACCAAACTGAGCTAATGTAAACCTCCAATCTGGTCTACATTTAAACATTTAAAGAAAACCTAGTGAATTTTAGAGTCTCAACAACAAATTACAGCTAAATCCTTCATACAGCAATTTCTACACAGCTATTGCCACTCTACCTTTTATCATTCATACCCGTCTGTTTTTTGATGAAGGCAAAGGTGTGGAAATGGAGATTTCATGGAAAGATCGAAGTTGGAATCACAGATCCAAGTTTTGAAATCTCTTAGTCTGGTTATGTCATTTTATGGTAAAAAAACAAACAACCAACAAAACTCAGAATTTACCATGTTTCTGGTCCAAAGATTTTGTGTCTTGAAACACAAATATGCCAGCAGCTCAAAGTTGATAGAGAAGCAAGGCCAGGTCTACAATCTACTGCTCTAGATTCTGTTAGGCCCTCTCAGGAAGATGGAACTTACAACTACAGAAAGGCTGGCCAGGAGCAGTGGCGCATGCCTGTAATACTGGCACTTTGGGAGGCCGAGGCAGGTTGCTTGAGCCCAGGAGTTCAAGAACAGCTTGGGCAACATAGTGAAACCCTGTTTGCACAAAAAAATACAAAAAATTAGCTGGGCATGGTGGTGCATGCCTACAGTTCCAGCTACTCAGGAGGCTGAAGTGGGAGGATCACCTGAGCCTGGGAAGTGAAGGCTGCAGTGAGCTATGATCACACCACTGCAATCCAGCCTGGGTGACAGGGTGAGACCCTGTCTCAAAACAAAACAAAACAAAACAAAACAAAAAAAGAGAAACTACAGAGACATTAAATAATTTACTAGACTGTATAAACAACTGAGAGATAATGTTTCCCATCAGGGAGTGCTGTTTTCTTTCATCAAACTCTAGTCAAGATGTCCAAGTAGGTAGGTAGCAGGTACTCGGTAGATAAAGGAGAAAAGCCCTAGAAATGGTGTCTCCCTTCTCCTCCCTCGTCACCTTTCAACTCTCCCTTCCTGCACATTCCCAGCCCAGGAAGACGGAGTCCCAGTACCAGATCTGCCACTCACTGCCTATGTCACCTCTGAAAGTGACTTCATTCCTCTGGGGTCTGTTTTTCTTACCTTCAAAACTAAGGAGGGTAGACTAGATGCCTTCCTGCATCTATGGAAATAAGTACACTCAGCTTGAAACATTCAGAAGTAAGTAGAACATTGCAGAAACGAGCATATTAATGGACAGCAATGTGCATTAGGTTCATGGGATTTCATGTCCCTTTAATGTCCTCTAGCTGTCTTAAGACATTGTGGGGAATTATATCTGCCTTCTTGAGGTCTCTTTCCTCCCTCAGAGCTTCATTAAATGCCTGATGCTCTATGCCTTCCCAATGACTCTCCCTCTATGTCCCCATGTTGTTTATTCTGCAATGATTTTTTTTTTTTTTTTTTTTAGACAGAGTCTTGCTGTGTCACCCAGAGTGAAGTGCAATGGTGCAATCTTGGCTCACTGCAGCCTCTGCCTTCTCAGTTCAAGCAATTTTCCTGCCTCAGCCTCCTGAGTAGCTGGGACAACAGGCACACACCACCACGCCTTGCTAATTTTTTTTTTCTTTTTTTTTGTATTTTTAGTAGAGATGAGGTTGGTCAGGCTGGTCTTGAACTCCTGACCTCCCTCCCAGTGATCCACCCGCCTCGGCCTCCCAAAGTGCTGGGATTACAGGCGTGAGGCATCACGCCCGGCCTATTCTGCAACAATTCACATTTTGAAGGGCTAAACTATTTTCCTTCTCTTTGTTACGAAACTCCAATTTTACACAAAATACTGAGTTTTATATAGAAAGCGGTTTTCCTTCCCGTTCCATCTGGATGTTGCCTGGCTCCCTTTAAGTCTGCACAAAGACAAGCAGGTGTCAGGCAAATGCAGCAGGATCGTGTTGCGGGGCAGAACACCACTGGCCCAAGCGAGGAGAGGAGCTGTATCACCTTGGGCCATCTACCTGGTCACTTGTCATGTGACAGGTTCTGCTCAGCTGACATCTAAGGTTCTGTTGGGCTCTGTATTCTACCAACTTTTTGGAATTGCAGGAAAAGTCTGCACCTGTCATTTTATTGACTCCTCTCTGTCTTCCTGGAGTTATTAGTGAAAGCAATTTTTGTAAAAACCCCTTGGGAACACCACGGAACATTCTGTGCTTTCTCAGCAGCTGGGGGAAGAGTGCGATGCTCTCTGGTGAGAGGAGGGGGCCCCCAGGAGCTAGAAAGAGAAGATGCTTCTCCACTTACTTACAACTCTGGATCCACCCTCTAAACCAAACAACACAACCTTCATGGTACCCCCAGAAAACAGCCTTTCGGAGCCCTTTCCAGTCTCTTCCGCAGCCTCTCTGTTTCCATCCACCTTCACTGAACTCTGGTTATGACGCTAGTCATTTCCTGCGTCTTCGGGAGATGAACTTGTGTCATCTTCCAAAGATACGTCTGGTCCAGGTGTGCTTTCTTTAGGCTGTGAGCTCTTAGATGCCTTTAGTAAAACAGGAGATGAGTGACTGTGGGCAAAAGACAAGCTGTGTGCAAACTGACCCCCGGGGCCGCCATGGAGCTGGTGAGTTACTGAGGTGTCTGTGCTCAAGGGAGCCCAGGTTCCAAGTCCCGGAGGGCGAATGTGAATTCACTATGAGTGGATGCCTTCGCTGCTAGGTCTCCGAGAAAGCCTAGTCATTTCTAGGTCAAGTCATCCATTCTTTCCGTGGAAGAGAAATTTCATGTCACATTGCAAAGACCTCTCTTCCCTTTGAAATCATGGAATGATCTTAAAATAGAACAAACTCCTCTAAAATCAATAGTTCTGTGTCTTAGTGTTCTTTTTACCCCATTTTCTCAGACTGCATAATTTATTCAAGAGCTATTGGAAGTGGGGCACAGAAAAATTTAATGAGTCCCAAGCACGGAGGCTGTCCCTCCAAGTTAGGGTTTTGTGGATCGTGCACCATTTTGTCCGGGAGGCTGGATGCTGGCTATGATATTTTAAAACTTTTTTTTTTTTTTTTTGAGACAGAGTTTAGATCTGTTGCTCAGGCTAGAGTACAGTGGCACGATCTTGGCTCACTGCAACCTCCACCTCCTGGGTTCAAGCGATTCTCCTGCCTCAGCTTCCCGAGTAGCTAGGACTACAGGCACCTGCCACCACGCCCAGCTAATTTTTGTATTTTGAGTAGACGCAGCATTTCATCATGTTGGCCAGGCTGGTCTCAAACTTCTGACCTCAAATGATCCACCCACCTCGGCCTCCCAAAGTGCTGGGATTACAGGCATGAGCCACCGCACCCAGCCTTAAACCACTTCTTCATGCTCCCCAAAACAAGACTTTTCTCCCAGACCGGCACATTTCAAGTAACAGTCAACATTTTTTTTTCCTAATAATGTTTACTTAAGATGACTGCTACGCCATCTTTCTGATGACAAAGTACTGACATATTTACTGACATGTTAATCACATCCTCATCAGCACACAAAAATTAAAGAAGAAACGTTTTGGAAAACAGAGAGAAGAAAAATGAGTAACAAATCACCATGTTGCCTTTATGTATAACCAGAAACTTATTAATACGCTACAAAATGGATCAAATGTTTCAGGTTTAAAAGCTTTTTCAGAATAATCAGTTTATGTAAAGCACTGGAAAATTAAGTGAAATTCAAGCCAAGTATCCCTGGGAAATGCAGTAAGTTATTCTCCTAGCAGAATGGAACTCAGAACAGCCTTTGATTTAAAATTTTAATGCTGTGATTAGTCTAAAGTGTGGGGGAAAGGAAAGTGGGGTAGACAAGAAAATAATTCAGGACTCCAGAATCCTGACTCCTCTTCCACCAGGAGGACTGGGGACCATTCCAATGCGAAGGGGTCCAGAGAATGGTGCAGTTGGACACAAACAGAGGTGGAAGGTACCCGTCTTGGGTCTTTCTCTGATAAGGAATTATCACTTATTTTCTGGTGGATGGCTTTTAGTTTCTCTGATCTTTTAGCTGTGGCATGCCAGAATAGTGGTACTGACCCAGCTGACTTAGAGACCTGCCAGGAGAGGGCAGATTCTAAAGCAAATTCAAAGCCTGGCCACTCTATGCCCAGTTGAGGGCAGAGAGAGCAAGTGCAGAGAAAGAAACGATGTGGGAAAGAGCTGGGTGGACACAGATGGCAGAGGGCGGAGGCTCCCCATCCTAAGTGGTCCCCATGCCGGGTGGGGCATGGAGCCAAGGTATGCCTGTCTCTGAGTTGGACCAAGCACCACCTCTTCCCCTCCTGGCTGCAGCATAGGTGGGTGGGGTGGTAAATCTCTACCTGCCCCACCCACCCACAGGCTACCCTCTCAAATGGGGGCTCGTGGGACGAGGCAGAGGGCAGCTGGGCCAAAAACCCTAAGTCTAATCTTATACTTAAAAAAAATTGCAATTTCAATAAGAATTTCTCTGAATTGAATATATTTAGTCCACCAAAGGAGAGCTCAGAGAAGGTGCTTAAGGCAACTGGTAACAGAAGAAAAGCTCAAGGAGACCAATGTGCTAACATGTAATTCTGCAGGGCTTGTACCGATGTAACACAGTTTCAATGCACTTGAACTTGTACCAAGAATTCCCCTTCTGCAACTTCAGTGCCTTTCTCCCACATAGTGCTAAAACTCCCAATCATCCCTAAAATCCACATGTAAAGACTAAAACACAGTAACTCCCACTGAAAAGAGAAGAGACTCCAATTACCTGTTCCATTTCCGTCTAATCCTCGCAAATAAGGAAAACTGTCCACCTCCGAAGGGGAGCTGGCGGCCGTGAGAAACGCGGTCAGGTCACTGTAGCTGGTGTTCTCAGGCAACCTCAGAGCCCTTCTCTGGAAATGAACGCGAGGCTGTGGCCGGGCACCTGCAGAGATTAACCTCCGAGTTATCTCCCCCAGGAGCTGTTTCTGTTTTTAGAAAATGCAAAACCAGGAAGTGCCTCTCTAAGGTTTCAGCACGCCTCCCCCACCCTGCTCCCTCTCACAAGGCCTCCCTTCCCCCATTCATGCAGGACGCAGAGATGTGACAACATGCTATTATGGGGAGAGAAATAATAGCCCATTGTCACATTTGTTTTGACACAGGATGTTATTTAGGTTTTTAACAAAAAGCTTTTTCCAAGTTCCATGTGCAAGCAGTCTTGTCACTGCCCAGCATTTGCCTGTGGATCTGGGTAGCATTTTGGGAAACTCCATGTAAATGAAACAAGTAGATGACTATTAATCTCTTTACTCAAACAATGTAAGAGATACTCTTTGATACCGCTGCAAACCCGTCTTTAATCTCCCTGGAAAAATCTGGTTTAATGCCATGAACCAAATTGAAGGAGGGCAAGGGAATTAACAGTGCAACCTTGAAAAGAATTGCAAACAATGCCCCAGCGGCAATGAATCTTCTCTTTCTGTGGGAGCTGCCATTCGTCATCATCCAGTCTATTCTGGAGGCGTGCTTCCTACTTGTGATGGATTATGTCACAGAATTTATGATGAGACTTTTGAAATGATGCAAAATGATGCTTCTTCACCAAACTCAACTCCTTTGTGTAGGAGGACGGGTTGGGCTGACAGGCCCTAGACGGTTGTGCCGTCCTCTGCAGCTTAACTTTGCTCCAAATTTTCTTTTTCTTTTCTTTTTTTTTTTTTTTTTTTGAGATGGAGTTTTGCTCTTGTTGCCCAGGCTGGAGTGCAGCGGTGTGATCTCAACTCCCTGCAACCTCTGCCTCCCGTTCAAGCAATTCCCCTGCCTCAGTCTCCCAAGTAGCTGGGATTACAGGTGCCCGACACCATACCCAGCTAATTTTTTGTATTTTTAGTAGAGGCAGGGTTTCACCATGTTGGCCAGGCTGGTCTCGAACTCCTGACCTCAGGTGATCCACCCACCTCAGCCTCCCAAAGTGTTGGGATTACAGGTGTGAGCCACCGCGCCTGGCCCAGATGTTGTTTTGATCATAAAACCTGAACTTGTTTTTACCTAATGCTGCGGTGATATTCACAAGACGTAAAGGTGCTAGGTAATTTTGTGCAAACCTGGCAAAAGCATTGTCAAGAGAAAAACTGTAGATCCAACCCCAGGCTTGAGGCAGACCACATTCCACCTGTGCTTTGCTGAGGGTTCCTTCTCCCGGCCCCCTGCTGTCCTGCTTCAACAGCCCTGCCCGGAGCTGGTGGGCTTTATCTCCACTCCAGGGTTCCTATTAACTCTGGATCAAAGAACTTGTAAGGAGTAAAGAAGCCTGTCTAGACGTGTTCTAGAATAAGGGAGTTTTAGAGCTCCAAGAATCCACTAGTCCAAGTCTCTCTTCTTAAAGGTGAAGTCACTGAGGTCCAAAGGACTTATGTCGGGGGCAGCCTGTCTTGGCTACATACTGCCTAACTGGCAGGGAGTCACAATGCTCCCTCTTCCTTCTAAAAACTACCAGCTAGACTTCTCCAGGGGCTGGTTCTCCACTCTGTGAAATCCAGGTCCAGGTTTAGAGCCCAGCGAGCAGGTGCCCAAAATCATGAGAGTCCTATCTAACTCCGGTCATCTCTGCTGAAACTAAACAGACACAGACATTAGTCTAGCTCCAGACCATCGATTCCCCTTCTTCATCCCTAAAACAAACCCACAGCGACACACCAGCCTCTGGGGATCTGGGTATTTTAACATTATTGTATTCTTCTTAGTCTGGTCTTATTTTCCCTCGATGTTACAGAATACCGATGTCTTACTCCTGCCACCTCCTTGGTCTGTGGAGAGTTCAAATTCCTCGGGGGTCCCACAAGCACTCTGTGTCCTGCCAGGGGCAGTCTGTTTCTCATCCCTTCTCCCCCTTGCCCACACACATGGCGCACAGCTTGCTTTTCTTCTCCCTTTCCACGCTGCCCTCCAGGATGGAAGGTCAAAGCCAGCATTCTTTCTCATCTCCTCACTCCGGATGATATAACAACATTCATTGCTTCTGGTATTTTTTTCAATGATCAGGAAATATATGTTCTCTACTGGTTTTCTGGCTAAATAATGCTGCTGATAGTATTCAATGAACAAGCCCCTGTGTAGAAGCCTGGGTCTCACACGGTGGAAAAGTAAAGCACCCTGCTAATAGGAAGAGAACAAGAATGGTGAGTCTACATGTGACGGAGCAAAGAGGGAGCCTGTCCTCATGAGGGTCTGGGCAGAGGCAGAAGCTGGGCTGGTGATCCCAGAACAGGGAAGGAAAAGTGCACCCCTCCAGGCCTTAGGAGGAGCCCCTGTGAGATGGGCTGGCAGAGACCTGTGTGAGGGCAATGGGGCACAGAAACCTTCTCCGACTGGACTGAGGGATGCTGAAAGACAAGGGGGAGCCTGGGAATGGGCCCAGGATACGCAGCCTAGCAAGGACTTATGGGGACTGGCCTGGGACCCAGAGAACCAGAAACCCAGGCTGCTCTCCCCAGCTCTCAGGGCCCTGGTGTCTCCCCCTGATCCTCTGCTTCTCGTGCCTTCTCGAGCAGATCAAGTGTTACATGCATTTGGGTGGGCAACACATCTCTCTCCACACTTGTGCAGGAGAATTTGGTCCCTGGCCAGACATCCAGGGTCTATCTGCTGGGGCTGGGGGCTGGGGGTATGTAGCAGGCTATGTGGGGGCAGATCCTCATGGAAAGGATATGGCCTGTGCAGCTTATCTGACACACCCTGGGACTGGCGCGACACGGGTACCATCCATGAGGGACTAAACATCCCACCACAAAGCACAGGCAACACCTATGGTGATGAAAATGACTGAAGCAGCATGTGAGGAATTTAAGGGTGCAAGCTATTCTGAGCCACAGCACAAATAAAATCGAAAGACGGTATGCATGGGGTTGGGGGAGCGGTTATATTCTTAAGCCTCCGTGTACTAAAGCCACTAAATAGTTCCACACTTCAGAAAGGAATATGATTGGGAGGGGTCGCAGGGTAGGCAGTGGATAAGCCTGTAGGGCTCCATCCCCATCCCCAAAATACTCAGACCCTGCTCTCCTGAAAATACGGGGGTCCCTGCTTCCTCTCGCTGCATTTCTTTCTTTTCTCTTTTTCTTTTTTTTCTCAGAGAGAGTCTTGCTCTGTTGCCCAGGCTGGAGTGCAGTGGCGTGATCTCGGCTTACTGCAACCTCTGCCTCCTGGGTTCAAGCAATTCTCCTGCCTCAGCCTCCCAAGTAGCTGGGATTACAAGTGCCCACCACCACACCTGGCTAATTTTTCTATTTTTAGTAGATATGAGGTTTCATCACGTTGGCCAGGCTGGTCTCGATCTCCTGACCTCAGGTGATCCACCTGCCTCAGCCTCCCAACTCTCTGCATTTCAAAATCTGTTCTTCCCTCTTCTCTTCTGCCCCTAACCACCCCCAAGGTCAATCGAAGCCTCTAATTTAACTTTTGCTTATTCATTGTAAGACTTGGCTCAACCATCTGTTTTTGCCTTCGTCAGCAATCTCTTTCTCTATAGGCTTTTCCTCCCCAACCAACAAAAATACTCATTTTTTCCCCAGTCTAGAACAATAACAAGCAAACATTACTCTAACTCTGTTATCCCCATAAACGAATGCCTTCTGTCCTTCCACCAAGCTCCAGTGATGTGGCTTCTACCCACAATGCATGCTGCCCTTGGAGACGTCGACTGTGTGATCCACAAACCCCATGACCACAGCTCAGCCTCCATCCTCGTCGACCTCTTCACAATGGTTGACACTGTTTGCCCCTCCTGCCCACAATCCCCTTCCTCCTTGGGATTCATGGTCCTGCACTCTGGTTCTCTCCAGTGTCTGCCTGCTGTTTCCTTTGCAAGTCCTTCCTTTCTCGTCCTACCTCTGGATGAAACAGCTCCCAGAGGGCTACCACCCATCGCCTGTGCCATTTCTGTGCTCTGCTCGCTCCCTGTGGGTTCCCTTTCACTGCCACTGCCTTGGCTGGTACCATCCACTCCAGCATTGGATTCTTTTCTAAGCTCCATGCCTGGATTTTCCCCTGCCTTCTAGACACTTCTACCCAGATGCCCATCTGTCACTCTAAAATCATCATCTACCTTCTCTTTCACCTAACAATATTCCAGTCTCCCCAACACCCAGTTTTGATTCTAGGTCACCATCATCATTCTCCCTATCTATCATCCTGCATATTCACTCAAGTGCCAAGACTGGCCAATCTTCCCTTACCAAATTTCTTGCATCATATTTCTCTCCCTTTTTGCATCCAACAGCATATGTTACCTTATACTGCCTCTCACCTCAACTATTGTGAAAGCCTCCTATCCAGGCCATCTGCTTCAGCCTCACTCCCTTTTCATCTACTGACACTGTGACTGTTCAAAGATACTACTCTAATCATGTCCTTTCCCTGCCCAGAAACCATCAACGGATCTCTCCCACTTACCAAATTAACAATGATGACAAAAACAACAACAAAAATGAATAGACCAATATAGACGCAGACTACAACTACACCTCTTCTCTAAATGAGAGGCATAGATCAGTACTTTAGAATTTACAAAGTGCATAAATAAAAATATGTTATTTAATATTTACAACAACCCTGTGAAGAAGGAACCCTTTCCTCTTTATGGATGATGAACTACAGCTCAAAGAGGTAAGTGACTTGCCCAAAGTCATTCTGCTTGTAAGAGGTAGAAAGGAATTATTTTAATTCTAACTCTGTATCCTTTCCTATCACACCATGCCTACCTCAAAATAGATGCCCTGCTGACTGCCAACCAGTTCTCATCCTCTGGCCAAATAGGACTGCATGACTAAGTCTGATTGTTTCTTTCCTTTTTTTTTTGAGACAGGGTCTTGACTTGCTCTGTCACCCAGGCTGGAGTACAGTGATGCCATCACAGTTCACTGCAGCCTTGACCTCCTGGGCTCAAGTGATCCTCCTACCTCAGCCTACCGGGTAGCTGGGACTACAGGCACATGCCACAACACCTGGCTAATTTTTATATTTTTTTGTAGAGATGAGGTTTCGCCATGTTGCCCAGTCTGGTCTCAAACTCCTGGGCTCAAGTCATCTGCCCTCCACAGCCTTCCAAAGTGCTGGGGTTACAGGTGTGAGCCACCATGCCTGGCCTCTCTGTGTATATACATTCATGCATCTCCATGTCTGAAACTTCTTCCCCTCATCCTACAGCTCACCCAAAATGCATGTCAAAAGCCACCTCTTCTATGTAGTCTTTGTTAATCCCACCCTAAGCTCTAAGCTCTATTTGCATCTCTCTTGTAGCACTGCTGTTACTATGTCCTGTATCATAATTATTTGTATATTTGTTCATCTGCCTAATCAAGAGCATCATGAGAACATGGGTGGTGGAATCACTTAGCTCCAGGTTTAAATCTTTCCTCTACCACCTTATAGTTGAGTGATTTGGGCTTCAGGTTATCTTTAAAATGGGTATGAATCATGCCTGTCTCATAATATGGCTGTTGTGATGTTGGTTCAGAACACATATGGATGGTGTCTAACAGTGTCTCCTGGATAAGCACTGCTTTCCCATTTCCTCTTCCCATTATAGACTGAAGCTCCTTAAACCAGGCGTTCTGTGAAATGCATGGCAGTATGTTCTGTATACAGTTGGTGCTCAATGGTACTTATGTGAAGATGAGTTAAACCTGGCAACTCACTATGTTCCAGTAATGCTCTGTCTCCATTCCAACTAGACCAGGGGTCCTCCATTTCAGCACCATTTACATTTTGGGCCAGGTAGTTCTTTGTTTGGGGGTGTCCCATGCATTGCAGCATGTTTAATAGCATCCCTGACCTCTACCCACTGGATGTCTGTAGCAGCCCCCAAAATATCTCCAGACCTCACTAAATGTCTCTGGGGAGGGGGGGCAAAATCACCCCCAATTCTGAACCACTGCACTATATACCCTGAGCACCTTCACAAAATCCAGACAACTGGCACTGAGAATCTCCCTGCAACGGGTCTACGACTGCAAAGAGGAGCAGGGAAAGCCTTTGTATTCACGGAACTCAAGAGAGGAGAAGGCATTTCTCTCTTTTTCTCTTTCTGTGTCTTCCGCTGTCTCTCTATCTGAATCTCTGTTCCTCTCCTGAACTATCATATGAACAAAGAAGCTTAAAAAGAATGCTGATAGTAAGCTTTTGGAGGGTGGGATGAAGATTTCCGAGTCAATTTCAGAAGATGAAGTTTAAACAAAACCAAGGGTTGCCACCTGAAAGAAAACTAAAGCCGGAGAGTTGCAGAGGTTTTCTGTTTTCTGCCCTGGGGCTCTTTTCTGAGATGCTATTTAGCCTCCTTAAATGGATCAGTGAAGAGTTGAGCTAGTAATCTTGGGGATAATGGTACTTTCTCTTCTTCCCTGAATCAGAGTCAAGGAAATCTCTTCTTAGAGCTTTCATCACCTCTTGATGAGTTTATCACATCATCCTTCTTTTCTTACATGTTTAACTCCCTAAAACATCAATAACATTCATTACTCTAATACAGAAAAGGGTCGAGAAGGCAGTCATGGAAACGGCTTGATTATCATAGTGTTTTAAGTGCTAGAATAAGAGGGTAATGATGAAACTACAAGATAAACTTCAAGAGAGAGAGTGGCCACCTGTCCAGGAGAAAAGCAGTTCCCGGGCTGGTATTTGTGAACTGTGTCTTGAAGGTTGAGAGGCAGAGGAGAAGTGACAGCATCTATGAAGGGGCACAGATAAAGAAAATCTACCATGTGTGGGGAAGTGAAGGAACTCTCTGTGAGCTACGTGGGGTCCAGGGGCAGAGGGAGAGACTTAGGAAGGACTTGGTAAGTCCCAATCAAGAGTTTGGGGCCGGGTGTGGTGGCTCATCCTTGTAATCCCAGTGCTTTAGGACGCTGAGGCAGGAGGAACGCTTGAGGCCAGGAGTCTGAGAATAGCCTGGGCAACATAGACCCTATCTCTACAAAAAATCTTAAAAATTAGATGGGTGTGGTGGCACATGCCTGAAGTCTGAGCTACTCCAGAGACACAGGGAAGAGAATCATTTGAGCCTGGGAGTTTGAGGCTACGGTGAATTATGTTTGCACTACTGCACTCCAGTCCATGCAACAGAGTAAGATCCTGCCAATGAATCAATCAATCAATGAGTTTGGATTTGTGTGGGCCTGCAGGGGAGAGTGAGTGGGAGTTACCGGTAGGGAAGTGAAAAGATTCCGATTTGTTTTTGCCCAATTCTGACAGCAGGTGGAGTATGGCTGTGGGTGCAGAGTCTGATGTCAGAGCGATCAGGCAGGAGGCTGCTATGAAATTATTCAAGTGAGAAATGATAAAGTTCCAAATAAAGACAGCAGCTCTGGGGGTCCTCACAGAAAAGGCAGCTGGAGTGGAAAGCTATTTTTGAAATAAGAGATAGGCAGAGCAGGAAGAACCCATGAAAGAGATTGAGAAGCAATGAACAGAGAGAGGGCCAGAGAAAGGATGAAGACATCCAGGAAGGCAGGACCGGGTAGGGTGGTGAAGCTGCGGGGAAGTTAGGAAGAAGTGGCCACTAGGTCACGTAACTGTAGCTCTGCTGAGCTCAGCAAGAGGGATTTCTAAGGAATCGTGTGAGGCAGCACAAAAGGGAGTTTAAAGACATGTGCATGGCAAGGGGAGGTATCTCCAAGGTTCGGGAGAAGATTGTGACTTGAAGGAGAAATAGGGCTTAAGAAGAGTTTTGCTTTGAATGGCAAAGGCTTCAGTGATTTTGAGAGCTGAGAAAGAACTAGAAGAGATGAAAGACTCAGCATAAATGCAGGGAGGTGTGAGAGGAGGTGATAACAAATGGGCTCCAATGAGAATGTGAAGGGGTTCATGGTGGGGCAGAGAAGCTGCAGGAGGACACTGCCATGTCCTCTTCGGAAAGGGGGCAGGAGGAAGACCACTCGGGAAGGCGTGCTTCCCTGACGGCCTGCTTTCCCTGTGAAACCAGCCACCAGGGCCCTCCTGGGAGGACGGCATGCAGGTGGGGCAAGGGGCATATGGAGTGTGCTGGGAAAAGCTTCCCACAGCAGCTGCCCAGGGAAAAGGAAAAGGACCATCTGGGAAACATGAGGAGCCCAGCAGAGGATGGAGACCACTGACCTGGGTGGTGCCAGTTGGCCTGATGACAGTGCCCACGGGCAGCTGGGGGCATCTTGTCTGTATCTTCTTATTTACTCTCATCACACTCTGAGTCATTGTTTCTGAGACAGCGTGAGAGCCTCCTAGAGGCTCCGGGAGCCAGAACTGCAGGCTGGCTCCCCCAGTCTCATCTCCGGCATTCAAACAATGCCAGCCTCCCCATTCATCCCTTACCACAAATAATCTGGGATTTAATTTATGGATTTACTACCAAACCCCTCCCCACAAGATTCTGATGGAAATGTGATCTTCAACAAGGGACAAAACACTCCAAAAAAAATGATTCGTATAATTTACGAGTGTTCTCTCTTTCCATACTCTTATCATCTCACATACAAGTTTGGAAACAATTTGCCAGCGTTTTGTGACACTGAGTGCATTTTCAGATATAGCCTACGTGGAGGAATATCCCTCTTGTTGACCAATTACTGAGGCATCACCTAACACTGCAGAGAATACGTGTGAGTCTTCTGACCCTTCCCCTCACCATCCTGTTATCCTAAGACAGTCCTGGCTGGCTGCTTGCCTATCTATCTATGCATCTATCAATCATCTATCCATCTATTCTATCTATCTATCTATCTATCTATCTATCTATCTATCTATCTATCTATCTATCTATCTATCTAATCTATCTTCTATCCATCTAATCTATCTATCTATCTGCCTGCCTGCCTGTCTGTCTGTCTGTCTGTCTGTCTATCTATCTATCCGTCCATCCTTCCATCCATCCATCCAACCATCCATCTACCTACCTACCTACCAACAAAACTACCTATTTATTTGAGACAGAGTCTTGCTCTGTTGCCCAGGCTGGGATACACTGGCACAATCATGGCTCACTGCAACCTTGAACTCCTGGGCTCAAGAGATTCTCCCACTTCAGCCTCCAGAGTAGCTGGGACTGTAGGCACACAACACCACACCTGGCTAATTTTTAAATATTTTTGGGGTCTTGCTATGTTGCCCAGTCTGGCTTGAACTCCTGGGCTCAAGTGATCTTACCAAAGTGCCTTGACCTTGGCCTCCTAAAGCGCTGGGATTACAGGTGTGAGCCACTGTGCCTGGCCCAGGCTTTCTTTATAAAACAATGTCGAAAATAACATGTTACACCATTACTTTCCTCACTTTTAAAACGCAACAAAACTGGCCGGGCATAGTGGCTTGCATGTCTGAGCAGGCAAGAATTTATTTTTTTCTCCTCTGAATCAATTAAAAAAAAATGCAACTAAATGTGACCAGTTTGAGAACATAATTTTAATATGTCACTTATAAATTCAGTATTGTATTAGTTTTGTAGACAATATAAATGCATTGGGCATCTTAGCACTTTGGGAGGGCAAGGTGGGCAGATAGCTTGAGCCTAGGAACTTGAGACTAACCTGGACAACATGGTGAAACCCTGTTTCTACAAAAAACAAAACAAAAAAATTAGCCAGGTGTGGTGGTGTATACTGTAGTCCCAGCCACTTGGGAGGCTAAGGTGGGAGGATCACTTGAGCTGGGGAGGCAGAGGGTGCAGTGAGCTGAGATCCGGTCACTGCATTCCAGCTGGGTGACAGTGGGACCCTGTCTCTTAAATAAAAAATAAACTGTATTAAGCAAATAGTAGTAAAGACCACTATTTATTTATCTACATGGTAGTAAAGACTACCAATTATTTATCTACATGGTAGTAAGGATCACCTTTATTTAGCTACATATGGCTTTCTTCCAACTAGTGGGAAAACAGGAAACAAAATGATCCATTATTATCATTGCCATGCCTCAATATGACCGAGACAAGGAATCATACAATTAAACATGATTAAGCTCATGAAGCAGGGCACATTTAAACATTAACAAAATTTTGTAATTTTAAAAAGCTGGCATGGAAATGAGATTATAAAAAGGTGCAGCCAGTTTCTGGTTATGTACAGGAAGCAGTGATAAAATTAACTATAATGAAAACTACCTGAATGTCTTACTCCTCGGGCCAATTTATAATATGCTCATGCTTCTTGCTCCTCAGAGAGAGAAAGAGCTGCTCAAGTACTCGTGTGTGTGCACGCGTGTGTGTGTGTGTGTTTGTGTGTGTACTGTACCATACTTTTCTTAGCTTTCAGAACAAAGAAAATAAGTGGGTTGGGTGTGGCTGCCTATGCCTGTAATCCCAGTACTTTTGGAGTCCAGGGTAGGAGGATCTTTGAGCCCAGGAGTTTGAGATGAGCCTGGGCAACATGGTGAAACTCCATCTCTACAAAAAATACAAAAAATTGGCCAGACTTAGTGGTGCATGCCTGTAGTCCCAACTACTCAGGAGGCTGAGATGGGAGAATCACCTAAGCCTGGGAAGTTGAGGCTACAATGAGCAGAGATGGTGCCTCTGAGAAAAAAAAAAAAAGACCATGGAGTAACTAGTCTATGTAGGAAGTACAAAAAGCAGCTGGATTTTGATTTTTTTTTTTTGTATTTGTTTAACTCAATTATTCAATGAATTACTCATTGGGTGTTTACCATTGGCAGGCATAGGGCACAGACCTGGCAGGACCGAGATGATGAAGACACAGTTCTTGGCCTTCTGGTTTTCACCTTTAGTCAGTGAGATAAGGTGTACTCCCAAATATGGTAGGAAAGGGGGGTATCATGGAAAGATCCAGAACTCCCAGCTGGTGGGTTGTTTAATCTGCTGCATTGGGTTACTGACAAGGACGTGAGGGACAGTAAGGGAGATGAGGACCTGTGGCTCCAAGAACAGGAGTCAGAGGTGGTGGAAGGCACAAGAGGTAGAACAACCAGCTCTGGGCTCAGGCAGCTCTCAGGCCACTTGGCAGGAGTGAGTGGGTTTCCCTGTAACACTGAGCCATAAGTGGGACCCATGGATGCCGTCTGCTCCTTTCTGACCTGCTCCGAGTGTCTTCTTCTGCTTCTGCATCCTTTCTGTTCTTCTATCTGGCTCACAGAAGGCCTGGCACAGCTCACCCTGCATCTCAGGACCATTCAGCCACTATTCTCAAACCCTGCTGGGTTCTTAGTTCAATCCCAGGAAAAGAAAGGGGACAAGAGCTGCTGGGTCCCACCTGCAGCCACACTATGGACTGGTTACCCTCAAGCTGGGTGCCCACTCCAGATCCAACAGCCATGGCTGGGAGGGATAGAGCCACAGGACACAAGCCCCTTGGCTGCCAGGGGCAGGCGGTGTGACTCCCATCTCCAGTGGATGTTCAGGAAAGACCTTCCAACCATGTGGCATCCAGGCTGCCCTTCCTGTCCAGGAAGGGTTTCAAGACAGATTGGCAGAGGAGGTGGAAAGACCCAGGTAGAAAACAGAAACTGAGGTAGACCAGAACACAGCAAAAAGAAGAACACTCAGAAGGGAGGTGAGGCCAGGCATGGTGGCTCACACCTGTAACCCCAGCACTGTGGAAGGCTGAGGTGGGCGGATCACTTGAGGTCAGGAGTTCGAGACCAGCTTGGGCAACATAGCGAGACCCCAGTCTCTACTAAAAATAAAAATAAATCATTTGGGCATTGTGGTGTGTGCCTGTGGTAACAGCTACTCAGGAGGCTGAGGTGAAAGGATTGCTTGAGTCTGGGAGGTCAAGGCTGCAGTGAGCTGTGATTGCACCACTGCAGTTCAGCCTAGGTGACAGAGTGAGACTGTTTCAAAAAAAAAAAAAAAAGAGAGAGAGAGAAAAGTTGAGGCCGTATCCTGAGGCCAAGGAGTGTGAGTTGGCAGAATGGATTTTACTCTGTAGGCCAAGGCGAGCCAGGAAGGGACAGAAAGAACTGGAGCTCCACCTCAGGTAGACCCAACGGGCAGTTTAGCGCATGGTGTGTTGGAGAGCAGAGACTCGAGGTAGAAAGTCTAGCTTCTCCTTCCGAAATCTGGCTCCAATCCTAAGTCAAAGGCTAAAGACGTGTACCCCACAGGGGGCCTACTGCAGTGGTCTTGGTAGAGATCAACAGGGCCTGTGTCAGGGCATGGGCATGGCAATGCTGTGGGCACACATGGGCAGGGGGAAGGAATGCCAGCGTGCATGGGCACAGAACCGACGACTGTGACATCAGGCTCGCTGCAGCCGTATTCCACTCATGGAGATATAAGAAGGGGAGAAGAGGCCAGGTGCGGTGGCTCATGCCTGTAACCCCAGCACTTTGGGAAGCTGAGGGGGGCAGATCACGAGGTCAGGAGATTGAGGCCATCCTGGCCAACATGGTGAAACCACGTCTCTACTAAAAATACCAAAATTAGCTGGGTGCAGTGGCACGTGTGTGTAGTCCCAGCTACTCAGCAGGCTAAGGCAGGAGAATCGCTTGAACTCAGGAGGCAGAGGCTGCAATGAGCCGAGATCGCGCCACTGTACTCCAGCCTGGCAACAGAGCGAGACACCATCGCAAAAAAAAAAAAAAAAAAAAAAAAAGAAGAAGGTTGTGTGTGACTGCTGCGTAGGCAGAAGGAGACTGCAGAGGGCACCCCGCTCAGGTGCTGGGTCCTGAAGGAACCCTGTAGAGACTTGAGAGGAGACAGTGAAGTGTCCAGCTGTCAGGGCCAGCAGGGTGGCCATGAGGAGCAGAAAACGGAGCGGTGAGGAGGCTGGACAGCCACGATGGACGAACTGTGGGTGTCACTGCAGACCCTGCAGTTCAAGCTTTTACCACAAACACTTCACTAAGAACAGTGCTGCTCCCCAAGAGTGAGGGACAGTAAAACCACACATTGCCTCCTTCAGCATCTTAGTAAAGGGAAAGGTGGGGACAGTGGATGCTGAAGGTGGCTGTGAAGGAGAAGAAAAGAGGCCGACAGTGAGCACATGGGCCTAAAAGCCACGTCTGGCAGAAGAAGCGGTGCAGGCAGCCGGCTGTGTGGGAAGCCCTGTGTGTATAAATGCTGTAGCCTCGTCCCTTCCTTACCAGGGAGGACCTGGACAACCGCAGAAGCCACCAGAGGCCCAGGGCCAGGGGATTGTCCAGCCCTGAGTGGAAGGGGTTGGATTTTATTCCAAGTACAATGGGAAAACCATTGAAGATCCAAGCAAGGTGATTTGGTCACCCTCACTTTGTAAACACTCGATTACTGGTTTGGCAAGAGTGAAATGGGATAACCCGTTAAAAACCTACTGCAGTGCCTGAGGGGACATGGTGGTATCCCGGATTTGTGAGGTGGCAATGCAGATGGAGACACCAAACTCATCAAAAGAATGAGATTCGAGGAGAGAAGAATCAAGGACAATTCCTCGAGTTTTGGCCTGAGTTTATAGTGGTATCAACTTAGGTGGACGTTTATACCATTGATCACGGGAAGGCCAAAAATATCAAGCTCTATGTGTCCATACTGAGTTGGAGGTGCCTGACAGGCCTTCAAGCAGAGGCGTCATCCAAGCCCCCATTTCAGTGGGGAGGGTCTGGGCTGGAGAGACAGAATCAGGAGTAATTAGAGCATTGGAAGCCAGAGGCCTAGATGAGACATTTAGGACCAGAAAGAAGAAATGTGGGCCCAGCACAGGCACTGGAGCCTCCCAAGAAGAAGGAACCAAGAGATAGAAAGAAAGAAAGTTGGGCCAGGCATGGTGCCTGTAATCCCAACACTTTGGGAGGCCGAGGTGGATGGATCACCTGAGGTCAGGAGTTTGAGACAAGCCTGGCCAACATAGTGAAACCCCATCTCTACTAAAAATACAAAAATCAGCCAGGTGTGGTGGTGCTTGCCTGTAATCCCAGCTACTGGGGAGGCTGATGCATGAAAATCACTTGGACCTGGGAGGCGGATGTTGCAGTGAGCCAAGATCACGCCACTGCACTCCAGCCTGGGCAACAGAGACTCTGTCTCAAACAAACAAACAAACAAACAAACAAAGCCAGGAAACATGATTCTCGGGCCCATGATTTTTTATTTATTATTTATTCACTTTTTTGAGACAGGGTCTTACTCTGTCCCTCAGGCTGGAGTGCAGTGATACGATCACGGTTCACTGCAGCCTCGACCTCCTGGGCTCAAGTAATCCTCCTGTCTCAGTCTCCTGAGTAGCTGGGACTACAGGCGTGCAGTAGCATACACAGATATTTTTTCATTTTTATTTTTAGTAGAGATGGAGTCTTGCTTAACTGCCCTGGCTGATCTTGAATGCCTGGTCTCAAGTGATCCTCCTGCCTTGGCCTCCCAGAGTGCTGGGATTACAGGTGTGAGCCATTGTGCCTGGCCAGGCCATGATTTAGATGGAATAGTATGCTCTTAGCACAGAAATGCATTTTACACAAGCGTTGTCAATTCTAACCCCATATCAAGGAAAGCACAGTCCCTCAAACCTTCTTTGTGAGCTTTTCTGTGAGAGCAGAAGGGGCAAGATCATGTTTACAGACATCACAACCTGTGAGACAGGTTGAAAAAACAAGAGGGCAAGAGAGAGGATAAAGCCACACTGGCCTGCTTATTAGTCTTTGGGAGTGACCCTGTCCACTTGTAAGTGAGGCAGAGGCAGTGCCCTGGACTGTGGCCCAAACAAGATGAACATGCTCTCCATTGGAGAGGAAAGGGATGGTGGTACACAGAGTGGGACAGCCCCTCCTTTTCTCTCACACACTTACAGTGAACTGATAGTTTAATCAAATCCAAATGTGGTGTGCCTCACAGGGAAAACAGATGCTATGTCCCAGCTGTGGATAAATTCACTGCTATCACCATTCAACAATAAGTGGATTCCAGATCAGGTTCCAAGATGGCCGAATAGGAACAGCTCCAGTCTACAGCTCCCAAGGTGAGCGACGCAGAAGACGGGTGATTTCTGCATTTCCAACTGAGGTACCAGGTTCATCTCACTGGGGCTTGTCGGACCGTGGGTGCAGCCCACGGAGCATGGCAGAGCATAGCCTCACCTAGGAAGCGCAAGGGGTTGGGGAATTCCCTTTCCTAGCCAAGAGAAGCTGTGACAGACGGTACCTGGAAAATCAGGACACTCCCACCCTAATACTGCACTTTTCTAACAGTCTTAGCAAATGGCACACCAGGAGATTATATCCTGTGCCTGGCTCAGAGGGTCCCACGCCCATGGAGCCTCGCTCACTGCTAGCACAGCAGTCTGAGATTGAACTGCAAGGTGGTAGCAAGGCTGGGGAAGGGGCATCTGCCATTGCTGAGGCTTGAGTAGCTAAACAAAATGGCTGAGAAGCTCGAACTGGGTGGAGCTCACCACAGCTCAAGGAGGCCTGCCTGCCTCTGTAGACTCCACCTCCGGGGGCAGGGCATAGCTGAACGAAAGGCAGCAGAAACTTCTGCAGACTTAAACGTCCCTGTTTGACAGCTCTGAACAGAGTAGTGGTTCTCCAGCACAAAGTTTGAGATCTGAGAACGGACAGACTGCCCTCTCAAGTAGGTCCCTGACCCCCGAGTAGCCTAACTGGGAGACACCTCCCAGTAGGGGCTGACTGACACCTCATACAGCTGGGTGCCCCTTTGAGACAAAGCTTCCAGAGGAAGGATCAGGCAGCAACATTTGCTGTTCTGCAATATTTGCTGTTCTGCAGCCTCCGCAGGTGATACCCAGGCAAACAGGGTCTGGAGTGGACCTTTAGCAAACTTCAACAGACCTGCAGCTGAGGGTCCTGACTGTTAGAAGGAAAACTAACAAACAGAAAGGACATCCACACCAAAACCCCATCTGTAGGTCACCATCATCAAAGACCAAAGGTAGATAAAACCACAAAGATGGGGAGACACCACAGCAGAAAAGCTGAAAATTCTAAAAATCAGAGTGCCTCTTCTCCTCAAAAGGAATGCAGCTCCTCGCCAGCAATGGAACAAAGCTGGACAGAGAATGACTTTGACGAGCTGACAGAAGAATGCTTCAGACGATCGGTAATAACAAACTTCTCCGAGCTAAAGGAAGATGTTTGAACCCATTGCAAAGAAGCTAAAAACCTTGAAAAAAGATTAGACAAATGGCTAACTAGAATAAACAGTGTAGAGAAGACCTTAAATGACCTGATGGAGCTGAAAACCATGGCACGAGAGCTATGTGACACATGCACAAGCTTCAGTAGCCGATTCAATCAAGTAGAAGAAAGGGTAACAGCGATTGAAGATCAAATGAATGAAATAAAGTGAGAAGAGAAGTTTAGAGAAAAAAAGAGTAAAAAGAAATGAACAAAGCCTCCAAGAAATATGCGACTATGTGAAAAGACCAAATTTACGTCTGATCGGTGTACCTGAAAGTGACGGGGAGAATGGAACCAAATTGGAAAACACTGTGCAGGATATTATACAGGAGAACGTCCCCAACCTAGCAAGGCAGGCCAACATTCAAAGTCAGGAAAAACAGAATGCCACAAAGATACTCCTCGAGAGAGCAACTCCAAGACACATAATTGTCAGATTCACCAAAGTTGAAATGAAGGAAAAAATGTTAAGGGCAGCCATAGACAAAGGTCGGATTACCCACAAAGGGAAGCCCATCAGACTAACAGCAGATCTCTCGGCAGAAACTTTACAAGCCAGAAGACAGAGTGGGGGCCAATATTCAACATTCTTAAAGAAAAGAATTTTCAACCCAGAATTTCATATCCAGCCAAACTAAGCTTCATAAGTGAAGGAGAAATAAAATCCTTTACAGACAAGCAAATGCTGAGAGATTTTGTCACCATCAGGCCTGCCTTACAAGAGCTCCTGGAGGAAGCACTAAACATGGAAAGGAACAACCAGTAACCAGCCACTGCAAAAACATGCCAAATTCTAAAGACCATTGATGTTAGTTGCATCAACTAACAAGCAAAATAACCAGCTAACATCATAATGACAGGATCAAATTCACACATAAGAATATTAACTTTAAATGTAAATGGGATAAATGCTCCAATTAAAAGACACAGACAGGCAAACTGGATAAACAGTCAAGACCCATCAGTGTGCTGTATTCAGGAGACCCATCTCACGTGCAGAGACACACATAGGCTCAAAATAAAGGGATGGAGGAAGATCTACCAAGCAAACAGAAAACAAACAAAAAAAAAGCAGGGGTTGCAATCCTAGTCTCTGATAAAACAGACTTTAAACCAACAAAGATCAAAAGAGACAAAGAAGGCCATTACATAATGGTGAAGGGATCAATTCAACAAGAAGAGCTAACTGTCCTAAATATATATGCACCCAACACAGGAGCATCCAGATTCATAAAGCAAGCCTTAGAGACTTACAAAGAGTCTTAGACTCCCACACGATAATATTGGGAGACTTTAACACCCCACTGTCAACATTAGACAGATCAACGAGACAGAAAGTTAAAAAGGATATCCAGGACTTGAACTCAGCTCTGCACCAAGCAGACCTAATAGACATCTACAGAACTCTCCACCCCAAATCAACAGAATATACATTCTTCTCAGCATCACATCACACTTATTCCAAAATTGACCACATAGTTGGGAGTAAAACACTCCTCAGCAAATGTAAAAGAACAGAAATTATAACAAACTGTCTCTCAGACCACAGTGCAATCAAACTACAACTCAGGATTAAGAAACTCACTCAAAACCGCTCAACTACATGGAAACTGAACAACCTGCTCCTGAGTGACTACTGGGTACATAACGAAATGAAGGCAGAAATAAAGATTTCTTTGAAACCAATGAGAACAAAGACACAACATATCAGAATCTCTGGGACACATTTAAAGCAATGTGTAGAGAGAAATTTATAGCACTAAAAGTCCACAAGAGAAAACAGGAAAGATCTAAAATTGACACCCTAACATCACAATTAAAAGAACTAGAGAAGCAAGAGCAAACAAATTCAAAAGCTAGCAGAAGGCAAGAAATAACTAAGATCAGAGCAGAACTGAAGGAGATAGAGACACAAAAAACCCTTCAAAAAATCAATGAATCCAGGAGCTGGTTTTTTGAAAAGATCAACAAAATTGATAGACCGCTAGCAAGACTAATAAAGAAGAAAAGAGAGAAGAATCAAATAGACGCAACAAAAAATGATAAAGGAGATATCACCACCAATTCCACAGAAATACAAACTACCATCAGAGAATACTATAAACAGCTCTATGCAAATAAACTAGACAATCTAGAAGAAACGGATAAATTCCTGGACACATACACCCTCTCAAGACTAAACCACGAAGAAGTTGAATCCCTGAATAGACAAATAACAGGCTCTGAAATTGAGGCAATAATTAACAGCCTACCAACCAAAGGAAGTCCAGGACCAGACGAATTCACAGCCGAATTCTACTAGAGCTACAAAGATGAGCTGGTACCATTCCTTCTGAAACTATTCCAATCAATAGAAAAAGAGGGAATCTTCCCTAACTCATTTTATGAGGCCAGCATTATCCTGATGCCAAAGCCTGGCAGAGACACAACAAAAAAAGAGAATTTTAGACCAATATCCTTGATGAACATTGATGCAAAAATCCTCAATAAAATACTGGCAAACTGAATCCAGCAGCACATCAAAAAGCTTATCCACCACGATCAAGTTGGCTTCATCTCTGGGATGCAAGACTGGTTCAACATATGCAAATCAATAAATGTAATCCATCACATAAACAGAACCAAAGACAAAAACCACATGATTATCTCAATAGATGCAGAAAAGGCCTTTGACAAAATTCAACAGCCCTTCATGCTAAAAACTCTCAATAAACTAGGTATTGATGGGATGTATCTCAAAAATAATAAGAGCTATTTATGACAAATCCACAGTGAATATCATAGTGAATGGGCAAAAACTGGAAGCATTCCCTTTGATAACTGGCATAAGACAGGGATGCCCTCTCTCACCACTCCTGTTCAACATAGTGTTGGAAGTTCTGGCCAGGGCAATCAGGCAGGAGAAAGAAATAAAGGGTATTCAATTAGGAAAAAAGGAAGTCAAATTGTCCCTGTTTGCAGATGACATGATTGTATACTTAGAAAACCCCATCGTCTCAGCCCAAAATCTCCTTAAGCTGATAAGCAACTTCAGTAAAGTCTCAGGATACAAAAGCAATGTGCAAAAATCACAAGCATTCCTATACACCAATAACAGACAAACAGAGAGCCAAATCATGAGTGAACTCCCATTCACAATTGCTACAAAGAGAATAAAATACCTAGGAATCCAACTTACAAGGGATGTGAAGGACCTCTTCAGGGAGAACTACAAACCACTGCTCAACGAAATAAAAGAGGACACAAACAAATGGAAGAACACTCCATGCTCATGGATAGGAAAAATCAATATTGTGAAAATGGCCATACTGCCCAAGGTAATTTATAGATTCAGTGCCATCCCCATCAAGCTCCCAATGACTTTCTTCACAGAATTGGAAAAAACTACTTTAAAGTTCATATGGAACCAAAAAAGAGCCTGCGTTGCCAAGACAATCTTAAGCCAAAAGAACAAAGCTGGAGGCATCATGCTACGTGACTTCAAACTATACTACAAGGCTACAGTAACCAAAACAGCATGGTACTGGTACCAAAACAGACATATAGACCAATGGAACAGAACAGAGCCCTTAGAAATAATACCACACAACTACAACCGTCTGATCTTTGACAAACCTGACAAAAACAAGAAATGGGGAAACGATTCCCTATTTAATAAATGGTGCTGCAGCACTATTCACAATAGCAAAGACTTGGAACCAACCCAAATGTCCATCAATGATAGACTGGATTAAGAAAATGTGGCACATATACACCATGGAATACTATGCAGCCATAAAAAATGATGAGTTCATGTCCTTTGTAGGGACATGGATGAAGCTGGAAACCACCATTCTGAGCAAAGTATCGCAAGGACAGAAAACCAAACACCGCATGTTCTCACTCATAGGTGGGAAATGAACAATGAGAACATTTGGACACAGGGTGGGGAACATTACACACCGGGGCCTGTTGTGGGGTTGGGGGAGGGGGGAGGGATAGCATTAGGAGATATACCTAATGTAAATGACGAGTTAATGGGTGCAGCACACCAACATGGCGCATGTATACAGATGTAACAAACCTGCATGTTGTGCACATGTACCCTAGAACTTAAAGAATAATTTAAAAAATAATAAGTGGATTCCATTTAAGTTTTTTTTTTTTTTTTGAGATGAAGTCTCACTCTGTCACCCAGGCTGGAGTGCAGTGGCACAATCTTGGATTACTGCAACCTCCACCTCCCAGGTTTAAGCGATTCTCCTGACTCAGCCTCCCAAGTAGATGGGATTACAGGCATGTGCCACCATGCCTGGCTAAATATTTTTTTTTTTTTGTATTTTTAGTAGAGATGGGGTTTCATCATGTTGGCCAGGCTGGTCTCCAATCCCTGACCTCAAATGATCAACCCACCTAGGCTTCTCAAAGTGCTGGGATGATAGGCATGAGCCATCAGATTTTAGTAGGTGGCCCAAAACTGACTGTTGTTTCTCTTTTTAATTATTATACATACCAAAATAATGAAAAAAGTAAATTTCAAATGTCTCACTATAAAAAATATTAGGCAAGTGAGGTGATAGACAAGTTAATGATGGGTTAATGTGTTTGATATCATCAATCCACCTTGTATACAAACATCACATCACATTGTACACCATAAACGTATACAATAATGTATCCATCAAAAATAACAATAAAAACTGAAAAAATATTAAATATACCTTGGAATCCTGATACTATTTGGACGATGTCTTCATATACCATTAGAGTGGCCGAGCGTTCTGGAAGCAGGCCAAGGCTCAGAGAGGAAAATACTGCAGGAAAAAGAAATGGATAGAAGGGGATTTTAATATTTACATTTAAGTGCCTACTCTAATTTTTGGGATACTCTGCAGTTTTTGTATTTTCTGATTTCAAATCAATTAATACAATTAATTTTTAGTTAGATTAGAAAAGACCTTCAAAATGCTACAAGTGTATTGCAATATCTCATACAACAATTACTTGCCTTACAATGGTCATCTTTTTTCATTTGCTAGAAGTTTTCTTTTTTTTTTTCTTTTTTCTGAGACGGAGTCTTGCTCTGTTGCCCAGGCTGGAATGCTGTGGCGCAATCTCAGCTCACTCTAACCTCCGCCTCCCAGGTTCAAGCGATTCTCCTGCCTCAGACTCCCGAGTAGCTGAGATTACGGGCACCTGCCACCATGCCCAGCTAATTTTTGCATTTTTGGTAGAGACAGGTTTTCACTGTGTTGGCGAAGCTTGTCTCGAACTCCTGACTTCGTGATCCACCTGCCTTGGCCTCCCAAAGTGTTGGGATTACAGGCGTGAGCCACTGCGCCCAGCCAGAAGTTTTCAGTAAAGTAACTAAGCCTCTTCACATTAGGAGTATATGAAAGTTATCATGTATACACTACATGAATGTAAAATACATAATGTTAGATGTTAACATTAAGAATGGCTTTCAAAATATGTGTCTAGGTTAATGTGTACCTCACGGTAAAAGAATATTCCCCCAATCCTGCGAACTAATAACATGATAGAAATTGTGCTTTTCATTTTTATTTTTTTGAGACAGGGTCTCACTCTGTCACTCAGGCTGGAGTGCAGTGGCATGGTTAGAACTCACTGTAGCCTCGACCTCCCAGGCTCAAGTATCCCTGCTGCCTTAGTCTCTCAAATAGCTGGGACCACGGGTGTGCACCACTGCACCCAGCTAATTTTCAAAATTTTTTGTAGAGACGGGGTCTCCCTGTGTTGCCCAGGTTAGTCTCAAACTCCTGGGCTCAAGCAATCCTTCCCACCTTTGCCTTCCAAAGTCCTGGGATTATAAGCTAGAGCCACTGCACCTAGCCAAGTTATGCTATTTTAAAACTCTTGCTTAAGTACCTGGATTTCTAAAAAATTTTAGAAACCCCACAAATTTCTGGGTAAAACATGAATTTAAGAGAAAAACAAATAAATGCATTATAGAATAATAATCATCACTCACATTACTGAACCTTTACTAACAGGACAAACAGTATTCTAAGTGCTTTAATTTTAGTAATTTATTTAAGCTTCAAAACAGCTCTATCACTTAGGCATTATTATTATTATTTTTGAGACAGAGTTTCACTCTTGTTGCCCAGGCTGGAGTGCAATGGCGTGATCTTGGCTCACTGCAACCTCCGCCTCCCAGGTTCAAGTGATTCTCCTGCCTCAGCCTCCCGAATAGCTGGGATTACAGGCACCTGCCACCATGCCCAGCTAATGTTTTAAAAAATATTTTTAGTAGAGACAGGGTTTCACCATGTTGGCCAGGCTGGTTTCAAACTCCTGACCTCAAGTGATCCATCTGCCTTGGCCTCCCAAAGTGCTAGGATTACAGGCATCAGCCAACGTACCTGGCACCTGAAGGAGGCATTATTAACATGCCCATTTCACAGGTAAGGAAACAGGTTTACAGATGAGGAAGTAACTCACCCAATATCCCACAGCTAATAAATGCCAGGGCTAGGATTTGAACTCTGGAGTTCTCAACCACTATGAGACATGGAAAAGTTGGCCTAGAGAGGTAAATGACGTTCTGGGAAAACATCAGGATCTAGAAGATAAGGGCTAAGAAGATCAGTCACTTCACAGTGCTGGCTCTTTTTTTTTTGAGATGTAGTTTCGCTCTTGCTACCCAGGCTGGAGTGCAGTGGTGCAATCTTGGCTCACTCCAGCCTCTGCCTCCCACGTTCAAGCTATCCTCCTGCCTCAGCCTACTGAGTAGCTGGAATTACAGGTGTGCATCACCATGCCTGGCTAATTGTGTGTTTTTAGTAGTGATGGGGTTTCGTCACGTTGGCCAGGCTGGTCTCAAATTCCTGGCCTCAAGTGATCTGCCCTCCTCGGCCTCCCAAAGTGCTGGGATTACAGGCATGAGCCACCGTGCCCGGGTAAGCAGTGCTGGCTCTTAGTGCCATAGGGCACCAGTGAGTTGGCCGTGGATGTGACCTCTTTTCACTCAGCCTCCACACAGTCAATTTATTTAGCTGTCATCATATACGAGGCTCAGATCTACACCCTGGGTGGAACAGATCAGTGTTAGAAGCAGCCTGTGCCTTCAAGAGTTATGCATTGCAAGGGTACTAGACTTGAAACAAGTAGCTGTACGACAAGCAGAATGGGCCAGGTACCAGGAGAAAGACAAGAATAGCAGCTTGGTGCTGCAGAAACAGCCTGGGAGTTCCTTGAATATTAAACACAGAGTGACCCCAGGATGCAGCAATTCCACTCCTACGTATAAACCCAAGAGAACCGAAAACCTACGTTCATACAGAAACTCACACATCAATGTTTGCAGCAGCATTATCCGTGACAGCCGAAAAGTGGAGACAAGACACATAAATGTCTATCGGCTGATGAATGGATAAAGTGTGGTATTGTCTATATGAGGGAATATTATTCACTCATGAAAGGGAAGGTGGTACTGACATGTGCTACAACATGGATGAATCTTGAAAACATCAGGCTGAGTGAAAGACACCAGACACAAAAAGCCACGTATTCCAAGATTCCAGTTCTATGGGATGTGCAGAACAGGCAAATCTAGAGAGACAGAGGGTAGATTAGTCAGGGGCTGGGAGGTGTGGGAAAGAGTGAGTTGGTGCTAATAGGTATGGGGTTTTGGGGGTGAGGAAATATTCTGCAATTAGTCACTGTTGGGAGGAACCCCAACTTGGGTAAATCCGGCATGACCACTTCGTAGGTAAACTATTATCAGCGATCCTTTCACCTAAGGCACAGGGCACCTCCTGGCGAGGAGGAAAAGGCAGGATTGTCCTAGCAGATGCTGCTGGTAGGAAGCAGCACACCTCAAAACCCGGGCTAGGGTTACACTCCACGCCCTCCTAAACGAGGATGCCTGGGTCTTCCTGCTCCATTGCAGAGCTCCCGCGGCGACTGCAGACATTTACAAGACCCTGTCCACCTCTGAGCTGACCGGTGTGGGGGGCTCAGAGCTCCAAAATCACCTGTGATCATCCCCTGAGAGGTGTGTGACCATCGCAGTGTGTTTTGAAAATGTTTCTCACCTAAAATATTTGGTACTTTCATATATAAGGCAGCTGCTCTGGCAAATTGTTTCTCAAACTTTATTTCCTAAAGGAGAGAAAAATGATTCCTTGTTTTACTTTTCTAGGCCTTTCTTTGAATTCTAAAACACATGATTTCTTGTAACAAGCTTGGCACCAGCAGGGACTTCCCAGGGCAGAGGACAGGGACTAGGGATGCAATCAGCGCAGTGCCCAGGTGGGTGGAGGCAGCAGAGAGACGGAGATCCGTGGGTAGTGCTGCTTTTTTCCCATCACAGAGGGGAGGCTGATTGATGTCTGGAGGTGCTCTTCATACCAAGTAGATTTTTTTTTTTTGACACCTAGAGGGAAAGGAACATTTCGTTCTACCCAGGAAAGGCAGGAAGATTTTTTGAGGCAGAAAACAGTCCAGCTGGGCTTTATGGGATAAAAGAAGTTTGCCGGCCAGGCTTGGTGGCTCATGTCTGTAATCTCAGCACTTTGGGAGTCCAAGGCGGGCGGATCACAAGGTTAAGAGATCAAGATTATAGTGGCCAACATGGTGAAACCCCGTCTCTACTAAAGATACAAAAATTAGCCAAGCATGGTGGCGTGCACCTGCAGTTCCAGCTACTCGGGAGGCTGAGGCAAGACAATCGCTTCAACCCAGGAGACGGAGGTTGCAGTGAACCGAGATTCCACCACTGAGACTCTGTCTTGAAAAATAAAACAAAACAAAAACAAAACCACAAATTAGCTGAGTGTGGTGGCGCACACCTGTAATCCCAGCTACTTGGGATGCTGAGGCAGGAGAATTGCTTGAACCTGGGAGGTGGAGGGTGTAGTGAGCTGAGATTGCACCACTGCACTCCAGCCTGGGTGACAGAGTGAGACTTCATCTCCAAAAGAAGAAAAAAAACCAAAAAATTTGCCAAGAGAACAATGCAGACAAACACAGACAGGGTAGAAATGGCAGACTCCTTCACAGAATGACATGTTGCCCAGGGCAGCCAACCATGAGATATGGAAGGGAGAGGTGGCCAGGGGAGGAGGCTCTGTGTCACGTTTACTTCAACCTGAGGCCACTGAAGAATTTTAGGCATGTACATATTTTAATACATGAACTGCACATATATATTTTCATAGGCAAAGGCTCAGTCATATTGTGGGTGGTCTGTGGGGTAGAACAACCGGACTGGAGGCCATTGTCATGGTCCTGGACCATCGCTAAGGACCTGGGCCAGGGCGATGGCTGCAGAGAGCAATAATTAAGACGTAGAATGACAGCCTTTAGTGGATGGATTGCATCTCCTATGGCTAAGTTTATTCTTACCTGCCTGCCACGGGTGGAGGGTGTTTTCCTTATGCTGGGTTCCTCCCTCTCCTCCCTTCCTTGAAAGTGAAAAAAACCTCAACACATCCTCCAGGAACTATTGTTAAGGATGAAAAAGGAAATCCGTTTCCGGGTTTCATAAGAATGCTCATGCACACACAAGCAGTGTGCTGCACACGTGTGGGAAAGAAGGCATTTTTTAGTTTCAAATTTTCAACATATTTTAGAAGAGGCTCCCAGCTCTTCTCACTTCCTTGCCCAGTTATCTGAAATACCAGAAGTGTTAGTGTTCATCTCCAAAAATATGCACAAAAGCAAATTGACTCTGCTTTTCACAATAGGCTAAATTTTTTTGTCTAAATTTTGGCTATGTTTCCTGTTCAGTTCTAGTTAAGAGCATAACATGGTTTGGATCTGCGTCCCTGCCCAAATCTCACGTCGAATTGTAACCCCCAGTGTTGGAGGTAGGGCCTGATGGGAGGTGATTGGATCATGGAGGCAGTTTCTCATGAATGGTTTAGCACCACCTCCTGGTGCTATTCTTGTGATCGTGAGTGAGTTCTCACGAGATCTGGTTGTTTCAAGGTGTGTAGCACCTCTACCCTCTCTCTCTTCCTCCTGTTCTGGCCATGTGAAATGTCTCACTTCCCCTTTGCCTTTTGCCATGATAGGAAGCTTCCTGAGGCTTCCCCAGAAGCAGAAGATGCCAGGCCTCCTGTATCTCCTCCAGAACCGTGGGCCAGTTACACTTCTTTTCTTTATAAATTATCCAGTCTCAGCTATTTCTTTATAGTGGACTAATACAGAGTATCTTTATTATATTGAAAAGGCAAAGCACAGAAAAATAATCACAGACACGGGAAGATTCTTAGAAATTATTTAGACTAATTAACTTGATTTCAGAAACAAACACGAGCTCAGAAAGTGTTGATGGGCCGATATGTGTGGGGCCAGCCAGGGGTGGGCGGGCCTGGGACCCAGGAGTCTTCATGCCTTGTCCAAAACTCAATTAAATTTCATTATTCCTATGACTTGACTCATTTGTAATAGTACAGATATCAGCCGGGCACAGTGGCTCACGCCTGTAATCCCAGAACTTTGGGAGGCCGAGGCAAGTGGATCACCTGAGGTCAGGAGCTCAAAACCAGCCTGGCCAACATGGCAAAACCCCATCTCCATTAAAAATACAAAATTAACTGGGCATGGTGGCGTGCTCCTGTAATCCCAGCTACCTGGGAGGCTGAAGCAGGAGAATTGCTTGAACCTGGGAGGTGGAGATTGCAGTAAGCCAAGATCACGCCACTGCATTCTAGCCTTGGCGACAGAATGAGACTGTCTCAAAAAATAAAAAAATAAAAAAACAGATATGATGGGAATGGTTTTTCTCAAATGACCATGTTAACAGAGTCAAAATGAATGTGATCAAAGTGTAGTAGCTGCTCATTATTCACCAATTCTGTATTTGTAAACCTCCCTACTTGCTAAAGCTTATTTGTAACCCCCAGATGTATTCAGGGCCAAGCTTTTCATGTTTTTAAGCATTCTGTTGGTGATTTTGCTATTTACTTATTTATTTTTAGAGATGGAGTCTCGCAGTGTCATCCGGCTGGAGTGCAGTGGCTCCATCCCAGCTCACTGCAGCCTCCACATCCTGGGTTCCAGCTCCTCTTGCCTCAGCCTACAGAGTCGCTGGGATTACAGGTGTGATTCCACCGTTTCAAATGACCTCTAGTGTAGTGCTGTCTAATGTTCCTAAGCAGGAGGAGGTTGTGACTGTGCCTTAAGGAGAAAACACGTGTGTTTGATCAGCTTTGTTCGGGCATGAGTTATGGTGCTATGGGCTGTCAGTTCAATGTTAATGAATCAACAATCTATATATCAAATAAGATTTCTTTAAACAAAGACAACATAAAACAAAGGCATGTACTATTGATCAGTTCATGAAAATGTTGTGACCAGAGGCTTGCAGGAACTCAGCCCTGCGTTTCCCTCGTAGTAGTGGTTCAGTATTTGCTCAGTCCATGTTTGAGGTGGCTATGGACCATAACTACTGTGAACAACGACAATTGACTGATGGGCTTTGTGTAGCTGTTCTCCCGAAACAGCCTAAACGTCCCTCGGTGATTTCCAGTGACTTCTCAGCATGGACGATGGGAGTGTCAAATGCTTCCTCTATTTTAATTTATTTTATTATTTTTTGAGACAGGGTCTTCCTCTGTCACCCAGGCTGGAGTGCAGTGGTGCCATCTCAGCTCACTGCAGACTCGACTCTAATGTTCCCTTGGATATAACCTAGTAAAGGCCACCTGTCCTGTTGTGCGGGCCCTCCTGGGGTCCTGTCTCAGGCCCACTGTCCTCCACCCTCTGCTGGGGATCATAGTTAACATTGCTGATAAGCCAAACTAAACCTCTAACCCAGATCTCTCTCTTGAACCCCAAGTTCATTTCAAACTAAAGGCCGAATATGCTCACTTGGTGTCCCAGCGGCAATTTGAACTAAATATACCCAAACTTAGCTTATAATCAATGACCGCGACACCCGTTCCTCTCCTCCCATTTCCCCAAGCTCTGTCCATCTTTGCCTAAGCCTGGGGAGAGGGAGTTACAGAGGGAGGGAGGGAGTGAGGGAGGAGACTTCTTTAATTCATGCCATCAGTGCAATCAACTTTAGGAAAACGTGGTGTGGCCAGTTCCCCAACTCCACAGCTTGCCCCTGCTGGGACCAACTGCTCTGTCACCAGCTGAAAACCTGAAGTCCAACTCACATTCCTTCTATTTCATCCTTTTCCTTCCCTCTCTCCTGTCCATTCTCCAAGACCTGCTTTATATCTCTCAGGTTTATCCCCTTTTCTTACGAACTCTCCTAGATGATCGCCATTGTATCTGTATCAAATCCACTTTCCATAGATCAAAAAGCAGTGGCCTCAAGCTTTGCTAAATATTTTTATTCACAGTATCTGGTGGAGGGGGAGAGGGGTTTGCTGGTTAAAATGCAAATTCCCCTCCCCATATTGAATGGTGGAGTTCTGGAATCTGTATGTTTTTATTTATTTTATTTCATTTTATTCTTGAAGCAGGGTCTTGTTCTGTTGCCCAGGCTAGAGTGCAGTGGTGTCATCATGGCTCACTGCAGTCTCGAACTCCCAGAATCAAGCAATCCTCCCACCTCAGCCTCTTGGGTAGCTGCGACTACAGGTGCACACTACGATGCCTGGCTAATTTTAAAATTTTTTGAAGAGATGCAGTCTCACTATGTTGCCCAAGCTGGTTTCAGACTCCTGGCCTTATGCGATCCTCCCACCGGCCAATGCCCTCTGTGTTAAAGAAAGATGAGGAACGCCTTACCAGGTAACCGGATTGGCTTCCACGGGGCAGAGTTTGGCACGTAGGCATGCTTCGAGGCGGTGACGATCAACTGACTGCCCAGCTTATATTGGAACTTGATAAAGGCAACGCCATCGGTCCCCGAGGTGCCAGAGGCGATGGAGGCCTGGTTGGTGAAGATCTCGATGAGCGCGTCTGCTACGGGCTGGTGGGTGCTGGCGTCGCTGATGTGTACCTTTAACGTCACCTCTGGAGGTAGAGAAAGCACAAAGAACAGCTACTGTCAATGGAAAACATCCACAGCAACTTTGGTATGACTGTGATGGGAAGTGGAAGGAGGGCTCTGTAAGGACATCAAGGTTGACACTCAAAATATGCAGTTTTTACCAGGGACATTTTCTCCTTACAGGTCTACTTTTTACTTCACACAATTTCCCATTTTCTTCAAAACCACAGCCTGACCCAAAGCGCTTTCTTCTTTACTCCTGCCTGCTCAAATCAACAAATGATCAAGAGAAAAATTCTATACTTTAAAACATTGGGCCACCAACGCAATACTTCGGGTGTGTGTGTGTGTGTTTTGAAACAGTCTCACTCTGTTGCACAGGCTGGAGTACAGGGGCGTGATGATGGCTCACTGCAGCCTTGATCTCCTGGGCCCAACTGATCCTCCCACCTCAGCCTCCTGAGTAGCTGGGACTACAGGTGTGTGCCACCACACTGGGCTAATTTTTGTAGAGATGGGGTTTTGCCATGTTGCACAGGCTGGTTTCAAACTCCTGAGGCTCAAGCGATCTGCCCGCCTCAGGCTCCCAGAGTGCTGAGGTTACAGGTGTGCCCCACTGTGCCCGGACAACAATACTCTTTCAGTGGTGTTTGGGCTACCACAGTAAGGGCACAGTGGGCCATGGTATTTGCAAGCTGCCGTATCCTTCTCTAGTCCTGGGAAATGTGGCAGAAGTAACCCAGGATTGTGCACTGGTAATCACAAAGGCTAGACTGAAAAGAAGTGAAAACTATTGTTAAAAGGGAGGACCCAAAGAGTAGAACAAGAGAAGGTTAGAAAAAGAATAAAAAAAAAAAGCAAACGTTTGAAAAGACAGATGAAGTCAAGTTAGGAATATTGGCAAAAACAGATCATGAATCTGGGAAACAAACAGAATGTTACAAATTGCTACAAAATTAAAATAGAATGGCTAATTTACATTTACTCAGCCAAGGGATAGTTACTGAACTTTTACTCTGTGCCTAGAATTGTAACTACACAGCTACAGTGAAGGAGAGGATGCGTGAGTAAACAGGAAAGTACCATGGCTGAGGGGGAGCAGCATGTGTAGATGCTTAGAGGCAGGAAGACGCCATGTTTCCTGGAGAAACAATGGCAGGTTCTGAAAGCTGGATGGAGAGCGTGAGAGGCGTAGGAGGCTGGAGAGGTAAGTAACGCCAGAGCACACATGGCTTTATGAGCTCCGTAAAAGGATTATTCTTTATTCTAAAGGCAATGGGAAGTCACAAAGGTTTTAAGAGGGGAGTGGAGATCAAATTTATGTTATAGAAACATGTGGCTCTGGGTGAAGAATGGGCTGAGGAAGAGGCAAGGCTGGAGAATAAGCATTCAATTAAGAGGACTCTGTGATAACCCAGAACTGAGATGGTGGTAGACCAGACTCCGGCAGAACTATCACGTCAACGGTGCTGACTCCAGAACTATGTGGGGGAGCAACTCAGAAGTGCATCCTGCTCCCCAAAACCCTATTTTCTTAAGTAGGAAGCAAGCAGCTGGTGTTATGTATGTCCACCTGGTCACTTGCAGGCACCACATGCCATGCTTTTTGAGCTGCCTCTGATCTGAAAGACTTGGGATAGGAAGGTGGGGAAAGGACTAGCAAAAAGCGAGGAGGTGGCCAAGGAGGCTTGTGTTCATAGCACCTTCCAGAGTGGGGCTCAGTGGAGTGCCCATCAATGAGCCGGCTGCAGGCTGGCTGGGTACAGAGCAGCCTGACAGCGAGGATGAGGAAGAAGTGCTGGGTCAGCCTTGCAGGTATTGCCCAGTGGCACACACCCTGGAGTTCTGCAATTCTCACTGGAGGTTCGAATCTCAGCTCCACCATGTGCTAGCCATGTAGCCTTGGGCAGTTTATTTATCGTCTCTAGGCCCCAGTTTCCCCATTTGCTAACTGGGAATGATAAACATGCATAGCTCAACATATAGGTAGAAACATTTAGTGTAATGCCTGGTGCAGTAAGCACCAACACAAGCTACTGCAATTGTGTCATTCCAGTCATGATGCTTGTAAACATTCCAACATGGTGCTTGGGGATACCAGATTTGGGGCTCAGAGAGGAGAGTTAGAAAGAAGAAATATATAAAACAAAAGGGACAGGGGAGACAACCCTCTCAGAGAGTATTAATACCTTTGTTTGTTTGTTTGTTTGTTTAGATGGAGTTTCATTCTTGTCACCCAGGGTGGAGTGCAATGGCATGATCTCGGCTCACTGTAACCTCTGCCTGCTGGGTTCAAGCAATTCTCCTGCCTCAGCCTCCTGAGTAGCTGAGATTACAGGTGCCCACCACCATGCCCCACTAATTTTTTGCACTTTTAGTAGAGACAGGGTTTCACCATGTTGGCTAGGTTGCTCTTGAACTCCTGATGTCAGGTGATCCACCCACCTCGGGCTCCCAAAGTGCTGGGATTACAGGCGTGATCCACCGCGCCTGGCCTGAGTATTAATATCTTTATATCCAGAGCTCTATCCTACAATGGGGCAACCATATAGAGAAGAACTTCTTTTGGTTTGAGAATCTCCACCTTGGTAACTTGCCAACTAGCTGTCTCATGATACTAAAGCAGTCTTTTCAATACTGCAAATTTCAGTTAGTCAATCGTTTTTCACCCATTTTTTCCACATGCTGATTTAATACATTTCTTGAGTAGATAACCATAGACAAGAGCTAAAGAATCCTAGACCTAGCTAAATCATTCACCTGCCTTTGAGGAGCTCTGAGCTATGGGTGTGTACCAAATAAATCTCTTAAAATGTTTTAGAAAGAACAAATAAATGCTACAGAAACCAATCTTGGCTACTTCATACTATAGGAGAAAACTAACATCCAAAAAGGGACAAATCAGCATCATGAAAATCAAGGATATGATATTACAGAATACATTTAGTCAATTCACTTCAATCCAATCAGGATGTGCACGACACATACACACACATTTTCTTCTTCTTCTTTTTTTTTTTTTTTTTTTTTTTTTTTTTGAGACGGAGTCTCGCTCTGTCGCCCAGGCTAGAGTGCAGTGGTGCGATCTCGGCTCACCGTAAGCTTCGCCTCCCGGGTTCACGCCATTCTCCTGCCTCAGCCTCCAGAGTAGCTGGGACTACAGGCACCCGCCACCACATCCGGCTAATTTTTTGTATTTTTTAATAGAGACAGGGTTTCACCGTCTTAGCCAGGATGGTCTCCATCTCCTGACCTCGTGATCTGCCCACCTCAGCCTCCCAAAGTGCTGCGATTACAGGTGTGACCCACCGCGCCGGCCTCGTTTTTTTTTTTTTTAGACAGAGTTTCGCTCTGTCCCCAGGCTGGAGTGCAGTGGCGCGATCTTGGCTCACTGCAACCTTTGCCTCCCAGGTTCAAGCGATTCTCCTGCCTCAGCCACCAGAGTAGCTGGGACTACAGGCACCTGCCACCACGCCCACCTAATTTTTGTATTTTTAGTAGAGACGGGCTTTCACCATGTTGGTTGGGATGGTCTCGATCTCTTGACCTGGTGATCTGCCCGCCTTGGCCTCCCAAAGTGCTGGGATTACAGGCGTCAGCCACCATGCCTGGTCCCCCCACACACATTTTCTTATTTAACTTGGCCCTCTGTGTCCCCAAGTAGTATACTATTCCTTTTATAAATTTTAAATTTTTATTTATTTCCATAGGTTTTAGGGGAACAGGTGGTGTTTGGTTACATGAGTAAGTTCTTTAGTGGTGATTTCTCAGATTCTGGTGCGCCCATCACCCAAGTAGTGTACACTGTACCCAATGTGTAGTCTTTTATCCCTCACCCTCTCCCACCCTTTTCCCTGAGTCCTCCAAATCCACTGTATCATTCTTTATGTCTTTGCATCCTCATAACTTAGCTCCCACTCAGGAGTGAGAACAAAGGATGTTTGGTTTTCCATTCCTGAGTTACTTCACTTAGAATAATGGTCTCCAATTCCATCCAGGTTGCTGCAAATGTAATTATTTCATTCCTTTCATGGCTGATTAGTATTCCATAGTATATATATACCACATTTTCTTTATCCACTCATTGACTGACGGGCATTTGGGCTGGTTTCATATTTTTTGCAATTGCAAATTGTGCTGCTATAAACATGCATATGCAAGAATCTTTTTCACATAATAACTTTTTTTGTTCTGGGTAGATACCGGTAGTGGGATTGATGGATAAAATGGTAGTCCTTTTTTTTTTCATAGGTTTTTGGGGAGCAGGTGGTATTTGGTTACATGAGTAAGTTTTTTAGTGGTGATTTGTGAGATTTTGGTGAACCCATCACCCGAGCAGTATACACTGAATCCAGTGTGTAGTCTTTACGTAAGTTGTATAATAAATTATAACATAAATTAACTCATGGTGCATTAATAACCACATAGCAGAAATCCTGCATTGATGATTTATGCAATTTTATGGAAATGCAACATTTACTAACAATTGGGATTACAAGGTCTTCACTGTTTGCTAAGAAGGCAAAAACTGCTGAGATTTGAGGGAAAAAAAAGATTTACGAATAAACAGAGAAAGGCGGAGTTCCACTCTAATCAACACCCTAGATTCTACCACTTGAATTTCTTCTAATATGGGAAGCATAGTTTAAGTTCTACAATTATATACGTTAAAAGAGATTGTTTAGTTCTTCGCTTGGTATGATCAGAGAGAACAAAATGTCAGTATGATTCAGTAATTCTTTTTTTTTTTTTTTTTTGAGACAGAGTCTCACTCTTGTTGCCCAGCCTGGAGTGCAATGGCACAGTCTCGGCTCACTGCAACCTCCACTTCCCGGGTTCAAGCGATTCTCCTGCCTCAGCCTCCCAAGTAGCTGAGATTACAGGCTTGTGCCACCACGCGTGGCTACTTTTGTATTTTTAGTAGAGACAGGGTTTCTCCATGTTGGTCAGGCTGGTCTCAAACTCCTGACCTCAGGTGATCCGCCCGCCTCGGCCTCCCAAAGCACTGGGATTACAGGTGTAAGCCATCACGCCCGGCCTGATTCAGTAATTCTTACAGCCTACAGGGGCATCATTGTTATAGAGTAACACTGAGAATGGGACTCTCCATTCAACAGCAAACAAAACTATCCCTAACTAAATGACAACCAGGGCAGCTGTCATCTGACTAGGCAAGGCATTAGTTACTACATGACTCTCATTTATAGGAAGACCCCATAAACGGTCCCAGACCTAAATATGCCCTAAGGTGCACTCTTTGCTGCTCAGTGAGTACTGAGGACCCCGCTGAGTTGGTCACCTGAAGACTGCACAAAACCCAGACTGGGACATCCTTTTCTCACTCCGTACCCTGCACATCCATCACCGAAGTCTGCTCATTTTGACTGCAAACTCTGCATCTCAAAGCAGGCCTTTCTTTTGTATCCTCGTGAACACTGCCCTATTTCCAGGCCTTCACCATCCATCACCCACACTGCTGCTTAGCAACTTTACCAAAACAGTCACCCTCTTCAGACCTGAGCCCTGAGATCCCACTGAGGCCGGAGGGAGCTATCCAATACACTCAGCTGACCTCTCCCTGTCTCCCTCAAACCCTTCGATGCGTCCCCACTGTCACCTGTACCAGGTGCAGCAACTTCGGCCTGCCCTCAGGCCAAATGTGGCCTGCTGTCTGCTTTTGTATATAGTCCATGAAAATTATCTGGAATTTAAATTTCAGTGTCTATAAAGTTTTATTGGAACACAGCCACGCCCCATCATTTGCATGGGCTGGTTTTGCATTACAACAGCAGACTTTAGAAGTTGCCACGGAAACCATAAGGGCTGCAAAGCCTGAACTCAGTACTTCTGGCCCTTTAGAGAAAAAGGAAGGCCATGTGGCTCATGCCTGTAATCCCAGCACTTTGGGAGGCCGAGGTGGGCGGGTCACGAGGTCAGGAGTTTGAAACCAGTGTGGCCAACATAGTGAAACCCCATCTCTACTAAAAATACAAAAATTAGCTGGGTGTGGTAGCACACGCCTGTAGTCCCAGCTACTTGGGAGGCTGAGGCCGGAGAATTGCTTGAACCCAGGAGGCAGAGGTTGCAGTGAACCGAGACCATGCCATTGCACTCCAGCCTGAATGACAGAGTGAAAAAAAAAAGCCACCACACTCAAGGGACAGGATCCATCCCAGAAGCCTCCTGTCCTGCACCAGCCACCCCACTTGACCCCATGCCCTGCCCTCGGCTCCTCCTTCCTGTTCCTTCCTGCCACAGCTTCTTGCCTTTGAAGGCAATGTTTTTCTACACTTCCCTTCCGTGTTGCTAACTCCTCTTTTTCCTTTAAAAGGCCGCAGTAAGGTGGATTCAAGAAAGTACTCTGGCTGGACTCAGCAACCCTGCATTTCCCTGAAGCTCTCCAGACACATGGTCTCTGTTTCTTGTCCATTTCCATTTCTGTCTGTTTCACCTTGGGCCAACTGTGGGGGTGTACAACAGAGACCAGACCCCTGACCCTCAGGAGCTTTAGCTTTAGAGATTAAATACATACTGAAGTGTCATTCTGAACTGGAAAAAGTGCCCCAGGGAAAACTGGGTGACACAAGGCAGAACGGGGAATCTATTTTCAACTGGGTGGTCAGGGGAGGCCTTCTTGAGGAGGTGTCATTTTAGCTTAGGCCTGGAGGAGACACAGGGACCAGCCAGGCAAAGGGGTGTCCTGAGATGAGAATGACCAGGTTGTTTACCACTGAATTAAAACTCCCACGGAGAGAGCTTTGTGCAGGGGCCCTTGTGACTGAAGATGAGGGGTCTGGGCCACCCATGTACCGCTGTTTTGTTTTGTTTAGAGTCTTAGCTTACTACAGGCTTGACCTCCCAGGCTCAAGCGATCCTCTCACCTCAGCATCCCAAGTAGCTGGGACCACACGCATGCACCACCACATCCAGCTAATTTTTGTATTTTTGTAGAGACAGGGTTTTGCCCTGTTGCCCAGGCTGGTCTCAGACTTCTGGGCTCAGGCGATCCTCCTGCCTCAACCTCCCAAAGTGATGGGATTATAGGCATGAGCCACCACGTCCGGCCATACCACTATTTTAGAGGGTCTGGGGTGGCTCATGAGCCCCTCAAGAATAGGGGCTTATTTTTTAAAAATTGAATTTATAACCGTAAGGCCTAGATGGTACCTAGAGCCAGCAGGTGGTCAATAAAAGTTTGCAAAATGAATGCTGGGGTGAAACTAACCATCTCTTAACACAACACTGCCTGATATAGGGGCCATCAGCCACATGTGAGCATATACACTTGTTTAAATTAATTAAAATTAAATTAATTTAAAAATCGAGCTCCTTGGTAACACTAGGCTCATTGTAAGCGCTCAACAGCCATGACTGGCTAGCGGTTCCTGCGTCGGAGAGTGCAGACTGGATATTTCTATCATTGCAGAAAGTTCCTTTGGACAATTCTGATCTCTGAATCTGAGTCAATAAATCCATGGTATCCAAATGGCTCAATGAACTCCCAAGGAAAATCTACCTGAGCATGACTCTGAAGTGGTGTCTTCACAGCCCTTGTGGATCAGGCCTTCACTCAAGTCCTTCAGTGGCTTAAAAGGCCCTGTTTGATCTCTTGCCACCCCTCCTCCCCAGCTGTATCACCTCCCGCCCTCACTTGCTAAACTTTCCCCATTCAGGGACTTGCAGGGAGGCCAGGTATGGTGAACGTGCTCTGCTCCAATTGTGCCCTGGCCTGGTGCACTCTCCCCCAGATGCCCAGCCATGCAGCTGAGACCCACACCTCCCTGTCTTTGCTTCAGTACCACCTCCTTGATGAGGCTATCCTATCACTGATCACTCTTTTTTAAAAATTTTCAACATGGAAATTCTAGAACGCATATATTTTAGTCTGTTTAGCCTGCTATAACAAAACCCCATAAACTGGGAAGCTGACAAACAACAGGAATGTATTTCTCAAGTTCAGGTAGCTGGTTAGTCCAAGGTTAGGGCAGATTAGGTATCTGGTGAGGGCTCATCTTTTCACTGCATCCTCACGTTGTGGAAGGGATGAGGGGGCTCTCTGGGGTCTCTCAAGCACACTAATCCCATGCACAACGGCTCCCCCCTCATGACCTGATGTCCTCCCAAAAGACCCCACCTCCTAATACCTTCACCTTGGGGGTTAAGATTTCCATATGTGAACTTGAGGGGAAAACAAACATTCAGAACACAGAAACATAAAAGTAGAAAGAACAGTACAAGGACCTTCCTCCCAAACCGGTCCTGATAGGAAGTTTCAAGTAGTGTCATCTTTCTGCCATTCTTTCTTTCATGCATTGCTCCCATCATCCCCACTTTTTTGCTGGAACATTTTGAAGCAAATTCCAGATATCATATTAGGTTATATTATTTCCCTGGAAATTTTTTGTTGTTGTTTTTTGAGACAGGATCTGGCTCTGTTACCCAGGCTAGAGTGCAGTGGCACAATCGTGGCTTATTGTAACTTCCCCAACCCGGGCTCAAGTGATCCTCCCACCTCAGCCTCCCAAGTAGGTGGGATTACAGGGACATGCCACCACCACGCCAGGCTAATTTTTTGTATTTTTAGCAGAGATGCGGGTTTTGCCACATTGCCCGGGCTGGTCTTGAACTCCTGGACTCAAGCAATGCGCCCGTCTCGTCCTCCCAACATGCTGGGATTACAGGGGTGAGCCACTGCACCGACCACCATAAATATTCCCACTTAAAACAGATAACGATTTTTTTAAAACCACCACCAAAACACAATTATCATGCCTAACTAAAGTAATAATCTCCTTATATCATCTAATACCCAGCACTTATTCAATTTTTTTGATTGCCTAAAAACATTTTTTAAAATAATTCTTACTATTCTGTCTAAAACCTCGATCCCAGCCTCACCCCAAATTTCTGATATTCTCCTGTTCTGCTTCTGCTTTTTATGCGTGACATTGATCGATTATAACATGCTCATAACTCATATGTTTATTATTAAACTCTACCAGATGGAAACTTTGAGACAGTTATTTTATGTTTCTGTTTTCTTCTTCATTCACACATCCTAAGCATACACAATAGTGTCTGGCACACAGTAGTCACCTAATGTAGATGCTGAATTAATCTCTAAAATGAGTAGGCATTTCTGGGTATCTTCTGATCCATGGCCTAAGTATTCCTGGTGTTTTGTTGTTGTTCCATTTATTTCTTATAACTACTTTAAAAATAGATAACATAGAGATCTATTTGAAAAGCATTAATCAATCCAGATAACTAACTGTAAATAATCAGAAAATATTTATTGACCAGCTACTATATGCTTAGCATGATACAAGGTACTGCAGGGAGATTAAAAAAGAAGGAGAAAAAAAGACATGGCTCCTGTTTTTAAGGAGTTTACAGTTTTCTGGGGAGGAAAGACCAACAAATGTGCCAGAAAGCAAAAAGAATGAAACTGGCTAGGAATCTGTAAAAAAAAAAAAAAAAATATATATATATATATATATATATATATATATATAGCAAAGATGAGGTTAATCTGATCTGGAGTTTCCATGCAAAAACAGAATCAAAGATGCAAACAAGATCTGAATGCATTCATAGAGGTGGGGGGATCATCAAAAGATTTAAGGAAGGGTATGGTGTGAACACTGATACTATGAAGGGTCGTGGCTATCTGGGTACTCAGTGCATGCAAACTGGCCCTGATTGTGGTTTACGGAGATCAGGGAGGAATAATGCTTCTCGGAAGAGATGAAATTGAAGCTGGTGCTGGAAGGGTGGGTACCACGGGCAGATGAGTCTTTGTGGCATCTTCTGAAATAGTCTTCCTCCCTCTGAGGAATACCAGATGCTCATTTTCCCAGCCTCCCCTGTAGCTAAGAAGGAGGAAAAATGGGCTGTGGTTCTGCTAAGCTGTGGCTCTGCTCATTCTGGTTGGCAGAATTTGATGTGGAAGTCAGCAGCATGAAGAAGCAGGGCCTTTTTCTGGCCAAAGGGACCACGGAGGAGGCATCTGGTTGGGAGCAGCAGGGGTGCTCCCGGAAGAGTCACACCACACAGCTCAGACACTGTTCTGGCTGTGAGCCTCCTCCTCCCACAAGTTCTGTGTGCTACCCAAAAGCTGTAATAAATGTCTTTTCTCATTAAACCAGCTAGATGGGCAGTGCTGCTTGCCCTGCTCGGGTTCTGTGCTATCCTGGCATGATTCTAGCTAGCTGGGGACCATCTCTTTGAAACTGCACCTCATGGCTCTCCTTCCACCATGCACCTTCCTTCTCAGTACCCACCATGGGCTCCAGTTCTGTCTGCCTGCCCAAGGTGGTTGACCCCGGGAGTGTGTGCTCACACCTCTTCTTGCTACACACTCTCATCCATGAATTTATTTCACCATCAGGAATTCAGCCATCGCCTCTAGCATATTCTTCAATTTTTATCAGCCAATTGCAGAGCCAAGGAGGAAGAAACGAGCGCTCAGGAATTCTTCCCCTACCACGATTCAGAGCTCCTCTGCTCTTGGCAAACATGAAGAGTGTGGCTCTGTGGGCACAAACTGGTCCATTTTAAGTAGTACAAAGAGCATCTGCTTTGTGGGTAGAAAACTAAACATCATCTTTCAGTCCAGCATTATCTTTTAGTCATTTCCTTTCTAACTGCCACAGATTTAGAACTAAACGCGACAAGGCTGTTTCCAACTGTTGGCTTGGGAGGAGGCGCCTCTAAGTAGCGAGTTAAGAGTGAACAAGAGGAAGGAATTAGGGTGCATAATTTACAGGCACATGGAAGAAGCTCCCTGTCGGTATTTGACAAAACTGCCGGCAAACTTTGAGGGACCATCTGAAGGCATGCCTTGTTTTTTGTTTTTGTTTTTTGTTTTGTTTTTTGAGACGGAGTTTTGCTCTTGTTGCCCAGGCTGGAGTGCAGTGGCGCAATCTCGGCTCACTGCAACCTCCACCTCCAGGGTTCAAGCAATTCTCTTGCCTCAGCCTCCTAAGTAACTGGGATTACAGGCACCTGCCACCATGCCCAGCTAATTTATTTTTTATTTAATTTTATTTTTTTATTTTTAGTAGAGACGGGGGTTTCACCATGTTGGCTAGACTGGTCTTGAACTCCTGACCTCAGGTGATCCACCTGTCTCGGCCTCCCAAAGTGCTAGGATTATAGGCGTGAGCCACCACGCCTGGCCAGCATGCCTTGTTTTTAATCCCCACTTTGTCAAATAATGCATACCTTTTGTTATTTTTCTATAAACGATAGGATGCATTTAGTTTATAACTTTGCCTCCAAACTCCAAAACATGTACTATTCCAAAACATACAATCTTTTCTGGTTTTTCTGGCACCAGAGCTGGGAGTACAACTTCCACCTGCTTTCTGCACAGTCTGCCTTTCTCATTTCTCACATTTATTCTAACAAACTCTGGCTCTGTCTTAAAAGGGAAAGTAAAGTTTGTGGGCTCCATTTTTTAAATTTGTTTCATTTGTTTGTTTCCGTGAAGTTTTTGGCTTTCTCTTAACCGCTTTTCATTCCCTTTTCTATTTCCTCAAATTGGCCTTTGTTCTGGGATTTTCATTTTTTCTTTCCTTTTGGTTTTTAGAGCTGTTGGTTTCCACAGCAACTCACCCTAGTAGTGGGGAACCCAGCATTTTATGGGCTGGCCACTGGGTCTGGGTAGAAGAAAGGCCCATTCCCACCAAGCAGGCCACGCAAATGCTCTCACCCCAAGTAGCCCAGCACTCCTGTGGCTGCCTGGGCCAGGGAGGCCAGCTGAAAAGGAGCCACTCTCCTTAGCACCATGATTAGCTACATTTAACCCCAATTTAGGGGAGTTACAACGGCTTTTCATCTCTTAAATAAAACACCAGAAAATTGCTTGATCACTTAAAAACATTTTCCAAATAAGAGGTTATTGTAAAAATGTTACCTGACCTTTGCTCTACGAGGTTTTGCCCCATGTTACTTGGTGTTAGAATTTTACAATATCAGCATGTGCACTGAATTTCCAGGTCTTTATAAAGCATGTTCCAGGATGCCTAATGCGTGAAGGGGTGGCTTTCTATTTATACTTCTTTTATAAACATAAGAGGTTTTACTGTGTAATCTGATGAAATTAGGATGCACTCTGTTACACTCGAGTTTTCATGTAATTTTTTCCAGACTCACATAGTGCACATGCACCTTGTATTATTCTATTTTATTTTCTACCCAAAATGTAGCCAATCATGTCATCCAAGCAAATTATATTTATATATTTTAAAGTATAATCTATATGTTATGTAACATATAACAGATTATTTAATATGTATCTCATAATATATCATATACTTTATTAATCTATAATACGTCTCAATAAGAATCTGTTACAACTTGTACATCCGAGGACTCCCTTATATGCAATTTCTAGCTGCACTAAAACATTTGGCAATCCTTGTGTGTGTTTAATTCTGAAAACAACATTCAGTTTGATGTTCTTCCGCAAAGACCAAGACTTCTGTCATCCAGAAGAGAAAGGACTGTGCAGGCATACTTCAGAGAGACGAATACACTGGGCACTAGAAACCCCCCTAGCTTCCTGGGTCCCCTCTCCACGTGGGCACTTTTCACTCTTGATTGTACCAAGAGGTGCCCTGAACCTCTCTATGGATCTGCGGCCCCAGTGTCTGATACAGAATCCACACCTATGTGGGGTTCTTTTTTTGAAACATGTTCCTTAGATTTCAGTGGAAGTTTACAGTCTCTAGACATCCATTTGAATGACCTCATTGGAGACGCATGGAAGAGATAAATGTGCTGGAACTTAGAGTACCACTGTGTGCCCTTCTGTGTTCTATCATCTCGGGCAACTGATGCTTATGCTAAACCTCATGAAAAGGCAGCCATGTGGTAGACTCGACAGCTACAGCTTCAGTTTGAAATAGGATGAGAAGAGACCACAGTACAGTGCTATTTACACTGGTGGCTCCTACCGGCTGCTCATCCTCTGAAGGGTGTGTATTAGAGCTTTTTTTCTTTTTTTTTTTTTGAGATGGAGTCTTGTTGTGTCACCCAGGCTGGAGTGCAGAGACACGACCTTGGCTCACTGCAACCTCCGCCTCCCAGGTTCAAGAAATTCTCCCTACCTCAGCCTCCCAAGTAGCTGGGATTACAGGAGCACACCACCATGCCTGGTTAATTTTGGTATTTTTAGTAGAGACGGGGTTTTGCCATGTTGCCCAGGCTGGTCTCAAACTCCTGACCTCAAGTGGTCCACCCACCTCAGATTCCCAAAATGCTGGGATTACAGGCATGAACCACCACACCTGGCTGCCATCACAGTCTTGATAGAACTTACACATAACGTACTCTTTCTCACCCCAATCCCTGCATCTCTCTATCCCTCTAATGCATAAACTTCTGTCTTGGCAGTGCTACCAGGATATCTCTGGGCAAACAATCAGTGGATTTCTGCTGCTTCCCATAAGAAATTTGTGTGAGGATCAAATTGATGATCATCCCATTAACAACACTTAACAACCAACAGCACCATGTTGCCAAGAATGGTGAAATATACAATAATAAACATTCATAGAAGTTCAGCAATTAAAGAGATCATATTAGATACATATAGACATACTCTGATTTTCTACTTTATTCAAGTGATGGGACATCTTTCCCTCAATTTAAACACTCTGTAATGGAAATCAAAAATACGAACTATCTCCCACAGCTTTGTGGCTAAGAATCCTCTTACCCTAATAAGTTAAACAGCAGAAGTTCATTCTCTATTAATGGACCTGGTACAAAATGAGGTTTTCTAGGGCTGGTTCCATATGCATATAATGCTAGAAGAGCTACTATAAAATAGCTATGTTCTTGCAAATAATCAAGGGTTATTTAGGTAAATATACCAGGACAATTTGAAAACTGTTGCTGGACTTACCTGCTCCAACTGTAAAACTTACACATACAACCAAGTGTTCAAAAGCAAAATTAATGTTCACAAGCAAAATTAACAGAATCTTCCCACAATCTCATCTAAAAAAGTTATCTCATGAGATATACATTTGACAGCAAAACTCCCAATCTTCTTTTTTTTTTTTCTTTTTCTTTTTTGAGACGGAGTTTCACTCTTGTCACCCATGCTAGAAGAGCTACTATAAAATAGCTATGTTCTTGCAAATAATCAAGGGTTATTTAGGTAAATATACCAGGACAATTTGAAAACTGTTGCTGGACTTACCTGCTCCAACTGTAAAACTTACACATACAACCAAGTGTTCAAAAGCAAAATTAATGTTCACAAGCAAAATTAACAGAATCTTCCCACAATCTCATCTAAAAAAGTTATCTCATGAGATATACATTTGACAGCAAAACTCCCAATCTTCTTTTTTTTTTTTCTTTTTCTTTTTTGAGACGGAGTTTCACTCTTGTCACCCATGCTGGAGTTCAATGGCACAATCTTGGCCCTCTGCAACCTGCAACCTTCGCCTCCCAGGTTCAAGCGATTCTCCTGTCTCAGCCTCCCCAGTAGCTGGGCTTCCAAGTACCTGCCACCACACCCAGCTAATTTTGTATTTTTAGTAGGGATGGGGTTTCACTGTGTTGGCCAGGCTGGTCTCAAACTCCTGACCTCAGGTGATCCGCCTGCCTCGGCCTCCCAAAGTGCTGGGATTACAGGCGTGAGCCACCACACCCGGCCATGAATCAACCAATCTTCTTGATGTAGTATCAGAAATACTTAGATGTAGCTTTAAAGGTCTATATGAAAATAGGATTACTGTACTTATCTCGGGAAACTTCTCCAAAATATTTAAACCAATTTAAAATAAAAGAATGTAACTGTTCAAAAGAAATAAGAATTGAAGCACCAAAACGATGCTACATATGGCTCCAAAAAACAAAAGCAAAAGCCATAGTTCCAACTTTTAAGAACTTTTCCATAAAAAGCCATGTATATCCATAAAGCTAATATCTTCACTTTTCTCAGATATGGTAAAGTATCTAGTGACTATACCACAGAAATGTAAATACGGAAAATGCATTTACTGAGCTTCATACAATACCCTGCTCTACTGAACAAGAAAATGATGGTGATGCAACACTGTGGTGACCAGAGGACCCACAAGGATTTCTAAAGAAATCCCCACAACAGGCCACCCCAACATGCTTCTGTTTCATTGGTATTTTATTTACTTATCTGTGTTGGGACAGAGTCTCACTCTGTTACCCAGGCTGGAGTGCAGTGGCATGATCTCGGCTCACTGCAACCTCTACCTCCCAGGTTCAAGTGATGCTCCTGCCTCAGACTCCTGGGTAGCTGGGATTACAGGCACGCACCACCAAGGCCGGTGAATTTTTGTATTTTTAGTAGACGGGGTTTCACCACGTTGGCCAGGCTGGTCTCAAACTCCCGACCTCAGGTGATCCGCCTGCTTCAGCCTTCCAAAGTGCTGGGATTACAGGTGTGAGCCACCGCGCCAGGCCAGTTTTGTTGGTATTTTAAATTTTTCATGAAGGCACAAAGTCCCCTTATGAGAATCTGGAAGAATCTGGGAACTGCTTAGTTAATGAGCAGTATTAAGCATGTCTATGAAATTAATGTACACACCTTTGCCAAGCTTCAAAGATCTGTTGGAAGGCACCAGTGGAACGGTTGCCAAGGCAACCTAACCTGGTGGGGGAAAGATTCTGTGTGTCTTGGGTGTTTCCAGATCTGTCTTTATCTACAGATATGCATTTACAGTTTTTGGTTTTTTTTTTTTTGTTTTTTTGTCTAGGGCTTAGGGCTGGGACAAGAGCAAAATTACATACTTGTTTTGAAAAAGCAGCTTTAAGATGACGATGATGATGATGACTTTTAGCAAGTCATTACTCTCTCTGGGAAGAGACCAGTTAGAAAGTGCTACGTGGGAGCCAGTAGTGAAGAAACTGACTCATTAATTATTTTAGAATTAAAAAAAAATGGGCCGGGTGTGGTGGCTCATGCCTCTAATCCCAGCACTTTGGGAGGCAAGGTGGGCGGATCATGAGGTCAGGAGATTGAGACCATCCTGGCTAACACGATGAAACCCTGTCTCTACTAAAAATACAAAAAATTAGACGGGCGTGGTGGTGGGTGCCTGTAGTCTCAGCTACTTGGGAGGCTGAGGCAGGAGAATGGTGTGAACCCGGGAGGCAGAGCTTGCAGTGAACCGAGCTAGCCTGGGCGACAGAGTGAGACTCCATCTCAAACAAACAAACAAAAAAAGGCAAAAAGGCAAGCTGAAGGGGCTTGCTGGAAAACTATGGATGGCCTAAGTGTGTGAAGCTCTCTGACACTTCAAATATTACAAAACAAGATAAAGGTCCCTGGAGCAGCTGAAGTTTAGTCAGTGCGGTGCTTAAATCATATACATATGGGCTTATCTTTTCCAAGAAAGATATTCAACAAGCTACAGTGAAGCTATTATTAAAGTTTTCTTTTCTGTTTCAGATGAAGCTGAAATATTTTAGGGCACTTTAGCATTTACATTACAAATATTCCTCCTGAGGAGTGGGCACAGAATGCACATTTCACGACCACATGGTCTGGGGCTGGTTTCTAGGCTCCTCAACCAGTCACGTGGTCTTGGCCAAGTTCACAGCCTCCTTGACCTGTCATTTCTGTGTCCAGAAAATATGGATACCAACTTCTTGAAAAGACTGTAAGATTGGTGGGTGGACTGCCTGGTGACTTTGTGAGGTGCCCGCTAGCAACAAAAGTATTCCTGATCTTTCCCCACCTGCAAGCATCCCACTAACTTTGTTTGGTGAAACAAAATCTCCAAAGCACCCTTTCCCCCTAAAAGCTTCTCAATTAAGAACCCCCTCCCACCCCCCAAAACAAACAAACAAACAAACAAAAAACTAGAAAAAGATAGTATGCTATTCAGAGTGCCGGGCTTTGGACTGACAACCTAGAGTTGATGGTCATCTTTGCCCCTTCTGGCTTACTGCTCTTAAGCAGAGTTTTCTCATCTGTAAGAAATGGGGTAGTGGCCCTGCCCATAATAATCTCATGGAGCTCTACTGAGATCTCAAGGGTACAGTGCTTCCCACACACTGCAGCTGTGCACAGTGAGAGCTTCATCACTGCCAGCCATTTTTATAATTAGCCGATTGTTTCCCAACATTTGACTCTTGAATGAGGATCACGAAGCGTCTACAGAAAGTTTACAAAAGACCTCCTGAGAAAGTTCTCGGAAGGAGCTGACCATGCCTGGCTATGGTTCTTGGAAGATTCTTTTTTTCTCTCTCTCATACCCACTGTGGAAAATTCCCAAGGACATGGAGAGCTGGAGGAACAGCAGAAGCCATTGGGAAGACAATTCTCCATGGGTCTCTTAAGTACTTCTGCACATATTGTGGGCAAGATACTGACTGTGCTGTCTGTTCTGAGCTATCTCTTTAAGGATGTTTCTGTTTTTGAGAGACAGTCTGGCTCTATCGCCCAGGCTGGAGGGCAGTGGCACGATCTCGGCTCACTACAACCTCTGTCTTCTGGGTTCAAGCAATTTTCGAGCCTCAGCCTCTTGAGTAGCTGGGATTACAGGCACACGCCAACATGCCCACACGCCCAGCTATATATATATATATATATATATATATATATATAGATTTTTTTTTTTTTTGTATTTTTAGTAGGGACAGGGTTTCACCATGTTGGCCAGCCTGGTCTTGAACTCCTGACCTCAGGTAATCCACCTGCCTTGGCCTCCCAAAGTGCTGGGATTACAGGCATGAGCCACCTCGCCCGGCCCTCTTCAAGGATGTTTCTTTAGTGAATAGCTATGCAAGACAGAGAAGTGTCTCCCTCTAGAGCAAAGAGCAGGCATGCTTGGTGCCTCTCGGAAAAGATAAGGGTCCCTGAAGCTCAGGGTTTCTCTCCTACAAAGTAAGCTGTTGCATGTGCAGGTATCCTCTGGCCCTCTTTGCATTGCCCTGTGGGAAATGGGGTTCAGGGAACTGGAGCAAGAATGTGGACACTCTGGCTACTACTGCTGCTCTGAGTAATAAACATCCCTTATCTCTGACCAGGAAGTATCGTGTCTCCACCAACTTCTATCAAACCATGCCAGGCTGGCTCATTAGCTTCCAAGCTCAGCAGAATCTTAGACCTTTTTCATAGTTCTTAGGTCACTAAAGAACCCAAGGAACTACATGCATTATGAAGACATTTAGGCAGGAAAGGAGTGGACTACGGTCCTAGAGAAGAAATAGGGGAGTCAGAGATAAAGAAGAGATAAGACAGTCCCAATTTTTGGGTAATGTCTTTTGGTTTAATGAAGTGGGTTTTCAAATTCTTAAATCACCCTTTGCTGGGGATGGCCAGGATTGCCCTTTTCCCTTAGTAAATTCTAACTATTCCTGCTCTTTACACCACACTTAGATCCCCACCTGCCAGCCACTCTGCTCCATTACTTTAACATGTTGTTCTTGGCCAGGTGCGGTGGCTCATGCCTGTAATCCCTGCACTCTGGGAGGCCAACGTGGGTGGATCACCTGAGGTCAGGGGTTTGAGACCAGCCTGGTCAACATGGTGAAACCTGTCTCTACTAAAAATACAAAACAATTAGCTGGGTGTGGTGGCAGGCGCCTGTAATCCCATCTACTTGGGATGCTGAGGCAGCAGAATTTCTTGAACACAGGAGGCGGAGGTCGCAGTGCGCCAAAATTGCGCCACTGCACTGCAGCCTGGGCAACAAGAGCGAAACTCCATCTCAAAAAAACAAAACAAAACAAAACAAAAAAACCCAAAACCAAAAAAAAAAAACAAAAAACCCAAAGAAACCCCATGTCATTCTAGAATGTGCCACATGGGTCCAGCCTTTCAAGAAGCAGAATCTGAAGGTTTTCCTCTCCAAGCATTAGTGAGTGTTTTGTTTGTTTTTATAGCACTGATCATCTTAGTTCCCTTTTAAACCTGAAAGGTTGCAAAGCCACATTTAGGTCATCACAAGCAGTAACCCAAGGAGCAGAATTAAAGTGATATGCTAATTAGGTTGCCAGTTGCCACTCATTTAACATTCAAAAATGTGCATGTGTTTAGTGAAATACTATTTCTGCTTTCTACATTTGACTGAATAAATTCTGTATTAATGGAACAGCATGGTAAACTATGCTGATGCCTACAAGTCATGAAACCTTAAAATGTCTTGATTAAGGCCGGGCGCGGTGGCTCACACCTATAATCCCAGCACTTTCGGAGGCCGAGGCAGGCAGATTACCTGAGGTCAGGAGTTTGAGACAAGCCTGGCCAATATGGTGAAACCCCATCTCTACTAAAAATACAAAAATTAGCCAGGCTTGGTGGCGGGTACCTGTAATCCCAGCTACTTCGGAGGCTGAGGCAAGAGAATCGCTTGAATCCAGGAGGCGGAGGTTGCAGTGAGCCAAGATCGTGCCACTGCACTCCAGCCTGGGCGACAAAAGCAAAGCTCCATCTCAAAAAAAAAAGTCCTGATTTACCTCAATATTTATGAAATTTATGAAATATTTTTATAATTTATAGGAGTTTTTATAATTATTTTTATAATTTATAGGAGTTTTCTAAGAACTTTAAAACCACACACGATTGAAATTTCCTGCTTCATCTACGGGGGAATAAATAGCTATTCTGAACAGCGCAGCACCGTTCCTGGTGATTTTTTTCCGTAGTGAACATCAGCATACGGTATTTTCCACACAGTTTAAGTTTCTAGAATGGTTCTTAGTTCGTGTCAAATGGAGGAAACTTTCATCTTTTAACCTTTATAGCTCATGTCCTGGCAGCAATGTCAATACAGGGGGCTTGACTTCCCTCTCTCGCCTGGAGAAATAAGAGTTCCAGCCACCCCTTCACTGCCATCTCAATTCATAATGCTACAACAGACAATGGAAAGTTGTTTTTCCAAGTAGCAGAACAGAGGCTCTGCCATTATTTTGTCTTACACTTGCAAGTTGCTGCTATTTTAAATTATCCTTCACATTGGTGTTCCTAAACGTCACCTGCCCAACGGGTCACAGACGTATATACTGTACCAGATAATCACTTGGCTCAGACTAAGAACTGAAGTTAGGAGAGTTGCAGGATCAATGACGACGTGCCCAAGAACACCCATCAGTCAAAGGAGTTAGGAATACAAGCGTGGGCAGAAAAGTCCACGTATGAAAGAGATTAAGTCAAGTCCTAGGACGGCCCATTGCTGACCTGCCCTCCTTGCGCGGGAGCCACATGAAGAAAGTGTCGTTTGTGCCACAGGCATGCAGGGACAGGACGATTTCCCGGGGCTGATGGTGCATCTTCCCAAAGGAACAAACCCAAAGAGACTGGCAATGGAGAAAAAGTTGCAGAAAGTGTCAGAGGCTTCCTCCCCAAAGGATGAAACAATGGGCTTTTGGATGTGCTATAATCCTCAACCCTTCATTCTGCCGATGAGGAACTTGAGGTTTTCATTCAAGGTTATGTAGCTACTCATAACTGAGATGGGACCGTCATGGTGAGTAGGTATATTAATTGTGTCTTTGTGTTCTCTAATTTTGATGCTTTGACACCTTGGAGCTTTGCTGGGCACGTAGGGACTGCCCCTCCCAGCAATTACTCCTGGAGATCGTAAACTACTGCTCGGTGAGCATGACTTTCACCTGCAGCCTGTCAATCCAGAGCCCACTCCCCAGCCAATCCCCTAGGGGCTCTTATATTCCAGGCCACCCTTCCCTGCCCTGATGACGCCAGGGCCAGGTACCAGTCAACTGGGGTGAGCTCCTCTGCCCCAGAACCCATCAAAATTAGTCAAATTAGCCAACCCTAAACCTGCTGCGGCCGCATACCCTGCCTTGTCCATTCCTTCCTGAAAAAACCTCAATAAAGGGTCCTGCCCACATTTTCTCCTGCTCCCTCAGCCTCCTGGCTGGCCCTGGTGTTTCTCTGTGTGGCCCTGCCTGGTATGGTGTAGCCCTCCTCTTGGGAACTGTGAGCAACTCTTCTTTTCTTTTAACTTCCCTCCCTCTCTCCCTCTCTCTCTGTCTTTTTCCCTCTCTCTCTGTCTTTTTCTCTCTTCGGAGTCTCGCTCTGTTGCCCAGGCTAGAGTGCACTGGCGCAATCTTGGCTCACTGCAACCTCTGCCTTCCAGGTTCAAGCAATTCTCCTGCCTCAGCCTCCCAAGTAGCTGGGATTACAGGCATGCGCCACCACGTCCGGCTAATTTTTGTATTTAGCAGAGATGGAGTTTCCCATGTTGGTCACGCTGGTCTCAAACTCCTGACCTCAAGTGATACGCCTGCCTCAGCCTCCTTCCAAAGTGCTGGGATTACAGGCATGAGCCACAGCACCCGGCCAAGTAACTATCTTCCCCGTAGCTGCCCATCCTCGACTGGTCTGTTGGCCTCACCACACCTGAATAATAATAAAACTTATAATTTAAAATAGTAGATGACTCCAGGTTTTCCCGGTGAAGATATGCCATGAACAAGGTACTGGTGCAGAACTAGTTTTATTTATACTTGCTGCAAGGAAGATCTTTGTAAAAGTTTAGGCTGCATGAATAAACAGTAAATTCTAGATCACAGAAAATATTTCTGGAGAGAGGAAATGTCTGGTTAGGTAAGCACAATAAAAGACTCAGTATCAGACCTGATGAACCTCTCACGACACCTTCCCGACTCTATAATGTCTATAAAAGAACTGAATGGAGGGCTGGGTGCCATGGCTCATGCCTATAATCCCAGTTACTCAGGAGGCTGAGGTGGGAGGATTGCTTGAGGCCAGGAGTTCAAGACCAGCCTGGGTGAGACCCATCTTTACATAAAATTAAAAGCTTAGCCTGGTGTGGTGTGCATGCCTGTAGTCCCAGTTACTCAGGAAGCTAAGGTGGGAAAATGGCTTGAGGCCAGGAGTTTGAGGCTGCAGTGAGAAGTGATCATACCACTGTACTCCAGCCTGGGTGACACAGTGAGATCTGGCTAAAAAAAAAAAAAAAATGGATCAGAAGAGTGAATGAAAAATTTCAGACTTTGGACAGCAAAAAAATCACTGAAGATTTTTGAGCAGGGAAGTGGTTAATTGTACATCCAATATGCAAATTGGACTGCCACAGAAGGACACTGTGGGGTGAACCCATGGTGAAAGTCCAGCCCTAAAATCGGAGAAAGGCTTGCTGGTGCCTATGTGCCTGTGCACGAACACGGGGACAGACATAGGAGGAAGACTAACGCCAAACTTCAGATCCTCTCTCAACACAGGCGAGGAGAGTGGCCTGGACAGAGCTCTTAGTGGAACTGCTCTCAAAATATCATCAGAATGGGGTCTGACAGCATGGACAAGATCATGCAAAGGAATCGCACAAACAGAGCATGATCCATGGATAACATGATAAATGTATCACGGGCATGGGTCTCGTGTGCAACTTGACCGTATATTTCTTGCTGGGGCAAGCCCCTATCTTCACATTCAGATGTGCATTTACCTGAATAATGTGATTGAGAAGATTTTAAGTTACAGATTTCAATTCAGGTGTTTCACTGAGGCTATGACAGGTAAACTGTTTGGGGTTCTTCTTTGAAAAAGTCAAATTAAAATATTTAAATTGTGCAGAGGAAAAATGCTTACATCATTGTCATCAATATCAATGTAATTTATTTAACCCTTTTAGGATTAGCCATTCTTTTTTTTTTGAGAGACAGTCTTGCTCTGTCACCCAGGCTGTAGTGCAGTGGCACAATCTTGACTCACTGCCACCTCTGCCTCCTGGGTTCAAGCGATTCTCCTGCCTCAGTCTCTCGAGTAGCTGGGACTACAGGCATGCCCCACCACGCCTGGCTAATTTTGTGTATTTTTAGTACAGACGGGGTTTCACCATGTTGGCCAGGCTGGTCTCAAACTCCTGACCTCAGGTGATCCACCCGCCTCAGCCTCCCAAAGTGCTGGGATTATAGGCGTGAGCCACTGAGCCCGGCATAGCCATTCTTTTTCAATGGACTGTCACGACTATCAGATTTAAGGTGAAGAATCTCAAGGATGACCACCCAAAAATATAAATGAGGGCAGTGACTGAAAGCCACATCTTAAGTACAACTATCTGCACCCAGAGAAGCAGCAGCAGTTCCATCCAGATTCCTTTTCTTCTACTCAATTAGGTTCTATCCACCTTCTCACCGGAACTAAGTCCAGCTGACATCCATCATGACTAACACTCCTGCCAGACCAAGCCACCTAGAGCATGGCTTTCCATCACGCCATGTGCCCTTCAAAAACACTCAGTGATTCCGAGACACGGAACACTCTCCAGGGCTTTCGGTCACTGCAGTTCACAGGTGCGGATATCCACTTAGATCCAGGGTACTGTGGAAAGGCTCTCTGTTGGGTGACCTTATTTCCTGCTTCTATGTGCTGACCCAGGAGCATGAGGATGACACCATCAGCCCACCCGCAAGAGGGCACATACCTTGATTTGTTTTTCAGAAAGTTGGAATCTGCACAAACCCTGCAAATTCCCATTTGCTTGCAGGGTGCAAATGCATGTCATATACACAGGCCATATGGGGGCTGAACCTGCAACCCTGACACGACACAGATGAGATTCTAACAGGCTGAGCTAACAGGCCATACACAGGATCAAATAGTGAAGATTCCATCTTAAAGTAGAAAGCGACTTGAGGCCGGGTGCAGTGGCTCACGCCTGTAATCACTGCATTTTGGAAGGTTGAGGCGGGTGGATCACCTGAGGTCAGGAGTTCGAGACCAGCCTGGCCAACATGGTGAAACATCGTCTCTACTAAAAACACAGCAAATTAGCCAGGCATGGTGGCAGGCTTCTGTAATCCCAACTACTCAGGAGGCTGAGGCAGGAGAATCGCTTGTATTCGGGAGGCAGAGGTTGCAGTGAGCCGAGATTGCACCACTGCACTCCAGCCTGGGCAACAAGAGCGAAACTCCGTTTCAAAAAAAAAAAAAAAAAAAAATGCGACTTGAAGAAGATCTCAAAACAGTTCTACCACCACAAAACCACGGGTATATTCTTCCAATACTGTGATGTTTCCTTCCTAATCAACCAACCAATAAGTCTTATTTAGGAGCACAGAGGCAATGTGGGGGAATTAATACCTTTTTTTTTTTTGAGACAGCATTTTGTTCTGTTGCCCAGGCTGCAGTGCAGTGGCTACAGCTCACTGTAGCTGCGAATCCTTGGGCTCAAGGGATCCTCCTACCTCAGACTCCCAAGTAACTGGGACCAAAGGCACATGCCACCATACTGGGCTCATTTTTTATTTTTTAATTTTTTTGTAGAGATGAGGTCTAGCTATGTTGCCCATGCTGGTCTTAACCTCCTGGCCTCAAGTAATCCACCTCGGCCTCTCAAAGTGTTGGGATTACAGGCATGAGCTACCAGGCCCAGAAAAATTTTACTTTCATTGGGAAGTGTTAAACAATGTTGTCACTCTCACGCTGTCCACATTAACATTTGTCTTTCAAAATCAGTGGTTGTCAGGCACACAATCCAACTGCAACACATTATACTCTACTTGCAAGTATACAATCAGAGTACATAGGATTTACTTAGGAAGGGCATATACTCTCATGTCAGAAAGCAAAGCAAAATTGCTACCTCATTGTGAAAATTAATAAATGCTAGGGGGAGGTTATAAAAGGAAATCTTGTAAATAGACAAACATCTGCTAACACTGAGTTTTCAAAAGCAGAAAGTTTTTAAAGATACCGAACAGCTCGGACATCTTATCTTGACAAACTCTATTTTATTTCTATTATTTTTTGAGACGGAGTCTTGCTCTGTTGCCCAGGCTGGAGTGCAGTGGCACGATTTTGGCTTACTGAAACCTCCGCCTCCCGGGTTCAAACAATTCTCCTGCCTCAGCCTCCCGAGTGCAGATTGCGCCACTGCACTCCAGCCTGGGCAACAAGGGCAAAACTCTGTCTCAAAAAACAAAAACAAAACAAAAAAACAAACAAACAAACAAACCCCAAAAAACAAAAAAATCCATGTCATTCTAGAATGTGCCACATGGGTCCAGCCTTCCAAGAAGCAGAATCTGAGGGTTTTCCACTCCAAGCATTAGTGGGTATTTTGTTTGTTTTTACAGCACTGACCATTTCAGTTCCTTTTTAAACCTGAAGGGTTGCAAAGCCACATTAAGGTCATCACAAGCAGTAATCAAGGAGCAGACATCACTCCCAACTAATTTTTGCATTTTTAGTAGAGATGGGGTTTCACCATGTTGGCCAGGCTGGTCTCGAACTCCTGACCTCAAGTGATCCACCCGCCTCAGCCTCCCAGTGTGCTGGGATTACAGACGTGAGCCACTGTAGCCGGCTGACAAAGCCTATTTTAATCAGTATTTCCATAAATTGTTATTTTTACAACTTAAAAAAACCAAATATAATCTTAGCATGAACAACTATTCCTTATTGCAAACCTGGTCCTACTTTGTATTTTGAATATTCAGCTTTCTTGCTCATTTCTTACTATGTAATCTGTAAGCAATAAATTAATGGATGTACATAACATAAACATGAACTTAAATGTAATACAAATTAGGAACAAGCAGAAACCAAATTTAACTTACTACTATTTTTGAGACAGGGCCTTGTTCTGTTGCCCAGGCTGGAGTGCAGGGGCACAATCATAGCTCACGCAGCCTCGGCCTCCCAGGCTCAAGCGATTCTCCCACCTCAGCCTCCCGAGTAGCTAGGACTATAGGCACACACCACCATGTCTGGTTGTTATTTTTATTTTTCGTAGAGATGGGGTCTCACTATGTTGCCCAGGCTGGTCTTGAACTCCTGGTCTCATGCAATCCTCCCGCCTTGGTGTTCCAGTGTTGGGATTACAAGCGTAAACCACTGTGCCTGGGCAAGTTTATCTTATTTTTCTAATGCACATATTTACTGAAATAACCAATGAGCTGAACATTGGCTCACAACTCATGATTTAAAAGCTATGTAAAGCAAACCACAGCATTCAAAGTCTTGGCTGACAATTGCCCACATTTAAAATGAAATACTCAATAGCATGTGAACTTGAATCTACAAACAAAACAAAGTATTTGGAGGGGAAGAAGCTAATCCCACCTAACTTCTAAAGACTTTCCTCAGGACTTGCAGGAAATCTGCATTTTCTATGCCTTCTTTTCTCCAATGTGAAAAACAAATGAATTAAAATTGCAGGTAATATTTACCTGTGCTGCTAATATTTAAACACAGCAAACTTTCAGTGATCATTAAATTATTTTTGCTTAGTGACTGGGTAAATGTTCAATTAGGAGGAAAGAACACAAAAGGTATGTTTAATTTCTAACCTCTAATCTCTAACCTTTGTAGTCTCTGGTATTTGTTGTTGAGCAACAAATACAAGTTGTCTTTGGGTGTAGGACGCACTAGCCTAAAACTAAAAAAGTTGGGCTTAAGAATCCGATGATACTTGATAGTCAAATTTTCTTTCTGGCCTTCAAAAACCAAATATATAAAAGAATGGCCAGTTTCCAGTTTCCATTGCGATGCCTGTGTGGGGGCAGGTGCAGACTGGGGGAAAGTGTTTGGTGAGCAGGAATTTGGTGGGTAAGAGGAACGAAAAATTTTTTAAAATCCCCAAACAACATCTTTTTTATGTATGGGATAATCTAGTTTCCAATAAATCATCACACGGTTTCTCTTATTTGATCTTAATGTTGTGACACAGGTTAGAGCAGGTAATACCCTTGGGTTGTTGTAAAGGAAAGGGTGACCTAAGAAGGTTAAACATGCCCTACAAATGGCAGAGCTGAGATGCAAACTGGTCTGGTCTTGCGACCCACTGCCTTGAATGCAGACTACCGTGACCAGCCTGGCCCCTCTCCCACAGCCTAACCTGTTCTGCAACCCAATACCAAATGTTCTCTCCAACTGACCCGTCTTTAAAACGAAAACTCCTTCTAGTATAAAGACCCGTTGGGGCGGGGCATGGTGGCTCACACTTGTAATCTCAGCACTTTGCGAGGCCGAGGCAGGAGGATCACTTGAGGTCTGGAGTTCGAGACCAGCCTGGCCAACATGGTGAAACCCCGTCTACTACAAATACAAAAAAATTAGCCAGGCGTGGTGGCGCGTGCCTGTAGTCCCAGCTACTCGGGGGTTGAGGCAAGAGAACCGTTTGAACCAGGAAGGCGGAAGTCGCAGCGCACAACAGAGGAGACTCTGTCTTAAAAAAAAAAAAAGACCCATTGGGTTTAAGCCTGAAGCCTCCAGAGGGTCTCCTTCCCTTTCCATCTCTCTGTACCTGGAAGGCAGCTCTGTGGCAGGATGGACCCCAAGCACGTGGGTCTTAGAGCAGGACTGGGAAGACAAAGCCCTCCAGGAGGGGCTGAGTCCAGGCCAGCATGAGATACAGGGGACCTAGGGCTGCTGGAAGGATGGGCTGCTGGGGTGTACCTCTGTTCCAAGCCTTATCCCTGCTCTTCATGCAGTTACAGCCTGATAGGCCCACCCACAGGCTGCTGCCCCCCGTTCCTCAAACAATACACATTTACAGTTGTTGCCTTTAAAAAGAAAAAACAGGCCACTTATTTTACACTCAGGGTCTAAGCATTTCTGTTTGCAGAGACTGGGCAGGCTTCTGTATCTTTATAAGCACATGCTTTCTGAAGCATGGGTATATTCTCAATGTATTTGTTGCAGGATTGTCTATTTTTGCATTTGACATTTCAATGAATTAGAGGGGAGGAAGAAGATCGGAGAAAAAAATTAAGCCTATATTCCCTTTTAGTTATTTTTGACCCACTTGCTGCAAAAATAGGGAATGGCATTGGAAGGCTCCACTCTGTAGGAAGTAACCTTCGCCTTCCCTGGGTAAATGCTTTTGTTTCCTCCTTCAAACAGATTGCATTGCTCTCCTGGCATTAAAAATGAGAAATAAATTTAGCTTCATCTCCATATATCCTGGGATTCCCCTTAAATAAGCTGTAAAGCATTCTTCTGGGTGGCTTAGTATGAAATGCAGTCCCTGGTTTCTTCCTGCCCCACAGCCCCCTAGTAAGCCGCCCCACCCCACCTGGGAGGCATAGAGTAGGAGTTGATTGCTCTCAAGATAAAGAAGGCAGCATCATGTTTTCCCCCTGGAAGAACAGAAGCACCTGAGGTCCAGGAGAGTAAAGGAGAATTCTCCTCTGCCTAGCCTTTTCTGTGCATGTGACAGGGTATTTTCTCTCATTCACAGTCAATATGGCTTTGATAACAGCTCCAAGAAAAATGATGCCTAGACAGTGCTAGTCCAAGATGCCCGTGAAACTGAAGGCCTCATCCTACATGTGAATGTTCCTCACGTACATTATGTGATTATTTACTGTTACAGTGAGGTATGTGAGATCAGCCCCATTTTTAAAGACAAGGAAACCGACTCGGAGAAGGTGAGTGACCTGCCCAGGGCACACGGCTGCCACCCAGCAGAGCTGAGATTCAAGCGTGCATCTTCTAAATCTCGTGCACTTCCTATTATACCAAAGCTGCCTCCCATTCAAGTTCCAGGCATGGCCTTTTGAATCTGACCAGATCGGGTCATCGAAAGAGAGGATCAAAAGCCCCCTGCTTATAAAAGTGAGCTTGAAAGAAGAATAGGAAAGAAAATATGCTTCAAGTTCTAAACAAAGCAGCAAGGTTAGAAATGGAGAGATGCTCACTCCAACTGTCACTCTAAGTCTAAAGCCCTGTTGCTTACTCGTTGCTGAACTCCAAAAGGAGTCTGCTGCTATGGTGGGGAGCTTTCGAATATTTTTTAAGCCTCTGAACCCTTTAAAGATAAAATGCGATGCTGACACTAAGTAAAATTAGAGCTTGCTCTGGTTAGAGCCAGTGGGGCAACACTGGGGGTATGCACGAGTCTCGGGGGGCTCAATCTTCTCAGGGACCCTCTCCTGTCCCTCCATACCCCCAGGGCTGTGCAGCTCAGATTGTGGCTCACAGAGGTGCCCGGCTGCAAACTGAACTGTTTGTTACTCTTTTTAAAAATCTGTCACCGGAATATAAATCAACTACTGGACTGAGTTCAGCACTGTGGTTTTTTTTTTTTTTTTTTTTTTTTTTTGAGACGATATTTTGCTCTTGTTGCCCAGGCTGGAGTGCAGTGGTGCAATCTCAGCTCACTGCAAACTCCGCCTCCCAGGTCTAAGCGATTCTCCTGCCTCAGCCTCCTGAGTAGCTGGCATTACAGGCCCACCATCACGCCCGGTTAATTTTTGTATTTTTAGTAGAGATGGGTTTCACAATGTTGGCCTGGCTGGTCTCGAACTCCTGACCTCAGGTGATCCACCCTCCTCGGCCTCCCAAAGTGCTGGGATTACAGGGGTGAGCCACCGTGCCCGGCCTTGCACTTTTTTATTCTCTACTTTTGAGCGAGAAGTTCTTGATGAAGCAAGCAGACCCCTGATTTCCATTCTGGCCTGGGCTCTGCATCTCCCTGTGTGCCAGGAACAAAGCACTGGCCCAGAAACCAGCTCCAGAGACACGTAGAGTCCCAGGGCACTGGATGGGAGCACGGTTCCTCCTCCGTGGAAACACACTGGGAATTCCTACTCTGATCCACTGCTTTGCAGCAGTAAACCTCCTGTTCCAGGACCCAGCAGCCTCAGGAGGAAAAACTCCAGCACTGGCGGCTGAAATGCTTTCAGGGTTTGCCACTCACTTCCCAGCCCTGGGCAGCCAGCCCATTCCATGCCTGTATGGCTCTGGATATTAGAAAATCCTTTCTTTCCTTGACCTAAAATTTTCCCTCTTGGAACTTCTCTGTCCTCGTTGTCTTAACTCTGGCACCAAGGGTCCAAGATTAACACTTAATCTTCCTCCTAAAGAACCAGCCTAGAAAGAAATTGAAGATGAAAATATACAAACCGTGGACTGCCTTTAAAGAGATACTGTAACAAGTCAGCTTTCTTACAATAAAGGAACTGACCACTTAGAAAATGCAGGAGAGTTCTGAGTACTCGTAGGTTTGTAACTCGTGAATTTTTGCAGATTTCCAAGTCTTTCATAAGAAATCACATCCAAACGCCAAGGAAAATGAAGGTGCATACATAAACATCCCGAGGGTGAAGGAAAACAGCTTCCCACGGTGAATAATGCCATTCACGGTTCACATTGTCATCCTTAATTTGGAAGAAATAAAATATGTTTAATGGAAACTGCTTTAAGGTTTGCAAGAGTGTGTGATCAGAGAAAAGCAAGCCTCCACCTTCCCCAACCGAGGGTTGATCTGTTTCCTGCCAGGACAGAAGAGAACTTTGTGTGAATCCACATGCTCTGTACAAGGCAGAATCACTCCCCACTTCCTCGATCTGCATAGTGCAAGGCAACGACGGGATCTGGCCTCTCCTCCTGTTATCTTTCCTGAAGCCTTTTCTGTGTCGCTGGCAGATATTTCCTGTTGACACTGTGCCTCCCCAATCAGTTTCCACTGCCAGAACCCCATAATGTGAAGCGTGACACGCCAAGCGTCTGGTCATGCGGTATCTTGTAGGATAAACCGTCACCCTACAACTGGGAAAGGATTTCAAAACAGGAGGCACGTCGTGTGTTATTATAACAAAGGGCTGAATGCACATCACCATCGCCACTGAGATCTTAACATTCCTAGCAAAAAAGAAAAAAAAAAAGAAATCTCCATGTGGCATGTTTTAGAGCTCTTATTTAAGCGGATTGACCAAATATCCAGTTCTCAAACACAATAGACCCCAGGCACTTGCAGAGTTTAACTTTGGCTATTTTATCTATTTCTATGTCTTTTTGAGGCTGGCCATACGGGGAAGACTGTCATTTGCCTAGGGTGTGAATCAAGCCCATTGTATAAGGAACATGGGTTACTGGGTCCATCTGGCCAACTGTCCAATACCCCTGGCTTGATCTAAAATTGGGACCGAGGTGTTCTCGTTGAAGCAAGCAGACCTGATTTCCATTTTGGCCTGGGCTCTGCATTTCCTTGTGTGACAGGAACAAATAATGGGATGCTGCAGTTTTCTGCATCCCATTATTTCGGGGGAAAGAGTTCAATGGCCCCAGCACTCTTCTGCTTTGCTGGTGCAGATTAAGGCATTTCATCCCAACATCAAAGACGCCAACCACGAAATGGCACACGCTCCTGGCGTGCCCAGGTGGGAAGTTGGGGAGTATCCGCTGCCACATTCCTGTCACTTCTCATGAGCCCAGGAACGACTCCCAAGCCAGCACCCCTGCCACCCCGGCCTGGCCTGCGGCCGCAGGGAGAAGACTGGTTGGCGCTGTCTGGGCCCTGTCTCTCCGGTTCCTCCAGGATGGGTGGCTGAGTTTCAGCTGAGCCTAGCCTTTCCTCATATCAGAATGGTACAATCTCAGACTCCAGTTTGGAATTCGAGAAGAGGTCACCCTCAGGCCTTTTTATTATTTTTTAAAACCAACCTCGTTGAGGTATAATTTAGATATAATAAAGTCCATCCTTTTTAATGAAGTGTACAGTTTAATGAAGTTGGACACACGTATACACCTGTGTAATCCCTACCACAATGAGGACAGACAGACAACATTTCCGCCTGTCCTTGGATCCATCTAATACAGGAAGGCAGAGTGGTTCCACTCTGGAGCCAAGCTGCTCTGTCATGTCCTGGCTGTGGTGGGCGCAAGCTATCTCATCTTCCTTTGTCTCGGTTTCTCCCATCTGCAAAATGGGTCAAGTATTAACATCGAAAACACTGTACTTTGAGTGTTAGTTGTGTGGTTTGATATGTGTAGAACATTCACATCTGTGCAGGCCCGTGGCTAGCCTTTCACGGTGTGGGCTTTGTTATCATCACTATTATTATGAGAAATGGCTAAGCTTCCTTCTCAATGACAACGTCTCTACTGCAGAGGGTGCCTGTGACAGCACCCTGGAGAAATCACCTTCTAATACCACATTATCCCCTTATTCTAACAGACTTAGCACTCGTATCTGGGCAAATATTTGTTCACAAAGGTCTCAGCAAATCTCTTCAACCCAAAGAATTTACTGTATTCTCACTAATCGAGATGACAAAGACCTTGATCATGCTAGAAAGCCAACGCCTTACCTCCCTGGGATTCACCTGGTGTCCCCCCAACTCCCTAGTCCCAAGCTCAGGCCTTAAGAAGCTCTGATGTCCTTTTTATTGGAGACAAGGAGGGGCTGGAGAGGTGTTTGATTTTTACCTCTTTCCCCTTGCCCTCGCCCCCTGACTATCAATATAAGGTAGAAAATACAGAAAAAATATAAAGAAACAGCAAGAAAAATATAATCCCACATACACAACCCCAGCTCCCAGAAGCCACTAAACCTAACATCTTAGTATATTTCCCCCAGGTGTGTTTTTTTTTGCAATTTTTCTTTACATAGCAGGAAGGTTATGTTACATGTACATTTTTACAGTTTTTAACTTCACTTTAGCATGTAATTATTTTCCCTTGTCACTAAACCTCACGTTACAGATAACTTACCCTTTCATCTTACAGATAGGTCACATAATTATTTCCTATTTTGAACTCACAGGTTGTTTCCAGGTTTTCATTACTCTAAGTTTACAACAAGCACCCTTGTGCATGATGGTTTATCTTATTTGAACAACTGGGATTTCTGGGTTTGCTGAGCAGCTGTATTTTCTGTTTAGAGTGTCAGGCTGCCTCTGGAATGCTTGAGAAGCACCAGGGGTGGTGCTCCAGGAGGGCAGCGCGTGGCCTCCTTCCCTCACCGGGCCATTCATGCTGCGTGTGTTTGTTCTGGGGCGTCCTGCAAGGTAAAGTCAACAACTGTCAGGTGACGGGCTTCGTGGGACCCTGCTCATAGGAGAGCATTCCTCGGGGTGAGTCCATGTGTCTGGCTACCCTGGTTCTAAGAAACCATTCCAGTCTGCAGTCTCCAGACCTTCCAAGATGTTGACTTAGTGATGATAGAATAGACAGGACACCTCCAACCAATAACTTTTGTGCTTGCCTTTCAATAAGCAGGGAAGCCCAGGTGGAATCCCAGAAAGCAGCTGTTTCTGATCTCAAAGGTGAGATGACAGGTTCTTACCTGACTGGCAGAAATCCAAACATTGGATAATTTACCGTGTTGGCATAACTATGGCAAAACAGGCATTCAATGTTCACTCCCGGTAGGAATACGAGTGTGAATGGCCCCTCCGCGGGGATATCTGGCAACAACCATCACCAAAGTCTCCAACGCACATGTGCTTTGACAACCAGTTTTACTTTAAAAGATTTATTCCACAGACAGACTCACGCATTCTCCAGCACAATGTAAAAGAGAAGACAGTTCTGCCCATCTGCAGCCCCACAGTGGGTCCGGGTGATGCAAGGACTGAAGAGTTCACCAGCACTGGAGCTGCCCCTGCTCAGTCTAGTAGGAGAGCTCCCAGACAGATCTCCTCTGGGAGAAAAAAAAAAAAAAAATCACAAGGTGGCAACAGTTGTATAGGAAAAAAATATAGGCCTTTCCCAGTCACGGAAACAGGACACAGGGAGGGGCCGCCAGACAAAGAGAAGAGATGCAGAAAGAAAGGCGTATGTTGGGAGCGGGATGTGCAGACACTGAGGAAAGGCAGGGCCAGGAAGTCATGACGGGAGAGAGGCAGGGGTCGCATTCAGCTTTAGAAACTTGAATGCCACAGATAAGGGCTGGGTTTATCCTGCAGGCCAGGGGTCACTAACACGAAGCATAAAACTACTTATAAACACTGCTATCCAAAAATGAAGTCTGCTTGCGCTCATATTTTATTTTATTTTATTTTAATTTTATTTATTCAAGATGGAGACTTGCTCTGTCACCCAGACTGGAGTGCAGTGGTACGATCTCAGCTTCTGCGACCTCCACCTCCCAGGTTCAAGCGATTCTCCTGCCTCAGCCTCCCTACTAGCTGGGATTACAGGCATGCGCCACCACGCCTGGCTAATTTTTGTATTTTTAGTAGAGACGCAGTTTCACCATATTGGCCAGGCTGGTCTCAAACTCCTGACCTTGTGATCTGCCCGCCTCAGCCTCCCAAAATGCTGGGATTACAGGCATAAGCCACCATGCCCAGCCTGCACTGATATTTTATACAGATACATCTGGCATCATGTAATTCATAAGTATATACCCACTAGGGTCCATGCTCAATTTTATTTATTATTATTTATTCAGGCACTAATTTACTTTTTGAGACAGGGTCTTGCTCTGTCGCCCAGGCTGGAGTGCAGTGGCACGATCATGGCTTACTGCAGCCTCCATCTCCTGGGCTCAACCAATTCTCCTGCCTCAGCCTCCTGAGTAGCTGGGACTACAGGCATGTGCTACCACACCTGGCTAATTTTTAAAACATTCTTTTGCAGAGATGCAGTCTCACTATGTTGCCCAGGTTGGTCTTGAACTCTTGGGCTCAAGTGATCCTCCCGCCTGACTTCCCAAAGTGCTAGGATTACAGGGGTGAGACATAGCACCTGGCCTCACACTCAGTTTTATCACTAGAGGTATGCAATCACAAAATTCTGGAGCCACATGGTCTTGGCAATAAAGAGAGCTGAAATGTGACCAGCAGGAGAGGGGTGTGATGAGATACGGTGTTAGGAAGTATAGCAGGAGCCAGAAATTTTTCAGGAGCCAGAGATTCTTCCTCAATTCCCAGAGCCAGTGAATCCGGAGAAAGAGATTCGGGAATCCTCCCAGGTGGAGCTGAAGTTCTGCTTGGTCCTTCCCGGAAGGGAAAAGCTACTGAGCTCAGTGATCAGTCCCAGTGCTGCACCAGGAAGGGGTCACGAAGCTGGTTACTTATCTGCGTGCGGTAAGTCTATACAGAAAAAGGCAATCAACTTTGGCCTCTTGCAGAGAAATGCATTTGCCTTCCTCCAAGTAGTCTGTGTCCTCTAAGATGCTCCCTTTTGGATCCCGGGTGACAGAAATCTTGGGCCAAATCCCCTACCAAATGCCGGAGCTGGTTCCCATCAGTACGTAGGTCAGTTGTTTTTAAGAGTTGGAGGTGTGTGTCATCTCATGCTTTCTCTGTTAGAGTGTGTTTAATTCTATTTCCTCCCTTTCAATTGTGTTTAATATTTTAATTCTCATCCCCTCCCTTTAAGACCTTATAGGAGTCTAGATGTGGGGCTGTCAATGGAGCACAGCACCCTAGCCTGGATACTGGAGATGGGGAGACCCTCACTATTTTGGGATCATACCTGTGCCTCTCTCACTACAGCAGAAGATGAAGCAGTTCCATGCTGTTACTGGCAAAGGTGTGACATCCTGATCCTTAGAGTCACAAGAGGGAAACTCAGGCCTGCTCATAGTTCCAAGAGGGTTTATAAACACTTGAGAGGGGACCAAAGGAGGAGAAGAACATCAAGAAGACCACAAAGTCACCAGTGTGACATCCACTGCCTTCCATACTTTGGTCTACAGGAGGCCATCAACGTGCTCAGAGAATAACCAGGAATGTTGAGTTGCAGGTGACATGTCTGGAGGGATATAGGCTGACTCCAAAGGGTGGAAAGGAGACATGGCACATATGTCCATTTCTACAGCATGCCTGTGGAGGTGACGGTCTTTCAACTGACTCATGGGATGTCTACCTCTTTTTCCATCAGTTGTTCATTCCAGCAGAAAAGTCCACGTTCACCAGAGAAGAAAAATGATACGTCTCCTTCCCCTCCCCCAATTACTAAGTGTCCAGGTGGGAGCTAAGCTATGAGGACACAAAGGCATAAAAAAGATACAGTGGACTTTGGGGACTCAGAGGGAAGGATGGGATGGGGGTGAGGGTTAAAAGAAAGAAAAATAGTCTAGGGATTTTTTTTATTTTTATTTTTTGACATGGAGTCTCACCCTATTGTGCAGGCTGGAGTGCAGTGGCACGATCTTGGCTCACTGCAACCTCCACATCCCAGGTTCAAGTGATTCTCATGTCTCAACCTCCTGAGTAGCTAGAATTACAGGCATGCACAACCATAGCCAGCTAATTTTTGTCTATTTTGTAGAGATGGGGTTTCACCATGTTGGCCAGGCTGGTCTCGAACTCCTGACCTCAGGTGGTCTGCCCACCTTGGCCTCCCAAAGTGCTGGGATTACAGGCATGAGCCACCCCACCTGGTCTGTCCAGGGATTTTGAACCGAGACCTTCTCAAAAGTCAGGTGGAGGTAGAGGAACCAACAAAAACAGACATAATCCCTTCATCCAAGAACTCAAGGAAGGGACAGAACATATATAAAAGGTTTTGTAAAACTCTCCTCCAACTGTAACTCTTTTAATGAGAACATCAGGTAAAAACATTTATCTATAATATAAAATATTCAAAAATTAGATTGACTTTTTAAACTTTTTTTTCTTTCCAATTGTTATTTTAGCTTCAGGGGTTTGTGACATGAGTAAATTGCATGTTACATGAGTAAACTGCATGTCCTGAGAATTTAGTATACAGGTTATTTTGTCACCCAGGTAATGAGCATAGTCCCCGAGAGGTAGTATTTCTATCCTCACCCTCCTCCCACCCTCCACTCTCAAGTACGCCCCGGTGTCTCTTCCCTTCTTTGTGTCCATGTATACTCAGTGTTTAGCTCCCATTTATAAGTGAGAACGTGGTATTCAGTTTCCTGTTCCTGCATTAATTCACTTAGGATAATGGCCTCCAGTTGATCCATGTTGCTGCAAAGCACATGATTTCATTCTTTTTAATGGCTGCATAGTATTCCATGGCATATATGTACCACACTGTCTTCTTCCAGTCCACCATTTGATGGGCTTCTAGGTTGATTTCACATTTTTGCTATTGTGAATAGTGCTGCAATAAACATATGCGTACATGTCTCTTTATGGCAGAACGATTTATATTCCTTTAGGTATAAATGTAATGGGATTGCTAGGTCGAATGGCAGTTCTGTTTTAAGTTCTTTGAGAAATCTCCAAACTGAAATTTCCAAATTGCTTTCCAATAGTGGCTGAACTAACTTACATTCCCACCAGCAGTGTATAAGTGTTCCTTTTTCTCCACAACCTCACCGGCATGTTATTTTTTGACTTTTTAATAATAGCCATTCTGACTGGTATGAGATGGCATCTCATTGTGGTTTTGATCTGCATTTCTCTAATGATAAGCATTTTTTTCCTGTTTGTTGGCCATGTGTATGTCTTCTTTTGAGAAGTGAGATTGGCCATTTTAGACCACACAGTAAGTTTGCACATAATAACTGTCATCTAATTCTAACTTAACAATTGTACTAACATTATGTAGTAGAAAGACTGAAAAATTATCAATGAAAAGTATGAAAGGTTTTAAGCAATCCAGACAACTTTCACTCTGTCTAACACAAATTCTGCCTGGGTACTGTAACTGAAGAGAGTTTAATGGGGATGTAACACGGGTGAATGCTGTGTTGACCTTGGCATTCAAAGCCAGGATCACTGTCAAGTTTATGTTGGCTTATTTGACATCTGGTCATTTGGGGCCTGATTGAAGAGAGCCACCTAGAAGAATATCCTTATATGTTCAAGTTTGCTACTTGGGAAAGGTAGTCAAGATAATACGGCATATGTTTTTTGGAATATTCAAAGCACAAATATTAGATGCTTTAAATAAGAGAGAAGATGGTGCATATGAATTCCCTGCAGGAGAATTTCTGTTTAGGTAAGTGCAAGTTAACTGGAAAGTCCAGTAGACCCTGGGCCTTGATTTCCTGAAAGTAAACCCCAATTTATGTTCAGGGGTCTTGAGAAACAAGCTGTGTTCTCGTGTGGGCTGTCTGCCCTCTCCCATTCCTAGAAGGATACCTCTCTGAAATACTTACAAACACTTAACAATGAGAAGCCCACAGTGTCAAAACACTTCATGTCTCAGAAGCCACAAAACAGATTTTTTAAAAGCTTTTTTTTACAACTAAAACTATGCCCTGGTTTCATAGTCAAATAGTGGATTTCCAATTTTGTAACACTTTCACTAAAATAAAAACTTTTTTTGGCAAACACCAACCACAAAGAAAAACCAAAAGACAAACTTTGACTTTTTCTAAGTCTAGAATTTTGATATATGCAAATACTGGCATTCCTGGTCAGAAGCCTGAACCCTTTAATGAAAACAGAAAAGAAAGCTGAGGCTTCCAAACCAAAATGGTTTGAGCATTAAGTCAAAAAGAAAGACTGTGTTGCCTGTATTTCATATCATTACAAGCTCATAAAACTAGCCAGTCTCAGCCGCTCTGTAAGATAAAATGCTTAAGATAGAAATTCACCTGATAGTGGTTTCCAACTCTTTGGTTACGCAAGGAACACACACAGCACTGGTTTTTATCTTATAATATTTGTCATGTAGTTGAGAAACAAATAGTAGATACTGTTGCTGACTTTGAGCCAAGACAGCCACATATGATTATGTGCCATGGTGCTAAATTCTGCAGGAAATAAAATTCTAATGGTTCTAATTCCTTTCACATGAACTTGCTCACTGTGTCTCCATGCTCTGGTGGTAACCTCAGGCCTGATACAAGCATGGGTTATTATATCTTTTAAACCCTTTGCAGAGATTAGAAGGCTGCAGAAAAATACCACTGGGGGTTGAAAACAGCTTTCTGAAATTGTTCTAAATGGACAAATAATGCGTTGCTTTCTTTGACAGCTGTTCAATAACTGAATACAGCTGGAGGGGCCGTCGGCTGCCAAGGGATTTCTACTTGGTTCATGACCAGGTTTTCTTTTCCAGAATGCTTTCCAACACTCAAACTAGTCTTATTTATGTTAAGTGTATTTTTAAAAGAGGAATTCATTTTAATTATTTTCCATCCTGCTCCATCCATGTTACATAAAATAGTCTGCAGATTTAAAGGAATTGTCTTAAGGGTTTGCATTTCCCTCACCTGAACTGTAGCTGGAGCTAGGTGGAGTTAGGGCTGATTATCTCTAAGGTACCCCCAAAAGGACACTGCATGTATTCAGCTGCACTGATCTCCAGCTGGTACTATCAGTCATTGTTCCCAAACCCATTTAATAGTAACTGTTCATGTTTCAAGCCGACAGCCTGAAGGAAGACAGGGTTCTTCCAGACATAGCAAGGAAGCTGTCCACCAAGTAGCCCTCCAGAGTGGGGTCATTTTGGTAAATTCACCTCAGTGTTTGGGGTCTGGTCCTTAGCCCTGATGGAGATCTTGCCCTCAGAATGGACTTATCTTCATCAGGCATCAGAGACTGATCGATGCAAACAAATGACCAAAGTCTTCATTTGCAATAAAAAGTACACCTTTTTTTTTTGGCTGGGGGCAGTGACTCATGCCTGTAATCCCAGCACTTTGGGAGGCCCAGGTGGGTGGATCCCTTGAGGCCAGGAGTTCGAGACCAGCCTGGCCAACATGGCGAAACCCTGTCTCTACTAAATATACAAAAATTAGACGGGCGTGGTGGTGCACGCCTGTAATCCCAGCTACTAGGGAGGCTGAGGCATGAGAATTGCTTGAATTTGGGAAGGGGAGGTTGTGGTGGGCTGAGATCACACCACTGCACTCCAGTCTGGGCAACAGAGCAAGACTCTTGTCTCAAAAAAAAAAAAAAAAAAATTAAAACTTAAAATTACAGGGCCGGGTGTGGTGGCTCATGCCTGTAATCCCAGCACTTTGGGAGGTTGAGGCAGGTGGATCACTAGGTCAGGAGTTCGAGACCAGCCTGGCCAGCATGGTGAAACCCCGCCTCTACTAAAAATACAAAAATTAGCTTGGTGTGGTGGCACGCATCTGTAATCCCAGCTACTTGGGAGGCTGAGACAGGAGAATTGCTTGAACCCGGGAGGCAGGGGTTGCAGTGAGCAGAGATCACGCCATTGCACTCCAGCCTGGGCGACAAGAGCAAGACTCTGTCTCAAAAATAAATACATACATAAATAAAATAAAAAAACAAAATAAAGTACACCTCTTTTTAAGATGGCAATGGTATCATCATACGATCAGTACGTTCTCTCCCCTGCAGGCAGATCTATTCAACAAGCCAATTTATAATCAGAAATGGACTTGGTGGGCATACAGAATTAGAAAAAGGGGAGCTAATTACAGGATTCAAAACATTTTAATGGCATCAGGCTAAAACAGCCCAATGCATACACTTCCACAATCAGAACAGTTTTGTGAAAAGGACGTGGTATTTTATACCCTCTATGTTAGGATTTTACTTAAAGTGAGAAGCAATAAGAGTTGGAAGGAAGGAACATGGTATTAGGATTGCAGTGCCATACAGTGCCTAGTCTACTTTCAACAATTAAAAAAAAATCCTTAAACACAGTGCAGTTTAAAAGCCATAGCACCTACTTGCCAGGAAAGACTTCCACTTTCAGTGCCACTAAAAATATAACAGTGAAAAAGTCCACATAGAGCACAAACCATTTCAAAATGGAGCATCAAAAATGGAAACGATGCTGGTTAGCCCATTTGCCAGCCCTGCAATCACGCAACTTTTAGCTCTAATTCCTGAAATTCATAAATAGTTGGCAAGCAAAGTGGCTCTTAGCAAGATAAATCTGAGCCTTAACCTCCACCCCAGCATGTGTAAAATTTAGGATGGAAATTAACATTCACAATGCCTGGTTCTGATAAATGGAGAATTTAACACCAAGACATCTACTTGCTGCATGCGCAACTGAGACCCAACTTCCTTCCTTTCTCCGTCTTTTCCTAAAGGAAGACGGGGTGATTCAAGCAGAGAAGTCCACGCTCAGCAGGGTTTGCTTGGGGTAGACCCCCCAGGCAATGCAGGTCCTTCCCCCATCCTCAAATGACACACTCTTCAGGAGCTCCCTCCCATTCTTCCTTTGGAGGAAACATTCTTTATGTACTGTAACCAAATATATTCTATCCCCATAATGTACTGTGAATATTCCAAATTTTTATCATCTTCTCCAGGCAATCAGCTACCTTTAGACTATACTAAAGTATTTTTTTGTGGCATCAGCTCCAGCCAACCTGCAGCCCCGTGCGCTAGCTGGCCATCCTGCGCAGTCGGCTGAGATTTACTGTTGGTTTTCAGTGGTGGCTTCACTCACACTGCACACGTCTAACCAATGAATGTTTAGAGGTTTCCTACTGACAATCTTAAAATCATCTTAACCACCAGGGTGGATTAAACAGCCTTAGTTTCAAGAGTGAGGGGGAAAAAAAAAGGACAAAAAAACCAAACCAACTCCACCATCAATATCTTTGTTGTCATGATAGAAACCACAACTTAGTCACGGATTCAGTAACAAATCGCAGGCAGACCAACTTGTACTAAATAAGGACTTTTACACTTCCAATCACTGAGTAGAAACATGTGCAGTGACTCGTTACAGCCAGCACTTGCACTCCGCATCTGAGGATTCCCAACAAAATGGAAAAGGCAAGGTGAGTGACAAGACTTGCGAAAAGCTAGAGGCACATCACGTGTGTCTAATGATAAATATCTAATGGGAATAAACTGGCTAATAATGAGATGAGCTCCCCACTCCTTTCCTCCTTCCCTGACAGCCAGGGGAGTTCTATGTCCTCTTTGGTGCAAAATGTATGCAGAAAACACTCTACAATTTCCAGCTGTTCTTTCTGAAGCAGACAGAGAACTTTTAAGGACAGTTGAAGGCCCGGGGCTCACACCTGTAATTCCAGCACTTTGGCAGGCCAAGGTGGGCAGAACACTTGAGCCCAGGAGTTCGAGACCAAGCTCGAGATCAGCCTAGGCAGCAAGGCAAAACCTCGTCTCTACGAAAAATACAAAGATTAGCCAGGTGCAGTAGCCCTAGTCTGTAGTCCCAGCTGCTTGGGAGGCTGAGGTGGGAGGATCACTTGAGCCCAGGCAGCTGAGTCTGCGGTGAGCTACGATGGAGCCACCGTACTCCAGCTTGAGCGACAGAGTGATACTCCATCTCTAAAAAACAAAGCAAAAAAACTCCATCTTTTCTTTGCTTCTTTTCCAGGCCTTTCTGTGGACCCCAAATACTTCTAGCTTATGTCAGGGGCTTCCCATTATGCTGGAACTCACTTCCTGAAAGCTTACTGCGTTCCATGGGCCCCACGGAGTAGAATCAAGCTTTGATATTGGCTAAATCCTGGCATGGACATCCCATTTGTCTTATCTCCATGTTACACGCTCATCTTCGCCCACGGTCGTGCTTGGCTTCCACGTCCAATTGGACCAGGAAGTGAATGACGGGACATTGAGTGTGAATGTGGTAGGGAAGTGCTGTTTCACTCCGACCTGGGTGAAGATGAGTCATAGGAAGTAAAAAGAAAGGGCTCTGCCAAGTCCATCATCCTGTCCTCTCGCATTCATTTTAAACAATTCAGACTCTTACTTGTAAACCACATTTCTGACTGACTTCAACCCAGTACAGATTAAACATCGCTACATCAAATCACACTGTAAATACCCCAAGGAGGTTCAAGATTAGGAAATCCATCACGAACTGTTCAGCAAAAGAAATATAATCATTTTCCTCTGCAGCTAATTACTCCCTAATTTATCTGTTGGGAAAGTTTAGATTCTTCTATTTTATGTTGCATTAATAACTCAAGAGTCACCAGAGGACTTATGTTCTCTGCCTCCCCTGTAACCCATCATTTCACTCAGTCATTTCACTCATAGATCGTTCGGTGAAGTAGGCTCAGGAAGTAATTAAAAATTAGCCTCAAACAGCTGCCTTTGGTGAGAGGAAGAGTTTCCCACAATTCTTTTTTTTGTTTTGAGATGGCGTCTCGCTCTGTCATCCAGGCTGGAGTGCAGTGGCATGCTCCTGGCTTACTGCAACCTCCACCTCCTGGGTTCAAGTGATTCTCCTGTCTCAGCCTCCCAGGTAGCTGGGAATACAGGTGTGAGCCACTACTCCCGGCTAATTTCTGTATTTTTAGTAGAGATGGGGTTTTGCCATGTTGGTCAGGCGGTCTCGAACTCCTGACCTCAGGTGATCCACCTGCCTCGGCCTCCCAAAGTGCTGGGATTACAGGTGTGAGCCACCACACCCAGCTAGGTTTCTTACAATTCTTGTTGTTTGTTTTTTAAGATGGAGTCTCACTCTGTTACCCAGGATGGAGTGCAGTGGCATGATCTTGGCTCACTGCAGCCTCTGTCCCCCAGGTTCAAGCGATTCTGCTCCCTCAGCCTCCCAGGTAGCTGGGATTACAGGTGCCTGCCATCATACCCAGCTAATTTTTGTATTTTTAGTAGAGACAGGGTTTTGGCATGTTAGCCAGGCTGGTTTTGAACTCCTGACCTCAAGTGATCCACCCACCCTGGCTTCCTAAAGGGCTGGGATTACAGGTGTGGCCCACCACACCCCGGCTACAATTCTTGTTTTTGTTGGTCAGGAGGACACAACCACATGTTGTGGTTTTTCATCACCAAAATGTGGCAATGAATGTACACAAATAGCCAACCATCTCTTTCCTCCCTCAAGTACTGATCAAAAATTAATGTGAGCTGTAAGTTTTAGATCAAGCATTCCCTTAAAAAAATTAACCAAGATCAAATCCCTAGGAGGCATGATAGTATGGTGGCCAACAGCTCTGGAGTCAGACTACCTGGGTTCAAATCCAATCCCAGCTCTACCCATTATCAGCTGTGTAAGCTTGAGCAAGAACAAGTTGCCTACCCCCTAGGCCACTCACCTCATAGATTATTAGGGGAATAAACCAGTCAATGCTGAAAACTGTGCCTGGCATGTGCTCAGTGCTCACTAGATGCTACTGACTACTATTATTTCTATAAGAATGTCACGAATATGACTGGGCACGGTGGCTCACGTCCATTATCTCAGCACTTTGGGAGGCCAAGGCAGGCAGATCGCTTGAGCCCAGTAGTTCAAGACCAGTGTGGGCAACAGGGTGAAAGCCCATCTCTATAAAAAAACACAGAAATTAGCTGGGCGTGCTAGCATGTGCCTATAATCCCAGCTACTCAGGAGGCTGAGGCAGGAGGATCGCCTGAGACCAGGAGGTCAAGGCTGCAGTGAGCCATGATTGCACCACTGCAGTCTAGCCTGGGAGACAAAACAAGACTCTGTCTCTAAATAAATAAATAAATAAGGAATATGACAAATGCCACATGTTCTCACTCATAAATGTAAGCTAAACATTGAGAACACATGGACATAAAGAAGGAAACAACAGACACATGGGCCTACTTGAGGGTGCAGGTTGGCAGGAAGGAGAGAATGGAAAAACTATGTATTTGGTACTATGCCTATTACCTGGGTGACAAAATTGTCTGCACACTAAACCCTCCCACCCCCGTGACACACAATTTACCCATGTCACAAACCTGTACATGTATCCCCTGCACCTAAAATAAAAGTAAAAAAAAAAAATCAGAGATTACCTAATTGGTAATCTCGGTCTAAAACTCTCAGTCTGAAAACTTGCCTCAGAACACTGTAGACAGAAATAATGATGCTGCCATTGCTTAAATCCACCAGGTACTTTGGCAGCCTTCAAAAAAACCCAAAAAACAAACCAAAAAAGAACCTTTCTAAAAATAAATATTAAATGACTGTTTTTTAAAATTTTTTCCGAGATGGAGTTTCGCTCTTGTCGCCCAGGCTGGAGTGCAATGGTGCGATCTCAGCTCACTGCAACCTCCACCTCCTGGGTTCAAGAGATTCTCCTGCCTCAGCCTCTCCAGTAGCTGGGATCAGAGGTGCCCACCACCAAGCCCAGCTAATTTTTTGTATTTTTAGTAGAGACGGGGTTTCACCATGTTGGGAAGGCTGGTCTTGAACTCCTGACGTCAGGTGATCCACCCGCCTCGGCCTCCCAAAGGTGCTGGCATTACAGGCGTGCACCACAGCGCCTGGCCTGTTGTTGTTTTAAATCAGGAACTGAGCTATTCTGAACAAGATGCCTTGTAGTTTAACCCTTGATACAGAGCGACGCAGATACCTGGAGAACTGCGGGGGCAACATGCTGTTTCTGTAACTTGCTCTGCTCACGCAACAGCATTAGCTCAAGCTCGGGTTTTCTTGAGCTGCAGTAGCGCAGGCATCCGGCTGCTTCTTCTTGGTTGACATCACTACTCTTCTTTCATCAGCTTCCTTGATTTTCTCACCTATTTTTGGGTCTAATTGTCTAGCCTTGGGGATCTGGTAACCTCATGTTCACACAGCCCAGGCCCTGGCAACCATCCTCACCTCAAGTTTTAGGCCCCAGCAAATACAGGTATCCCCAGGGCACCACCAGATTTGGCCAGCCTTCATCCTGCCTCTGACTATCAGTATGGACATCAGAAACCTCGGGTCCCTCATTGGGCTTCTTTTGACAGATATGTCATCCTGGCAAACATGCAAAACAACTCTGTAAAGAGGGTAAGTTACACCAAGAACCTGTGGCTCAGCGGTTAAGTAATCCACTCTCAGTCACGCCGCACATAAACAGCACTGCTGAAGCCACCGGGCAGTGGGTCACTGCTGCTGACACGGTGACAGGTGGGAGAACGCCCTCAGATGTGGTGATGTCGGGAAGAAGGTTGAGAATCAAAATATTAAACAACTATGTGAACAGCCAAGTACTGCATATTTTTAGTAGATATTCATCTGTATGTTTAAAGGAGGTATACTAACTTGAACTACAAACTGAGAGCTTATAAATAAGAGTGCTGACCAACCAGCTGGATGCAATAGATGTAGGCTGCAGGGAAACCTCTGTTGGCCTAGTCACCAATTTCCACCTGCGGTGCTATCGGCTCCAGAGGTGAAATTCAATTCAGAATGAGCTGGGCCACGCCAGGCTTGGTGGCGCACAATTGTAATCCCAGCACTTTGTGAGGCCAAGGCAGGAGGACTGCTTGAGCGCCCAGGAGTTCGAGACCAGCCTGGGTAACATGGTGAAAATTAGCCAGGCACACCTGTGCACATCTGGAGTCCCAGCTACTCAGGAGAATGAGGTAGGAGGATCCCACGAGCCCAGGAATTTGAAGCTGCAGTGAAACGTGATCATGCCACTGCACTCCAGCCTGGGCAGCAGGGCAATACCATCTCATTTAAAAAAAAAAAAAAAAGGATGAGCTGACTCTATAAGAACAAATAACACAGCTTTTCAGGGAATGCTGGGGACAGGGATAGATATGGCCCTAAGAAGCTACGGGAAGCCATTTTCAGATCACAAGAGGAGTCTGCCTTAGAATAAAATTGATACCATTTGAGAACTAAGTAGACAGAAAGAAACCGGAACCTTCAGTGACACTGCTAAGCCCTGCTAAGCTTTGTCTCAGGCCCGCACACTACCTTTGGCTTTTTAGTCTCATAAAGCAATGCTCCCTTTACTGTTTAAGCCACTTTTAAGTTGTTTCTGGTAAACTTAAACAGGACTTTTGTGGAATGCATTTAAGATAAGCACTTTCTTGCATAGTATGGCACTGCAAATCACTGAACATTATAAGTTTAATTCTCCTGGTAAACATTTTCCCTGTGAGGGCTGGGCGTGGTGGCTCACACCTGTAATCCCAGCACTTTGGGAGATTGAGGCAGGTGGATCACTTGAAGTCAGGAGTTCGAGATCAGCCTGGCCAACATAGTGAAACCCCATCTCTACTAAAAATACAAAAATTAGCCTGGCATGGTGGCGCATGCCTGTAATCCCAGCTACTAGGGAAGAAGCAGGAGAATCGCCTGAACCCGGCAGGTGGAGGTTGCAGTGAGCCAAGATTGCACCACTGCACCCCAGCCTGGGCAACAGACCAAGACTTTTTCGGAATTATTTTACCACAGTGTCAAAATCATGATCCTCTCATATTTTTAAAGGTAAACAAATGCATTTCTTTGGGAGTCATGGAATAGGTAAATGCAAGTAGAAGAGAAAAAGCAGATGTGACAGTCAAGGGCAGAGAGATGACAGATACTCAGATTTCATAGATTAGCACAGAACTTCTTTCCGCCCTTATTAATAAGATTGCCCTAATAATAAGTGTTGTGCAACCAACTGAAAGCTGTTCAGCTTATTTCTGACACAAACGTAAATGTTACCCACAGGCAGCCTCTTATTCACCTTTTCTACTATGGCCTAAAAAGCACTCCTGAACACCCGGGCAGTTTTGAAGCTTCTGAAGCATATTTTCTTCTTCTTCTTCTTTTTTTTTTTTTTTTTTGAGATGGAGCCTCACTCTGTCACCCAGGCTGGAGTGCAGTGGCACAATCTTGGCTCACTGTAACCTCCACCTCCCAGGTTTGAGCAATTCTCCTGCCTCAGCCTCCCGAGTAGCTGGGATTAAAGGCATGTGCCACCACACCTGGCTAATTTTTTATTTTATTTTTTTTTTGAGATGGAGTCCTCACTGCATTGCCCAGGCTGGAGTGTAGTGGTGTGATCTCGGCTCACTGCAACCTCTGCCTCCTGGGTTCAAGCAATTCTCCTGCCTCAGTCTCCCGAGTAGCTGGGATTACAGGCACATGCCACCACGCCTGGCTAATTTTTGTATTTTTGGTAGAAACAGGGTTTCACTATGTTGGCCAGGCTGGTCTCAAACTCCTGACCTCAAGTGATCCACCTGCCTTGGCCTCCCAAAGTGCTGGGATTACAGACGTGAGCCACCGCACCCGGCCTACAGCATGTTTTCACACACACGCATGCATATATGACTCCCCTGAAACCTAGGAACATCCCTGTGGAGGGGAGGCGTCACCAGGCAACTGCAAACGAAGAAGCTGAGGCCTGGAAAAGTTGAATACTTTCCTCAAAGTCACAGGACTCAAAAGTTAGAGGAGTCAGAAGTTGGAAGACCCCGGTCTTCTAACTGAAGTTCAAAGGACGTTTTACCATACTACCTGGCCTCTCCTGGACAGTTCTGGAAGTATCTCCCACCTATGAACACAGATGGGCACAGCAGGCCTGTGCTGGACACCAAAGGCGTGTTTCTGAGACCTTATACAAGGGCAGAAGATTGAGAAACAGGCATTCTGGACAATCTAAAAAATGCAACCATCAATATCAGAACATTAAAACTTAGCTCTAGAAATACTCTTTCATCGTATCCTGGTTCCAGCAGCCACTCCTTATCCCTGAGGGCCCAAAGTTTTAGGGAGTGCCTGGAATACTCCACACTCAAAAGACAAAAAGACAAACACAGGCCAATTACAGGACTGATGTTTTATATATATGTGTGTGTATGTATGTATATATATATATGTGGGTATATATATGTATAGATATGTGTGTGTATATATATGTATATATGTGGGTATATATATGTGTGTGTATATATATGTGTGTATATATATGTGTGTGTATGTGTGTGTATACATATATATATATATATATATATATATATATATATATATATAAAACAATTAAGATTCAAGACCTGAGGTATTACCTAGAGCACCTAAAATTTAGGCCTTGCATTTCGTTTTTTAGACAGAGTCTTGCTCGGTTACCCAGGCTGGAGTGCAATGGCGCGATCTTGGCTCACTGCAACCTCTGCCTCCCAGGTTCAGGCAATTCTCGTGCCTCAGCCTCCCAGGTAGTAGCTGGGATTACAGGTGTGCACCACCATGCCCAGCTAATTTTTTGTATTTTTAGTAGAGATGGGGTTTTGCAACATGTTGCCCAGGTTGGCCTCGAACTCCTGAACTCAGGCAATCTGCCTGCCTCTGCCTCCCAGAGTGCTAGGATTACAGGAGCGAGCCACCACGCCAGGCCAGGACTTGCATTTTAAAGCACTTGTATTTTATGCTCACCTTTTAAGCAACATTAACCAAGCAGCAATCCAGTATTTTCCTTTCTAGGACATGAGACGGAACATTTGGTTTACTTGGACTTTGTTTGAGAAATGCCCAATGGTTCTCTTTTACTTTTTTAAGCCAGTGACTTTCTATACTTCTCAATGCTGCATGGGCACCAACAGTAAGGGGGCTACATTCTTCCATAAAGGGACAGGTTCTGGGGCGCTGCTTGGCAATGCTTTCTCTTGTCATATCCATCAATGCTTTTCCAATCAATACATGGAAGCAATGATAGAAATAAAAGGCCTTCATATGACAGAGTTTGCCAACCTGTAATGATGAGTGTCATGAATTTATGCATACATGTAGCATTTCTCGTAGAAAGCAGGTTGGAGAGACTCATTGTACTGACTACAGTGGGCCTCAGGCAATGCAACTGTTCTGTTCCATTACCTACAGTGATCTCCCTTTTTTCTCTCATCCAGATCCTCTTCCAGAATTGAACTGAGAAATGGGTATTCTATAAGGAAAGTATTTCAGTGAATCCGTCTGGGAATGGCAAGGAAGGAAGAGCTCGGAATCCCTGGGCAATCTAATGGTATTTATGATAATGAAGAGTGAATATAATCTATTAAAGGGTGTTCAAGCAAAGCGATGTCATTCCCCCCGACATCCTCAACACAGAGCCCACCAGAGAGCCTGCACACCAAATACCTCCTATAGTGCAACTCTTCCCTTTACCATCACCAGCCCCATCAACCCCATGAGACAGGAGGAATGGCTTGCCCTTTAAACCTCCTCCTGGAAGTCCACAGCTACTCTCTTTACAGTCCTGAGACCCCATTCTCAGCTCCCTTCAGAGTCCACTCAATATTTTCCTTCTGGGCTTCTAGTGTTTGGGTCCTGGGAACTGGGGCTGCTTTAAAAACTCTTTCTGGGCTGGGTGCTGTGGCTCATGCCTGTAATCCCAGCACTTTGGGAGGCCGAGGCGGGTGGATCACCTGAGGTCAGGAGTTCGAGACCAGCCTGACCAATATGGTGATGGTGAAACCCCGTCTCTACTAAAAATGCAAAAATTAGCTGGGCATGGTGGCGTGTGCCTGTAATCCCAGTTACCTGGGAGGCTAGGACAGGAGAATTGCCTGAACCCAGGAGGCGGAGGTTGCAGTGAGCTGAGATCACGCCATTGCACTCCAGCCTGGGTGACAGAGTGAGATTCCATCTCAAAAAACAAACAAATAAACAACCAATCAACCAAAAACAACTCTTTCTGGCTGGACATGGTGGCTCACACCTGTAATCCCAGCACTTTGGGAGGCTGAGTCGGGAGGCTGCTTGAGGCCAGGAGTTCAAGACCAGCCTGGCCAACATAATGAGACCCCCACCTTTACAAAAAAATCTAAAAAATATAGCTGGGTGTGGTGGCATAGGCCTGTCATCAGTCCCAGCTACTCAGGGGACTGTCATGGGAAGATTGCTTGAGGCTGGGAGGCAGAGGTTGCAGTGGAGTGATTGTGCCACTGCACTCTAGCCTGGGTGACAGAATGAGACCATGTCTCAAAAAGAAAAAAAGAAAAGAAAACTAAAAAAAAAACTATTTCCATTGGCTCCTCCACCTATACTGGCCGTCTTTTCCCTGCTCCTTTTGGGGTCGTTTCAGAGCTCAAGGTCTCAATATCAGCCTTCCTTCCAGAATCACTAGCCCAGGCTTTCACTGTTACCTCCTGAATCTCCAAAGCCCCTTCCCTTGGGGAGTGCCTCCTCCCAGATCCACAGCGCCTGACTCTCCAGTGTATTCCCAGCCATAAACATGGACATGCAAATGAACTCGCCCAGATGTCATGGCTTCATTATTCTGGCCTAAGACTAGGACTTCTCTTTACATATCCCCTTGAGGAGTGATTTAACTGCCATAACCCTTTTCTCTAGCCCCCATTCCCCTTTTAAATGAGAAATAGAAAAACAGAAAACATCCTCTAACCTTGGGTTTTTGACCTTGGCTCTGAGATGAAAGAGGAGATACCATCATCTCCTTGCATGCCATTTACTGGCTGGGAAATACTCCAGCATCACTGCTGCTCTGGGAATCAGGAGATCTGAGGGTAACTGATTTACAAAAACTTCAATGAATGAAACATTTGGTGGTTAACCGCTAAAGTTATTAACCTTACTTTTGTTTATAATCTGCAGGAATGGTTAACTAAAATTAACCCAACTCAACATGTGCTTGCAGAACATTCACGCTATATTGAAAGAAGCCAAACAAAAGAAAGATTTCCAATCCTCAACATGGGTTTCCCAAAATGCCTTCATAGGACACCAATAGCTCCTAGAGCAGGGGGAAAGGGTGTACAAATACATCTGAGGGACCCTGACTTAAACAAAGATCCTTTTCTTGGAGGTGGCACCTCTCAGAGATTTCAATACACCGATGGGAACTGTGAAACCCCAGATCTTCTAAGGCAGGTTCAAAGCTGTTTCTACTATACTATCTTGAGTCTCCAAAATGGTTTGGAATGTACTGCCTGCCACTGGAGACAGTAGCTGAATACACTTTATGTTACAGAAATGTTTCTTGAAGGTTGTATGAGTTCAGAACATGCAGTTCATGAGCATGGCTTCCCAAAGTGCCTTCCAAGTTGCAACAGAAATTCTACAAAATCCCGATTCAAGATACACATAAAGGCCCAGTGCAGTGGCTCACGCCTGCAATCCTAGCACTTTGGGAGGCCAAAGTGGGCAGATCACTCGGGTCCAGGAGTTTGAGACCAGCCTGGGCAACGGGGTGAAACTCCATCTCTACAAAATATACAAAAATCAGCCGTGCATGGTGGCGCTTACCTATGTAGTCTCAGCTACTTGGGAGGCTGAGGCAGGAGGATTGCTTGAGCCCAGGAGGTGGAATTTGCAGTGAGCAGAGATCATGCCACTGCATTCCAGCCTGGGCGACAGAGTGAGACCCTGTCTCAAACAAAACAAAACAAACAACAAACAAACAAACAAACCAAAAAAAATCCACAAAAACAGATTTAAACACTGTGATAAGAAGTCAACACACACACTCAAACAAGTTACCTCATTTTAACAGTATTCTCATTACTTTGTAAGAAGAAATATAATTTAATAAACTTACATGAACAAATGCTGCTTTCAAAAATCTGTTTAATAAGTGTGCACAAAAGAAAAGGTTTTCTGGTATTAAATAACCACAATCCGAAACTGCCTTATCAGGATTTTCAAATAGAAGAAAAACAAAACATGGGCCAAGGGAGATTATTAAATTTTAAACAGCAATGAAACATTTTACAAATAGTGTGCTTCTATTTAGCAATAATGTCGAGATTTGACAAATAAAAATGCTGAACTTGTTTGATTCACAGCCTGAAAGTGATAGGGGACTTTCAGCCTTCTTCAATTTCAGGCTAGACTCCAGAACACATTCTTTGTGCGTTAGGTTCACTTTTCAGCAGAGGCAAACAGTGTGTACAATCACACTTTATCTTTGTTTCCATGAAAATGGAGTAAAAATGTGTGTATACTGATGCCCTGCTTTTTTTCTAATACAGATTAAAAAGGGAAAGAGGAAGTAGGAATACATCCTTAAGACTGATAATAAAGATGAGGCTCATTTTTATCTTCTACCTAGAGTCAAGTTTCTGACTTGTCTAAGCTTTCATTATTTACCTTGCAAAGAATTCTTTTAATCCCTGCAAGTGACCTCAGATTTTTTTTTAACCCAATAATCAGGAACTTAATACAGCATGTGGTGTCAGAGGTCCTTATGAGTGACAACTGCGAAATATTTGATTTATACACAAGTCAACAATGTTGTATTCTGAGAGAGAAGAGAATAATAATGAAAAAGATGTTCCTCAGAGCATGGTACCCTCAGAAATAGAGTTTAGGGACAGAGAAACCTAGAGCCATGCCAGGATGAAAAGCCACCATCTGTATGGCATCTGCCACCCCCAGGTTGATGGGGCTTGTGGTATGCACACATTCCTTCTAAGGCATAGCTGGGCTGAAATAGACCCAGATTTTTTTTTTTTTAAAAAGGACCAAATAGGGCAGTTTTATCATATACAATATATTTGCCCTCTACATGTGAAATGGAAAAAGCTCTCATGTCATACTCTAAAACCAGTGGTTGTCAACATACGGGGCTGTGGTGTTTGTAAGAGCACAAAACCATACACAGTAACATTTTCGCGGGGCTGCAAAAATCTGTGTCCCATGTACTTTTTCAATTTTAAGATGTAACTTTTCTATTCCATATTAATATTTCTGAAATGGGGATATGTTTTATAATCCACACGGACTTATGATGTGGTTGTGTCTGGCCAGAAATGCTTCCTTAGAACCAAGGAAATACTGTACATGCCAACTATTATTTTCAGCTCCATGGAAACATGGTTTTAGTTAATAAAATGTCAATTAAGTGTAAAGTATTAGTACACTGACAGAACTAACATGTTTTCTCACAGAACTAACGTAAGAGACTTCCCTCCCCAAGGATACCATGATTGCAGTGACTAAATGAATATGGGGCCACCTACAACTGTTTTGATAATAAGTTCTTAAACTCAAGGACTCAGGATCACTGTCTACCATGAATTTTCTTTCTTTTTTTTTTTTTTTTTTTTTTTGAGACGGAGTCTCGCTCTGTCGCCCAGGCTGGAGTGCAGTGGTGCAATCTCGGCTCACTGCAAGCTCCGCCTCCCGGGTTCACGCCATTCTCCTGCCTCAGCCTCCCGAGTAGCTGGGACTACAGGCGCCCGCCACTGCGCCCGGCTAATTTTTTGTATTTTTAGTAGAGATGGGGTTTCACCGTGGTCTCGATCTCCTGACCTCGTGATCCGCCCACCTCGGCCTCCCAAAGTGCTGGGATTACAGGCGTGAGCCACTGCGCCCGGCCTTTTTTTTTTTGAGACAGGCTCTTGCCCTGCTGCCCGGCTGAGTACAGTGGTGTGATCACAACTTACTGCAGCCTCGATCTCTTGGGCTCAAGTGATCCTCCCTCCTCAGCCTCCCAGGTAGCTAGGACTACAATTGGCTATTTTTTTTTTTTTTGGTAGAGGTGGTGTCTCACTATGTTGCCCAGAATGGCCTTGAACTCCTGGACACAAGCAATCCTCCTGCCGTGGCCTCCCAAAGTGTCAGGATTACATGTGTGAGCCACCGAACCTGGCTGCTATCACCTTTATACAAAATAATTCAGGTCTGTGTTTCAAAGAGCCAGAGCTGGAACAATTAGAGGATAAATCCCTAAAAAAGAAATATATGCAAATGGTCTTTGATCTATACTTTAATATTAGAACCTGAAATTGTCCTGGTATTCCTAAATTATAGTTCATTTCATCTTTTTGGTGGCTTAAGCTGAAAAGATAGAAAGAGTATCTTTAGTTTGAATACATCAAAGGCCGTTGGAAATAGGGGGCAAAACCAGCGCTTTAATAAGCAGTAGGGGCCGGGCGCGGTGGCTCACGCCTGTAATCCCAGCGCTTTAACAAGCAGTAGGGGCCGGGCGCGGTGGCTCACGCCTGTAATCCCAGCGCTTTAACAAGCAGTAGGGGCCGGGCGCGGTGGCTCACGCCTGTAATCCCAGCGCTTTAACAAGCAGTAGGGGCCGGGCGCGGTGGCTCACGCCTGTAATCCCAGCGCTTTGGGAGGCAGAGGCTAGCGGATCACTTGAGATCAGGAATTTGAGAACAGCCTGGCCAACGCGGTAAAACCCCAACTCTACTAAAAAATTCAAAAGTTAACTGGGCATGGTGGTGCATGCCTGTAGTCCCAGCTACTAGGGAGGCTGAGGCAGGAGAATCACTTGAACCTGGGAGGCAGAGGCTGCAGTGAGCCAAGATCGTGCCACTGTACTCCAGCCTGGGTGACAGAGCGAGACTCCATCTTAAAAAAAACAACAAAAAAAACCCTTTATCAAGACTGTTATGGCTCAATAATCACAGTGCCAAATAAATAAATTCCTATTTAAAAAACAAAGAATTCTTCTTAGCAAGCATACTACAAATGGCCCAATTAAACACCTTTCACTTCGGAAACCTGAGGTCTGACCCAGACAAGGATGATCTGATCAAAGTTTTAGAGCTACAGAAACAAAGTTTTCACCAGGATTTTACATATTCAAACATAAATTTAGTACAGGGGAAATTTAATAGTTCTATAATCTTAACACTGGTGTCTCTCAAAACACTAGCAGAATTTAATCTTGTTCTAAATCAAACCGGGAAGAGTTGAGAAAAGTCACTTATTTGTATGCTCTTTCCCAACAGTATAAAAATAAACAATATACATTATGTGCCTATCAAACTAAAAAATGAATACCAATTAATAAAGGAAACAGCAATTAGCAAAGTCATTAGTTTACATTCCTTCTTTTGCTTCTGCAGTTGTGGCTAATGATCTGTTTTGACAACTTTTACCTGTATTATACTTAATGCTGATAAATAAATTCATGATACAGACCTAGTATTTTATATCAATTTTACCTGAAATAAAAGGAGACCCAGGACATTTGTGAGGAATATAGTCTCATAGTATTAAGAGACCCAAAATTCAATCCTATTAAACTTGTATTTTTAGCTAACAAGCAACACATTTAAAACCTCTTCATTTCCACCCCAGCACCGACAGTTAGCTTTCTTCTTGGGATTTTTTTGTTTTGTTTGTAGTGATGTCTCTGCAATGGGATATTTTATTTTTTTTTTTGAGACAGTCTCTCTCTCACCTAGGCTGGAATGCAGTAGCATGATCTTGGCATCCTGCAACCTCCACCTCCCAGGTTCAAGTGATTCTCCTGCCTCAGCCTCCCAAGTAGCTGGGATCACAGCATGTGCCACCACGCCTAGCTAACTTTTTGTTTTTAGTACTATGGGGTTTCACCATGTTGGCCAGGCTGGTCTTGAACTCCTGACCTCAAGTGATCCACCCGCCTTGGCCTCCCGAAGTGTTGGGATTATAGGCATGAGCCACCGCACCCAGCCCTGGATTACAGTTTTGAGGGCAGCTGCTAAGGTTAAGTTTTTTAAGCTCGTAAATGACTCAATTTTAAAATATCCACACCTGGCAGATATTTTATTTTTTAATAAACTTTCAAATATAGAATAATTTTTGATTTACAAAAAAACTGCAGAGACAACATTGAGAATTCCTATGTATCTCTCACCCAGTTTCTGGTTATTAATATTAGTTGCAATTAGTGAACCAATATGAATGTATTATTATTAACTCGAGCTATACTTCATTCAGATTTCCTTAGCTTTTTTCCCCTAATTTTCATTTTCTGTTCCAGGGTCCTTTCTGAGTACCGCATCACATTTGGTCATTACAGCGCCTTAGCTCCTCTTGGCTATGACAGTTTCTCAGACTGTCCTTGTTTTTGATGACCATGGTAGTCCTGAAGAGCGCTGCTGAGGTAGTTTGCAGGATTCCCTCAATGTGGGCGTTTTTCTGACATTTTGTTTATGATTTGACATCACGACAGAATGGAAGACCATGGCAGTGAAGTGTCATTCTCATGACATCGTATCTAGGGTCCTACTATCCACAGTATTCACTGCTGCTACTCTTGAGCTTGATTATCTGGCTGGGGCAGTGTTCATCAGGCTTAGTTACTCCTCCTACACCCAACCCCTTTCCCTTCCCACCTTTGTCAGGAAGGCTACACTTAATGGGGGAAGACTTATGCTCCCTGTATTCGTCTGCCTTCATGCTGCTGATAAAGACATACCCCAGACTGGGTAATTCATAAAGAAAAAGAGGCTTAATGGACTCACAGTTCCGCGTGGCTGGGGAGGCCTCACAATCATAGCAGAAGGTGAAAGTCACGTCTTACATGGTGGCAGACAAGAGAGAATGAGAGCTGAGCAAAAGGGGTTTCTCCTTATAAAACCATCAGATCTCGTGAGACTTATGCACTATCACCAGAACAGCATGGGGGAAAAGCCCCTATCATTAAATTATCTCCCACTGGGTCCCTCCCACAACATGTGGGAATTATGGAAGCTACAATTCAAGATGAGAATTGGGTAGGTGGGGGCACAGCCAAACCACAACACTCCCCTTCTTAAGGGCAGAGTACAGACATACATTACTTGGAATTCTTCTGTGTAGGAGACTGTCTCTGCTCCCCATCAGTAAATGGGGATATGAGTCGTTCATTTCTATGTGTATGGACTCATGGCTACCCACAGTTAATTTTTAGGAAGAGGGATGAAGGGATTTTGTTGTTGCTTGTACATGTGCGTGGCAGATACACCAAGGCTGGGGATGACAGGGGCCTGTTGATGGGATGCAGGAGAGTCACAGGCCTCCCTCTGCCTAAAAGGCTTTGCTCACACACTGGTATCATGTCCCACTATATTGAAATTTCTGCCTCAATAAACTTATAAAGTACAGTGCATTGTGGAACTTTGGGTTCAAACTGCAAATGCTGAACTCACTATGTCAAAGGCCCAACTGTCTGTATTAGTGCCTCTCCTTCATCCTAAATCCCCACCTCCATGCAGCCATGGATCCCATGTGTGACACCTTCATGCACTGTGAGCTGGCATCCTGTTAGGAGGAAGGTGGCTATTCACAGCCCACTCCACAACCTCCCTCCTGGAGTTGTGCATACTTGGACACATGCAATAAATGGGTTTTCAGTCTGAGGAGTGGTTTGGAGTAAACAATTCTGCAGGTCTTGATAGTGAGTGTATTTGGATACTGAGAGCAGAGCAGCAAAGGGCACCTCCCAATAACATGAGAGAGGTGACATGCAGAAGCTATCCAGTGTGCTCTGTGAGCCCAGAGGAAAGAATGTCACTCAGGAGTTTGACAGTTGAGATGATGGGCTACACCAACAAGGGTGTGAGATGGAGGGTGGGGAGGGCATGGGCTTTAATGCAGGACGACATCAACATTTCATGGTCAAAAAGGCCCCTCCCAGTATAGTCTAATGCTTTCAAATTTGCAATCTTGTCTATGCCAGTACGTCTCAAGCTTTTTAAGTGCCAGAACACCTACAAGTGATAGTGAGATGTGCACTGACATCAAACATAAAGATGTTTACAATTTAGGGTTGGATAGAATTTGTTTGGACGGTCTAGTAGTGACACGCACCATGGACTAGAAACCTGTATAGGAGACAAAAGCTTTAAACTGTAATGTTTCCCAGGACAAATTGGGACAGCTCCCCCTAAATTCCATTTTTAGTAAAAAACACCTCTGCTTAGCTTACAAAAAGTCATATTTGAGAACTGCCGGTTTATACTAATTTGTACAACAAATCTTATTTTCAATGGACTAAAGGGTACGCTTTAGAAGCCACTCTCTGTCTAAATCACTACAAAATCCAAATGAGCAAAGTACAAAATAGAGGTTTCGTAAAATACATCTTTAAAACTTTATTTGAGAGTTTTTTTCCTCCCCGCAATTGCTGGCAATAGGCACTGTTGTATGCTTAGCTCTACTATGCATTAAAGAAGATTTCTGATCGGATCCATGGAATTATTTAAGAGTTTAATGTGGAAGACTTTGCTCATGGTAAAAACAAATTAATTAATTCAATCTGCCTTCAAAGCAACAGGAAGAAAGTATCAGAGAGGGAAAAGTGATACCATCCCAGCACAGGAACAAGACCAGCTGTGCCAAAGTTATCAGCGAGTATGCAGAGCTGGAGATAAGCCTGCAGGGAAACCTGGGACTTCTGAGGATGCTCTTAATATACCCTGGCACATCACAACGGAAAAGGGACCCTTCTGAAAAGACAAAGAGGTGGGACATCACTGCCTAGATAGAGGGAGACTCGCAGGTTGCATGTTCATTTGCTCATGAAGGTTGGCTTCCTTCCCTATCTGACCCCGGGCAAACACAGGGCTACGACAGCAGTCTGCTATGGCCCGAATGCTGCTCAGATAACCCTTGATCCCAGCATCAGAATCCCAGAGTTTATTACTGGATTCCAGAGCTCCTGATCCACTAGTTCTGTAGCAGGACCCAGGAATCCCCACCTTTAACTAGCAACCCAGGACCTGGATGCAGAAGGTCTTTATGCTACTTTGATTGACATCATGAAATTGGGGCTACAAACCGTAAGCAATCTACGGGCAAGCCATCCTGAGAGTCGTTTCTCAACTTTTATCAACAGGATGGATTTGTTAACCTAATTGGGTGGCACACCCTGACTGGGAGAGGGTCTCATTAGCAGCCTAGTGCTACCAGTTGTTGTCTAACTGTTAACAGGTGTTGCTGGCCAGGTGTGGTGGCTCACGCCCGTAATCCCAGCACTTTGGGAAGCCAAGGCAGGCAGATCGCTTGCAGTCAGGAGTTCGAGACCAGCCTGGCCAATATGGTGAAACCCTGTCTCTACTAAAAATACAAAAATTAGCTGGGTGTGGTAGCGCGCCTGTAGTCTCAGCTACTTGGGAGGCTGAGGAGGAAGGATTGCTTGAACCTGGGAGGCAGAGATTGAAATGAGCCAAGATTGCACTACTGCACTCCAGCCTGGGCGACAGAGCGAGCCTCTGTCTCAAACAAACAGAGGCTCTGTCTCAAAAAAACACACAACGGGTGTTGCTGCAACAGGCTTCTGTCAGCCGGTGCTTACACCAAATTGGATTCAATTTCACATGCATCATTTTCACTAGCCCAGGTCACCACCACCAAAGTTACATCAACAAACTGCACAGCACAAAAGACTAGTGACAAAGAGAAAATAGACATGAATTTTAATTCAGATTTGAGACACTCTAGATGGCAAGTCAGACCCTCTCCAGGCACATTTATCAATGATTTTACAATGCAGTCAGTGCCTACATGGATTTTTGATCATTTGGAACCCTACTGAATGTATCTGGAAGACTGACCTCGGAGTCATGGCCCAGGGTGAAACCTGCCATGTGTTTAACCCGTGAGCAAAGGTTCTGTCCTTACCATGCACACCCCACATTGGCACTGGGAGAACATTTCAAGACAGCACAAGAGGCTGCAGCTGAGTGGGTCCCCAGCCTGGCTGAATACTACAATCACTGGAGGAGACCTGAAATAATTACCTGTGGGCAGGGCCCACCAGACCAAGTGCTTAGAATCTTGGGTGAGTCCTGGGCATCATGTCGCTTTAAAATGCTCCCCAGAGCCTGGACAACACAGCAAGACCCCATCACTTAAAAAAAATAAAAATTTAAAAACTAGCTGAGTGCAGTAGCATGTGCCTGTAGTTCCAGTTACACAGGAGGCTGAGGTGGGAGGATCGCTTGAGCCCAGGAATTCGAGGCTATAGTGAGCTATGATTGCACCACTGCAGGACCAGATGAGTGAGTGGCAGTTCTGGCCCTAAGGAGAGACAGACATGAAGATGTGCACCGGCTACTGCAATCCAGGGCGGGAAGTGTCTGGACCCTCAGCGCCTAGAACAATGCTTGGATCACTGTGCCGTTCCATAAATATTTTCTGATTAAATAGCAAAGCTAAGCACACAGACCTGGGACAGGAGAAGCAGAGGCGACGACACCTGAAGGGGACAACACCTGATGCTTTAGGAAGAGTGAAAATGACTCCATTAAGCAAAAGCACCCTAGAGGAGTGACCTGTATAAAGGCAGGGTGGCGAAGGAGTGAGGATATATGTCATCAGTGAGGACATCCAGACAACAGCCACTGCACAGGCCGGTGGTCAGGAGAGAGGTCTGGACAGGGGACAGCCTTGGGCATCCATCCAGGAGGGGGCTGGGAACTGAACCTGGGCCCTCTAGCCTGGGCGAGAGAGCAAGATCCATCTCTAAAAATAAAATAAAATGCTCCCTAGGTAATGATAATGTCCCAGGCTTGGGCCCCAAAAGGAATGTTTTTGTTCCTAAGACAGTCTCAAAAGTGGGCACTGTTTCCACTGCTCTGCCTAACCAATGGAATGTTCAATAAATTATTGCTGAACTACACTGAACACATTTAAAGATCAGACAACTTCCATTTCTATAACAGGCAATAAACCTCAGGGATGGAAGACTGGGTTGTCATTTGTGATCTCATCTCTGCAACTGTATGACTTTGTGACAATTAGTGTCAGACCTTCATCTTTAAAGAGGTGCAATGAAAAAGCACTGCCTTCTCACTGATCCTACTAAAAAGTTTAGGGTTGAGAAGTTTGCTAAAAGTGCTGAGATTTAAATTGGCAAAAACAGGAGCTTCCGCCAAAGAGTAGGCTCTCTGTCTGAAACATCACCAGGATTGAAAATTGAGAGCGAAAAACTGTTAATCCCAGCAACTGTCTTCTACCAGTTATAAGGGTGGCTATATTTGAGCCCAGGAGTTTGAGACCAACCTGGGCAACATAGCAAGACTTAGTCTCTACAAAAAATAAACAAAATTATCCAGACATGGTGGCTCACTCCTGGAGTCCCAGTCCCAGCTACTTGGGAGGACGAGGTGGGAGGATCGCTTGAGCCCAGGTCAAGCCTGCAGTGACCAAAACTGCGCCGTTGCACTCCAGCCTAGGTGACAGAGCAACACTGTTTCCAACAACAAAAAAAGGATGCCCAGGTACATTCAAATTTCAGATGACGAACAAATAATTTCGTGTAAATATGTCTCATGCAAAATTTGGAATATCTTTATATTAAAATTTTATTTGTTGCTTATCTGAAATGCAAATACAATTGGTGTCCTGTATTATAACTGGCAACCCTAGGGATAACAGCCCCAAAATAAATTGTCTAGCTATGTTGTCCTGTGTTTCAGACTTTGTTACTTTGTCTCAGTGGAAAAGGATGACAGTATTACAGGATAAAAACATTTGCAAAACTCATGTTTGTTTCCCAACAAAATGCTTTGATATTCATAGGCATAGGGGCCACCTAAGAATAAGCAGAATATTCGTCTCAAAGTTACTTTTCAGAGCGGAGTTCTTCAGCCCTGAACAAAGGACACAGCAGAAAGGAAACACAGCTGAGCAAATCTATGGAACAAAGGAAGCATTCAACTCACACCTTGCGTCATACATGCACAAAACTTCAGCTATCTGTACAAGCCAGAAATGATGATGAAATTTGATCTGTTTAATCTTGTAACTATGAAGTTCCACTTCCTATTTTTTGCTCCTGTGGGAGGTGAGGGGAAGACACACAGTAGAACTTAAGGAGAGAAGAGAAGGAAGGAAATTGGTACGATCACATTGACTTTTTCAGAAAACACTGCGCAGGACCAGATGAGTGAGTGGCAGTTCTGGCCCTAAGGAGAGACAGACATGAAGATGTGCACCAGCAATTGCAATCTGGGGCGGGAAGTGTCCGGACCCTCAGCGCCTAGAACAGGGCTTGGATCACTGTGCCGTTCCATAATATTTTCTGATTAAATAGCAAAGCTAAGCACACAGACCTGGGATGGGAGAACCAGAGGGGACGACACCCAAAGGGGACAACACCTGATGCTTTAGGAAGAGTGAAAATGACTCCATTAAGCAAAAGCACCCTAGAAGAGTGACCTGTATAAAGGCAGGGTGTCCGGGGAGTGAGGATACATGTCATCAGTGAGGACATCCAGACAACAGCCACTGCACAGGCCGGTGGTCAGGAGGGAGGTCTGGATGGGGCATAGCCTTGGGCATCCATCCAGGAGGGGGCTGGGAAGTGAAGCCCTGGTGCAAAGGAGATGCTCTAGAGAGGTCAGGCCTGGGATCCTAGGCCACGTCTTCCTCAAGCAAAAAGCAGGGTGCCCATCAGAAAACATACAGGTTCCTGGGCTCTAGAAAGCTGAGGAGAGCAAGGGTGCAAAGGAGACTAAGAAAGGACAGACCAACCGCATGAGGAAAGCCTAGAGAGGCCACTGCCTCGGACAGCAGGACAGACTCCTGGGGTGATGGAGGCTCCAGTGTACAAGGAGAGCAGACCCAGAAACGTCCGCTGGATTTGGGGAAACGGGTTACTGTGATGTGATAGGGAAGGGACAGACAGCAGACGGCTATGGCACGAGTTCCCCTTAAGCAAGGAGAAAGATTGTATAGACAGCCGCTTCTCTGGCAATGGAATGAAGGAAATTAACAGGTGGAGGGGCTGTCATATCAAAGCGGGGCTGTTTCACAGGTATTTTTTATTTGTTTGTTTAGAGACAGGGTTGTCTTGTCACCCAGGCTGGAGTGCAGTGATCTCAGCTCACTGCAGCCTCCAACTCCTAGGCTCAAGTGATTCTCCTGCCTCAGCTTCCCAAGGAGCTGGGACTACTGGTGCGCATCACCATGCCTGGTTAATTTATTTTTAATTTTTGTAGACACTGAGTCTTCCTATGTTGCCCAGGCTGGTCTTGAACTCCTGGCTTTAAGCAATCCTCCCGCCTGGCCTCCTGAAGTACTGGAATTACAGGTGTGAGCCACTATGCCCAGCCCACAGGTATGTTCTTATGGTGGGAAGAGGCCTCAAGATCTGTATGAAATGAAGAGATGGAGCCACAGGCAGGAAAATGATTATACAGCTCCCGAATGAAAGCTCAAATGCTCTGAGCAAGAACTCATAGATCGTTTTTCTCAACTTCCTTTCCCTGCTATTCCATCCAGGAGATCCAGATGCCCCATAGCAGAAACAAGCCGAGGTCCATCTGGACTACAGCCCACTCCTGATGTCCAGGCTCTTATCTGGCTGAGTGACTCTTCTAATACAGAAGGCGTGGAAATGAGTGTTTCAAGAGGTATGGGTCCAGGACACCCAACTCCACTTAATTCATTTAAAGACACAGAACAAAAATCAAAGCCCTGTGAACTAGGAAGACAAGTGCTCACAAGGATAGCCATTTAAGTGATCCTCCAGTCTTCTGAGATTCTGCAAGCAGCTGAGAATCTCCAGGGAGATAAATTACTAAAAAGCCACTGGAGAATTCCATCGCTTTAGCAGTGCCTGAGCCACTTTCTACAGAGGGACAAAAGACACAGAGAGAGGGGTAGCTGGCAGAGCTGGCTGCTGTGCTATCTGGGCGTGGTGCAAAAAACACGGCTTTTTGCTACGCCAACTGTAGTAAAAGAGATCTCAGGAAGACCTAGACATTTGTTAAAATTAAACAATTTTTTTAAAAGAATGGGAAAATCAGGCATTCTGCATCTCTGAGCAACAATAGCCAACTATTATTTCTTTAAATGAACCCCAAAGAGCACTCATAAAAGACTTATTCAAGATGCCATTTGCACAATACTAAAAGATCACATGAACAGAAACTCATAAAAATGTGCAAGCTTTATAGTTGATAACAGTCAAACTCCATTTAAAAAGAAAAAGCATAAAAGGGTGGTTCAACATGAAGTACAAACTGGACCTAGGACAACAGCAGTATTTCTGTTGCTCCCTGAAGCAGTTTTCATTGGGTCGGAAATCGATGCAGTCTGACTGGAGGTGACCTAAAAGCAGATGAAAGACAGCCAGGCCCAAAGTCCACAAACAGCATCGGTAAGACCTACTGAGAGTTTCTTACGCATATAATAAGTATGCAATACAATATTTTTATTGTTATGAATGGAGTCACCAAGTATTTACCCAGAAAAAGCTGCAGAATTCGGCCGGGCGCAGTGGCTCATGCCTGTAATGCCAGCACTTTGGGAGGCCGAGGCGAGTGGATGACAAGGTCAAGAGATGGAGACCATCCTGGCCAACATGGTGAAATCCTGTCTCTACTAAAAATACAAAAATTAGCTGGGCATGGTGGTGCGCACCTGTAGTCCCAGCTACTTGGAGGCTGAGGCAGGAGAATCACTTGAACCCAGGAGGCAGATGTTGCAGTAAGCCGAGATCGCACCACTGCACTCCAGCCTGGGCAACAGAGCGAGACTCCATCTCAAAAAAAAAAAAAAAATTAAGAAAAGAAAAAGCTGCAGAATTCCTTCCACATGATTTGCGTTCTACCCCAATGCTTGACATACTAAATCCACCATCTCTTTTGAAGCTAGGTTTTGAATAAAAAGAGAATGACATTTTCTTTCTTTCTTTTGAGACGGGGTCTTGTTCTGTCACCCAGGCTGGAGTGCAATGGCACCAACTTGGCTCACTGCAATCACCACTTTCCGGGTTCAAGCGAGTCTCCTGGCTCAGTCTCCCGAGTAGCTGGGATTACAAGCGCCTGCCACCATTCCCGGCTAATTTTTTGTATTTTTAGTAGAGATGGGGTTTCACCATGTTGGCCAGGCTCATCTCAAACTCCTGACCTGAGGTGTTCCGCCTGCCTCAGCCTCCCAAAGTGCTGGGATTACAGGCGTGAGCCACTGTGCCTGGCCAAGAATGACATTTTCTAGGTAGCCTTTTTTTTGGTTTAATGTATAGACAGGGTGTCACCATGCTGCCCAGGCTGGTCTTGAACTCCTGGGCTCAAGTGATCCTCCCGCCTCAGCCTCCCAAAGTGCTGGGATTACAGGCGTGAGCCCCCATGCTCGGCCTCTAGGTAGCTTTCTTAAATTGAGATGTTAAAAGTCTAAGGGAAAAGGAGTGGCTTGTTTACCTGTAGGCAGAACTGACTGCAGTGTAACTAGGACCCCTTGCAGTCACCAGGGTCTATGACAGCGTCCTGGCTCTGCCCCTCTCTGTTCCTAACCATCAAGCCTAGATGTGCAGCCCTGCTACTTCGAGTGTGGTCCACCAACCAGCAGCGTCAGCCTCACGGAAGAGCTTGTTAACAGTACAGCCTCTCAGGGGCCACACGGGACCCTGAATTTGAATCTGCATTTAACAAGATCCCCAGCTGATTCCCATCCATGCTTCATGACGCAGTAGAGCAGCGAGAGAAGCTGGCTGAGTGAATTGCTGCCCCGTTCCAAAAAGCCATTGGGAGAACGGGCAGCAGCTGCAGGAAGTAACTTTCACTGTACTCCATTTCATTTTATCACACTTTCATTTTATTGACCTTTTCTCTAAAGCAACGGAGCTGTTTTCCTTTGTTTTATTCATAACTCTTAATTTTTAAAAGTAGTCTGACTTCATGCTACCATCTCAAATTGTATCAACTTTAAATTATTTACATGAATCGGGAGGGAGGAAATGGAAACCAGTTTTCACATTCGATTTATATCTAATTATAGAGTTTTTTCTTTTTTCACAACAGTTGTTAAGTTGTTAGCAAACCTGTGTTTTCACAGCAAGCTAGGAAGTCCCTTAGATCATTATCCAGAAAAATGGCATGTAATTAGAACTACACAGAAAGGTGCCCTAGAAAATACAGAACAGGGCTAGAGGTACACACCTGCAGACAGGTGTTCTACAACAAGGCTAAGTGCACATCTGTCCACCTGGAACAGCAATCTTGCTTACTGAGTAGTTAACTGCATGCAATAAACTGTGAACTCAGGAAGGACGAGGGCCATGCATGTAACTCGAGTAGGAGGGGTTCAATAAATATCCATGAATTAGTGAATCGATGAATATCACTTAACACAGGCTCTTCCCACAACACTCTGCTCCTTCCCTTTCAATTCCTGTAAAGGCCAGAATATTAAAGGAACCTCCAAGTCATTCTTGATTGCTAAGAGGCCACTAGCCACACTGAGATGGCTCCTCCAGGGTGGCCCTCATGAGGACCACTAAAGGGCTTTTCCCACCAGGAAGTAAATCACTCCTACGCCATCATAAAGATGTTCGGCATCAGCTTCCCTATCCTGAACACTTTTAGGACTTGGAAAGGTAAACGTGGCACCGATCTGGGTGTAAATGGCTTCACTCAACAATGTTCATAATCTCTTTCTGCCCCTGCTAAAATTCTCTTGAAAGAGGTGGAACTTTCTGTACCCTTTTGGTTGCTGTGATGTGGACACTCTTTAGTTAACTGAAAAGGCAACAACAAGAACGAGGAAAGAAAGTAAAAGAGATCAGCCACAAAGACAACTAAGGGTGTTCTAAACAAATCACATGAGATTAGCAGAACAGGTGGGCTGGAGGAAAATTCATGCTGGAAAAGCCAGGCGCTTTGATGTTGGAATATCTGGTTGAAGATGAACCCACCAAGCAGAATAAATGGGTGAAGAAGAATGATAATAATCTGTGAGAGGGAGATAGATCAGACATGGCACCCGGTTCACAGAATTAGAGTAACACCCCTACGCGTGATGCCCCCGTGGTATGAGACCTGAGTTTACTAGCAAAAGCTCAGCAACCCACTGATAATTTTGAAAACAAACAAACAAATAAAAAAAGAGGATGCTCTTTTTCGAATACTTCATAAACTTAGACATCTTAGTTGTGGCTGATGTCTTTACTCCCTTGTCCCATCCAAAAGCTACAATCCACATGGATGGCCATGTGGTCTTGAAAGCACCTCATCTCCTTCTCTATATCATTATTTTTATTTTTATTTTTATTTTTTTTTGAGACGGAATCTCACTCTGTCGCCCAGGCTGGAGTGCAGTGGCGTGATCTCTGCTCACTGCAACCTACGCCTGCCTCCTGGGTTCATGCGATTCTCCTGCCTCAGCCTCCCCAGTAGCTGGGACTACAGGAGCGTGCCACCACGCCCAGATAATTTTTTGTATTTTTATTAGAGATGGGGTTTCACTGTGTTAGCCAGGATGGTCTCGATCTCTTGACCTCATGATCTGCCTGCCTCAGCTTCCCAAAGTGCTGGGATTACAGGCGTGAGCCACTGCGCCCAGCCAATTCTCTCTTTTTTTTTTTTTGAGACAGTCTCTGTCACCCAGGCTGGAGTGCAGTGGTGCCATCTCAGCTCACTGCAACATCTGCCTCCCAGGTTCGAGCGATACTCCTGCCTCAGCCTCCCCAGTAGCTAGAATTACAGGTGTGTACCACCATGCCTGGCTGATTTTTGTATTTTTAATAGAGACAGGGTTTCGCCATGTTAAGCAGGCTGGTCTCAAACTCCTGACCTCGAGTGATCTGCCTGCTTCAGCCTCCTAAAGTGCTGAGATTACAGGTGTGAGCCACCATGCCTGGCCACCCTTCTCTACATGATTAATTCTTAGCCCTCAGACTCCAGCTCAAAAGTCACTTCCCTGGGAAGCCCCCCTTGAATGCCCCTTTCTCATTGCCTCCTCTGTCCCCTAACATGCTTTTCTCACACCTAGACTGCTTCACTCGTTCTCTTTTTCTTTATTTATCTTTGCTTCCTCCATAGGAACTCGAGCCCCTGAAAAGCAAGGACTGTGTCTTAATTCTTTTTATCTTTGCTCAGATCAGAAGAATGACTGTCTGTGCTCACTTCATTATGAGTATGTGAACTATGCTTTGTGAGCCCAGGAACTGGGTGGCCCCGGACTGAAGAGTCCCTGCGCAGGAATCATGACTGAACCTGAGTGTGGGTGCGTAAGCCCCCAAGAGAGATGAGCTGAGAGGAGAGAGGAAGAGGTCGCGTGTGGGATGAACACCTCCACGCTGCAGCAGCCAAATGACTTTGAGCACCTTTTCTTGGTCTAAAAAAGGAATCATATCTCTCCTGAATACCTCTCAGGATGATGAGGAACAAAATAGAGAATGGATCTGAAAGCACTTGAAAATCTATAAACGACCATGCAAATATATAATGACAGCATTTTGGTGGTGAAAGGTAAGGAAAGTAGGGACGATGGATGGATGGATGGATGCATGGATGGATGCATGGATGGATGGATGCACGGATAGATGGATGCATGGATGGATGGATGAGTGGATGGATGGATGGGTGGATGGATGGATGGATGGAGAGTGGCTAATCAGCCACAAAACAGCTATGTTCCCACAAAAACTAAAAATAAATTTAAGGCCAGGTGTGGTGGCTGATGCTTGTAATCTCAACACTTTTAGGGCCAAGGCAGGTGGATCCCTTGAGCCTGGAAGTTCAAGACCAGCCTGAACAACATGGCAAAACTTCGTCTCTACAAAAAATACAAAAATTGGCCAGGTGCGGTGGCTCATGCCTGTAATCCCAGCACTTTGGGAGGCCAAGCTGGGTGGACCGCCTGAGCTTCGGAGTTCAAGACCATAATGGGCAACATGGTGAAACCCTGTCTCTATTAAATACAAAAATACAAAATACAAAAAAAATAATTTTTTTTTTTTTGTAAAAATACAAAAAAAAAAAAATTAGCTGGGTCTGGTGTGCACACCTGTAGTCCCATCTACTCGGGAGGCTGAGGCAGGAGAATTGTTTGAACCTGGGAGGTGGAGGTTGCAATGAGCCGAAATCACGCCACTGCACTCCAGCCTGGGCAACAGAACAGGACCCTGACTCAAAATAAATATACTAATTAAATTAAAATAAAAATTAAAAAACAGAAGGAAAGGGTTGACAAGTATCTAACTTCAAGTATTGTTAGTCCATTCTCTCATGAACTCTAAGAAGTCAAAGTTCAGAAATAAGAATGTGAAACAGGAATGGGCCTCACCCAATTAATAAAACGTTGTCTAATGAGTGCACATAAAAAATACCAAGGGTCCAAAAGCTAGTAGCTCCTCCCTCATGTTTACTTGGCATTTATGAAGCACTTTAACATGTACTGATTTAGAATGCCTAAGTTTAATATTTAACGCGGCATCTAACAGATTTCCATCAAGACACAGAAAGAAACATTCTAACAGTACAGGCAGTGATTTTAAGTTTTAAATAAAGGCAAATGAGGTTCAAGTAGGTGAAGAAAATTGTTTCAAAAAGTTGTGGGGAAAGTACACAATGAAAGTCTTTTGTCTATTTCAAATCCAACTAAAAACACAAGTTACAGCACAAGAATCAATTCTAAAGAGAATACAAAGTGTGTGTTAAAAGCCACTTGAATGGTTCGCTCTGCCCAGAGGTGAATGGGCTAAAAGGCTCACTCTCGGAGTTTACTTTCACCATGTAATCTTTAGGTTTAGAGTAAAGGGAAGCAAATGTATCCATAAAACTATGCACTGAGCATATGCGCTGTGTGCACATGAAGTCACTGAGGGAGGAGACACTTAATTTTGCTACCAGCAACATTTGGACAATCAGTACATGCAGGGCCTGGATAGCAAAGCCACATTTTAAAAGGGCGCTCTGTGCTCCGGCAGATGGGCTACAAACTTGACCAGACTGCAGCCACTGTGTCTTCCACTTACACCAGTTGCATGCATTAACTTTTCTATTCCTTAACCATATGCCTTATCGCACATTCAAAAACATGTCCAGCAGATGGTAGGTAACAAAGAGAAGAGGGTGAGAAGTGAAAAACCCTATTCTAAAGGAGGCATCTAAAAACCAATCACCTCCAACGTCTTTTGAGAAGGGAATATTGTGAATCATCAAATGCCATTAAACACCAATAGTTTGACGCCGCCCTTTGGAAGCAGATATTGACTTTTTGTATCACAATATTTGGAATAACACGCATACATTTTTCTAACACTGTTGTGTTTTCCTAACTCAGAATAATCACAGATTTTCATAATACCATAAATATTGACATAATGATAGATTGGCAATTCCCAGAATATGACTTCCTGTCACATGAAACCCTAAATAGACATATGGCTCTACACTGAGGAATCAGACCAAATGAACATTATCTCATGAGCATTGAAGCAAGAAAACGTCCTAAGTTCAGAAAACATCGTCTCTTTTTATAAAATCTGTATTTGAAGATAAACAACAGAAGGGCTATTTACACCACTAATTCTGTCTCCATGCAGAGTCCAAAGAAGCCGGACAAAGGGCATGGGAAAATACCTCCAGGAAAAAGGCAGCAGTGTAGACAGCAGGGGAAGAGTACCAGGTGCCACTGTTCTCTGCATGGTACAGCTCCTACAATGCAGGCGGCTCAGAAACACAGTAAAAGTCAGGAAAGGCCACAGGGGAGAAACAAACAAGAGGGAAGAAAGGGAGGAACCTGAAGTAAAGGGAGGGACCTGACTCCAACACTCCATTCTGCCCTAATCCCCAACATGGACCCTGAAAACAGCTCAGCTCCATTGAATCAGCCCATGGGCATGCACGCTCATCTGAAATGCCAAATGCAAAGTAAGCTTTAACACGATCACACGGCAACTCAGAATGAATGTCATCAATGCCAGGCATTGTCCTTCCAAAGTCCCTTCTGGGACATGGACAGCCCAGGTGTGTGCCTGCTGAGCTAGTGATTAGAGTGCAACCAAGTCACATCTGGTGGCCCAAAACTCTCGCCATGCTTGCACTCCAGGTCCCTCCCCGCCTCTGAAGTGGCTCCGGGAGCTCTGCATAAAAAGTGGCGGGCAGGCCGGGCATGGTGGCTCACACCTGTAATCCCAGCAGTTAGGGAGGCTGAGGTGGGCGGATCACCTGAGGTCGGGAGTTTGAGACCAGCCTGGCCAACATGGTGAAGCCCCGCCTCCACTAAAAATATAAAAATTAGCCAAGTGTTGTGGCACGTGCCTGTAGTCTCAGCTACTCAGGAGGCTGAGCCAGAAGAATTGCTTGAACCCAGGAAGCGGAGGTTGCAGTGCACCGAGATCACGCCACTACACTCCAGCCTGGGTGACAGAGCGAGACCCTGTCTCAAAAAAAAAGTGGTGGACGGTGGAACTTTCAAGGCAATGAACTTGGCAATGTCTCCCTTCAAGTCTCAGGAAGAGGCCTGGGGAGCCAGGCCCGGGGAAGCACCGAGTCTGATCTGTAAGTCCTTTCTCCAACAGCACTTCACATAAAGAGAAGAAACAGGCTGGGCTGCAGCTCCCGCTGACCCAGCGCCGTGGGCCTCAGAATTGCTTTGACACCATAAACTTTCATTCTACAACAGGTACTGCTCCTGGAATAACGATACTTTCACTAAGACTTGTCAACAGACGATAGGTGAATGGTACAAGCAGAGGAAATAAGGAAATAATCCTATCCTGTCTGACTTTATAAATGAGAGACCTGTAGGAGCAGCTTGTTCAATCTGGAGGCACTTCAGTTTTTCCAGTAGACCATCTCCTGATATGCTCAATGCTGATTCAAATTTTCTGACTTCTGGAATAGATATGCTTAGAACTTAACCTTTAAAAGTTATGAGAATACTTTGAAGAAATGAGTCAATACATTAATGACTCAAAAGAGTTAATGAAGTGTCTCAAGTAACATCTAGAAGCTGCTTAGGGATTAAGATATGCTAGTTTTGTTTGTTTGTTTGAGACAGGGTCTTGCTCTGACATCCAGGCTGGAGTGCAGTGGCAGAATCATGGTTCACTGCAGCCTAGACCTCCCAGGCTCAAGCAATTCTCCTGCCTCAGCCTCCTGAGTACAGGTGCGTGCCACCATGCCCAGCTAATTTTTGTATTTTTTGTAGAGACAGGGTCTCAATATGTTGCCCAGGCTGGTCTCGAACTCCAGGGCTTAAGTGATTTGCCCACTTCAGCCTCCCAAGGTGTTGGGACTACAGACATCAGCCACCAAGGCCAGCCCTGGCTCTTGTTTGTATATCAACAGTTGTACCTTCCAAACGGCAAATGTACTTGGGTTTCCTTCCAGGCATGGTGGTTCACGCCTGTAATCCCAGCACTTTGGGAGGCCGAGGCAGGTAGATCACCTGAGGTCAGGAGTTTGATACCAGCCTGGCCAGCTTGGTGAAACCCTCTCTCTACTAAAAATACAAAAATTAGCTGGGCATGATGGTGCGCACCTGTAGTCCCAGCTACTTGAGACACTGAGGCAGGAGAATCGCTTGAATCCAGGAAGTGGAGGTTGCAGTGAGCCAAGATTGTGCCACTGCACTTCAGCCTGGGCGACAGAACGAGACTCTGTCTCAAAAAAAAATAATAATAATAAAATAAATAAATAAGTAAAGAGGGAACAGGCATCAAAACAGTCCCATATCGCCTCCAGCTCCATACCTGTGGCATGCAAATATTAAACTCCAGAAGCGTTTTTACTTCCTCTCTCTCCCATTCCTTCTTTACCCAGACACACGCATGTATACACATGCATCCATATATAAATACACATGCACACACACCTATCCACACCATAGCTTATCTGGTAGGTGTGTGATAAAGTGGTTCTACATAATCAGATAGGATATTCATTGAGATAATTTGATCATTTGATGGGCTAATAGAATAAAGAAAAATACAAGTTTGGATTAAGACATTATTGAAAATAAACATCATAGTGAAACCTCAACTTTGGTTTCTAACAATGCTTCCACATTGAAAAAGTCAAGCCATTTATAGCTGGAAAGTAAAATGAATGTGCTATATTTTAAAAATCAATTCATATATATAAATACATACATATATATATATAAATCTGCCCTCAAAATGGCTAAAATTTAAAGAACTAACAATACCTTATGTTTATGAGAAAGAGAAGCAAGAGAAAATTTCTCATATATTTTCAAGGGGAGTATAGAAAGATACAACCAACTTGGGAAAAAGTCTAGCAGTTTCTTATGAAAGGAAACACTCACCTACCCTATGATCTAGCAATGGCACTCCTAGGTATGTTCTGGAGAGAAATGAAAAATATTGTCCATGGAAGAATTGTCAAAACTGTTTACAGCAACTACAGATAGAACAGCCAAACACTAGAAATAACTTGAGCGCCCAGCAATGGAAGAAAGGGTAAACTGTGGAATATTAATACAGAAGAATGTTATTCAGCAATAAAAAGAAACAAACTACTACTGATACAGTAGTATCAGTACTGAATGATATGGGATAAATGGATGAATCTGGGCCTTTCATGGTGGCTCACGTATATAATCCCAGCACTCTGGGGGGCCGAGGCGGGTGGATACCCTGAGGTCAGGAGCTCGAGACCAGCCTGGCAAACATGGTGAAACCCTGTCTCTACTGAAAATACAAAAATTGGCCAGGTGCGGTGGTGGGTATCTGTAATCCCAACTACTCGGGAGGCTGAGGCAGGAGAATCGCTTGAACCCAGGAGGCAGAGGTTGCAGTGAGCAGAGATCATGCCACTGCCCTCCAGCCTGGGCAACAGAGTGAGGCTGTCTCAAAAAACAAAAACAAACAAACAAACAAACAAAAGGCCGGGCACGGTGGCTCATGGCTGTAATCCCAGCACTTTGGGAAGCTGAGGCGGGTGGATCACCTGAAGTCAGGAGTTCGAGACCAGTCTGGCCAGCGTGGGGAAACCCTGTCTCTACTAAAAAATACAAAACATATTAGCCGGGCATGGTGGCGGGCACCTGTAATCCCAGCTACTCGGGAGGCTGAGGCAGGAGAATGGCGTGAACCGGGGAGGTGGAGCTTGCAGTGGGCCGAGACCACACCATTGCACTCCAGCCTGGGTGACAGAGCGAGACTCCGTCTCAAAATAAATAAATAAACAAACCAAAAACAAATGGATGTATCTCAAAAAATCCATGGTGAATAAAATAAACCAGAGTACCAGAGTACATACTGTCAATTTATATGAAGTTCTAAAAAAGACAGAAAACTAATCTGTAGTAGAAAATAATCAGAACAGTGGTTGCCCTGAAGAGTAGAGGCAGGGATTTACTAGGAAGGGAATGAGGGACCTTTCTGGAATGATGGAAATATTTGGCACCTTGATAGGGTTTTGAGCTGCACATGTATATGCCTAGGTTAGCACTTAATATTTGTGAATTTCCTGGTATGTAAATTTCCCTAAGAGGAAAAATAAGCATTAAGTAAATATGGAACACTAATTAATGAGATACATGCTGAAGTATTTATTTAGGGGAAAGGGCACTGATGCCTGAGACACACTTTAAAATGCACAGAATATGATTAATGGATGGATAGAAGGATGAATAAATGAGCAGGTAAGTAATAAGGCAAGCATAATAAAATGTTAATTACAGAGCCTAAGTGATGTGTATGGGTATTCACTGCAAAATTTTTTCCGTTTCTTTGTATGACTGACATTTTCATGAGATAAACTGGAAAAATAAAAACCTATTACAGTCCCATAATACCATCTATCAGTTTAAAATTAGTTTTCTGAGTCTTTGTATAAGCAAAGATTGGCAGTAGAAAGCTTTTTATTTTTTGAGACAAGGTCTTGCTGTGTCACCCAGGCTGGAGTGCACTGACAGGATCATGGCTCACTGCAGTCTCCAACACCTGGGCTTGAGTGATATTGTTGCCTCAGCCTCCCAAGAAGCTGGGACCACAGGTGCCTGCCACCATGCCCAGCTAATTTTTAAATTTTGTGTAGAGACGAGGTCTCCCTATGTTTTCCAGGCTGGTCTTGAACTCCTGGGCTCAAGCGATCCTCCTGCCTTAGCCTCCCAAAGTGTTGGGATTACAGCTGTGAGCCACTGTGCCTGTCTAGAAGCTTTTTTAAAAAGAAAGAAAAATATTAAACTTTTACAAGTTCAAATACCAAATAAATACTGGTATTTCACACTTATTTCAGCGCAAAGAAAGCCCTCACTCTATGCCAAAAGGAGAAAAAAGGCATCTCATTATGCTTTATGAATCCAATCATACCTGAATGTTTTACACGTAACCTCATCTTTCCTTTCCCCAACTCACGAGTCACTGGGTTCAAATATGTTTCTCTTTTTATATAAATAGTTTGCCAAATATTAATGGGCTCTGAACACACAAGCCAGAAGATTCCCTCAATCCCAGCTAGGTGCAAACCCAAATCCCACTCTGTTCTATTGGACCTCCCTAAGAGCTCATGAGAGTTATTTGTGGGAGCTTCTTATCTCTTCCACACATCTGGAACCCATGCAGTATCAAGTACCAAGCTTCCCTCATAAAAGATGCTCAAGGTTGCTTTTCATGGTTCAAGGGCAAACAGGAACCACACATGGGGTGTTTTCGTCTTTGTTCATGAAAATTACCAGACCCATGAAAAGCCCCTTATTTACATTGGTAAAATGCTATGAGGATCAACATTGTGTGAAATTATCATGTAATCCTCTAAGTCATAAAGCAGCACAGTTGGGGGGTGAAGTCCAGGCTGTCTCCTACATAACAGTAGAGTCTTCCAATTAATGTGCAAATTTGGGAAAGTCGTTTAACTTCTTTGCACCTCATAGTCCTCTTCTATAGAGGGAGAATGATACTTACGCTGCATGCGATTGATGTGAAGATTAAATAAGATGATCTGTCAAGCTCCTTTGCATACTGTCTGGCATGTCAGAAGCACCGAGCACATGTTTCCTAATGGTCATTGTTAGTTTTACGTGTCCAGGTGAATGAAGCTGAGAGTGCCTGTCTCTATTGCATCAATTTAACATTAAGTAGAGCAGACAAATCAATATTGACAATTCCAAGAATTTAATAAATCACAGTTATCTAAACAAACTTCACTCCTGGGGTCCTAAAGTCAACATACAAAAACGGCACCACTTTAAATACAGCTTTCAGGATTGCAGAAGCTGCCTTTTTTCCTTGCAATGTGTGTCCATGGTGGGTTCTAAAGTCTCAGGGAGGGAAGGGACAGGGAAGTCACTTGTCCAGAACCTGAGAGGACATCCTCAGCAGTCTTTTTCCTCCTCAACATCCTCAAGGGCAGAGAAATGGGCCTCCCGGTACCCTCTGGCCATTGGACAGAGGGTCATGATCCATCCTTGACATTTTAGCTGGGCAGGCGGAATGAGTCCTCCAAAGACATCCAAGCCCTCATCCCTGGAACCTGTCAATACATTGTGTTAAAAAGGGACTGCAGAGGTCATTAGGGCTATGGATTTCAAGATAAAGAGATTATCCTGAATGAGCCCCTAAAATCAGAGAACTTTCTCCAGCTGTAGCCAGAGAGACATCGCAGAGGGGTAAGTCAGAGCAACTGGACATGCAGGAGGCCTGGATGTACTCTTGCTGGCTTGGCAATGGAAGGGGCAAGGTGACAAGGAATGCAGGTGGCCTCATGGAGGTCAGAAAGGCTTCTGGCCAAGACAACAAAGCAACAGGGACTTGGTCCTGAATTGGCAAGGAACTGAATTCCAAAAAGTAACATGGCCCAGCTGATTGTTTGTTTGTTTGTTTGTTTTGAGACAGGGTCTTTTTCTGTTGCTCAGGTTGGAGTGTGGTTATGTGATCATGGCTCACTGCAGCTTCAACCTCCCAGGCTCAAGTGATCCTCCCACCTCAGCCTCTTAAGTAGCTGGGACCACAGTGTACCACCATGCCTGGCTAACTTTTTTAATTATTTGTAGAGATGAAGTCCTGCTATGTTGCACAGGGTAGTCTTAAATGCCTGGGCTCAAGCAATCTCCCCACCTTGGCTTCCCAAAGTTTTGAGACTGCAGGTGTGAGCCACCACACCTGGCCCTGATGCTTTGCTTTTGACCTTGTGAGACCCTAACCAGAGACTTGGCTGAACCATGCTGTCTATACCCAAGCTTCTGACCCATGTAAATGGCGAGACAATAATGGGTGGCTAAATTGCTCCATTTGTGGCAGTTTATTAAGGTAGCAATGGAAAACTAATGCAATGAAAATATCAGAAGTTCCTTAACATGCTTGCCTTTTTTCCCTCTAGATCAAATACTCTCTGGAATTGAACCATCTTTCACAAACAAGACTTTGAGGCTACCCCTTTAGGATTTCCTCCTTCTGATTAGCTCAGTTTAGCTATTCTAGGGCTGAGCTTGTCATGACCAGGGACAATGTGGTTTCTGTCACAGGGATGGGTGGGCACAGAGGAGTGCCAGTCCAGCCCAACACCAGCAAACATCATGAATGGGTAACAGTTATCACATGGATAAGCAGAGCATACAACGCCAGGAGACCTGATTTCAAGCTGTCCTTTGAATGTGTCTGGCATCTAGGGTCAACCACAATCATCTGAGTATAGTCAGATCAGCTCAGGATACAGTAAGATTATGCCCCAATCTGCTTTCTAGAAACCACGCCTTCATCAAGGCAGCCCAACATCACCCTGGCGGTTCTGGTAGCCAAGCCACACTTTTGACTTTTTACTTGATTAATGTTACAGTCACCTAAAAGATCTAAGTATTTTTCCCATGGATTAAAATAAAATTAACCCATTCTATGCTGCAACTTTGTAACTGCCATAGTTACTGCCTACAGAGGGTTATTATTTTTTCGATCTAAATTTGGACCTAACTTTTGCAAGCCCTCATCTTACCTTTATAAGAAACTATAATCAATGTCATCACCTAGTCATTAATAAAATACGATTAATTATAAAGGATAAATTATTAATAATTAAACAACTAAGATAATAGCAAATGTTACTTATAATAAAATGTTAAGATACAAAGTACACGTGCTTTAATTCTCTCTGTTAATATACATTTCCCTTAGAATACACTTCTTATTGACTCCTCTGTGAGGGAAGAGATTTAAGCCATAATTGTGGTGCAAGGAAACCACACCACAACCACACTCAAATAATGTCAGAATAAAGAGGAAGAGAGTGAACGTCATTCATTGAGACTGGGCTACTAATGGCTGTTCTTTAAATCAGAAGTCTTGCCAAGCGTAGCAACTCATGCCTGTAATCCCAGCATTTTGGGAGGCTGAGGTGGGTGGATCACCTGAGGTCAGAAGTTCAAGATCAGCCTGGCCAACATGGTAAAACCTTGTCTCTACAAAAAATACAAAAACTAGCCAGGTGAGGTGGTGTGCACCTGTAGTCCCAGCTACTCAGGAGGGTGAGGCAAGAGAATCGCTTGAACTCAGGAGGCAGAGTTTGCAGTGAGCCGAGATCATGCCACGGCACTCCAGCCTGGGTGACAGAGCAAGACTCTGTCTCAAAAAAAAAATGATAAATCTTACTGATAGGACTCACTTTATGGATTGGGGACAACTTTAATAAAAGTGTTCAGTGCTCTTCATTCAGCTCTGCCAAAATGACATTAAAACTCTTTCTCCCAATACAAATTCAATCATTTTCCTATTCAAATTCTGAGCTCAAGATAGTACATCTAAGAAAATAAAAATGTTCATCTGACTTGGAACTAGCTGGGCCTTTTCTCATTAAGTGTATGCCTCTCTATCCTTGTGGGAGTACAGATTAAAACAGGCAAACAAAATGATAAAACAATCTCTGGTAAACTCAATTCTCACTTCCAAGGTATCTTTTCCTAAGCTAACTGCTACTTCCCAAAATTCCAAAAGATCTTGCTAGTTCTCACATTTGAGTGTCCTTATATATTTCATATAAAAGTAAGAGTTCAAAATATGGATGAACAGATTAAATCCACATTTGATCATCTTATCTTCCCGTCCAGTTTAAGGAATATAAGACAGCTTGACCTAATTCTTCCATAGTTATTATTCAGAGATTCCCAGTGACGATGAAAATCACTAACGCACCAGTATTGTCCAGGCTGTGCTGTAGCTACTTTAAATATTTGATCAACTAGGGCCTCTTCTACTTAATTTGCAACTTTTAGGAATCCTGAGTGATGGAATACACACTTATGCTCCTTGAAATAAGACTTCTGTGTCCCACTGTGCATAACTCCTTGAAATATCTAGAAATCAACATTACTGGCCGCCATGATGGCTCACACCTATAATCCCAGCAATTTGGGAGGCTGAGGTGGGTAGGTCACCTGAGGTCAGGAGTTTAAGACCAGGCTGGCCCGTCTCTACTAAATCTGAGATGGGGTGAAACCCCGTCTCTACTAAAAACACAAAAATTAGCCAGGAGTGGTGGCATGTGCCTATAATCCCAGCTACTGGGGAGGCTGAGGCAGGAGAATCTCTTGAACCCAGGAGGCAGAGGTTGCAGTGAGCTGAGAGGGTGCCACTGCACTCCAGCCTAGGCGACAGAGCGAGACTCTGTCTCAAAAACAAAAACAAAAACAAAACAAAACATTACCAACAACCAGTAGCTGAACTTGTTTTTAGTCATACAAGAGTTAGTGGGTTTCATCTGAATCAAGAGACTCATGCCTAATTACATAAAAACTACCATCTAGATGTCCTTCTCACTTTAGGCATTTATTTTACCACTTATTTTCCAATAGGATTGTAAACTTTCCGAGGTGAGAATTGCAAAATAATCAAGCTTATGCAAAAAATATAATGCCCCTCCCCGACAGACCACCTCTTTTTGTCCAATAAGTATTTAGCACACTGTCTTCATACAGCAGATGCTAAGACTTAGGAACTCGATTTCAAGAGCAGAAAAGAGATCAGCTACAGATGAAGGAAGTGAGGGTGTAGAGCAACCATGGAAAGGAGGATAAAGGAAACGCTCTAGAGGAGACGATTTGAACTGGGAAGAGCAGGAGACAGTGGGAAAGGCATTCAAAGACAGGCATGGAGGTCGTAAAGGCCGGGCTTAGTCATCCAGGCTTCACACTTCGGGCAAAAGGGACATACTTCGCATTATTCTGCAGGACAGGAATGTGAATTAAATGGTGCTTGAAGACAGACAACATGGAAGAGGGTTTTGAATTGAAAGGACAAATTAAAACTGAGATGAAGACGATGCTGTCTTTAGCAAGGACCCAAGAGGGCTAAGGTAGACATGGAGTGGAAATCAGCAGAAATGAATGAATACTATGTCTAAGCTATGGGAGAGAGACAAAGATGCTACCTTAACCTGTGGCAAGGTCATCGGCCTTAAAATAACTGAATGATTCACTCCTTTCCTCCATTATTTATCTACCTTTTGGCCAAAGCCCAGAAATCGAGAAGGTTCAAGCTTCTCTGCAGCTTTAAGTTCAGTGCCTTGGCAGGAGACTGATGGCAGGACACTTCATCACCCTTCTCCTTCCCCTAGACATGAGGTTGCATGGAGTCCCATATGACTCCACCAAGCCATCAGTGACCCCTTCAGCTTCTGTTTGAGACCCTGCCCAAATGTCACCTGTCTCCCCTCTTTGGGGCCCACTGAACTGGATTCTTTTGCTCCCAAATGAGATGGAAATTGCAGGAGAGCAAGCAACTCCTCCCTCCCTCTATTCCCCAACAGATGCAGTGGCAAGGCTTGTCGAGGTGTTTCCACAGTGCTCCTCCCTCATCAGCATGGGGGCTTCTTGGATTGTTCAAATGGCCCTGGGCCCTGGAGCTGGTGGGGTGCATTTACCTGAGAGAGGCAGAGAAATCTCAGAGGGGCCATGTTGAGCCCTGGGGAGGACAACTAGGAGGCCATTCAAGTCGGGTAGGTGGAGGGTGGGGGGGCGGTCCCTAACATTTCATTACATAAAGGCAGAAGGGACTATGGCGACATCCCATCCCAGCTTTCTTTTACTTCATTTGGTTACTAACAGATATGTTTCAACAAAAATTAGAGAACAGCCAAAAAGCCAGCAAGACTTCTGAAAGTGGCTTTTGGCAGGGGTTTCAGAGGCTACATGTTCTCCCTGCAGGTGTGAATCCCAGCTCTGGAAGGAACACAGCACACTCAATGGACCCGAACATAAGAAAAGCCACAGCCCACTTTTCCTTCCTCATCTGGAAGGAAAACAGTTATTCTGGTGATGGTGGGTGTCCTTGAGGTGGTCCCCAAGGATCCCTGTCATGGCTCCAGTTTGGTGGAATGTTGGTAAACCGATGCAAAAACTCCATGCATTTTTCCAAATGTAACTTCAGTAGCTCAGTTCCAAAAAGCAGTCCATGCTGCACCGCCATCCTGTGTGGGCGAATCTCTATTCACAGTTCTTAGGGGTTAGGGTCTGTGTTAGTTCCCTATTGCTGCCATAACAAATTATCAAACAACTCAGTGGTTGGAAACAACACACACTTATAATCTTACAGTTCTGGAGGTCAGAAGTCCAAAATCAGTTTCACTGGGCTAAAGCCAAGATGTCAGCAAGCCTACATTCCTTCTGGAGGCTCTAGGGTAAAATTGGTTTCCTTGCCTTTTCTGGCTTCTAGAAGACACCTGCATTCCTTGGCTCCTGGCCCCTTTCTCTATCTGCAAAGCTATCTGTGTAGCGTCTTCAGTCTCTCCCTGACTTGGACCCCTTGCTTCTATTAGCACATCTCCTCTGACTTTGACCTTCCTGCTTCCCTCTTGTGATTGATTACAATGGGCCCAGCTGGATGATAATTCAGACTAATCTTCCCATCTCAAGATCCTTAACAGAATCACTTGGCCACAGTCTTTAGCCATGTAAAGTCACATACGGTTTCAGGGATCAGAATATGGACATTCTGAGGGCCATTATTCTACTACCACAACGTCTGCATGGCCAGAGAGCACAATTACCTTAGGTCACCTGGCCTGGGTTTCCTCATCTCCAGAACAAGGAAGATCAACTTGATCCCCAAGACCCTTCTGGCACTAACATTTGCTATGTAAATTTATCTATGAGATTCCTACTGCACGGATTTTAAGGGAGGGAAGGGACGTAAGCAGGCACTTAGATTTCGAGTCTGGTTAACAGAGAAGCAGGAATGCCGGGCTGCAGAAGGAAGGACAAAGAGTTGGAGATAAACCTGGAGTGCTGAAATGGAGGTGTCTACCAGTTTGCTGGACATAAAGAGATGGAGCTATGACATCAACTAAAGATGCAAGAGCCTGAGTCGTCCATCCAGAGGGGCTTAATTCCCAGAATTTGCAAATATTAATAAGTTCTGAAAACGGCAAATGAAAGGAAGAAAAGGACTGGGCATGGTGGCTCCCACCTGTAATCCCAGTACTTTGGGAGGCCTAGGTGGGAGGACTGTCTGAGGTCAGGAGTTCAAGACCAGCTTGGCCAACATGGTGAAACCCCATCTCTACTAAAACACAAAAATTAGCCAGGTGCAGTAGCATGCACCTGTAATCCCAGCTACTAGGGAGGCCGAGGCAGGAGAATCGTTTCAACCTGGGAGGCAGAGGTTGCAGTGAGCTGAGATTGCACCACTGCACTCCAGCCTGGGGGACACAGTGAGACTCTGTTAAAAAAAAAAAAAAAAAAAAAAAAAAAAGAGAGAGAGAAATGCAGACAGACAGAAAGAAAGAAAGATGAGCAAATGTTTGCAGACAGACTTGAATCTAAAAGTAAGAGGAGCTGGCGAATGAAACAGAGGCTTGATCAGAGAAGGTGGAGTCATCTTACATATGCTGATTCAGCTGTTTAGGGGAACTTATCCTGAAGCCCTTTCTAAAATGGTTAGTTGCCTCAAATTTTGTCTATTTACAAGTTAGATTTATTTTTTAAATAATGGTTTTCTTAATTCAGGGTATGCTATTGGGTTACACTGTAGAATTTCTTTTTGAAAAACAGTTATTTCATACAATTCTTTGGTTGAGTACTGAAATGTAATTTCATTTATTTATTTATTTGAGATGGAGTTTCATTCTGTTGCCCAGGCTGGAGTGCAGTGGTACGATCTCCACTCACTACAACCTCTGCCTCCCGAGTTCAAGCAATTGTCCTGCCTCAGCCTCCCGAGTAGCTGGGATTACAGGCATCTGCCACCATACTTGGCTACGTTTTGTATTTTTAATAGAGATGAGGTTTCACAATGTTGGCCAGGCTGGTCTTGAACTTCTGACCTCAAGCGATCCACCCACCTGAGCTTCCCAAAGTGATGGGATTACAGGCACAAGCCACTGTGCCTGGCCTGAAACTTAATTTCTAAAATACATTTAAAATATATTCAGTTCTGTTTCCTGGAGTTGAATAATTTAGCTAAAACTGCTGTCTTTATGAATCCTAAAGTCATATTTGGTGATATTAAGTGAAAATGATTTGTGTAAAATCTTCTCTATAACTTGATCAAACTATAACAGCATTACTGATATGTATAATTTCCACTAAACATGTTTCACAAAAAGTACACAAGGTATTTGTCATCACAGGACAAACTCCTCTCTCTAAATCTCTGAAAAATATGCTTTATTCAATTTTTTCTTCATGATACAGCATTATACATACCTGCTGTCTATCCAGTTTATTTCCATATGTTTTCTTGGTAAGCAGTGTTTACTAAAAGTAGGAAAGTAATATTTACTAAAAATTCCAAATTAGTATTTGCCAGCAATAATAAAGATGCACAGTTAGATTTACTGAGATGTCAGTAATTTGGTTAAAATAAATAATTGATTAAAACTGAGAAAGTGGCTGGGCGCGGTGGCTCATGCCTGTAATCCCAGCACTTTGGGAGGCGGAGGCAGGCGGATCACAAGGTCAGGAGATCGAGATCATTCTGGCTAACACGATGAAACCCCATCTCTACTAAAAACACAAAAAAAATAGCCAGGCGTGGTGGCGGGCACCTGTAGTCCCAGCTACTCAGGAGGCTGAGGCAGGAGAATGGCGTGAACCTAGGAGGCGGAGCTTGCAGTGAGCCGAGATCACGCCACTGCACTCCAGCCTGGGCGACAGAGCGAGACTCCATCTCAAAACAAACAAACAAACACACACAAAAAAACTGAGAAAGTATTAATACTTGAAAGCTATCTGTTTAGAAATGCATGCACTATTTTCCTTCTTTTGGTTTGGATGTTAAGGTAACAACCTATAAGTTACGAAGTATTACAGACAAGTACAAATAAGATACAAAAATAATTCATGAAGTCATTTCAAAGACTTTTCCAGAAATTCCCTAGATGTTACTGTTGTTCCTGCATAAAGCCCTCACACCTGGCTTGCAAGGAAGCCCAGCGGCCTCTGTGAGTCCAGCTCCTGTGGTTTCCCAGGATGTGAGCCCATGAGTTTTATTTAGAAGTCGTGCTCTTAATACAATGTCACCGTAAGTTAGGCTTGTTGGACGATCCTCCTGATACCTTACATGACTTCGTGGTCTTTCAACAGATCCCAGTGTTCTAATAACTGAAGTTTGAGTTTGGCAAAGAACAGACCTCTTAGAGAAGAGACAAAGCCAATCGTTCTCTTCAAATGTTATAACAGATTGCAGCTTTTCTGAGATAAGCAAAAAGCTAGCGCATCATCGCAAAACACCTTGCACTTTCAGCACTGGGTTTGCCTCAAACACCTGCTAGATATCCAGCGACAAAATAAACATCATCCAACAAGATGTCTGAGCATGGAGTTCTTAACCTAGCTCTGACCTTCCTTTTGGCACATAAATAAGAGTGCTGGGCTTCAAAAACACATCCCTAAAGAGTACATCTGCACAGCTTACTGCTCCTCCAGGACTGCTCTCTCTATTGAACCCAGCCTCATTACAGTTTTGCAAAAGAGGTGAAGAAAATCAAAATGGGTCAATACTTTTGAACAACAATTTTGAAAAATTCCCAGAAAATAGATTCGATACTATAAATGCTCCAGAGCAACTGAGAGGAAACACTTAATAAAAATAGTCATAGTCTAGAGCTAGTTCAAATGCATGATGAACAAAGCCAACCCTCACAGTGACAACTGACTGTGGCATTGGAAATCACTTTGCCAGTTCAAAGCAGCTACGGGAAGAGAGTCTGAAGCCAAACCTCCAATTTTATCTTGAGTATATAAAAAGCAAAGTAATGCCAAGAAATTCTGCAGATGCTAGTTTCATCAGATGACGTAAAGACTCATTTAATCAAAAAGGTGTCATTTAGTTCTAGCAATCTAGTTGGATTACTACAGTATATGATTTCGGTCTGTTTGAGGTCTCCAAGCAGTTTTACCAAAGTAATTGCCAAATCCTGTTGGTGCATAATATGTATGTGCAATGCTTGTTCAAAGAATGATTCAAACAACAGATTCTACATAAAAGCAAGATTGTTACAAATTAGCTTTTGGGGAAGGTTAACATTGAACTTTTCTTCTTAAAATGCAAACCAATGATGATCACTAAAGGTTGTGTTATGGTGTAGGTATTAGCTATGGTTGATGCTTACCTGCTCAGCACCATCTGAGCACCAACTGTATGCATAACAACCTACAACCCACTGTGGGAAATGCAAAGTGAAATCAGATGCAGCATTTGTCTTCATCGTGTACATGATCCAGGAGAGCAGAGAACACATGAATTTTAAAACTACGTCATACTACAGCAAGTGAACGTTAAGATGCTTTGAAGAACTCAGTGAGTTGGGACTGACCTTCTAATGTCAAAGGAGAAATTGTCCATTCCCTTAAAAATGCTGCTAGCTCAAAATCCAAATGCCAGGTAGTGAGACCTGATTTCTGAAAGAGTTCCTGGGCTCAAGGCTTTAAAAAGCCATCCTTACAGTAGACAACAACAAAGGAAGTAATCCAAGGGGTAAACTATGCCAAGATACTTGATCTCCCACTCCAACCATACCCTAAACTAAGCCACTGCTAGCCATGGCAGAAACCTCTTCTCATGTTGACCATTTCCCTCCCATTTCGCATAATATTCCATTCCTGAGAGGCGGGTTTTTAGCAGCAAGAGCTGGGTAAAACGTGGTCTTAGACCTAAACCTGTTATATATATATTGAAGACATGCCTTCCTTTCTCTATTTCAGAAGTGCATGAATTTAATATTTCCATATATTGGTATTTCAAGTGCAAAACGAAAAATTCAACTTGCTCTTTAAAATTAACGGCCTCGCTGAAGTGCAAATATCATTCTCTAAAATAGCTGATTCAAAAAAGCAGTAGGGTATTAATAAAAGAAGCTGCAATGCAACACTGATGATCTAATGTCCTAAACATTCGTTTCCTACACGAAGAGACATATAGGTCTTTTTGTATTTTGTAGCTGTCCGCTCTTCCATGATATGCATTACTAAAATTATACACAATTCATAACGGTCATATTCTACCACGGCCATAGAAGCAGCAATGCATTTAAGATATACCAGGAAATGATACTGCAAGTGCCAGAATATGAAAACCTTCAACTCAACATGTAGGCAACAAACTCAACCCAACAGAGTGTTGGCAGAGCCTTTCCTCCCCGTAGCAACATCGTGGTGGAAGCCCGGGCGTCTCTGCTCCCAGGCACCCTGAGCGTGTTAGCCGAGGAAAGGGGGTTCCAGCAAGGAGACCCTCGGATGCAGCACTCCTCGTTTCTTTGGCCTGCAGGGCCGACTTTGCAGGACACACACCCTTCTGAGGGGACAGGCCTCGGGCTCGGAATCCCGGGGTTCTGCAGGGCTGCAGGGAGCTCCCTCGCAGAGACCTGAGCCCCCGGCAAGAGTCCAGGCAGCGGTGCCCTGGGTGAATGCAGAGGCTCATCTGCGGGCCTCAGTGGCCCTTTTGAAAACGCCAGCAACAGAGGAGCCCTCGACGCTGTCCCCACAAAAATGTGCCAAGCAAGCTTCAGGGTGGGTGTGGGGGACTCCCCTCAAAAAACGCTGATTTTAAAAACAAAAGACAGGCTCGTGGCTATTCTCAGAGGCGACCACGTTACTCCCAGGGCTGGAAAGCAGATTTGTGGAGGCCAAAGACGAGACAAAAGGCACGAGCTGGCGACAAACAGATCTGGAAAGGATTTTTTTTTTTTTTTTTTTTTTTTTGGTGAGCCATGAGGGCCTCCCAGTTCAATTCTTTCTCCCCTTACAGAGAAGACTCATGGGCCGCTGAGCAAATCCCTTATGGTCTGGAAGAGACGTCAGATAGGCAGGGGGAGAGAACCCCCAAAACTTTCCCAAACTGCGGCAGGCTAGTGGCTGCTGGCGGGCAGCGGCCGCGGACCTCGGGGTCCCGGGACACAGGGGGCACCCCGGGGCGTCAGCCGCCCCCTCCCGCCACAACAAAAGGCCCCAGCGCAGCCCAGGAGCTGGGGCTTCCCAGACCCGAGCCCGGCGTGGGGAGCCGGGAGCGCGATCGGGCGGCGCGCCCCGGGCGGCCCCTCTGTCCGCGGCGGCATGGGAGACAGAGCCGCGTGTCCGAGGCGCGGCATAAAGGGGACCCCCGGGCGCATCCAGACGAGCCGCCGCCGCAGCGGCGACAGCAGCTGGAGCGGCCCGCGCCCCCGCCCGACCCAGCCCCCGATCCCCGGCCTCCGGCCCCCGAAGCCTCCGCCCGGGTCACCCCGCGTCCCCGGCCCGCGCCGCCCCCTCGGGAGCGCGTTGCGGGTGCTGCAGGCCCGGAGGCTCCCGCTGCGGCTGGGGCTGCGTCGCCACCACGCGGCCCGGGACCCCCCCCGCCGCCGCCGCCGCCGCCGCCGCCGCCGCCTCCGCCTCCGCGCCAGGCCCGGCGCGACACAAAGCCCCCGGCCCCGCCGCCGCCCACCGACCTTGGGCTCCGGCGCCGGGCTCCCGCAGCGTCTTGGTCACCGCCTTCCAGACGTGGCAGCCCAGGAGGCACAGCAGCAGCGTCGCGGACCTGCTCATCTCCGCCGCGGGGCCGGCGGCGGCTCGGGCTCGCCGAGAGCGGGCCGGGCGGCGGCGCGTCACGGGCGGCCGGGCGCCGCGCCCCCCTCCATGTCGCTGGCTCCGCGCGCCGGGCCCGCCGCCCGATTGGCCCGGCCCGCCGCCCCGGCCGCTCCCTCCCGCGCCCCGCGCCGGGTTTCCCCGAAGAGCCGCGGCGGCGGCGGCAGCGGCGGCTGCTGCTGCTCCGCCAGCTCCTTAACCCCTTCCTGCCTCGCCCGCCGCCGCCGCCGCTGCCCGCGCCCAGGCCCCGGGCCCGTGGTGCCACCTGGCGGCTGCGGCGCCGAGGGCGCCCCCGCCCGGCACCGCTGCCTCGCGCCCCCAGCCCGACCCCCGGCGACACTGCCCCGGCGCGCCCCATCCCCGCAGCCCGACAGAAGAGCCAGACCTGCCTTTCAGGGCGGAGCCCTTTTCATCACACCAGGTCACCCAAGGGGCCGCAGGAGACATTGTATCTGGGTGTGACTCCCCCACCGGGTGCCATCCTAATCTAGTTGTGTACCCCAACGTAGATTTCACACCCAGTGTTAAAGATCCGCAAGAACACTCCCCAAGCCAGTATAGACTGCAGTAGGCCTGCAGTACCTACGTGTTGGCGGGTGGACAGCTTCAGGAGGAATGGTACTTGGATGGTTCTAGGGGTTAGGGTGGGGAGGAAACCCACATCTTTTGAGGCCCTAGGTGCTTTAAAACTTTCTGTCCTATTAAAGAAAAAAGACTATTCCATGACACGTGTGAAAGCACAGCAAAGAAGACCCTCTTTGGAACCATCGCAATAGGTATAGGCCCTACCATGGGATTCTGCAGTGGGGGAGAAAGGTTGGGTTCAACTCTGAATACAGCAGGAACAAGTGGGGATTTATAACCGAGGACCAGGGTGGGATGCAGGGAATGAAAAATTATAAGAGGAAACATCAGGGGGAAGGGGGATTCTTGAAAGTCAGACATCCCCTGGCAGGGCTGGGCAGGACAGGGCGGATGGGAAAGCTGATCAGATATCCAGGGTGGAGGGTTCTTGGTAAACTGACTTAGCAGGGTTCTTCCTGAAAGCAGATTTTACAAGGAAGGGCACAACTGGGCCTAGAAGAAGGTTCCGGAGCCTGACTGTAGTTCGGTCAAGCAGAGACTCTTTGTCCATCTTCACAATACATGATCTAAGAGGTAGTCAGCATTATCCCCCCCATTCACAGATGAGAAAAGAGGCTAAGGAGGGTTAAGGAATTTGTCCAAAAGTGCATACCTGGTCAGTGGCAGAGCCAAAATTCTAACAAAACAGTCAGTCTGACCCCAAAATTGAAACTCTTCACAAAAACCTCCAGACTTGGCTGGGTGTGATGGTTCATGCCTATAATCCCAACACTTTGGGAGGCTGAGGTAGGTGGATGGCCTGAGTTCAGGAGTTAAGAGACCAGCTGGGCCAACATGGTGAAACCCTCTCTCTACCAAAAATACAAAAAATTAACCAGGCATAGTGGCCCATGCCTGTGGTCCCAACTACTCAGGAGGCTGAGGTGGGAGGATCACTTGAACCTAGGAGTGGGGAGGTTGCAGTGAGCCAAGATCGTGCCACTGCACTCCAGCCTGGATGACAGACTGAGACCCCGTCTCAAAAAAAAAAAAAAAAAAAAATCAAAATATAAAACCACCAAAAAAACCACACACAAAACCAAACCAAACCTCTAGACTTTCCTTGAGCCTAGGGACCCCCTCCATTCCAACTCAACTTTTTTTTCTCTCAACCCACTCCTGTCTGTATGCCTTCCACACAACCTTCACGTCCACTTGTCCCTCTCCACCTTCTCTTCCAACTAGCACTGCGGTGACCTTCCGACTTCCACTGGGGACCTAGGAAAATCCACTCCAGACCCATCATCCACCCCACACTGCTTCCAGAACACCAGGCCAGAAGGAGGGTTATTACTGTAATCTCATTAATTGAGCATTTAGACATGGCAGGCACCGTACCAAAAAAAGAATGAAGGATGGCACTTGCCCAGTTGGCTTATAAAAGACAAATGACTGTGAGACATGAGAAAAACTAGGACGTACAGAAGCCCATATGGGTTTTATAGTCACCCTTAGGACCAATGCTGCAATTTGTGCAAATCACGCACCTACACAGGGTGGCAGATAGTCAGGAAGGCAGAAAGAAATAGGGACTGCTGGATTCCCTCCTTCTTCTGACTCCCGCATCTAAGCCTAATATATGACATCAAAGTTCCTAATATATGGCACTCACTGAACTGGAGCTATTTCCTCATAACAACTTATTTGGTAGGTATCATTGTTTCCATTTCACAGATGAACAAACCGAGGCTTCATGCCATTAAACAACTTGCCCAAAATACAAAGATCTGATAAGTGTAAATTCCCTATACCATGTTGCTTCTGAGAATAAATTTTATGCAAATTATTCAAATTACCTCCAGGAGTGTCCAAATTGTTTGAACCTGCTCTAATCCCAGTGAGGTGCAAATCTAGTGAATACTATGGTGCCAATGTTCATTTCCTGGCATTGACAGTGTACTACAGTTATATAAGATGTTACAATTGGGGGAAGCTGGGAGAAGGGTAGATGTGACCTCTCTGTACTATTTTTGTAACTTTTTATGAGTCTATATTTCAGATAGAAATATTTAAAATAGAAAAAAATCCCATTCTATGCCATTTTTCTAAGTCTTATTGTTCACTCAAAACACCAGTGTTTGTGATCTTAGTATAGAGTTCCAGAATGTTTCAGGGTGGAAGAAATCTTAATAAACTGAATCAAGTTGGGTTCACAATCTTAACTGTATCAAGCTTGTCCAACCTGCCTTATTTTGTTGTTGCTGTTGTATTTTTAGACTTTTAGCAGCCTAAAGCCATCGTTTTCAGTTTCCATCTCTAGTGATAAGTGGAAAAGAGGGATGAGGAAGGGGCTTTACTGGCTCAACCAAAAATAGAAATGAAGAACCCATGACTGTATTCTCTCCCTTGGATACCCCTGCGAGATGCTCAGGTCTGATGGAGGTGGTTGTTATTATCGTGTATAACAATACTTTCCAGGATGAATTGGAACTTTAGGAGAAGTTTATGTACTCTCATAGCAACACTGAGTCTTGTCTAAATAGTTTCAGAAACACCGCTGCCATCCCATTTTGCAGATGCCCTTGTGAAACAGAAAGAGGTTAAACAATTTGCATAGTACATTCTGCAGGCCAGTCTCAAAGCCAAAAACAGGGCTGGGGCCCCAAAGAGTATTATCTCATCACCCGGGTATTTTCCAGTTACCTGGGTGGGAGGCTGTAAGGAACACAGATTCTGCTACATCACTCAAACTAACATACTTGCATATCATGTAGCCAGAATTATGTAAGAATTAAATAATCACACTTATCCTTTACAGGAATAAAAAATATGATTTACCTTTTCTCATGTTCCGATCATGATCATCAGACACCCACTCAGTAACTAAGGGAAAAAAATTACTTGTGGAGGAGTATTTGCAGAACAATGGAAGTTAGAAGTGTTCTTTCCCTGTAGAACTTTTCCTGTTGCTCTTACTAAAATCTCACATTGTTTGACTAGAGATGAATTATGACTGTACTTATTTGAAATTGCTTAGAAGTTGCTTGACTGTGCAGCATTTGATTTCAATTTTCCAGGCCTGTGCCAAAAAAAAAAAAAAAGAAAAAAAGAAAAAAAGAAAAAAAGTCGTGCCACATACAGAACTTTTCCTGTCTGAATTTTCCAGAGACCTTGATTTCAGGGGCTCTGTGACAAGGTTTCTTAGCCCAAGATTACTTATTCTATTGAAATATTTCCTGATGTTGGTCCCACGTGGTGGATTTTTTTTTTTTTTTTTTTTTGAGACAGAGTTTCACTCTTTTTGCCCAGGCTGGAGTGCAATGGCGCAATCTCAGCTCACTGCAACCTTCGCCTCCTGGGTTCAAGCGATTCTCCTGCATCAGCCTCCTGAGTAGCTGGGATTACAGGCATGCCCCACCACGCCCAACTAATTTTGTATTTTTAGTAGAGAGGAGGTTTCTTCATGTTAGTCAGGCTGGTCTTGAACTCCCAACCTCAGATGATCTGCCCGCCTTGGCCTCCCAAAGTGCTGGGATTACAGATGTAAGCCACTGCGTCCGACCCCGTGGTGGAATTTTAATGGTCTGGGTTTGCTTGGAGAGGTATTGTTCTTCCTTCTTCCCTTTCTTCCCCCAGCCCCTGCCCCCCAGTCTGCTCCTGAGTAAGAAGCTTCCAGTAAACAACAGAATTTTATGAGATTGTACAGGTCAGGAAGTATGTCATGGTCATTGCTACTTCTGTTTGCTGGCACTTTTATTTAAGTTAGATAGAATGTAGCCACAGACAGAAATTGTTAACAGCCCAGCATTTTTTTTTTGAAGCTATCCGCATCTATATAAAAAAGAAAAAACAAACCAAAAAATAAGGTAACAAAATTACTGTCAAGGGACTGATGTGTTTAAGTGATCCCCAACCCTCCTCTTTTTCCTCTGTGTGGTTCAGCCCTCATATTTCAATCTCTGTGACTTTCCAACAAGCTCTTTCTTTCAACAGCATCTTTCGTTTTTTTTCCTACAACCTCCCTTCTCGCGTACAGGTTTTCAGCCAGGAGAGGCTTTTCGTTGTTTTTTTTTTTTTGAGGCGGAGTCTCGCTGTCACCCAGGCTGAAGCGCAGTGTCATGATTTCGGCTCACTGCAACCTCCACCTCCCAGGTTCAAGAGATTCTCCTGCCTCAGCCTTCCTAGTAGCTGGGATTACAGGCGTGCACCACCACACCCAGCCAATTTTTATGTATTTTTAGTAGAGACGGGGTTTCCCCATGTTGGCCAGGCTGGTCTCGAACTCCTGACTTCAAGTGATCCACCCGCCTCAGCCTCCCAAAGTGCTAGGATTACAGGCGTGAGCCACCGTGCCCGTCCCAGGAGAGGCATCTTATTCAGGAAATAATTCTGAATTATTTGGGAGATGCTGAGAGTGTACATCAGCCTGCAGGATCGAATTTCAGATTATGCCATTTGGTCCTGTGATTTCAGATCCCCTGTCTTAGAGTTCTACTTTGTGCATCCTCTAATAACTCAAGGAGTCTGGGACACATCCCAGGCACTTGATCAATAGGTTTGGCTTTTGGAAAGAGTATTCAGAGGCTAGTGGCTAATGGAGAATTGAGTTGCTCAGCAATTCATTTTAAGCCAATATGCTCTTTTGGCAAGCCCATTCCATTAGAGCAAGTAGAAGTTTCCAGCTCTATTCTTTGCTGACCCATTGAATTTTTTAAATTTATTTTTTATTTTATTTTTTGAGACGACGTCTTGTTCTGTCTCCCAGGCTGGAGTGCAGTGGCGCAATCTCGGCTCATCGCAACCTCTGTTTCCTGGGCTCAAGAGATTCTCCTGCCTCAGTCTTCTAAGTAACTGGGATTACAGGCACGTGCCACCATGCCTGGCTAATTTTTTGTAATTTTAGTAGAGCTAGGGTTTCACCATGTTGGTCAGGCTGGTCTTGAACTCCTGACCTCAAGTGATCCACCCACTTCGGCCTCCCAAAGTGCTGGGATTACAGGTGTGAGCCACCATGCCCAGCCAGTTAACCCACTGAATTTACTGTCATATAGACAAAAAGTGCAAGGCAAGACAGTAAGCGTCCATGTTCTTGCTGGAAAATGTCTATCTGTGACTACTGCATCTACCTTCAGAAATGCACAAAGGGACATGAAGCAAGGCAGAGAAAAGACAGGGTTTTTTTTGTTTTTGTTTCTGTTTTTTTTTTTTTTTCATAGAAAACTTAAAAGAGTTAGGGAAAAGAGAGGAAGATAATGGAGAAAATGGAGAAGGTAATTAGCATCAGTTGAACTTTTGTTGTGTGGCTGACTATACCTCAACCAGGGGGAAAGTTTCAGAAATTCTGCTGATCTCCGATTAATTTTCAAGTTCGATCTTTGCATGGTACTTTATTTTCTTTTCCTTTCATTTCTTCTGTTTAATTATAATACTTTTGACTCAAAGCTGCCTACTGTCAGAACCTTTCTCTTAATATCCTAGTCCTGTTTAATTACTAAACAAAGAGAATCCTTCATTGGAGTCCCCATAAAAATGGAAATGGAGGTGAAGAGATGATTTTTCTGGGCATATTATACAACAGGTTTAGATGCATTTACTTTGAATACATATGGCCCTAGGAGAGCCATTTGTGTAAAAATGAGTCTTAACCAGGAGTGCTTTGGCTGCTGGTGTCATTTTCTACTAGCTTCCCCCTTGCCTGTTTTTTGAGACAGGGTCTCACTCTGTCACCCAGGCTGGAGTACAGTGGTATAATCATAGCTCACTATAACCTCAAACTCCTGGGCTCAAGTGATCCTCCCACTTCAGCCTCCCAAGTAACTGGGACTATAGGTGTGCACCACCATACCCAGCTAATTAAAAACAAAATTTGTAGACATGAGAGTCTTGCTATTTTGCCTAGGCTGGACTTGAACTAGTGGCCTCAAGCAATCCTCCTTCCTTGGCCTCCCAAAATGCTGGGATTAGAGGTGTGAACTGCCAGACCTGGCCTACTATCTTTTCTTTAGCCTGAGACTTTAGTGGACAAGAGGAACTTCATTGGTACATATTTTAAAGTTTCATAAAAATGTCAGTTAGTATTTTATAACTGTATTCTTCTATTAATAAAATCTTCAGAAAGTAAGCCAAAAAGGAGACAAAACGACAACAAAAAAAATAATAAAAATTGGCCCAGATTTCCTGCTTTCCTGTTGGGAAGCACAAGGTGAAAACCAATGGTTTTCCTCAAAAAAGAAAGAGGAGAAAAAAATAATCAGTCCCTCATAATCCTTGAAACATCTGGCTTTATGCACAAATTTGAGTCCTTGGTTTTACAAATGGATTTTCTGTCTTGAATGTTTATTTGTAAGTCAGTGGCATTTCTCATTTAATGTTATAAATACTGGTTGTTAACTCCTCTGCCCAGTAATGTGTTTGAAGGTAGGGCAAATAGTACCAATCTAAATATACCTGAAGCCTATTTATACTTTTGCTGAAGGACAATTGTATTCCTGAGAGTCTTGGGGTAAGCAGAGGTCCTTTATGTATGGAGCTGCATTCCTGGGAACTGTGAGTCTTCTACTGATTTGGAAATAAAGATGTAAGTAGTACCTTTTTTTTTTTTTTCGAGATGGGGTCTCGCTTTGTTGCCCAGGTTGGGGTGCAGTGGTGCAATCATAGCTCGCCGCAGCCTTGAACTCCTGGGCTTAATCAATCTTCCCACCTTAGCCTCTGCAGTTGCTGGGACTACTCCACCATGCCTGGCTAAATTTTTTAAATTTTTCGTAGAGTGGGGTCTTACTATGTAGCCTGGGCTGGTCTCAAACTTCTGGGCTCAAGTGATCCTCCTGCCTCAGCCTTCAAAAGTTCTTGGATTACAGATGTGAGCTACCATGCCTGGCTAGTACATTTAAAACTTAATCACCACAGTCTGAAACAGATTTTGCTTTTTCTGAACATAGGTTAGCACCTCCATCAGTAAGGGCTCATGTGATGGAAAGAGAAACCTCTCTAGCTTCTTACACATTCTACAGGGAATTAGGTGCTTGCAAAAATCTGCGAAGGGGACAGAGGAGGGGCTCTAGGAAAATCTTCCAAACAGCCCCCTCTCCTGGGATCCTGGGGTGCTGCTCCTGTGCCCCAGTCAGGAAGGCTGGGAAGCTGGGTTGTGCTTCAGAGGTTTTACTTTTTTTTTTTTCGAGACAGAGTCTCACTCTGTTACCCAAGCTGGAGTCCAGTGGTGTGATCTTGGCTCACTGCAGCCTCTGCCTCCCCGATTCAAGCGATTCTCCGGCTTCAGCTTCCTGAGTAGCTGGGACTACAGGCGCATGCCACAATGGCTGGCTAATTTTTTGGCATTTTTAGTAGAGATGGGGTTTCACTATGTTTCCCAAGCTGGTCTCGAACTCCTGGCCTCAAGCGATCCACCCACCTTGGCCTCCCAAAGTGCTGGTATTACAGGCGTGAGCCAGGGCGCCTGGCCTGCAGAGGTTTCACTTAGGAGCCTGCACTCTTGCTGAGGCCAGGGATCAGGAATCCAGGCTCCTGCCACCCTCCCTGCCAGTGACTAGACACAGGGAATCTAACCCTGCAGAAAAGCCCAGCACATCCTGCAGCAGGGAGACAGTCTTGTCTCTCTTTGCTTTCCAAATCTCTACCAAGAGCATCCACTTGGCAGAACCTGACTCCCACCCAGAAGCCTAGCTGTGAGGAAGTCTGGAAATGTCATTAAGAAGGGGGAACAAATCCAACGTCTGGAGCACAAGATGGCACAGGGAAGAAGCAGGCACCGATTCTGAACGCCAGCTCCTATCTCCCCAGAGCCTCCGAGTCTAGTGGTTGCATATTGCATCTTGTCTATCACCCCAGTTCTAGGTACCAAGACAACTACAAATACCCCGTGGTCCCTTTACGATGGCTCTAGTATCTTTCTTGCTTTTCTTTTCTTCCTTTCTTGTTTTTTTTTTTGAAACAGAGTCTTACGCTTGTCACCCAGGCTGGAGTGCAATGGCACGATCTCGGCTCACTGAAACCTCCACCTCCTGGGTTTAAGCGATTTTCCTGCCTCAGCCTCCTGAGCATGTGGGATTACAGGCATGCGCCACCACGCCCAGCTAATTCTTGTATTTTTAGTAGAGACAGGGTTTCACAATGCTGGCCAGGCTTGTCCCAAACTCCTGACCTCAGGTGATCCGCCCACCTCGGCCTCCGAAAGTGCTGGGATTACAGGTGTGAGCCACTGAGCCTGGCCTTTCCTGCATTTCTGAACATGATAAGAAATGATAGGGATCATGGAATCCCAGGATGCTAGAACTCAAAAGAATTTGAAGGAACTGGCCCATTCCCACCATTTCTCAGGTAAGAAAGTGGAAAATTAGAGCAGGATGATGGAGCACCAAATATCGCTCAGCTAGTCTGGGTGATACTGGCTACCTTTGCAGAAGGGAGGAACAGGCTCTTTTAGCATCTGCCCTAAAGGAGGTACCTCCAGACCCGACAACAAAGGTGTGCTCTGGCACTAAAGGTCCTCTTGGGCCCTTGTGTGTAGTGGTAGGGGTACTTATGAGTCCAATATTCCTTCAGACCTTTAGTTTGATCATGTCACTTTTGTAAAATTTGGGAGACAGGGGAAGGAGGATCACTTGATCCCAGGAGTTCAAGAACAGCCTAGGAAACAAAGTGAGACCTCCTCTCTCCAAAAAATAAAAATAAAAAATAAAAAATTGTTTTAATTAGCCAGACACAGTATCTTGCACCTGTGGTCCCAGTTACTTGGGAGGCTAAGGTGGGCGGATCCCTTGAGCCCAGGAGTTTGACGCTGCAGTAAGCTATGATTGCACCACTGCACTCCAGCATGGATGACAGAGTATGATTCTGTCTCAAAAAAAAAAAAAAAAGAAATCCTCCTGGCCACCCTATCTAAAGTAACCCTCCTCCTCCCGGTTATGTGATATCACTCAATGGTCTTCCTAACAATCTCACTGTCTAAGATGCTCTTCATTGTTCACTTGTTTATTCAGCTTCTTGCAGTCTGCTTCCCTGACCTGTACTAAAACATCAGCTCCATGAGGGCAGGGCTTTTGCCTCACTCTCTGCCATATTCCCAACACCCAGAAAAAACGTTTGGCACAGAGTAGATGCTCAATAGCTTCAGCCAAAGTGGAAAATCATGCCTGACCTTGAAGAAATATTTCCTTCCAGTTAATCTGCACATGCCTCTGAGCTCAAGACCGGCCTGGGCAACACAGACAGACCCCATCTCTACAAAAATTACAAAAATTACCTGGGCATGGTGGTGCATGTCTGTGGTCCCAGCCACTCAGAAGGCTGAGGCGGGAGGATCACTTGAGCCTGGGAGATCGAGGTTTCACTGAGTGGAGATTGTGCCACTGCAATCGAGCCTGGGTGAGAGAGTGAGACTCTTCTAAAAAAAAAATCTCTGCTACACTGGATTAATTAACAACCCAGCAAGTATTTCTTGAGTCCTCATTATGGGCCCAAAGTTTAAAAAGGTAACCAAAGACCCTCTTTAGTCTGAGCTCGTCGCAGAGACGCTACTTCAGATAAGCAGGCAGCACATCTTGAGCCCTGAATTGACCTTGAGTTTTCCCACTTTTGGGTCTTTGCCGATGTCCCCCTTCTTCCTGGTCTGCCTTCCCCATTCCTTCTCGTCCTTCAAGTCACACCTGTGCTGTGACCTCCATAGCTCTCTGTGATCTCTGGCAGGTAAGGCTCATTCCGTGCATTAACTGCTTGTACAGTTAGTGTCATGACAGGTTGCCACTTGTTGAAAATAACTGCTTCATACATTTAGGTTAGACCATGTATAGAAAAGATATCTAGCCAGATTCTAAACTGAGGTAGGGTCCACATTGCCTAAAATGCAGGCGGTCTGTCTCTAATGCTCAAAAACCATAACATCCAGCACTGCTATCTAGGAATGTTTGCATAAACTTTTGACCTCTGAAAGTACACTATTCTTGGGTTCTGACATCAGTATTTAGTGTAAAGGTTTGTGTATGCAGTAACTCTCTAGAACCTTCTCCTTAAAAGTGGGCATCCCTCAGTCATTTAAAATAAACTCAAAAGAAGCAGGTGTTCATTCCTGTAATCCCAACACTTTGGGAGGCCAAGGCAGGAGGATCCCTTGAGATCAGAGTTCGAGACCAGCCTAGGCAACATAGCGAGATGTCTCTATGAAAAATAAAAACTTAGCCAGATGTGGTGCTGTGTGCCTGTATTCCCAGCTACCCAGGAGGCTGAGGCAGGAGGATCGCTGGAGCCCAGGAGTTCAAGGCTGCAGTAAGCTATGATCGTACCACTGCACTCCAGCCTGGGCGACAGAGTGAAACCACAATTTTAAATAATAATAAACTCAAAACAGTGTATCTGAAAATATGACTTTGGTATCTTTTACACATCAAGGTCCTTTCTTCCCTACTGCCAACCTCATAAAGGGACCATCTTTTACTCCATCTCTATGGCTTCCTCAAGATCTCAACAATGCCCTGCCCAAAGTTTACTGTCTTTTTCTTTTTCTTTTTTTTTCTTGATGGAGTTTTGCTCTGTCTCCCAGGCTGGACTGCACTGGTGCGATTTTGGCTCACTGCAACCTCTGCCTCCCGGGTTCCAGCGATTCTCCCTCCTCGACCTCCCAAGTAGCTGGGATTACAGGCATGTGCCACCAGGTGCCTGGCTAATTTTTTGTATTTTTAGTAGAGACAGGGTTTCACCCTGTTGGCCAGGCTGATCTCAAACTCCTGAACTCAAGTCATCCACCCGGCTTGGCCTCCCAAAGTACTGGGATTACAGGTGTGAGCCACTGTGCCTGGTCCGAAGTTGACTTTCAGTAATGCCACTGACATACCTATTGGCTGGCATAAATAGACTTCATTGATAAGAAACAATTCAGACCAAATGTTAATTGTCACATGGAAAAGTAGATGTTGGTACATATATGATCTTATTCATTCTACTCTATTTAAAGAAAAGTATTATATAACAGCAACATTTTGTGCAATTAAAGGTATTTTCTTTCAAATAAATATTTTTGATTCACCACTCTGTAAGACATAGGCAATGCCTCCTTCACTCCATCTACCCAGCCCCTCCTCTCAAGAGTCTGACCTTCCCTGGGCTGAGGGTGTTGGCAGATCTATGGGAAGTGGTCCAGGGTATATTTCCCTGAAGACAATGGTTTGTCCTGGCAAGGATGATGGAAGAGAGGGACCTAGGGGAATGTAGTCTGAACACAGGTCCCTGAAAAAGAAGGAAATGGGGTGTAAGTCAGATGGAAAAGCTCGGGTTCTCACTTTCCACCAACTAACAGCTGACTCCCAGGAACTCGATGGGAGGGCATCAAACAGGAGCATAAAAATGTATCGTTCCTGGCCGGGCATGGTGGCTCACGCCTGTAATCCCAGCATTTTGGGAGGCTGAGGTGGGCAGATCAGTTGAGGTCAGGAGTTTGAGACCAGCCTGACCAAAATGATGAAACCCTGTCTCTACTGAAAATACAAAAAATTTATCCAGATGTGGTGGCTCGTGCCTGTAGTCCCAGCTACTCTAGAGGCTGAGGCAGGAGAATTGCTTGAACCCAGGAGGCAGAGCTTACAGGGAGCCGAGACTGCGCCACTGCACTCCAGCCGGGGTGACAGAGTGAGACCCTGTCTCAAAAAAAAAAAAAAAAGTATGATTTCTAAGCTATTATTCCTGAAACTCCTGGGTGCCAAGAGTGAAGGCAATTGATGCCTCCTTGACTGCAGGAGGGTGGAAATCAGTAGTCTCTGAGCTCTTTTCCTGGGCTTGTGAAGGGGGAGACCCAGGTAAGACCAGGGCTGAGAGAATAGCCAGGCTTTATTTTTTATTTTTTTATTTTTTTGAGACAGAGTCTCGCTCTGCTGCCCAGGCTGGAGTGCAGTGGCACGATCTCGGCTCACTGCAAGCTCCGCCTCCTGGGTTCACGCCATTCTCCTGCCTCAGCCTCCCGAGTAGCTGGGACTACAGGCACCTGCCACCACGCCCGGCTAATTTTTTGTATTTTTAGTAGAGACGGGATTTCACCGTGTTTGCCAGGATGGCCTCGATCTCCTGACCTCGTGATCCACCCACCTTGGCCTCCCAAAGTGCTGGGATTACAGGCGTGAGCCACCGCACCTGACCCACCTACAGGATGTCTTAACTATGAACTTCCAATCATTACCATTAACCTTTGCTCCCGAAACATTCACACCCATGCCATAAATACATTTACGGCCTAGCTTTTTTCCCCTAAAGTTTGCATAAGTATAAAATATTTTAAAATCTGGGAGAGATGGAAATAGTACTTGGAGAGGAGAAGTTATACATGAGTCACAAACAGGCAGAAATGGGGCTAGCCACCCAGGAGGGAGGATGGGAGAAAGTTTAACTGGGTGAATTGAATTTCAAATCTGTCTTGGAAGTTCTGAAACAAATCTGCATACGTCAGAACATACTGTTCAACTTCTACTCTATAGGGCAGCTGCAGTTGTGGTTTGGGTATGGTGTACATTTATTGTTTTGCTTGCACAGCATCCAATTCCTTTTGATTTGGTAATGGAACCCGTATTTCCCTAAAGGATCCACCTTCGCTTTCCTCCCAGCCCAGGTGGCTTAGTACTGGCTCTAAGGGTGGGCATGTGATCCAGGTCTGGCCAATTAGCATGCACACCTCTGTCTCCAGGCACATTTCAGGCGTGGGAGTATGACTCAGTCAAAGTCAGACTCAATTCCAGAGCCTTTTTTTTTTTTTTTTTGGAAACTCTTAAGAGGGAGGCAGGCTTTTCCAGCTGGAATTGATGAGAGAGGATAAAAGCTGGCCAGGTGCTGGCAGCCCTCTTGCCACCATGAGGTAAGAATATAAGCAATGGACTGCAAATAGAGGAAAGCAGAAGGAGGAGATGGTGAAAGGGAGATGAGCCCCTGAACCCAGCCAGGATCTGAAGCTAGTTCTCCCTTGGATGTTCATGTTGTGAGCCAATAAACAACTTTGTTTTTCCTTAAGCAATTTGGAATTGGGCTTTTCCTATTTACAACAGAATGTGGTTATGCAGCTGGAGAACAGAGGTGGGGGCGCCCACAGCTTGCTAGTTCTCGATGAGGCTTACAGGATGAGGTGGCATCTACTGAACTTCCCATTGCCCACGGACTGTGGCTGTTATCATTGCCACAGGCAAGGAGCATCTGCATTCATGCATAAAAGTGAAGATGCAGATAGATATTGAGTTATGATAAGAGAACAGCCAGGTGCCCTGGCTCATTCCTGTACTCCCAGCACTCTGGGAGGCTGAGGTGGGAGGATCGCTTGAACCCAGGAGTTTGAGACCAGCCTGGGCAACAAAATGAGACCTCGTCTCTACAGAAAAAAAACAAAATTAGCTGGGCATGATGGTACATGCCCGTAGACTCAGCTACTCAGGAGGCTGAGGTGAGAGGATTCCTTGAGTCCAGGAAGTTGAGGCTGTAGTTAGCTGAGATCATGTAGTAAAGAAGAACTTTCCAGAAGACTAGACTTTCTGTGAGGCACTTTGAGCATACTTCCCATGTAAATAAGCACATGAAAGACACACAGCAGGAAAACCAGCAACTCCGAATGTGGTGGCCGCTCACTTCTTTCACTCTTACCCCCCACCAGGTGAAGAAAGTCCCAAAAGCCTAAAGATTCTTGTGCATTAGACTCTACATTTTTTTTTTTTTGAGTCAGGGTCTCAGTCTGTCACCTAGGCTGGAGTGCAGTGCCACGATCACTGCTGTCAAGTGATCCTCCTGCCTCAGCTTCCCGAGTAGATGGGACTACAGGTGTGCACCACCACGTCCAACTAATTTTTGTATTTTTAAAAAAATAGAGACAGGCTTTCACCATGTTGCCTAGGCTGGTCTTGAACTCCTGGGCTCAAGTAATCCTCTGGCCTTGGCTTCCCAAATTCTTCTCGCCTAGAATTATAGGCATGAACCACCACACCCAGCCTAGAGTCTACATTTTTACATTGTGTAAAACTTAACCTGCCTAGCATAGTTTTCTCTTTTTGCTTCTCACACATACACACATCCGTCACAGACCCCGTCAGTGACCGATCTGCCCTTTCACTCCCATAGTGGGAACCTTAATGTTTTTTGCACCCGACTTCACGATACACTGCCACTTGTGAGCTGCCTTGTGAGTTACAGAAATGACTCTTTATTTTGTGGGGTAAATCACAAAAGCCAGACCCAATATGGTAAATATTCTAGAATCCAACCTTCGCTGAAAACTAAGTTTTCAACTATGAACGTTAATCCTGGCCAATAAAAATAGAGATCGCCATAGAGGAGTTAATTAAACATAATAAACAGGCAGAACAGGAAGCTGCTATTTTTCCTGTCTCCAAAGCTTCTATTACGGAGGAAGGAAGGGCTAATCTGTAAAGAACCAGGAACTCGAGAAGAATAGGAGGCTCGATAGCAAGGACTGAGTGTTTGGCAGAGAAGAAAAAGCAGAGTCACAGATTTAATCCCCAGTGGCGGGTGGTGGTGGCGGGGCAGGGGGGGGGGGTTCAGCCCTCCACCTGGTGGGAGGGGAAGGGAATAGAAAATCATGTTTGTGCGGATCAGTTAGCTACAGAGTTTATGATGTGAAACGACAAAGTTTATGGTTACAACGTGACACCGAGATTTGTGGGTAGGTGTCCCCAAATAGCTTTTGGTGACTAGATAACACATTTCAAAGAGCTTTGAAGACTGAAAAAAATAAATGCAGGGGAGGATATTATATGGAGAAAGAAGATGGGTGGGGGGAGGACAGGGGAATATGGATGAAGGATTAGAAAGTGAAGTCTTCTTAGAGTTGAAGTTGAGTTAAAGACAACTCATTAAGAAACCAAAAAGAAAATGCGCTTCACTCCAATGATTTAAATAGTCCTGGGATTTGGATTTGCTTAAAAAGACTCAGTATAAGAGTGGACAGAAGCTGCAGTGGCTCAGGCCTGTAATCCCAGCAGTTTGAGAGGCTGAGGCAGGTGGATAGCTTCAGCCCAGGAGTTCAAAACCAACCTGGGCAACATAGCGAGACCACGTCTCTACAAAAAATACTAACATTAGCTGGGAGTTGTGGCACATGCCTGTGGTCCCAGCTACTCGGGAGGGTGAGGTGGGAGGATCTCTTAAGCCTGGGAAGATGAGGCTGCAGCAAGGTGAGCTGTGATTGTGCCACTTCACTCCAGCCTGGGTGACCAGAGCAAGACTGTCTCAAAATAGAAAAAGTGGACAGAAGATTTTGACATGATTTTACAAACATCCAATGCCCTTCTCCCAGATACAGAATCTCACGAAGGTCAATGCAGGCAAGACGAGCGTGAAACAAGAAGGGAATCATCTTTCCACAAGTCTGGAAAATTCCACACATGGAATGGCATTTGTAGGAAGACCAAGACTGCCCTGTGCTAAAAGTGAAGCTGCTGGGAGGCAGGAGCAGGGCACATCCTGCCTTCCCTGGGGACAAGCCTTGTGCCTCTCCCCCACAACCTGAAGATAGCTGCTCACATCTGTTCCATTCCTCCCCCACTGAGTGCACCATCTGTCCCTTTGACAGGAGAAGAGAAGCCAGAGAGGAAGGCAGAGACGAACAGCCACAGACAGAGCCCCACAAGGGACTATGGGGTCCCGCTTCTGAGGAATAAACCGTGGGAAAATGCCTCATGCTAAGTTGGTCGATGTTAAGCGAGGGAAAGGGATAAAAAAAAAATCTTTCCTGTAATTTTCAAACTTGTCTCTAAAGTAACCCTTTGTGCTGAGGTCCTGAGAGCTGGAAGGCAGGTAATTATAAAGACAAGGAGGCTTAAGGAAAATCTGAAGAGAGAGAAGGGCAGAATGAGATTTTACCACCATAACACATGGTGCATTTATCTATTGCTGCATCAGAAATTTGGAAAGAGACAAGGCACAGTGGCTCATGCCTGTAATCCCAGCACTTTGGGAGGCTCAGGGGGAGGATCCCTTGAGCCCAAGAGTTTGAGACTGCAGCAAGCTATGACTGCACCACTGTATTCCAGCCTGGGCAACAGAATGAGATCCTATCTCTAAAAAAAAAAGAGTAGAAAGATGCGGGTTAGCTGGTAAGAATCTGACAGGAACTGCCCCCATTTAGGAGGAAAAAGAAATCTAGTGTTCTATGGTCGACCAAGAAGCAGCTACATTTATTTATAAAAGTAAAGATGCAGATAGATATTGAGTTATGATAAGAGAATGGCCAGGCACAGTGGCTCATTCCTGTAATCCAGCAATTTGGGAGGCTGAGGCGGGAGGATCATTAGAACCCAGGGGTTTGAGGCCAGCCTAAGAAACATAATGAGACCTCATCTCTACAAAAAATAAACAACATTGGCTGGGCATGGTGGCATGTGCCTGTAGTCTCAGCTACTCGGGAGGCTGAGGCCAGAGGATCACTTGAGTCCAGGAGGTTGAGGCTGCAGCGAGCTGAGATGGCACCACTGCACTTGAGCCTGGGCTACCCAGTATCAGAGACAGAGAGAGAATGAAAACAATAAAAGAAAAAATAAGAATATTTAAGAAAGTTTTAGGGTTGCAGTAATTCAAATAGCCACGTAAATAAAATTGAAATGAGAAAATTAAGTTTAAATCCTCCCCATCCAAAGCAGCATAGTAGCCAAAGTGGAACTGGTTGTACGTGAATTACTTATTATTTATTTATTTATTTATTTTGAGATGGAGTTTCTCTATTGTCGCCCGGGCTGGAGTGCAGTGGCGTGATCTCAGCTCACTGCAACCTCCGCCTCCCAGGTTCAAGCAAATCTCCTACCTCAGCCTTCCGAGTAACTGCGATGACAGGTGCCCACCATCATGCCTGGCTAATTTTTTTTTGTATTTTTGGTAGAGATGGGGTTTCACCGTGTTGGCCAGGCTGGTCTCAAACTCCTGACCTCAAGTGATCCACCTGCCTCGGCCTCCCCAAAGTGCTGGGATTATAGGCGTGAGCCACCGCGCCCAGCCTATGGAGAATTATTTTTCAAGGAGGTGATGACACCACCAAATTGGGTTGTTCTACTACTTCAAGAGGTTCTCTCTTCCCAGCTTCTTTGGGAGAACTGGAGCCAGAGGCCCTGCCTCCTTTGTATGACTTTTGCAAGCTTCCTTTCTCCTTCAGACTCAGTTTCCTCATTTCTGGAAAATGGGAAGCCAGGTGCCATAGCACATGGCTATAGTCCCAGCTACCCAGGAGGCTGAGACAGGAGGATTGTTTGAGCCTAGCAATTTAGGTCTACTGTGCACCATGATTGCACCTGTGAATAGCCACTGTACTCCAGCCTGGGCAAAAGAGCAAGACCCCATTTCTTTAAAAATTTATTTATTTTTTGAGACAGACTCTTGCTCTGTTGTTCAGGCTGGAGTGCAGTAGGGCCACCTCAGCTCACTGCAACCTCTGCCTCCCGGGTTCAAGTGATTCTCATGCCTCAGCCTCTGGAGTAGCTGGGATTATAGGCATGCGCCACTACGCCTGGCTAATTTTTTGTATTTTTAGTAGAGACGGGGTTTCACCAACGGAGTTCGTCAGGCTGGTCTTGAACTCCGGAACTCAGGTGATCCACCTGCCTCTGTCTCCCAAAGTGCTGGGATTTTAGGCGTGAGCCACCGTGCCTGGCCTCACAGATGTACTGTATATCTGCTTATGTACTATGTGTACATCTGCTTTATGCATAAAAACAGTATGATTTTTTTGCTCCTCAGGAACCACTTTACCCCTCTTGGAGGTAATACTGTCCCCGAGAATTATGTTCTAAAGGGAGAATAGGAGTCTGTGTACAGAAATGTAGTCATCCTAAATCATCTCAAACTTATTTAGGTATCCTATTTCATTTCTTCTTTTGCCTGATTTATTTGATTCTTTGCAAGCACCTACTTGCCACAACCTCATAATAAATTCTCTGCAACAGCGCCAGGTGTGGTGGCTTATGCCTGTAATCCCAGCACTTTGGGAGGCCTAGGTGGGAGGATCGCTTGAGCTCAGGAGTTCAGGACAAGCCTGGGAAACATGGTTAGATCTCGTTTCTATAACACAACAACAACAACAACAAACTAAACAAACAAACAAAAATTAGCCAGGTGTGGTGATACATGCCTGCAGTTCCAGCTACTTGGGAGGCTGGAGTGGGAGGATTGCTTGAGCCTGGGAGGTCGAGGCTGTAGTGAGTCAAGATCAATTGTGCCACTGCACTCCAGCCTGGGTAACACAGCAAGACCCTGTCTCTATAGATAGATAGATAGATAGATAGATAGATAGATAGATAGATAGATAGATAGACAGACAGATAGATAGATAAATTCTCTTCAACAACTCACTTCTTTTGAGAGACTGAGGAGTATAACATGAGTCTGGTAGATTCACACTTCCTGCCCAGCCTTGCCCTTCTGAGTAGTTGTTAAGCCCTACAACACTCCCCAGTGCATTGTCTGTATTCTTATCTCCACCTCAGTCTGCCATCCAGAGAGTGCTGAATCCACAATGCAGGCCACCATGTGGAGCAGCCTGTCCAGAGGCAGACTTAATTTTTTTTTTTTTTTTTTGAGACAGAGTCTCACTCTGTTGCCCAGGCTGGAGTGCAGTGGCGCTATCTGGGCTCACTGCAAGATCCGTCTCCTGGGCTCATGCCATTCTCCTGCCTCAGCCTCCTGAGTAGCTGGGACTACAGGCGCCGCCACCATGCCTGGCTAATTTTTTGTATTTTTAGTAGAGACAGGGTTTTACCGTGTTAGCCAGGATGGTCTCCATCCCCTGACCTCGTGATCTGCCCGCCTCCGCCTCCCAGAGTGCTGGGATTACAGGCGTGAGCCACCACGCCCAGCCCAGACTTTCTTGTTCTTTAGGGAAACCTCAGTTCTGCTCTTATGGCCTTTTAACCGAGTGAATCAGGCCCCCCATATTATCAAGGATAATCTCCCTAAGTTAGAGTTAACTGATTACGGACTTATAATCCCGTCTGCAAAATACCTTCACAGCAATACCTCGCTCAGTGATTGACTGAGTAACGGGACTGTAACCTGGCCAAACTGACCCCTGAAACTCACTATCCACCCTTTGTCAGCTCGACACCCATAAACATTTCCTTAAGCCATATTTAATCTCTAAACAAAAATAATGACAAGCTCATACTTCTGCCTCACATGATACAACCATCCTGTATAGAACCAAAAACATACGAACCCTTTCCCCGGAAGACAATGCCAAGTTCTTGAGTGATGTTCACTCTTCTGCTTTGATATCTTGCATCTTAAACACTATGATATAAAGTTAACTATTATTAATACACCTTATGTTAGATGATAAGAGAAGACAGAAGGCAGAACATAAAATATTGGAATATAACCATATGCGGCTGGGCATGGTGGCTAATGCCTGTAATCTCAGCACATTGTGAGGCTGATGCAGCCTGATCACCTGAGGTCAGGAGTTTGAGACCAGCCTAGCCAACGTGGTGAAACCCTGTGTCTACTAAAACTACAAAATTAGTTGGGCATGGTGGCGCACGCCTGTAATCCCAGCTACTCGGGAGGCTGAGGCAGGAGAATCGCTTGAACCTGGAAGGCGGAGGTTGCAGCAAGCTGAGGTCACGCCATTGTACTGCAGCCCGGGCGACAAGAGTGAAACTGTCTCAAAAAACAAAACCAAAAACAAAACAAAAAAAATATGCATGCCAAAATAAGGAATAAATGCTCATAACAATTATAGACATCATTTCTGCAACTGGTCATAGCTGATATTGATAGCTACCTTCTCCCACTACCCATTCCACGTTCCCTTTACTCTCAGCAAACACCTCAGCCGGTCATGGTTCTTTGCCTGGTAGAATGACCCAAGCCTTCATTTCTAAAAGGTCTGACCCATTAGCAGTCCTACCTGAATTGACTCATTAAAATTTTCAATAGACTTTGATCACAGGATGTGTTGGCACTGAGAAACACCCTAAGGGATCGCCTGTGTTCCAGACAGTCCCTTCCTTCCCTCTATTGTGTAAAAGCAACCCAATTATCCTTGGAAATCAGAATGGATCACCCCAGCCAGAACAGTAACCCCCTTCTTTTCTGAATGATTCAGAGACATGAGAAACCCAAAGTGACCTGGTGGCAGTCTCAAATTCTAGTTGAGTGGAACTGTTGTTGTGTCACCTAGTGGAAGAATGGAACCCTGAAGTATAGGATATGAGCATCTGGATTGATGTCTCTGAAAATCTTGGGTCCCCATATGTCCCTGAACCCTCCGACTTTGCAGAAGTGGCCCGCTCCTCTCTAGCGAAGGCTGGTGTTTCTTCATGGAAACTGCACCAGAGAACTATGTTGCATGAGAGAGCCTGAAGGACACCCTATTCAACAAAACAGCAAGGAACGTAGTGCTGAGGGTGGTCTTGGCATTTCTGTGAAGCTCAGTGGTTGGCTGTCTTCTTAAAGATCACGCTGATAGGAGACGCTGGTGAAGAATGGGATTCTCCAATAGATTACAGAGGTCAAGTGGCAGCAGGTAACCATTGGGACGCAGGTAAGCACCTCATCATTTTTTTTCTTTTTGAGACGGAGTCTCGCTCTGTTGCCCAGGCTGGAGTTCAGTGGCACGATCTTGGCTCACTGCAACCTCGCCTCCTAGGTTCAAGTGATTCTCCCACCTCAGCCTCCTGAGTAGCTGGGATTACAGGCACACGCCACCATGCCCTGCTAATTTTTGTATTTTTAGTAGAGATGGGGTTTCGCCATGTTGGACAGTGTGGTCTTGAACTCCTGACCTCAAGCAATCTGCCTGCCTCGGCCTCCGAAAGTGTTGGGATTACAGGCATGAGCCACAGTGCCTGGCCAGCACCTCATCTTAATGAGTAGTAAGAACAGAATAGCAGCCAGGGTGGCCTAGTGCCATGCTCGTCCTGCAGTGAAAAACCAAGGTCCCAGAATTTGCCATGTGTCCTCCACTATGGCCCCTGCCTGTGAACAGGCTCAAACTCCTAAGTGCATTGTACCCCTGACATACAAAGTAGGGGTCTGTTTGCCACCAGTTAGTCTCCAGTATTAGAAGCAAGGGCGCACTTAATTTCTGCTTTCTTCTTTTTCTTCATCCTCTTCTTCCGCTTTTTGTGTGTGTGTGGTTCTTAACTTTTCTATTAACAGACCCAAAGCATAGAATTTTGTTCCAATTTGCTGAGAATAATGGCTTCCAGCTTCATCCATGTCCCTGCAAAGGACATGAACTCATTCTTTTTTATGGCCACATAGTATTACATGGCGTATACATCCTCTTCTTCTAATAGCAATATTGATAGTAAAAATAAACTGCTTCATCTTGATTATGAGATAAACTGTAATGATTTCAAGAACTAAAACACTTTTGCAGCAGGTCAGCAATGGCCAGAACAGTTTGGTTAAATTTTATTCATTAAAAAAAATCATAATATATAAATACATTGGGAAAACTGACATTTGTTCTCCCAGGGAGAAATGATCAAGGCAGAATTTTGAGAAGTTCTCTGTGCATCTAGGGGAGGAGGAGAGAAGGGGAAAGGGACAGAATTGCCATGAAGCAATTTCTTTTTGCCGTGTCCAGAAAAGCCAGAATAATGTGCCAAAAGACAATCTTCCTGAAGGACTAACTAACTCACTGGCTCTCCTCCCTCATGCTCTGCCTTTTCTTCTGTTCATAGTACAGTCTATTGCTCTCTGGTGCTTATAGTTCTGAGTTATTTTCAAGAATGAGGATGAAGAACTCAACTAATCATACAATTCTCTTCATTCTCTCCTGTTGGTTCTGAAATTAAGAATACACACAGGACTCAAATGGGATAAATTTGTAAGCTTTTCTTCTGTGTTTGGGCCTGTGGTCTGAGTGGGCTTCTTACTGTTTACTTCATACACTGAGCAAACTCCCTGGATCCCAGGCAGGGTTTGGGGTGACTGCAGGCTGCTCGCACAGGGCAGGTCTACTCGGATGTGCATTCTGCATGGACAGAATGCCTGGCTCTCCTCCCCCATGCTCTGCCTTTTCTTCTATTCATAGTACAGTCTATTGCTTTCTGGCTCTTATAATTGTCAGTTATTTCATGCAGCTTGAAGGGCAGCAGTGCCTAAGACAGAGCCAAAGAGATGTGCTGCTGACGAGCATAACTTTTAGTGAATTTACCAGTCCTGAAGAGAAACATGGAACAATACTTTAGACTGTCATTGCCTCACCAAACATGTTTGCATGTTTGCAAATAGCATCAAACTTAGAGAAGAGCTAGTGGGTAGACCTTCTCTTTTTAAAAAAAATTTTTTTGAGACAGTCTCGCTCTTTCACCCAGGCTGGAGTGCAGTAGCACAATCTTGGTTCACTGCAAGTTCTACCTCCTGGGCTCAAACAATCCTCCTACCTAAGCCTCCCAGGGAGTTGGGACTACAGACACGTGCCACCATGCCAGGCTAGTCTCAAACTCGTGAGCTCAAGCATTCTTCATATTTAATGGTCCAAACAAATCAACCAACTTGAAATAAAATGAACGTCAACAAAATGGAAATGACCAAAAGAATCATGCACATCCATACCATGGATTATTTTGTGCCTATTAAAACAATTTTTCTTAGGAACTTTTAATAACTTGAGAAAATGCTGGTGTTATAATTTTAATGTGATGAAAATAGGGCCGCTTTACAATCTCCTACTGTGAGAGCTGGTTTCTGTGCCTTTGTCGCCTTCAAGTCCCAGACATTTTGACTATGTAATATTTTGACTATGTAAAAATGCTTAGAAAAGAATAGAAGGAAATATGAAAATAAGTTCATGTGGCTACCTCTTGATGGTGAGGATAAGTAATTTTTGGTTAGTTTATATTTACCCTCTATTTAGCAAAATTTCTGTAATGTTTGCATTAATGGCGAAATAAAATTTTGAGTTTCTAGATAAGTTTGGTTGACATATGTTTAAAAACAAAGCGGGCCAGACATGGTGGCCCGTGCTTATGATCCTAGCACTTTGGGAGGCTGAGGCGAGAGGACTTGTTGAGGCCAGGAATTCAAGACCAGCCTGGGCAACATGGTGAGACCCCATCTCCACAAAACATAAAAAAATTAGCTGGGTATGGTGGCACATGCCTGTGGTCCCAGCAACTTGGGAGGCTGAGGCAGGAGTATCACTTCAACCCAGGAGGTTGAGGCTGCAGTGAGTTGTGATCGTGCCACTGTACTCCAGCCTGGAAGAAAGAGATAGAGCCTGTTGGAAAAAAACCTATTAAAAATAAATAAATAAATAAAACCAAAGTGTTTCCACAGCTAATTCTTTTCACAAACTTGATGGTGATTTGGGATTCCAAAATTAGGCTAATTATTTCTGATCGTTGACATTAAAATGCTGAGCTGACCTAAGATGTTCATGAAATTGATTCAAACAAACCAACCCAATTTTAAACGTAATCGGAGGGTATATAAACACCTCACGAACACTGATAATGATATAAAAAAATTGACAGCTTTTTCTTTATAGTTCCTGTTGTTTAGGAGAAATTAAAGTTGCTTGGGAACAATGTTTACTTAACAGGTAATCAATGTAATGCAGATTAAAAAACAAAGATTACCTTTGTTTACTTATCAACTTGTCATAGATTTAAAATAAAGACAGCCCTTTATGGGTGGGGCCTCAGCAAATACACACTTTTATCCCATGACCTCAGGCATAAAAGTTAGGTCAACTTTTTGGGTAAGCAATTTGATATTACACATCAATATTTACAAAATAGAATCCTAACTGTATAAAAAATTAATATAGCAAAGTCTTAAAAAATTACCTTCCAAAATGCTAGTAGAAACCATCTCTGAGAGGTAGGAGTTAAGATATTTTAATATTCTTTTTAATTAAAAAATTATTTTCATAGCAAAAAACTGGAATCAACCCAAGTGCCCAACGACAGGAGAATGGATGAATATCCAAACAGTGGAATATCACAAAGTAGTCAAAATGAACTACTATAATGACATGTAACACTACGGCTACATTTTAGTAATATATTAAGAGAAAAACTAAGTTTAAAAAGATTGTGTTTAGTATGAATTCGTTTTTCACATTGAACATTAAAAAACACAAGTAGATGTTTGTGTTAGAGTTCTCTAGAGAAACAGAACTAATAAAATGTGCGTATAAATATAATAATATAAAATAACTTATATTTTATATAAATATAAAAAGATATTTATTACAAGGAATTAGCTCACATGATCATGAAGGCTGGCAAGATGATCATGAAGGCTGGCAAGTCCCAAATCTGCAGGGTTGGAGACTCAGGACAGCCAATGCTGTAGTTCAAGTTCAGTAGCAGGCTGCTGTACAGCCAGGAAGAGCTCATGCTGTAGAGGAAGTCCAAAGGCCGTCTGCTGGAGAATTCCCTCTAGCTCAGAGGAGGCCCATCTTTTTGTTCTATTCAGGCCTTCAGCCAATTGGATGAGGTCCACCCACATTATGGAGGCAATCCGCTTTACTCAAAGTCCATCAATTTAAATGTTAATCTCATCGAAAAACACCTTCACAAAAGCACCTGGAAAAACATTTCATCAAGTATCTGGGCACCCTGTGGCCCAGCCAAGTTGACACATAAAACTAACCATCACAGTGTGTGTGTATAAATACATATATATGTACAGATGTATATATACACACGTGTGTGTGTGTGTGTGTGTGTGTGTGTAGCCAAATATATATATATGTAAAGGCAAAAAATACAAAGAAAAACAAAGTAATGATAGTTCCTGAATTAAGGATGATAGTCATCTCAGCTGAGAGGAGGCAGAAAAATGAGATGGGAGAGGACCACATAGGCTATGGTTGGGGTCCTGGCTCTTGCTTTGGGTGGTGTGTTCCCAAGTGATTATTACATTATTAAAAATTATACAATAAAGCCAGGCACGGTGGCTCATGCCTGTAATCCCAGCACTTTGGGAGGCCGAGGCGGGCAGATCACGAGGTCAGGAGATAGAAACCATCCTGGCTAACATGGTGGAACCCTGTCTCCACTAAAAAATTAGCCAGGTGTGGTGGCAGGGGCCTTTAACCCCAGCTACTTGGGTGGCTGAGGCAGGAGAATCGCTTGAACCTGGGAGGCAGAGATTGCATTGAGCCAAGATCGTGCCACTGTACTCTAGCCTGGGTGACAGAATGAGACTATCTCAAAATAATAATAATAATAATAAAATAAATATAAGCAGGCCATGCTAGACCAATGATGAGCATGTCTGTCAGGAAGCAAGGATTAATCAAGCCCATTCTATGCAACTGAAGTCACTGATTTTTTCCTTTATATTTTTTCTACATTTCCTAAAATTTCTACAGTGAGCATGTATCTCTTGTAGTCAGAAGACACAGTAATATGTTGTTCTTTTAAAAATCCTGTGCTATATAGGGTATGTTTATCAGCTAATTATCTATAATTTGGTATTCGAGATTATGCACTTTGTTTTCTTGTTCATGAAAGTACAGCTGACACTTGATACTGGATCAGTTGAAACTTGACCCAGTGTGGAATGAGCAGTTGAGCTTGGTCTCTCTTGTCCTCTTGTTCCATTTCACTAACATAATGACCCTCCCCAACCCACAAGCATCAACAAATGGGCTGTCACCAAGTACCCATCATTGTCATCAACTCATATGGAGCCCAATAAACTCATCATAAGTGTCCCTGTCAAGGCCTTTTGTGGGGACATGCCACTGAATTCCAAATCACCATCCTAGATCTGCTTATAATAGTTTACAGAGTGAGAGGAGAAAAAGATAGAAAGAGGCCGGGCGTGGTGGCTCACACCTGTAATCCCAGCATTTTGGGAAGTCGAGGTGGGCAGATCACGGGGTCAGGAGATTGAGACCATCCTGGCTAACACGGTCAAACCCCATCTCTACTAAAAATACAAAAAATTAGCTGGCCGTGGTAGCATGCACCTGTAGTCCCAGCTACTCAGGAGGCTGAGGCAGGAAAACCCGGGAGGCAGAGGTTGCAGTGAGCCAAGATCCTGCCACTGCACTCTAGCCTGGGTGACAGAGGAAGACTCAAACTCAAAAAAAAAAAAAAAAAAAAAAAAAGAAAGAAAGAAAAGTACAAAATCACTAGTCTAAAATAACAAAATCATAACCATGTAGTAAAAAATAATTTTTTTTCCCACTTCCGGTTTCCAGGAAAAATATAAAAGAAATAGGGACAGAGTATGCCACCTGTTTTCCTTGGCTTCTCTCTTTTTAGCAAGAGTGAGTCTCTCTCTCTCTCTCTCTCTCTCTCTCACACACACACACACATAGGAGTACACATTTAAAATGAGAGACATACTGAGGGGAGGATCAAGATGGAGGAATAGAAGCTTATACTGTCCATCCGTGCAGCCCAACCACGCTGGAACACCAAATTTTGACAATTATCTGCACACAGAAAAGCACCATCTCAAGAACAAAAAATCAGGTGAGCAATCACAGTACCTGGTTTTAACTTCATATTGCTAAAAGAGGCACTGAGGAGAGGCAGTCTTGAATCACCAGTGGCCCCGCTCCCTCATCCCCTGGCAGTGGCCACACTGCACAGAGAATCTGTGTACTTTGGGGAGGGAGAGTGAAGCAATTGGAGGACTTTACAGTGAACCCAGTGCTGTCCTGACACAGTGGAGAATAAAGCCATGCTAGGCTCAGCCAGCACCTGCGCACAGAAGGAGCATTTGGACCAGCCCTAGCTAGAAGGGCATTGCCCATCCCAGTGATTGGAACTTGAGTTTCTCCGCAAGCTTTGCTGCCCTGGGCTGAAGTGCTCTGGGGTCCTAGGTAAACTTGAATGGCAGTCTACGATGCAAGGACTGCAATTCTTAGGCAACCCCCCTAGTGCTAGGCTAGGCCTAGAGCCAGTGAACTAGGGTGGTACATGTCCTAGGGAGACACCAGTTGGCATAGCTAAGGGAGTGCTTGTGCTATCCCTCCCCCATCCCCAGGCAGTATAGCTCACAGCAACTAAAGTGACCCCTTTCTTCTGCTTAAGGAGAGGAGAGTGAAGAGTGAAGAGGACTTTGCCTTGCATTTTGGATACCAGCTCAGCCACAGTAGGACCAGGGCACTGGCCAGAGTTGTGAGGCCCCCATTCTGGGCCCTAGCTCCCAGACAACATTTTCAGACACACCCTAGGCCAAAAGGGAACCAGTTGCCGTGAATGGAAGGACTCAGTCTTGGCAGCATTCATTATCTGCTGATGAATGAGACCTTGGGCCCTTAATAGCCAGCAGTGATACCCAGGCACTGCATCGAGGGCCTTGGTGAGCCTCTGAGACTTGCTGGCTTCAGCTGAGACCCAGCATATCACTAGCCATGATGGCTATGTTGAAAAACTCCTTCTGTTTGAGAAAAGCAGAGGCAAAAGTAAAAGGGACGTTGTCTTGCATCCTAGGTACCAGCTCAGCCACAGTGGAGTAGAGCAAGAAGCAGGCTCTTGAAGCGTGCTTCAGGCCTTCAAGGGCTTCAGGCCCAGACCAGGCGTAGGCTCTTGGACAGCATTTCTGCACATCCCCTGGGCCAGAAGGGAGCCCCCTTCCCTGAAGAGTGAGTCCCAGGCCTGGCAGCATTCACCACAAGCTGATAGAAGAGCCCTCGGGCTTTAAGTGAGCATTAACAGTGGCCTGGAAGAACCCCTTGTGGACTGGTGGTGGTGGTGGCTGCAGGAGAGGCTCCTCTGCCTGTGGAAGGGAGAGGAAAGTGCAGGAAGGACTTTGTACTGTGGCTTGAGTGCCAGCTTAGCCACAGCAGAATAGAACATCAGGTAAATTGCTAAGGTTTCTGACTGCAATCCCTGATATTGAAGTCCCTTCAAATATCTGGAAAGCCTTCCCAAGAAGGACAGGCACAAACAGGCTCAGACTGTGAAGACTACAATAAATATCTAAGTCTTCAATGCCCAGACACTGATGAACATCTAAAAACATCAGCACCATCCAAGAAAACATGACCTCACCAAATGAACTAAACAAGGCACCAGGGACCAAACCTGGAGAAGCAGAGATGTATGACCTTTCAGACAGAGAATTCAAAATAGCTGTTTTGAGAAAACTCAAAGAAAAACAAGATAAGAAAGAGAAGGAATTCAGAATTCTATCAGATAAAAGAGATTGAAATAAAGAATCAAGTAGCCATTCTAGAGTTCAAAAATGCATCAGAGTCTCTTAATAGCAGAATTGAGCAAGCAGACAAAAGAATTGGTGAGCTTGAAGACAGGCTATTTGAAAATACACAGTCAGGGGAGACAAAAGAAAAAAGAATAAAAACCTATGAGGCACACCTACAGGATCTAGAAAATAGCCTGAAAAGGGCAAATCTAAGAGTTATTGGCCTTAAAGAGGAGGTAAAGAAAGAGATAGGGGCAGAAATTTTATTCAAAGGGACAATAACAGAGAACTTCTCAAAGCTAGAAAAAGATATCAGCATTCAAGTACAAGAAGGTTATAGAACACCAAGCAGATTTAACCCAAAGAAGACTATCTTAAGGCATTTAATAATCAAACTCCCAAAGGTCAAGGATAAACAAAGGATCCTAAAAGCAGCACCAGAAAAGAAACAAATAACATACAATGGAGCTCCAATATGTCTGGCAGCAGACTTTTTGGTGAAAACCTTACAGGTCAGGAGACAGTGGCATGACATATTTAAAGCGCTGAAGGAATAAACCTTTACCCTAGAATAGTATGTCTGGTGAAAATATCCTTTAAGCCTGAAGGAGAAATAAAGACCTTCCCAGACAAACAAAAGCTGAAGGATTTCATCAACACCAGACCTGTCCTACCAGAAGTGCTAAAGGGATTTCTTCAGTCTGAAAGAAAATTGGTTAGACTGGATAAAGAAAAAGTACACAGACATACATAGACAGCATGGAATACTATGCAGCCATAAAAAAGAACAAGATCATGTCTTTTGCAGGAACATAGATGGAGCTGGAGGCCCTCATCCCTAGCAAGCTAATGCAGGAATAGAAAACCAAATACTGCATGTTCTCACTTATAAGTAGGAGCTAAATGATGAGAACACACGGACACAAAGAGGGGAACAACAGACACTGGGGTCCACTTGAGAATAAATGATGGGAGGAGAGAGAGGATCAGAAAAAGTAACTATTGGGTACTACCCTTAGTACCTGGGTGATGAAATAATCTGTAAAAAAAAACCCCTATGACACCAGTCTACCTATACAACAAACCTGCACATGTAACTGTGAACCTAAAATACAAGTTAAAAAAAGAAAATGATGTTAATGAGCAAAAAGAAATCACCTGAAGCTACAAAACTCACTGGTAATAGTAAGCACACAGAAAAACACAAAATAGTATAATATTGTAATTGTGGTGTGTAAATTACTTATGACTTAAGTAGAAAGACTAAATGATGAACCAATAAAAAAAATACTACAACAACTTTTCAAGACACAGACAGTACAATAAGATATGATGAGAAACAACAAAAAGTTAAAAAGTGAAGAGACAAAGTATAGAGTTTTTTTAAATTTCTTTTTGCACGTTTATTTATGCAATCAGTGTTAAGTTGTTATCAATTCAAAATATTGGGTTATAAGATACTACTAGCAAGCCTCATGGTAACCTCAAACTGAAAAACGTACAATGGATACACACAAAATAAAAAGGAAGACATTAAAGCATACCACCAGAGAAAATCAGCTTCACTAAAATGAAGACATGAAGAAAGGAAAGAAGGAAAAGGAGATTGCAAAACAATCAGAAAACAACAACAAAAAAGGCAGCAATAAGTTCCTGTTTATCAATAATAACAGTGAATATAAATGGACTAACCTCTCCAATCAAAAGACACAGAGTAGCTGAATGGACAAAAAAATAAGATGCAATGACCTGTTGCCTATGAGAAATACATTTCACCTTTGAAGACACACATAGACTGAAAATAAAGGGATGGAAAAAGATATTCCATGCCAATGGAAACCAAAAAAGTTCGGTAGTGGCTATACTAAGATAGACAAAATCGGTTTCAAGTCAAAAACTGTAAGAAGAGACAAAGAAGGTCATCATGTAATGACAAAGGAGTCAATTCAGCAAGAGGATATAACAAATGTAAACACATATATACACAACACTGGAGCACCCAGGTGTATAAAGCACATATTATTAGAGCTAAAGAGAGAGATAGGCCCTGATACAATAATAACTGGAGACTTCAACACCCCACTTTCAGCATTCGACAGATCTCCCAGACAGAAAATCAACAAAGAAACATTGGGCTTAATCTGCACTGTAGAACAAAATGGACCTAATAGATATTTACAGAACGTTTTATCCAATGGCGGCAGATTACACATTTTTCTCCTTAGCACATAGATCATTCTCAAGGATAGACCATACGTTAGGTTACAAAACAAGTCTTAAAACATTCAAAAAAATTGAAATAATATCAAGCATCTACTCTGACCAAATTGAGATAAAACTAGAAATCAATAACAAGAGGAGTTTTTGGAAACTATAAAAATGCATAGAAGTTAAACAATATGCCAATGAATGACTAGTGGGCCAATGAAGAGGTTAAGAAGAAAATTGAAAAATTTCTTGAAACAAATGATAATGGAAACATAACAGACCAAAACCTATGGGATAGGGCAAAATCAGTACTAAGAGGGAAATTTGTAGCTAGAAGTGCCTACAGCAAAAAAGAAGAAAAACTTCAAATAAATAACTTCATCCTGCATCTTAAAGAACTAGAAAAGCAAGAGGAAACCAAACTCAAAACTAATAGAAGACAAGAAATAGTAAAGATCAGAGCAGAAACAAATGAATTTGAAATGAAGAAAACAATACAAAACATCAATGAAATGAGCTGGTTTTTTGAAAAGATAAATAAAACTGACAAACCTTTAGCCAGACTAGGAAAAAAGAGACAAGACTCAAATAAATAAAATCAAAAATGAAAAAGGATATGCTACAACTAACACCACAGAAATTCAAAGGATCATTAGTGGTTAATATGAACAGCTATATGCCAATAAATTCAAAAATCTAGAAGAAATGGATAAATTCCTAGTCACATACAACCTATTAAGATTGAACCATAAAGAAATCCAAACCCGGAACAGACCAATAATAAGTAATGAGATTGAAGCCATAATAAAAAGTATCCCAGTAAAGAAAAGGCCAGAACCTGATGGATTCACTGCTGAATTTTTTTTTTTTCTTTTGAGACGGAGTCTCACTCTATCGCCCAGGCTGGAGTGCAGTGGCACGATCTCGGCTCACTGCAAGCTCCGCCTCCCGGGTTCATGCCATACTCCTGCCTCAGCCTCCCGAGTAGCTGGGACTACAGGTGCCCGCTACCACGCCCCACTAATTTTTTGTATTTTTAGTAGAGATGGGGTTTCACCGTGTTAGCCAGGACGGTCTCGATCTCCTGACCTTGTGATCCACCTGCCTCGGCCTCCCAAAGTGCTGGGATTACAGGCGTGAGCCACTGCGCCCAGCCTCACTGCTGAATTTTAGCAAACATTTAAAGAACTAATACCAATCCTACTCAAGATATTACAAAAAATACAGGAAGAGGGAATATTTCCAAACTCTTTCTACAAGGCCTGTATTACCCTAATACCAAAATCATACAAAGACACGTACAAAAAAATACAGGTAAATATCTCTGATGAATATTAATGCAAAAATCCTTCACAAAATACTAGCAAACTGAATTCAACAATACATTGAAAAGATCGTTCATTGAGACCAAGTGGGATTTTTCGCTGGGATGCAAGAATGGTTCAACATATGCAAATCAATCAATGTGATACATCATATTAGTGGAATGAAGGCCAAAACCATATGATCATTTCAATTGATGCCAAAAAAACATTTGACAAAGTTCAACATCTCTTGATGATAAAACCCCTCAAAACACTGGGAAGAGAAGGAACAGGCCTCAATGCAATAAAAGCCATATACAACAGACCCTTAGCTGGTATCATACTGAATGGGGGAGAACTGAAAGCCTTTCCTCTAACATCTGGAACAAGATAAGGATGCCCACATTCACCACTGTTACTCAACAGAGCTCTGGAAGTCCTAGCTAGAGCAATCAGACAAGAAAAAGAAACAAAGGACATCCAAACTGGAAAAGAAGTCAAATTATCCTTGTTTGTAGATGATATGATTATATGCTTGGAAAAAACTAAAGACTCCGCCAGAAGACTATTAGAACTGAAAAACACACTCAGTAGAGTTGCAGTATACAAAATCAACATCGAAAAACCAGTAGCATTTCTATATGCCAACAGTGAACAATGTGAAAAATTTAAAAAATAATCCCATTTACACTAGCCACAATACAATTAAGTATCTAGGAATTGACAAATGAAGTGAAAGATCTCTACAATGAAAACTACAAAACACTGATGAAAAAAATTGAAAAGGCCACAAAAAATGGAAAGATATTCCATGTACATGAATTGGAAGAATGAATATTGTTAAAATGTGCATACTACCCAAAGCAATCTACAGATTCAATGTGATTCCTCTCAAAATACCTATGACATTCTTCACAGAAATAGGAAAAACAATCCTAAAATTTATTTGGAACCACAAAAGACCCAGAATAGCCAAAGCTATCCTGAGCAAAAAGAACAAAACTGAAAGAATCACAATTACCTGACTTTGAATTATGCTACAGAGCTACAGTAACCAAAACAGCATGGTATTGACATAAAAACAGACACACAGACCAATGGAACAGAATAGAGAACCCAGAAACAAATCCATACACCTACAGTAAATTCATTTTTGACAAAGGTGCCAAGAACATACATTGGGGAAAAGACAGTCTCTTCAATAAATGGTGCTGGGAAAACTGAATACCCACATGCAGAAGAATGAAACTAGACCCCTACCTCTCACTGTACAAAAAAATTTAAAAAGATGGATTAAAGACTTAACTCTAAGACCTCAATCTATGAAACACCTATAAGAAAATGTTGGAAAAACCCTCTAGGCTATTGGCTTGGGCAAAAATTTCTTGAGTAATACCCGACAAGTTCAGGCAACCAAAGTGAAAAATGAACAAATGGGATCACATCGAGTTAAAAAGCTCCTACACAGTGAAAGAAACAATCAGCAAAGTGAAGATACAACCCACAGAATGGGAGAAAATATTTGCAGACTACCCCTCTGACAAAGGATTAATAACCAGAATATATGGAGAGCTCAAACAATGACATAGAAAAAAATCTAATAATGCCATTAAAAATGGGTGAAAGATCTTAATAGATATTTCTCAAAAGAAGAGATACAAATGGCAATCAGGCATATGAAAAGGTGCTCAACATCACTGATTAACAGAGAAATGCATATCAAAACTGCAATCAGATATCATCTCAACCCAGTTAAAATGTCTTTTATCCAAAAGTCAGGCAATAACAAATGCTGGTGAAGATGTGGAGAAAAAGGAACTCTCATACACTATTGGTGGGAGTATAAATTAGTACAACCATTATGGAGAATAGTTTGGAGGTGCCTCAAAAAACTGAAAATACAGATACCATATGATGTAGCTATGCCACTGCCTACTGGGTATATACTGAAAAAAAAGTAAATCAGTGTATTGAAGAGATAGCTGCACTCCCATATTTGTTACAGCACTGCACACAATAGCGAAGATTTGCAAGCAATCTTAGTGTCCATCAACAGATGAATGGATAAAGAAAACATGGTGCATATACACAACGGAGTACTATTCAGCCATAAAAAAGATTGAGTTTTTGTCATCTGCAACAACATGGGTGGAACTGGAGGTGATTATGTTAAGTAAAATAAACCAGGTACAGAAAGACAAACATGACATGTTCCCACTTATTTGTGGGATCTAAAAGCAAAACAGTTGAACTCATGGAGATAGAGAATAGAGGGATGGTTACCAGAGGCTGGGAAGGGTAATGCAGGGTTGGGGATGAGGTGGGGATGGTTAATGGGTACAAAAAATATATAGTTAGAAAGAATGAATAAGACCTGGTATTTGATAGCACAATGGGGGAGCTATAGTCAATGATAACTGTACATTTAAAAATAACTAAGAGTGCTGGGTTGTTTGTAACACAAAGCATAAATGCTTGAGGGGTTAGATAACCCGTTTTCCATGGTGTTATTATTACACTTATATGCTTGTACAAGCATATCTTATGCACCCCATAGATACATACACCTACTATGTACCCACAAATATTAAAAAAAAGAAAGCCATGCTAATGATGTAATGTGATTTTTTAAATGCTGATTGTAAATGGATCACTGTGTGGATGTCAGAATTGTGGGGTCTCCAGTAGACAGCCACTTACATGTAAAATGACAGTTGCCACCGGCAAGTCTAGAAATCAAGGAATTAAGAAAATCCACTCCAGTTGGGAGTCTAGTTGTCTCTGGTTTCTGTGTTTTCGCAGGATATCTAGGGTGGTCAATTTTGGCCAAAGGAGGCCTACCATGGTTCAGGCCACATGGAAGACCCAATGCATTCTAGTGAGGTAACCTGTTTTTAAAATAAAATCTCAGATTGTGGTTTCCTGAGTGTCAAAATGGGTTGAGGGTTCGGTCCTCCAGAGAGCAATTATACCTGCTTCTGCTGATGTCCTTTTAGGAGAAAATCCCTGGCTTGTGGTCTTCCAGAGTGAATCTATGGCCCAGGGCTTCCTGGGGACACAATGATGATGGGTGCGACTCTCACCGCTCGCAGTCACAGTCACATTTCCCTGCTATTTCTCCCACGAGGACAAGGATTTTTCTCCTTGATGCTTTCTCTGAAGCTGCAGCCCTGTGTGCCCTGTAATCCGACTTCTGCCCTCACAAGCTCCTGGTTTTGCTGCTCATCTTCTCTGCTCTGGGTCACCTGGCATCAGTAGGTGCCCCCAAGGTAACAGTTGGCTTCTGCGTTCCACTTACCCTAAATGAACTTGTGTTCTGGACTCAGAAAACTTACAACTTCACTATTTTGTAAGTTCATGTAGGCATGCATGTAAAAAAGGGTGATTTTTATATTTTATCTGGTACTTTTAGTGTGAAGGTTTCAGGCTATCTTATCTACACTGTATTTCCAAAAACTGAAGTCCTATTTCTTGGATTGTTTTTAAAAGTTCTGATGTTTGCACAATTATGGGAACCATGGACTTTTTAGCATACTGCCCTAAGAAATGGGGAAATAAATGAGGGAGGAAGGTGGGTTAGAAAGTGTCAGGCAGGCCGGGCGCGGTGGCTCACGCCTGTAATCCCAGCACTTTGGGAGGCCGAGGTGGGCGGATCACGAGGTCAGGAGATCGAGACCACGGTGAAACCCCATCTCTACTAAAAATACAAAAAATTAGCCGGGCGTGGTGGCGGGCGCCTGTAGTCCCAGCTACTCGGGAGGCTGAGGCAGGAGAATGGCGTGAACCCGGGAGGCGGAGCTTGCAGTGAGCCGAGATTGCACCACTGCACTCCAGCCTGGGCGACAGAGCGAGACTCCGTCTCAAAAAAAAAAAAAAAAAAAAGAAAGTGTCAGGCAAAGGGGGAAGTGAGGAAGAGCTGGTAGACTCACCCGGAGTCCCCAGGTGGTGGGGATGGCTGGGTGGAAGCCATGGATAGAGTGGCTGCGTGCATGTGTGTGTCTGCACGTGTGTGATGTAGGTGAATAGTGATGTCTACAGCAGAAGAGTGGATGCTGGATGGCAGGCTGTGCTAGAGAGCCTGGCAATTGTTGCTGTTCTATACAAACAGCAACAAGGCTTGTTGAAATTGCTTGAGTGAAATGGCATCGGTGCTTAGGAGGCAGAAAGGTAGGATCTGCTATGACCTCAGATGATGACAAGGGCCAGGATGAAGCCACCTTAGAAGGAGATGTAGGAGAGTGCTTGGGAAGGAACAAGGCAGCAGGCTAGGAATGAGAGGTCAGGGAGTGGAAATGGTCCTGACATGGACATTAGAATGCATGGCTCCAAATCTTGGATCTGGGGCCAGTGAGCCCTCTGGGAAGCTGCTTGATCTCTTAGGATGACAACTTCCTCACCTGTCCAATAGAGGTTTAATCAAATATCTGTGGGGTCCCTTCCAGCTTCAATTTTACCAATCTGTGATTAGATATGAAAAGGACAAAGAAGAGGTGGCGGTAGTTCTTTTTTCAGTGTGTGAGATGATGCCATTTCCATCTTATACTATTTATACATGTAGGCTTTGGGGGTATATGTGGGAAATGACATAGAATATGACAAAAAAAATCTTTTTTAGGTTCAAAAATCATTTTTTTTGAGATGGAGTCTTGCTGTATTGCCAGGCTGGAGTGCAGTGGCGTGACCTCGGCTCACTGCAACCTCCGTCTCCTGGGTTCAAGCGATTCCCCTGCCTTAGCCTCCCAAGTAGCTAGGGCTACAGGCACCTGCCACCACGCCTGGCTAACTGTTTTGTATTTTTAGAAGAGACGGGGTTTCACCATCTTGGCCAGGCTGGTCTTGAACTCCTGACCTCATGATCCACCCACCTCGGCCTCCCAAAGTGCTGGGACTACAGGCGTCAGCCACCACGCCCAGCCAAAAATCAATTGTTAATAGTATTGTGCTCCCGAAGTGCATTAACTCAAGTCTGAATTGACTAATTTGTGATTATGATTATTATTATTTTGAGACAGGGTCTTGCTCTGTTGCCCAGGTGGGAGTGCAGTGGTGCAATCATGGCTCACCATAGCCTCGACCTCATGGGCTCAGGTGATTCTCCTGCCTCAGTCTCCTGAGTAGCTGGGACTACAGGGGTGCACCACCATGTCTGCCTAATTTTTTTTTTTTTGGTAGAGATAGAATCTCACTGGGTATCATAGTACCACTATGATACCCAGGCTGGTCTCAAACTCCTGGCCTCAGACAATCCTCCTACCTTGGCCTCTCAAAGTGAGCCTCTACGTCTGGTCTTCATTATTATTATTTACTCAATAAATATGCACAGAGGTTTGATTACGTGCCTCGCCCCTTTCTAGCTGCTGAGGGTGAACCATGAACAAGCCCTGGTTTCTAGTGGCGGGCACAGCCTTCACAGGCCATGTCAAATTGTTTAGCAATTATTCACATGATGTCCTCCCTCTCTGGCCTCCTTAGCTAGACTGAAAGCATCTTAAAATTAGGGGCCATGGTTTATACTTCTGACCATCATGTTCTGTGGACCATGGTGTAAGATACTAGTGTCTGTAACAAATCAGGCTGGTGGAAATATATACATGATTTCATTTTTATCTCACAACTACTTGGTGAAGAAGGACAACTGTCAGCATCCTGGTCTTTACTTCCAGCTGTGAGGCAGAGATAAGGGGCAGGTTAGCATGAGATGAAGGACCTATGTCTTAACTCTTTGGACAGTGTGAGTTTTATGAGATTGGCCACCTTCAACTTGAGATGTCAACAAGGAACCTAGGCTATGGGGCAGTCTAGGATGGTGATTAAGAGCACAGGTTTTGGAGTCAAGACAGATCTGGGTTCAAGTTAATTCCTGAGCTGACCTCCTCATCTACAAAGTGCGGTTAATGGTGTCCCCCTCTGATGTTATTGTGAGGATTTGCACCACAACTGCCAAATGGTTAACAACTCAACGAAAGGGCTTACTATTATTTTTCCTATCTTGATGGAAATTCAGGAGTCAATGATGAGAATGAGAAGCACTGGGGGTAGAGTGGCAGCTGGATTCGAGATGATCATCACTTTGATTAGAAGTCCCCTTTGACATTTTGCATTCTTGCCCTTTGCTCTGCATTCAGAAGTTAAACTGCTTTCTCTGATCTGGTCTATGATTTATCCACAATGCTAAAACTTGCAATGCTTGGATCCTATGTTGATGTATATACTAGGCACACAGACCAATGGAACAGAATAGATAACCCAGAAATAAACCCATTTGGGGTTATCAGTTTACAGCCAAATGATCTTTGACAAAGTGAACAAAAACATAAAGTGGGGAAAGGAAGTTCTTTTCAACAAATGATGCTGGGATAATTGGCAAGCCACATGTAGGAGAATGAAACTCTCACCTTATAAAAAATCAACTCAAGATAGATTAAAGGCTTAAACCTAAGACCCGAAACTATAAAAACTCTAGAAGATAAGATTGGAAAAACCCTTCTAGACATTGGCTTATGCAAGGATTTCGTGACCAAAAACCCAGAAACAAATGCAATAAAAACAAAGATAAATCGCTGGGGCCTAATTAAACTAAAGAGCTTTTGCATGGCAAAAGGAATAGTCAGCAGAGTAAACAGACAACCCACGGAGTGGGAGAAAATCTTCACAATCTATACATCTGACAAAGGACTGATATCCAGAATCTACAACGAACTCAAACAAATCAGCATGGTTCTTCATATTCTTCTATTTGTCCTTTACATTTTTGTTGATCCCAGAATATCCGTTTTAAAGTTTCTATTGGGCAGAGACATGGCGCATATACTTAGTTTACTTTGTGTGCTTATTGTTATTCCATCGCTGGTATTGGGTTTTATTTATTTATTTATTTATTTTAGATTCAGGGTGTACATGTGTATGTTTGTCATATAGGTATATTGTATAATGCTGAGGTTTGGGCTTCTAGCATACCCATCACCCAAAAAGTGAATCTTGTACCCAACCGGTAATTTTTGTAACCCTCACCCTCTTCCTGACTTCTCCCATTTTGGAGTCCCCAGTGTCTGTTATTTATTTATTTATTTATTAAAGTTCTGTCAGGTGCGGTCGCTCATGCCTGTAATCCCAGCACTTTGGCAGGCTGTGGTGGGCAGATCACCTGAGGTCAGGAGTTTGAGACCAGCCTGACCAACATGGTGAAACCCCATCTCTACGAAAAATAAAAAAATTAGCTGGGCATGGTGGTGGGTGCCTGTAATCCCAGCTACTCAGGAGGCTGAGGCAGGAGAATCGCTTGAACCTGGGAGGTGGAGGTTGCAGTGAGCCAAGATCATGCCACTGCACTCCAGCCTGGGTGACAGAGTGAGACTTCATCTCAAAAACAACAACAACAAAAAAAAAACTTCTGTCTTTTCCTATACGAAATCTTAGCCTTGGTACATACCATTGGATTTAATGTAATTTAATTAAACAAATACATTTTGAAGGCCTACTAGGGTAAATCTTTGAGGACAAATAACATGACATCCCTGTTCTTAAGTCGTCTGGAGGACTGGTGATGTGGATTTAGATTTCCCTCTAGGCCCACCCAAACCCCCACTTCATTGGTAATTGGCAGGATTCTTGCTTAAACAAAGTTTAAAGAGTTTAGAACGCTATACACAGGGTCACTAAGCTCTCCAGGTTTTACTTTGTCTTTTATAGGTGCAAAATCTTCCTCTTTTTTTTATCCCCTATTACTCTTGTGATGGCGTAAAACACTTGAACAGCTAAGACCAGGTATTACTTGTCTCTTGGCTAGGTTTCTAACTGGAATCCCGCTCATGTGATTCTCTATAAAACAGAATATTTAACAGTTGCCTGGCTTCATGTTTCGATGAATAATCATTGAGATATATATATATTTCCCTGAAATGGAAAGTATCATTTATACTTTCTACTGGAATTGGCTGGTAGTTTCCATAGCTGCTCAAATTCTTGCTGATTACTCCTGAATAGATACTTTTGTTTTGCCAGCTCTCCTTATGTAAACTGTCTTTATTTTCAATGGAGAGTCTATTATAAGTACAATTACCTGTTAATATTAGAATAATTTCTTATTCCAGCTGGCAGAGAACTAACTGCTGATTCTCTTGTTTTTGGCATCTAAGTGCTAAGGAAGTGTACACGCCCTGACCTAGAACTGTGGACTTGGTGTTTGGAAAACTGTAAAGCATTTAACATCTCTAGTGACTCATGAGAACGCTTCACGCTCCTCAAAACATCATTTTCATTACAGGAATCTCCTGTTATTTCCTAAATTAGTTTTCTTCTTAAACCGATAATTTATAGGTTGTCTTCTTAAACCAATAAACTTACTTATTTCATTGAATCATTTAATTACAAAACATAATGTTGCCTCAATTTTGCTGTTGAATGATTCAATATTTACTTTAAACTCAATGTGAAATAAAAAAAGCTATTTTGATTCACTCAAACAAGTGGCAATTTGTGAATTTTAAAAAAAGCAGATTAAATAACACAGCAAAAATATAAAATTGTTGTTTTGGCAATTTACACAACCATCCCTCCAAACCTGGTTTCTTAAATTTTTCACTTTCCAAGCAATATTGATTTGTTCTAAATGAGACAATTAAAGCTAAGATAATAGCTTTGATTTTGTCAAAATGTATTGGAAATTCTCCACTCTTTCTTGGCTTTTAAGGAGAAAGGACTTAAGGGCGACTTGGGTTTACTAGTGGGTTTTTGTAGTACTGATGGAAGATGGGCATAGAGGATTGGAAGATGTCTAGAGAATTTTGAATTTAGATGTATAAGAAAGTGCATAGAGCCCACGTGTGGTGGCTCACGCCTGAAATCCCAGCACTTTGGGAAGCCAAGGCGGGAGGATCGCTTGAGGTCAGGAGTTCAAGACCACCCTGGCCAACACGGCGAAACCCCGTCTCTACTAAAAATACAAAAAAATTAGTTGGGCGTGGTGGCATGTGCCTGTAGTCCCAGCTACTCTGGAGGCTGAGGCACGAGAATCACTCAAGCCAAGATCATGCCACTGCACTCCAGCCTGGTGACAAAGCAAGACTCCATCTCAAACAAAAAAAAAAAAGAAGAAAAAAAAGAAAAAGAAAGTGCATAGACATTCAGAAGGGATAAAAAAATCTCTTAGAAGAAGAGTTTCAAGGGGCTTTTCATTTTGTATTTTGAGGGAAGAAGGAAAAGACCAGGAGAAATTGTAAGCAGGTGCCATGAGAAGTGGGACTTTCGGGTAAGAAATGAATTAAGAGATTTTTAGAGGAAGACTTTTTGTGGTATAATGCAATTTCTCCTTTGCTGCCTCCTATTGGGATGTTTAGTAAACACTCATCTTACTTTTCTAATCTCTTTGAAGTTATATATGTTCCTTTTCTTTGTGCCACTCTGCTAAGACCAGCATCAAGGTGGCCTGGTTTAATTAGGTTTAATTTCAGATTTCTCATCACATTAGTTTGCTAGAGTTGTGTAAACAAAATGTGGCAGACTGGGTGACTTAAACAGCAGAAATTGATTTTCTCACATTTCTGGAGGCTGGAAGTCCAAGATCAAGGTGCCTACAGGGTTGGGGTCCTTTGAGGCCCCTCTCTCTGGCATGTCAAATGACAACCTTCTTTCTGCCTCTTCACAAGGTTACACATGCACCCCTGCTGTCTCTGAGTCCTTATCTCCTTTTCTTATAAGGACACCAGTCAGATTAGTCTAGGGCTCAGCCTAACAGCCTCATTTCAACTCAGTTATCTCTTTCAAGGCCCTATCCCCAACTAAGTCATGTTTTGAGGTAATGGGGATTAGGGCTCCAACATATGAATTGTGGGGGAACATAATTCAGTCCATAACGTGGTCCTCAGGCTGGGCGTGGTGGCTCAAGCCTGTAATCCCAGCACTTTGGGAGGCCGAGGCAGGCAGATCACCTGAGGTCAGGAGTTTGAGACCAGCCTGGCCAACATGGTGAAACCCCATCTCTATTAAAAATACAAAAATTAGCCGGGCATGGTGGCAAATGCCTATAATCCCAGCTACTTGGGAGGCTGAGGCAGGAGAATCACTTGAACCCGGGAGGTGGAGGTTGCAGTGAGCTGAGATCGCACCATTACACTCCAGCTTGGGCAACAGAGCAAGACTCCATCCCCCACCAAAAAAAAAAAAAAAAAAAGAAACATATAGTTCATAGAAATCTAGGGGATTTACTAACCAATTCAGGAACAGGGATTATTAGAGTTAGAAGAAATCTTGGCGAACATCTAATCCACTCTCACTGTGTCGCTAAGAAGTATAAAGCAGTAAAAAGTCATGAATTGCCCAAGTTTACCAGCTACCCTTCTGTTTCCCCTGTGGGATTTTGAATACTTATTTTATTCTTCATAATTCAGTTCAGTCATTATTATTTTCTATAATTCCTTTTCTGACCAATTTGCTTAGTTTTTCCTTGTGCTCTCTCTCCAAACATGTTTTTGTTTTAAATCAAAATTTGAATATATTTGCTTTTGTGTAGGTTTTTCACAACCTGAAGAATTTTGGAAAAGTCTTCAGGAATTTCTAGACAACCTAAGGCATGCACTAAAAAACTTCACTGAGCTTTCCACCTGGGGATCAGGTAGAAAAAAATGCTCCTTAGTGTCTATATTACTTATTTAGGGAGAATGCTTATCTCATATAGGAGGAACTACTGTCTGCTCTTTTATCTGAGGGAGGAAGTGACTTATTTAATCAGTGAGACTGGAAAAAGGAACTAAGTAGGAATAACTTAACTCTTTCCCTTTCCCTCTGGCTTACCTGCCCAAAAGTGTATTGGTTTCTGCCTCAGTTTTCCAGGAGGCAAGCACACAAAGTCTACCTTGTAAATTATGGAATTGTCCTTCTTTCCTCACTCTTATGGTCGAATATGTGTTAGCCAGCACTTTGGAGGAACAGTGCCTGCTCTGCAGATGAAAATTCTCCCTCGGGAAAGTTCTCCCAAGGTTTAGATTTCAGGTGGAATATTAGAAAGCTCTTTTTAACCCTTTTCCCATTTAGAAAAAAGTGCAGCTCACTGCCAGCACTCATTTTATTTTTATATTTTTATTTTATATATATATATATATATATATGATTTTTTTTTTAAGACAGGGTGTCACTCTTTTGCCCAAGCTGGAGTGCAGTAGCACAATCTTGGCTCAGTGCAACCTCCGTCTCCTGGATTCAAGCGATTCTCCTGTCTCAGCCTCCTGAGTAGCTAGGACTACAGATGCCTGCCACCACGCCTGGCTAATTTTGTATTTTTAGTAGAGACAGGGTTTCACCATATTGGCCAGGCTGGTCTCGAACTCCTGACCTCAAGTGATCTGTCTGCCTCGTCCTACCAAAGTGCTGGGATTACAGGCATGAGTCACTGCACCCAGCCTCATTTGATTTTATATAAACACATTCTTTGAGGCTGAAGCCAATCTGACTGATTTTCAATGTGAAAACAAAATATAAAAACTGTTCTTGGGCCGGGCACGGTGGCGCATGCCTGTAATCCCAACACTTTGGGAGGCCGAGGCAGGCAGATCACGAGGTCAGGAGTTTGGGGCCAGCCTGGCCAACATGGTGAAACCTCGTCTCTACTAAAAATACAAAAATTAGCCAGGCGTGGTGGTGAGCACCTATAATCCCAGCTACTCAGGAGGCTGAGGCAGGAGAATCGCTTGAACCCGGTAGGCGGAGGTTGCAGTGAGCCAAGATTGCGCCACTGCACTCTAGCCTGGGCAACAACAGCGAAACTCTGCCTCAAAAAAAAAAAAAAAAAACCCAAAACAAAAAACTGTTCTTGGAATTATTTCTAAACAGAACATAAAAACTAACGAAACAAAATTCAGTTCTGAATCGTCAGATTGTCTATTTTAGAAAAATGGGATTCATTAAATGAATCCGTGAGCAACAACTGTTCTAGAACAATGTTAACATTATGCATAGGAATGCTACACTTTCTAGGATTTGACATTTTCAGCGATCGAGGATTACTATGATTCGTAAATGGAAATACCCCTACTAAAGCCAGAATGCTATAAATAGAATGATGTCTTTTGTTTCCAAGATTGATATACTAGAGCTATGTGAAAATAATAATAAGTGTGATATTTCATGGCAGAGTTATCTCGGGATAAACGAGAGCCGCCAGAGAGTATTTTCAGGACAAATGGGAAATGGATTAATCTGAGATTAGATATTTTTCTCAAACTCAGCCTTATCAGAAATGAAGTTATTATATTTTTTCTGTTCATTTTATTTTTACACAGACAGTTTCATTTAAACACACTTTCTCAGGAATTTCTATAGATATTTAGCTTTCTTCATGTTCTCTTAGAGGAAAAGAAGCTATTTCAAGGCATCTGTGAAATCTATGAATACAATGGAACAGAACCTTATTGCATAGAAATTATGCTCATCGAAGGTAATATCTTCTTAAATTCTGGATTTCTTCCAGATTTCTATTCTGAAACATTTTGCTTTATTTCAGTGAAATTATAGTATTTTGGGTAACTTGTGAATCTTGACATTCTGGCAGGAATTTATCTTATCGAAGTGAAGAATTGTGCTAATCAAAGCAGCCAATAATAAGTAACCATAACAATGAATTTTCAAAGTAAGATTTATAATACACAGAGGTCATAGTTCAAATGAGACCAAAACATGTCCAAATTTGATTTTCAAATACATATTTACAAACATGTTTGTAGTAAACATTTTGGATTTTAATGGTCAGTTGAAGAAAAGCATATACTGTATTTGCTTCTACTCCCGGGAACTTTTCTGGGACTAAGATAAAATATCAGTCAGTTTTAACAGTGTGAGCCAGCTAACATTACTGAAATTATTATTTTAATCTCTATTTCTTTAGTTACATTCTCATTTTCCCCCTGAACTCATATGTGGGAAGAAATGTTTGATTAAATATACTCAAAGTCAGAACAATGTAAAAGGAAGCAAAATAAATTTCTATGTTTCTATTGAAAAAAGACATCAGACTCAAGAGGCATTATAATCCCCTATTAGGGTCAACACAAAGGAACAACATAATAAAAGGGACACATAATAAAACTGCTAAAGAAAACAGAAAGCCAGTAAGAAAGCCCTAAAAGCAGCCTGAGGATAATAAAACATATGACCCCCAAAGAAACAACAATAAGATTGACAGCTGACCTCAAAACAGAAACAATGAAAGCCAGAATTCAATGCAATGTTATTTTCCTAGTGACGAAAAAAATTAACTGGAAACCTAGAATTCTACAGTCAGTAAAAATATCCTTTAAAAATTATTATAAAATAAAGATATTTTTAGAGAGAATGTATTACCAGCACATATGTACTAAAAGAAAAAAGACTAATAAAATGAATACACCTCCGGCAAGACAGATCAAGGAAAAGATGGAAGAAAGGAAGAGAGAAAAAGAGGTAAGGAGAAGGTACAACCAGGATCAAGAATAAAAACGGAACATCACCGTAGATCTTACGGTTATTAAAAAATATGTTGACAGACCTTATGGACAGCTTTTTTTGCAATAAATTGGAAAAGTATGTAAATACCTTAAAAAAGATAGCTTACCCAAACTGACAGAATAAGTAGTAGAAAAAAAATAGTATTATTAATATCAACTACTTAGAATCTATCATTTAAAACCTTCCAACAGGCCAGGCGTGGTGGCTCACGCCTGTAATCCCAGCACTTTGGGAGGCCGAGATTGGCGGGTCACGAGGTCAGGAGATCCAGACCATCCTGGCTAACACGGTGAAACCTCATCTCTACTAAAAATACAAAAAAATTAGCTGGGCGTGGTGGCAGCACCTGTGGTCCCAGCTACTTGGGAGGCTGAGGCAGGAGAATGGCATGAACCCGGGAGGTGGAGCTTGCAGTGAGCCAAGATCGCGCCACTGCACTCCAGCCTGGGTGACAGAGTGAGAGACTCCATCTCAAATAAAAAAAAAAACAACTTACAACATAGAAAAATATATACCATATGGTTTTACTAATAAATTATTCCAAACATTTAAGAAAAAGGCAATACCAATCTTAAACAAACTCTACCAGAGGACAAAAAAGGGAATGTTTTTCAAGTTTTTAAGTGAGTTTGGTATAACTTTAATACAAAATCTGACAAGTACATTAGAAGAAAAGACAATTGTAGGCCTATACTTTTCGTGAACAGAGAAGCAAAAATCCAAAACAATATTACAGCAAATTTAGTCCAATTATATAAAGAAGGATAATGAATCTTGACCAAGTGAGGTTTATTCCTAGAATGCAAAATTAGCTTAAAATTTTAAAATCAGCCTATGTAACCCACTAAATTAACTAATAAAGAAAACATGATAATCTTAATACATACAGAAAAATCATTTGATAAAATTTCTGATTAAAGAAAATCTCAGTAAAATAGGAGTAGAATGGGACTTTCTTAATCTGGTTACAGGCATCTACAAAAAAAACCCTACAGGTAACATTAGACTTAGTGGTGAAATCATGACTGTTTTCTCCTTGTAGGGGGATTTCTCCACTAACATTATTTCTATCCACCATTGTACTGGAGGTCATAGTCAATGCAATAAGGTCATAGTCAATGCAATAAGGTATGTGTAAGGCATAAAACAAGAAAAGTATAAAGATCATAAAGAAGTAAATTGTCATCTTCACGTATTACATGGTTATATGTATAAAACAATCTAAAAGAATGTCACTGAGCACTCTTCATGCTATTCATCGAAGAGCATAAATGAATTTTTATGCTCTTTGATGAATAGAGCAATTCATCAAAAATTCATTTTGTATAACAAAATTCATTTGTTATACAAAGTATTGGACATGATATGTGAATTTCACAATTTTTTTTTTTGAGATGAGATTTCATTGTCATCCAGGCTGGAGTGTAGTGGTGATATGGTTTGGCTGTGTCCCCACCCAAATCTCATCTTGAATTGTAGCTCCCATAATTCCCACGTGTTGTGGGAGGGACCTGGTGGGAGATAACTGAATAATGGGGGCAGTTTCCCCCATACTGTTCTCATTGTAGTAAATAACTCTCACGAGATCTCGCGGTTCTATAAGGGGAAACCCCTTTTGCTTGGCTCTCATTCTCTCTTGTCTGCCACCATGTAAGACGTACCTTTTGCCATGTTTGTGAGGCCTCCCCAGCCATGTGGAACTGTGAGTCTATTAAACCTCTTTTTCTTTACAAATTACCCAGTCTCAGGTATGTCTTTATCCGCATCGTAAAATGGACTAATACAAGTGGTGTGATCACAGCTCACTGAAGCCTTGACCCCCCCAAGCTCAGGCGATCCTCCCACCTCAGCCTCTTGAGTAGCTGGGACTACAGGCACCCGATGCCATGCCCAGCTAAATTTTTTTTTTTTTTTTTTTTTTTTTTTTTGTAGAGACAGGGTTCCACTATGCTGCTTAAGCTGGTTTTGAACTCCTGGGCTCAAGCTATCCTCCTACCTCAGCCTCCCAAAGTATTAGGATTACAGGCCTGAACCACAGCACCTGACCCTAACGATTATTTAACATGTAAGTTTAACATGTAATTTACAACTCATAACTAATGAGTGACTTATTTATTAAATATAGAAAAAACTCCTACAAATCAATAACAAAAATATGCATATATACACAAAACCTGATAGAAAAAATGGGCTTGAGTAGTCACCTCAAACAAGAGCACGTCTACTAGGTCAGTGAAAATATCAATATGTGTTCATCTCATTAACCATCTCATTTTTAACCATGTTAAAAAAATAAAACCACAGTGTGGTTTGACTGTATAGCTACCGGAATGGTCAAAATTAAAATGACAAATATGATATCATTTATCAAATGTTGGCAAAAGCATAAAGCAATTGTATCCCTTGTATGCTGTTGGTGGGATTGGAAATTCCGACAATCCCTTAGGCAAACCATCAGTATTCTCTGAAGCTGAACATGTGCATTCTCTGTGACTAGGTGACTGTGACCTGGTTTTTCCTGGACAGTTTTGATTTACGCATACTTTCTCAAAATGCTGTTCAGTTCAGTATTTGTCCTGGACTTCTTCATTTTTAAATAAAATTTTGTCATTAATGGTTGCATTAAAATAATCCAGGATAGGTTTGGTGGACTTTGAGTTGATTCTTCTAACTTTAACCATGATCTTGTTTAGTAGCATGGAACACACATGCAGTTTACATAGAGTTGGTACTTAACACATTGTTTTCTCTTAAAGGCAATCAGAGATAACATGTCTTTCTTTCCCTATCTCTCTGCTGATGCCGCATAACTAAAATTTCTCTTTGATGAATAGCATGAAGAGTGCTCACTGACAAAAAAAGAAAAAAAAATTCTAGGGCACAGAAGTGTAGGAATAACTTTCTTCTTCCAGCCTTGAATTATAGTGGAAGAAGTTCTTGAAATGCTGCCCCTGCTGGCCATTTGATATAACAACAGTCAACTGTGCCATAACCCTTAGGTGTTAGCCTGAAAGAAAGTGGAAGTCATTAAACTGCCAGTTGGCATAGACAGTAGAAAAGCTGAGAAACTAGAAGTTAGATGTACTTGAAATATGAGCAGAAAGTAGAGGCTGAGCCATCCTGTTAAAGAATAAATGAAGAGTAGTCGAAATGATTTTGCTATGGTGACTTTGTTATGTATTACACGATGTAAATCTACAACTGTTCATTTATTTATGTCATTATTTGGTAATACTTTTTTATTCCACAATAAATTCTCTTGGAAGCAATGAGCTCAAATGAGTGGAAATGCATATTTAATAAAAAATTAAGTACTATGTTTCAGTTTCTGAAAGACGTTGATGACGAATGTATTACAGTGGGTCCTGAAATAAGGTCATTTTGTTCAACGTCATTGTAAAATTGATGAGGAAAAAAACTGGACTCCCAGCTGGGGCCATTGTCTGTGTAGAGTTTGCATGTTATCCCTATGTTTGTGTGGGACTTCTCTAGATATTCTGATTTCCTCCCACATCCCAAAACCGTACACAATGGGGTCATTGGCTTGTCTATATGGTCCCAGCCCGAGTGAGTGTAGGTATTTGTCTGAGTGTGTCCTGAGACAGGATGCCATCTTGCCCAGCAGTAGTTTCCACCTTGCATCCTGAGCTGCTGGGATAAGCTCGTGCCACCTGTGACCCTAACCTGGAATACTGGAATAAATAATCGTCCTGCTTGGTTTTATTAATCTTTCTCAATGTATAGCTCACACTTATTTCAATGTTTAATATTAGCATTTTGGGGTCTTTGTTTAGAAGTTTGGTGATGTTTTTGTAACCAGAAATATGTCATAGGAACTTAACTCTTGTTCATATCAATTAGCCTATGGTCAAACTGGTTTCATTCCATGTTGTTTTGCTTAAAGTTGCTGTGTCCAAGAACTTATTGATGATGTTAAGGGATGATTTACTGTATTTTCACAACATATTTGTTGACTTCAACTATCTATCACAGGGCATAGTGGTATCACTGATCACACAACAACCTGAAGAAACAAATGGTCTGAAGAACTATTCTGTATATTAATATATTGAAGTGGTAGCCATCTTAGGAAGGACAGACACAAGGAGTCACAAAAGGGCAGTTTACATGGCACTCACAAAGCATGACTTTTCATGAAGATCAAATGTCCATTGCAAATTAGTTTTACTACCTTTGCCCTGGATGGAGTGCAGTGGCACTATCATGGCTCACTGCAGCCTCAACCTCCCCAATCTCCTTGGGGTCAGGTGATCCTCCCACCTCAGCCTGCCCAGTAGCTGAGACTACAGGCATGCGCTACTACTACCGACTAATTTTCCTATTTTTTGTAGAGACAGGGTCTCACGGTGTTGTCCAGGCTGCTCTCAAACTCCTGGTCTCAAGTCATCTGCCCACTTTAGCCTCCCCAAATGCTGAGATTACAGGCGTGAGCCACCGTACCTGGCCTTTACCCATTTTTAAACTTCAAATGTTCTTACGCAAGCACGAAAAGGGAAGTGATAGCTGTCAGGGAGTTGGCTTCATTAGCAGAACAGGAACTTTGCAAACAGTTAAATGATGCTTGTTTTATAGCAATGTCATCGGTATCTCAAACAGAGAATGATTTTAATAATGGCCGAATTTTATCTCTAATTCACAGAATCAAAGTAAAGCTTTTAGAATTCATTCTATCAAAGGGAAATGATATGATATGATGATTAATCCTATTATAAATTCCTTCAAAATATTCAGCATCAAAGGTAGTATTTTCATAGTGATAACAGATACGAATTTTGATTGCATTGGGGTGAAAACAATATTCTTATTAAGAAACCTATACAGTAAAAATGTAGCTGGAATTGTTTGCAGTGTACACATGGTTTGTTAATGTGTCAAAAATGTGCTATTCTTTTGTGCATGAAAGGAAACTATTGAGAGTGAAAAGACAAGCAACAGAATGGGTGAAAATATTTGTTAAGTCATACATCTGATAAACGATTAATATCCAGAAGATATGACTCCTACAACTCAAGAACAACAACAAAATAACCCAATTCAAAAATGTGCAAAGGACTTGGGTAGGCATTTCTTCAAAGAAGATATCCAAATGACCATTAAGCACATGAAACATCAGTAGTTATCAGGGAAATCTAAATAACAGCCACAGTGAAGTGCCATTTAACACTCATTAGTATGGTTTTTTATTATTATACCTTAAGTTCTGGGGTACACGTGCAGAACGTGCAGTTTTGTTACATAGGTATACACGTGCCATGGTGGTTTGCTGCATCCATCAACCCATCATCTACGTTAGGTATTTCTCCTAATGCTATCCCTCCACTAGCCCCCCACCCCCCAACATGCCCTGGTGTGTGATGTTCCCCTCCCAGTGTCCATGTGTTCTCATTGCTCAGCTCTCACTTATGAGTGAAAACATGCGGTGTTTGGTTTTCTGTTCTTGTGTTAGTTTGCTGAGAATGATGGTTTCCAGTTTCATCCATGTCCCTGCAAAGGACATGAGCGCCTCCTTTTTTATGGCTGCATAGTATTCCACAGCATATATGTGCCACATTTTCTTTATCCAGTCTACCATTGATGGGCATTTGGGTTGGTTCCAAGTCTTTGCTCTTGTGAATAGTAGCATGGCTATTACTTTTAAAATGGAAAAGAATAAGTGTTAGCAAGGATGTGGAGAGATTAAAACCCTCATACGCTGCTAGTGGGACTGTAAAATGGTGCAGCCACTGTGGAAACCAGTATGTGGGTTCTCAAAAAGTTAAACTTTTTGCTTAAACAAAAGTTAAACATTACCCTATGATCCAGCCATTCTACTTCTAAGTATATACCCCCAAAAATTGAAAGTGGGAACTTAAACAGATACTTGTGTACAAATGTTCATAGTTGCTTATTTACAACTGCCAAAACATGGAAACCATATGATGTCCTTCGACAGATGAATTGGTAAACACAATGTGGTCTATCCGTACGATGGAATATTATTGTCTTCAAAAGGAATGAAATTCAGATACATGCTACAAATTGGATGAATCTTGAAAACATTATGTTAAGTGAAAAAGCTGGATACAAAAAACACCAAATCTTGTTTGACCACGTTTATGAGGTTATCTACAACAGGCAAATTTATAACCAATAGAATAGAGGTTACCAGGCACTGGTTGGAGGGGGAAATAGAGTTAGTGTTTAATGGGTACAGAATTTCTGTTTGGGAGGGTGACAAGTTCTGGAAGTAGATAGTAGTGATGGTTGAACAACACTATGAATGTACTTAACACCACTGATTTGGTATGGTTAAAATGGTAATTTTTTTGCTATGTATATTTTACTACAATAAAGAAATGGTTTTCTACCAATCTAAATGGAAGATAAACTTGTCAAAATTTTATAGACATACGCATGATCTTTATTTGCTGTCCATCATGTTCAAGTTTTAGAAATGTTTGTGCATTTGAATAATTACTTTGTAAATGAACCTAAACTGGCCTGCAATACTATTAGACATTTTGGAAGATAATCTCTGAATTTTTGTTGCATTCTGTTCAGAATCTGTTGGAAATCTTAGAGAAAATGTTCAAAAATTGGTCACCAAAACCTGGAGCTTTTAAAAGCTTAGCAAATTGCAATTATTGAAAATCAGGCTCATTCCTGTAGCCCCAGCTACTTGGAAGGCTCAGGTGGAAGGATGGCTTGATCCCAGGAGTCCAGCCTGGGCAACATAGTGAGACCCTGCTATTGAAAAAAGAAAAATAAAAAAAAAATCAAGCTTGTATCCAGAAAGGCACTGAAATTCATCCCTGTAAAAACAGTGGGAGGGAGGGGAATTGAACAAGTTCAAATGTTGAATAAGACTTAATTTTGAAATTCTAAAATATTACTTTCGACACATTGACATGTTTGATAGAATTTTCAATTTTAACTGGATATGTTTATATTTTATATCAGAAATAAATGGAATTGGCCAGGCGTGTTGGCTCATGCCTATAATCCCAGCACTGTGGGAGGCCAAGGTGGGTGGATCGCTTGAGTCTGGGAGTTTGAGATCAGCCTGAACAACATGGTGAAACCCCGTCTCTACTAAATATACAAAAATTAGTCGGGTGTGGTGGCACACGCTTGTGGTTCCAACTACACAGGAGACTGAGGTGGAAAGATCGCTTGAGCCCAGGAGGCAGAGGTTGCAATAAGCTGAGATCACGACTGCACACTCCAGCCTGGATGAGAGTGTAAGACCCTGTCAAGAAAAGCAGGGGAAGTGGGGAAGGGGAGAAGGAAAAAAAGGAAGGAAGGAATGGGAATTGAGAAGGCCTATTATTTTGTTGCAAATATATGCGGCAAAATAAAAATTATAAATAGAGACAACTTATCTTCTGAGTTTTGCTTATAAAAGTATTTGTTGAGGAAAAGTATTCTGAACAGAGAAAAAAGACAGAATCTGTAGGAAATACTGGGCATAAATATATGTACATTTCAATATGACAAAGACTAAAATTGAGATTATCCATCATTTCATAGATGTTGTTCTGAGTTTACAAGATACTGCAGCACCCACAGAGAGAGCATTTTCTGAACTAAAAATACATTCGATGGAGAAGAGTCAGTTGAAGGCATCAACAACCAAATTAGTAAGCATAAGATGCAACTTTGATAAAATTTTGCGAGTAATTTTACAAAAAATATTAACAAAACCATATTAAAATATATGTATATCTTCAGAAAAAAACTAGATGTGGCTAAAACTAATTTATATATGTGAATGTGTATTAAGAAGAGTCATGGAGGTGGCAGTGAGCCAAGATCAGGCTACTGTACTCCAGAATGGGTGACAGAGCAAGACTCTGTCTTAAAAAATAAAAAAAAGAGTCATTTTTTATCAGATTTTCAACATAGTTTTTTAAATTTTTCTTTAATCTACATGGATTTAGGCTGTTTTAGTACTTTAGAAGGGATTTTAATTTTGAAAACTAGTTTTGAATCAAAATCTTTTCATAGGTCTACCAACGTATTAAATCAATTTGATGGCCAAAAAATAAAAGTTAATTATTTTATAAATCATCTCTTTCTCTATTTTTCTTTTTGACAGAGTTTTGCTCTGTCTCCCAGGCTGGAGTGCAGTGGTGTGATCTCGGCTCACTGCAACCTTCACCACCCGGGTTCGCGATTCTTCTGCCTCAGCCTCCCGAGTAGCTGGGACTACAGGCCGCCCGCCACCACCCCCGGATAGTTTCTGTAGTTTTAGTAGAGATGGGCTTTCACCATATTGGCCAGATTGGTCTTGAACTCCTGACCTTGTGATCTGCCCGCTTTGGCCTCCCAAAGCACCCTTTACTTTCAAGAGTGTCCCAGTTTGGCTGACTTAAATATATGCTCACTTTAACCATGACCCAGCAATTCTATTTTAGCTGGGTATAGGCCCAGCTAAAATGACCACACGCAAGCAACAGAAGACGTGCCTAAGAATGTTCATAGGAGATTATTTCTAATAGCTCTAAACTGAAAACAAGCAAACAATCATCAAAAAAGACAATGGGTAAGGAGATTATGGCTCACCTGTGGCTGCACATTAGAATCAGCTGGCAGGCTTTCAGACCGCATTTCCAGGGCTTCCTCCCTCAGCCTTAGAGACACACTGCTAACACTATACTTCGGAAGTTACTGTGTCCGGCATTGGTGGGTTCTTGGTCTCAATGACTTCAAGAATGAAGCCGCAGACCCTCGCGGTGAGTGTTACAGTTCTTAAAGGCGGCATGTCCGGAGTTTGTTCCTTCTGATGTTGGGATGTGTTCGGAGTTTCTTCCTTCTGGTGGGGTTCATGGTCTCGCTGGCTTAGGAATGAAGCTGCGGACCTTCGCGGTGAGTGTTACAGCTCTTAAGACGGTGCGTTTGGAGTTGTTCGTTCCTCCCGATGGGTTCGTGGTCTCGCTGGCTTCAGGAGTGAAGCTGCAGACCTTCCCGGTGAGTGTTACAGCTCACAAAGGCAGTGTGGACCCAAAGAGTGAGCAGCAGCAAGATTTATTGCAAAGAGCGAAAGAACAAAGCTACCACAGTGGGGAAGGGGACCCGAGAGGGTTGCCACTGCTGTCTAGGGCAGCCTGCTTTTATTCTGTTTTCTGGCCCCACTCACATCCTGCTGATTGGTCCATTTTACAGAAAGCCGATTGGTCCATTTTACAGAGAGCCGAGTGGTCTGTTTTGACAGGGTGCTGATTGGTGCGTTTAGAATCCCTGAGCTAGACACAAAGGTTCTCAACGTCCCCACTAGATTAGCTAGATACAGAGTGTGGACACAAAGGTTCTCCAAGTCCCCACCAGAGTAGTTAGATACAGAGTGCCAATTGGTGCATTCACAAACCCTGAGCTAGACACAGGGTGCTGACTGGTGTGTTTACAAACCTTGAGCTAGATACAGAGTGCCAATTGGTGTATGTATAATCCCTTAGCTAGACATAAAGGTCCTCCAAGTCCCCACCAGACTCAGGAGCCCAGTTGGCTTCACCCAGTGGATCCCTCACCGAGGGTGCAGGTGGAGCTGCCTGCCAGTCCCCACCCTGTGCCCGCACTCCTCAGCCCTTGGGTGGTCGATGGGATGGGGCACTGTGGAGTAGGGGGCGTGCTCATCAGGGAGGCTCGGGTGGCGCAAGAGCCCACGGTGGGGGCGGGGGGAAGAGGGGGGAAGCTCAGGCATGGCGGGCTGCATGTCCCGAGCCCTGCCCCGCGGGGAGGCAGCTAAGGCCCGGCGATAAGTCGAGCACAGCAGCTGCTGGCCCAGGTGCTAAGACCCTCACTGCCCGGGCTGTCGGGGCTGGCGGGCCGGCCTGCCACTCCAAGTGCGGGGCCCACCGAGCCCACGCCCACCCGGAACTAGTGCTGGCCCGCAAGCACCACGTGCAGCCCCGGTTCCCGCGGGCGCCTCTCCCTCCACACCTCCCCGCAAGCTGAGGGAGCCGGCTCTGGCCTTGGCCAGCCCAGAAACGGGCTCCCACAGTGCAGCGGCGGGCTGAAGGGCTCCTCAAGCGCGGCCATAGTGGGCACCAAGGCCGAGGAGGCGCCCAGAGCGAGCGAGGGCTGTGAGGGCTGCCAGCATGCTGTCACCTCTCATTACTAGAACCCTGGAGCCCACGCCTCGCCTCCTCAGTATCCTCTTCAGCAAAACCGCGCAGAGTGAAGCCAGACACAGACTTGCCCTGTCAATCATTTCTGTGGTTTCCCTTCTCTTTGCTGGTCCTTTTCGGATCCTTCTACTAGCGGTGCAGTTTTGCAGTGAGACACACGGGCCAGGACAGATTGCGCCTCAGCCCTTTGAGGGCTGGGAATAAGCTTTTATCATTCTAAGGCCCTTATTCTTTAGGAACGATTAGGGCAGACTTGCAAGGAATAACTTAAATTTTCCTCAAATGAGTGCAATTAATTCTCTTTGCAACTTTGAACCCTGCTGGCTCCTTCCCTCACAGATATTAGTAACAATCAGCAGCACCGCGTCCTTTTGTACCCTCCCCTAACAGAGCGGGAGGAAGTATTTCCAATCCCCGTTTAGGCCCAGCAAGGGAGGGACCGCTGGGATTTTTTGTTTGTTTGTTTAAACAAACTACTAATCTTTTGCCAACTACTATAATTTTACTCAGAGAAAGATACTTTTAAAATATCCTTTGTCCTTCAACACAGACAGACCTTAAGAAGGTCTGGTGCTGCTTTCCCAGTCTTCATTTACCAAGGAACATTTTTGTTTATGTAATTCGAATTGCATAATTCGAAAACATCTTAGTGATTATTTAGTAGGCTAATGCAAAAGTAATTGCAGTTTTTGCCTTTGAAAATAATGACAAAAACCGCAATCACTTCTGCACCAACCATATCATCCTTTTCGCAGATGGAAAAATTAACGTTTGGAAATGCAAAGTGATCTGCTGTTTCAGTACCCATTCCACTGTTAAGTTAGAACCAAGCAGTGTGCCCGAGCACTTGCAAAGATATTCTGGAGCCAATCAGTGCCATGGTCGGTGACGCCATGAGGAAATTGACATCTGTGGGAAACAGATGTCATTCCTACATCTGTGGGAGTAGTGACGCCATGTTGAAATTGACAGTGGTTAGGCTATTCACACCACAGAAACAGACAAATGCTACAAACTCGGGTTCTTTCTCCCTGAAAGCGGCTTGCTAAGCAGCCACACCATTTTGAAGTAAAGATATTTTAAGAGTGCCTCTCTGAGTCAAATTATAATAGTGTGGCAGTTTGTAAAAGTTTAGTAGTTTGTTAAAAAAAAAACTCATGGATTGAAATACAGCTTTTACATTATTGCTATGTTACACGTTCCACTTTAATATTTTAATTAGTGTTAAGGAATAAAGTAAATAAGTTAATTATAAAAGTTCTTTCGAGGCTTATGTTGTGCTTATGTTTTATGCTTTACTTCAGCCTACTTTTTTCAGACTTCAGGACATTTCCAAGTTTCTGTGTAGAATTAGTTAAGTTTCAGTAGATGGCGCTACTACACTGTTTTTAGCCATTTCAGAATTGTTGCTTTCTGGGATACTAATGGGAAACTTAACAGATACAGAACAGGAGTGGGGAGGGAAACCCAGTCTCTTAACAGTTCTAGGCTGGTTACAACTAGAACTCTAAGTCTCATTTTTTTTCCAACTCTAACATTCTGTGCCTGTAGTATAGAGATACACTGTGAAAGCATCTGTCGATGGACATTTACGTTTGACATCTGTCATCTGAGCATCTGAAGGTGCTCTGCCAATATAGTCTCTCCAGGTCTTGTAGTTTAGATGGGTAGATGAATCCTCCCACAAATCCTCCACTGCTGTTTTTACACACAAAGTAATAAAGTCCAGAGAGGTCCTGTTTCTCTGCAAATTGAGTTTTTATACCCGGAAAGCTGCCTTTCGATGAAAAACAACAATTGATGTTATAAGAAAGATAAACTCTTTTTGATGAGCGAGCATGTGACAAGCTGACTGGCTGCTGTCTCTTTCTTGCTACTCCTTGGCCCATCACTGAAGCTGGCTATTAGTCATCATCTTGTTCATTTTTTTTTCTCTTATTTTGTTTGTTATGAAATATTTGAGGAGTACAAAATAGGGTAGAAAAAACATAACAAATATATACGCACTTACCATTGAGCTTAAGAAAGAAAAAATGGTGCATATATTGTAACACCCCGTGGATTAGTATCATGTACATTCCCTGTCCTTCCTCCCTAGTAGAGTTTGCTTTTTTCCATTTGTGTCTTTGTTATCTATCATACTTAATTTGTCTTTTTTGCAACTACTTTTCTTCATTCAACACTGTGTTTTGGGAAATTATCCATGTTAATATTTATTTTATTCATGTTTATATTTGCACGGTATTCCACTGAGTGAGCGTTTTGCACTTCATTTAAGCTATTCTTCCATTGATATATATTTATATTGCATCCAATTTTCCATGATTACATACAACATGCATTCTTGTTTATGTAAGATATTCCTGTAAACCTATATACTTTATGTACCCTAAATATCTCATAACAAAACATAAAAATAATATTTATAGTCCTTGCAGACAGTTTATCATCACGTTGCCTCATTAAATGTAGTTTGCGTTATTTTTGTTGTTGTTTTTGTTTGTTTGTTTTTGAGATAGGGTCTCCCTCTGTCACCCAGGCTGGAGTGCAGTGGTGCAATGTTGGCTAACTGCAATCTCCCCCTCCCGAGTTTAAGCGATTCTCCCACCTCAGCCTCCTGAGTAGCTGGGATTACAGGTGCCTGCTACCATGCCCACAGCCCAGCTATTTTTTGTATTTTTAGTAGAGAGGAGGTTTCACCATATTGGCCAGGCTGGTGTCGAACTCCTCACCTCAGTTGATCCACCTGCCTCAGCCTCCCAAAGTGCTGGGATTACAGGTGTGAGCCACCGCCCCTGGCCTGTAGCTTCTGTTCTTTCTTTCTTTCTTTCTTTCTTTCTTTCTTTCTTTCTTTCTTTCTTTCTTTCTTTCTTTCTTTCTTTCTCTCTCTCTCTCTTTCTTTCTTTCTCTCTCTCTCTTTCTCTCTTTCTTTCTTTCTTTCTTTCTTTCTTTCTTTCTTTCTTTCTTTCTTTCTTTCTTTCTTTCTTTCTTTCTTTCTTTCTTTCTTTCTTTCTTTCTTTCTTTCTTTCTTTCTTTCTTTCTTTCTTTCTTTTTTGAGGCAGAGTCTCGCTCTGTTGCCCAGGTTGGAGTGCAGTGGCGCCATCTCGGCTCACTGCAAGCTCCGCCTCCCGGGTTGGCGCCATTCTCCTGCCTCAGCCTCCCGAGTAGCTGGGACTACAGGCGCCTGCCACCACACCCGGCTAATTTTTTGTATTTTTAGTAGAGACGGGGTTTCACTGTGTTAGCCAGGATGTTCTCGATCTTCTGACCTCGTGATCCACCCACCTTGGCCTCCCAAAGTGCTGGGATTACAGGCGTGAGCCACCGCACCCGGCTGCTTGTGTTACTTCTTATAGGAATCAATTATTTTAAAATATTAGAAGGCAATAGACTGGAAGCTTAAAAAGCCATTTGATGGTAATTCAGCCTCTTAGAGCTTCAGTCTTCTAAAACCCTGTAAGTCGGGGCCAGGCGCAGTGGCTCACCCCTGTACTTCCAACACTTTGGGAGATCCAGGAAGGTGGATCACTTGAGGTCAGGAGTTTGAGATCAGCCTGGCCAACATGGTAAAACCCCTTCTCTGCTAAAAATACAAAAATTAGCCAGGGGTGGTGGTGCACACCTGTAATCCCAGCTACTCGAGAGGCTGAAGCAGGAGAATTGCTTGAACTCAGGAGGTGGAGTTTGCAGTGAGTCAAGATCATGCCACTGCACTCCAGTCTGGGTGACACAGCGAGACTCTGTTTCAATAAATACATAAGTAATAAACAAATAAGACTTAGAAGTGGAATGGCAGCATTACGCATTCACATATTCTACTTCAAAATGCCAAATAGCTCTTTGAAGTAGTGGCAACAACCTCTACTCCTGCCCCTACCTGTGGTGTTTGAGAGCTACAGGTGTTCATCATCCTCCCCAAACCCCTGCTTTTAAACTTTTTGATATTGAAAATTTTGAATATATACAAAAATAGAGAGATTAATGAACCTTTAAGGTCCTGTCATTCGATTTTAATAGTTACTAATTCACAGCCAATCTTGAATCATATATACCGATCACACTACTGCAGATTATTTGAAGCAAATTTCAGTTCCAGGATAACACTCTGAAAGATAAGAACTCTTTATTTTTTATTTTTATTTTTTGAGACAAGGTTTCACTCTGTCACCCAGGCTGCTGTGCAGTGGTGTGATCACACCTCACTGCAACCTCAACCTCTCAGGCTCCAGCGATCCTCCCACTTCAGCCTCCTGAGTAGTTGGGGCTATAGGCACGTGCCACCATACCCAGCTAATTTTTTAATTTTTTGTAGAGATAGTGTCTCACTACATTGCTCAGGTTGGTCTGAAACTCCTGAGCTCAAATGATCCTCCCTCAGCCTCCCAAAAGTGGTGGGATTATAGGCATGAGCTAATGCACCCAGCGAGGACTCCTTATTTTAAACATAACCAAAACACCATGATTACACTGAAAAAATAATCATCAATCTTTCCTTGTTGAAATAAAATAACCAGCCAGGGTTCAAATTTCACAACTGTCTCATAACATTTTATGGTTGGCTTGACTCACATCCAAAATAAGATCCATAAATCACAATTGTTGATATGTTTCTTCAATATATTTCAATTGGTGGGTTCCCTCCCCATCTCTCTTTTTTTTGGTTGGTATTTGTTTATTGAAAAATAAAAACAGGATTGTTTGTTCTATAGAGCGGAGGTCCCAAACCCCAGGACACAGACTGGTACTAGTCCGTGGCCTGTTAAGAATTGGGCTGGCACAGCAGGAGGTGAGTGGTGGGGGAGTGAGCAAAGCCTCGTCTGTATTTACAGCTGCTCCCCACTGCTCACATTACTGCCTGAACTCTGCCTCCTGTCAGATCAGTGTGGCATTAGATCTAATAGGAGCGGGAACCCTGTTGTCACCTGTGTGTGTGATGTATCTACGTTGCGTGCTCCTTATGAGAATCTAATGCTTGATGATCTGTCACTGTCTCCCATCACCCCCAAATGGGACCATCTAGTTGTAGGAAAACCAGCTCAGGGCTCCCATTGATTCTACATTACGGTGAGTTTTATAATTATTTCGCCATCACCTGAGGTCAGGAGTTCAAGACCAGCCTGGCCAATATAGTGAAACCGCATCTCTACTAAAAATACAAAAATTAGCCTGGCGTTCTTGTGCGGGCCTGTAATCCCAGCTACTCGGGAGGCTGAGGCAGGAGAACTGCTTGAACCCAGAAGGCGGAGGTTGCAGTGAACCGAGATGATGCCACTGCCCTCCAGCCTGGGCGACAGAGCGAGACTCCGTCTCAAAAAAAGAAAAAAAAGTTTATTATATATTACAGTGTAATAATAGAAATAAAGGGCACAATAAATGTAATGCACTTGACTTGTCCCAAAACCATTCCTCCCAGCCCCGCTCCAACCGCCCACCGGGATGTGGAAAAATTGTCTTCCATGAAACTGGTCTCTGGTACCAAAAAGGTTGGGGACCGCTGCTGCAGAGGTTCTCACAGCATGATCTTAGTGAGTACATGGTGTGGAACATGCTCCTCTCTCTCTGTGTGTTCTGAAAACTGGTGTCAGATTTCGATCAGATTTATGTTCAGTTTTTTTTTGATCCCATAGTTTGCAAAGTGCTCTTGTACCTCCTTTCAGAACGTCTTTCCAGGCAAGGAATTTGGAATTCCCTGCAAGAACAAAGGTCATGTTTTCAAACAATGAGAGGCAACATTCCCAGTTATACATATACATGTTCTACGTAATTTTTCACTTCTTTCTTTTCCTACATTTGATGACAATCTTGGGAAGTGGGGGGAGTTGTCAGATTGAAACATTTACAGCATCAAAATAATAATTTCTAAGCCAAAGCCAACTTCCCGTGCGCTCTGGATCCTGCTCCTTCTCCAGTGGCAATCTAATTTTACCTTTGATTCCATCCAGTACATACGGGATTGGAGTCCAGGAAACTGAAAAATTATCTTTTGTATTATCTTTTATCGTTCTCTTTAATTAATAAAAAATAAACCAGACATCCTTCCAAGTTTCCAGGCTATTTGGCTGGGTTAAGAGAAGGCAGAATAAATACAGTGAAAGCTAGTTGCTCAAAAAAACAAGAAACAAAACTCAAACCCAGAAAGAAGTGATATAGTATTTTCTCACTCCATTCTTGGTTAAAATTCAGTCTCAGTGAACAATTTGTTACAAAAAAAATTGATGTCTGTAATATTGTTGAAGTTTATCTCATTTTTTTCTTTAAATTTATTCTATCTCCCTTTTTTCTTTAAATTTCTCTCTTAAATTCTGGATTGAGAATTGACAATTGATTTGAGAAATGGAAGAAACATAAAGGAGAAAAGGGAGCCTTCTGGTTTAATGTGACGTAAAGTTCATAAAACTGGAATGAAACCGTGCTTTTCATGCTTGGTTTAGGTGCCTAAGACATTTCAAATGATCGCGGCAAATATACATAGACTAGGGGGAAATTTCTCTATTCTTTCCTAAGCCTTGGGTTGGTTTCTGGGGAATATTAACACACACAGACTACAGACTCCCTTTACAAAGCTGGGCATTTTCACACATGCAAATACAGTTTTGGGGGCTGGTGAGCATTATTTGAGTGGTTGCTCGGTATCGTTTTTTAAAAAAATAATCATTTTCAATTATCTTTATTTATCTGTTTTATTTTTTTAGAAACAGGGCCTTCCTCTGTCTCCCAGGCCAGAGTCCAGTGGTGCAATCATAGTTCACCGCAGCCTCCAACTCCTGGACTCAAGTGATCCTCCTGCCTCAGCCTCCCGAGTAGCTGGGACTACAGGCACGCACCAAGCCGGGCTCTTCTTGTTTAAATTCAGTTCAGTGAAATATTTTTAAAAAACAGAATCTAAATATTTAATAGCAAATAATGGGATAACATTTATTAAAATTGTTTTTAACTTTGAGACCGATAAGCATATACACAAACATATAAAGAAAGTATTTTGCAGGATGGATGGCAATATTAACTTTCTTTATGACTCATTGTTGAGCTTTCCAAAGTTATGTTAGCTAAATTATTGAAGGGTTTCATTGATAGAAATTATGAAACCATCCTTGAATACAGAGAGTTCACTAGCAGGCAAGCAATCTATATTTCACACAGCTGGAAGATGTGAGGAGATAAGGAGTAAAGGCTGTGGTGTGTTTATCACCGCTGATCAGCACACAGACTTCAGATATAAGAATGTGTTAAAACAATTTTTCCCCCAGGTTTTTCAGTTATATACTTTAAGACTGACATTATCAGCGGGATCACCTTTTAGAATGGAGATGAGCAACTTAACACATACAATACTATTAATAATTCTTCAGTTTTGTCCGTCAGCCACCAGAGGGCAGTATTTTCTCTCTTTCTCTTTCTCCCTCTCCCTCCCCCGTCTTTCTTTCTCTCCCTGTCTCTCTTCTTTTTCTCTCCATTTCCTTCCTTCCCCCCTCTCTCTTTCTCTCTCTCTCTCCTCTCTCTCTCCATTTCCCTCCTTTCTTCCCTCCCTCTCTGCCTCTCTTTCTCTCCCTTTTCTTCCTCCATTTCCCTTTCTCTCGCGCACGCTTTCTCTCTCCACCTATTTCTCCCTCTTTCCCTGTCTCTCTCCCCCATCCTTCTCTCCTCCATCCATCTCTTTCTCTCCCCATCTCTCTCTCTCTCTCTCTCTCTCACACACCCACACACTGCATACTTTATGGAGATAACTTATCCCGTGGGGGACTGACCTAGTTCTGCCTTTTCCCAGCGCCCCTCCCTCACTTTCTTGCACCATGTGCTCTGGTCCGGGCTGTCATCAGAGCATTTACTCTGGTCTCCTGGATTCTAATCTTCCAGGGTGCTGCCAGGAGTGGTATTTTGACCACATATCTTTCCTGTTTAAGATCCTTCAAGGACAGCGTCTCTCTGGGATTCAGGGACATTTGGACACGTCTCTGTCTTAGCCACTTATCCCATGGAACTGTCATGATCGATTTATGTGCCCATCTTCCACACTGGCATAGGAACTCCTCTAGGATGGAGACCTGGCAGCAGATATTGTTTTCGGTAGCCTCAGTTCCTAGCAGGATGCCAGACACATAGCACGCTGTGGCCTCAGTGATTAACCAGTCATAGTTGAGGAACTCTATATATTGACACTGTTGCATTTTGTCAAATATGTATGTGTTGACTCGCCCTCTTTGCCAGCCTCTGATTCACACCAAAGGAAGCTAAGGAGGGGTTTGAATCCTTGCATCAACCGGGGCTTCCCCTTGTTATAGCCACTTAAAGAGGGCTCGAGGGTTAACCATTGCTTTAAACATACATTTATAGATTTTAAAAATTAGGCCAAATGCGGTGGTTCACACCTGTGATGCCAGCACCTTGGGAGGCCAAGGTGAGAGGATCACTTGATGCCAGGAGTTTGAGACCAGCCTGAGCAAAATAGTGAGACCCCCATCTCTAATAAAAACTTAAAAATTAGCTGAGCGTGGTGGTGCATACCTGTAGTCCCAGCTACTCAGGAGGCTGAAACGGGAGGATCACTTGAGCCCAGGGGATCAAGGCTGCAGTGAGCTAAGATCATGCCACTGCATCCCAGCCTGAGCAACAGAGCAAGACCTTGTCTTTAAAAAAAAGAATAAAAAATAAAAATATATAATTAATAAAATATAAACATAAATAAAAATGGACCACCTTAGCAGAGATTGGTTGACAGCTGAGAGCAGGAAGGAGATCTGGGCTAGAGACTGGGAAGGTTGGGGTGTGCCTGGGAGAGGCTGGGGTTGGGGGCAGGAGGACAAAGTATCCCAAACAAGGTTTCCAGCGAAATCTTTAATGTTCACCAACAAGGCAGTGCTGGACTTGGTTTCACCACTAGCAGCCTCTCCTTGCCCATTTTTGACACATGTGCTCTGTTTTACTTTGAGCAAGAAAATTAAGATATATGGTTTGGCTTTAAAAGGCATAGTTCTGGGGCTGGGCACGGTGGCTCACACCTGTAATCCCAGCACTTTGGGAGGCCGAGGCGGGTGGATCACGAGGTCAGAAGTTTGAGACCAGCCTGACCAACACAGTGAAACTCCATCTCTACAAAAATACAAAAATTAGCCGGGCATGATGGCACCCAGCTACTCAGGAGGCTGAGGCAGGAGAATCGCTTGAACCTGGGAGGTGGAGGTTGCAGTGAGCAGAGATCATGCCATTGCACTCCAGCCTGGGCGGCCAAGCGAGACTCCGTCTCAAACACACACACACACACACACACACACAAAACCAAAAGGCATAGTTCTTTTTTACCTGGCAACACACGCACATGGTAAACAGAAGTCCAAACAGTACAAAGGGGGTAGAATAAAAGTTGTTTCAAAAATGGCAAGCGAGGCTGGGCTCAGTGGCTCACGCCTATAATCCCAGCACTTTGGGAGGCCGAGGTAGGTGGATCACCTGAGGTCAGGAGTTCGAGACCAGTCTGGCCAACATGGCGAAACCTTGTCTCTACTAAAAATACAAAAATTATCTCGGTGTTGTGGCACACACCTGTACGCACAGCTACTTGGGAGGATCACTTAAACCCAGGGGGTGGAGGTTGCAGTGAGCCGAGATCTCACCACTGCACTCCAGCCTGGGCAACAGAGTAAGACTCCATCTCAAATTAAAAAATAAAAAGGGCAGGCAAAATATCTCTTGCTTTAATTTGTCTATTTCATCTTGCTTAGTTTTTCTTTTTCTTTATTTTAAATGCCTCCCCAAAGCTTGAAACAATTTTGTTTCCAAAAGATTGGTCTACAGCCATAAGAGTTTCTAAAACATTACTGATGAGCGTTTTAAGGACGTCTTATCTAAAATGTGGTTATGCAGTCATTTGTATTTATACATCTCCTTCTCAAGTCTGGGTAAACAAAGCTCATCAGAGCACTTACCAAGTCAGTGGAGAGCAGCTGGTATAGGGTGCGTGTCAGGAATGAGTGAGGCAGGTGAATCAGATGTCTACCATTCACACCAATTGCTGCAAAATCAAAGACAGATCAAAGCCCTCAGAATGGTTGGTCTGAGCTTGCAAACTTTTCCTTTTCACATCTTGCTGGCAAGTGCTATTCAGGGTGAAAAAGATCTGGGAGAGAACAAAAATGATTATTCTGTTTTGTCTAGATGTGGAAACTCTGCCCTAGACTCCTTTGAGTTTAGAAGACAAGGTGAAAGTTATTGCTAGATCTAAATAAGTCCCAGTTGGGAAAGATCTCAAGACAAAAAATTTTCATGGCATGTTGATACTTCAAAGATGTAACGTGAGGAGGCTTTTATATTTTGGATTTGAATGAGTATGGTCACTTCATATTTACTCCATTTTAAGGATATACATTCTTAAAGGGTGTTGACAATGTAAACATTTCTTAATGTGGTCTCAATTGCACTATTTAAAAAGCTGTTGAAATGGAAAAAGGAGTTCAGACTGGAGACACGTCGAAGATCTAGAGAAAAATCCAGTGTTCAAAGGCGTGTGATAAAATGAATGGGAAGGAAATATTTGGAGACAAAAACCAAAGAACCTAACGGAGAAGAGGATTTTTATGGCCATCTGAAGCTCCTACAGCATGTTAATCTGAACAGTTATGGTCCAAGATGAAAGTGTTTAGTACACTGTTCAGTAAATATTATTGTTGGTGATGAAAAGTTTATTATGGAGAAAAAGGGAATTTTGTGGATGAAGACAAAGAAAATTGTGAGGCAACATGTCCACAGATCTTGAAGGGCTGCGAAAAATTTTTGAAATATAGATAAAGAGTAAACTATTTTCTCCAAGTATACAATAAGAATTTGGAGTGATGTAAAATAATTTATACTATAAAATTTATATAAATATATGTAATATATAATTATAATTATATAATGACAAACAATTCAGTTAACTTTTGCCTAAAACATTCCAAACAGAAATAACAACTTATACTAATTAAACATTTATTGACATAAACTGTTCAGTGATTCACATAAACCTGATAAAGACATGTGTTATTAATAATTATTCAGGCTGGATGCGGTGGCTCACGCCTGTAATCCCAGCATTTTGGGAGGCCGAGGCGGGAGGATCAGGAGGTCAAGAGATCGAGACCATCTTGGCCAACGTGGTAAAACACCGTCTCTACTAAAAATGCAAAAATTGGCTGGGTGTGGTGGCGCGTGCCTGTCATCCTAGCTACTCGGGAGGCTGAGGCAGGAGAATCACTTGAACTCAGGAAGCAGAGGTTGCAGTGAGCCGAGATGATGCCACTGCACTCCAGCCTGGAAACAGAGTGAGACTCCGTCCAAAAAAAGAAAAATAATAATAATTTTTATTATTATTATTCAGACTTGGGCTGAGGTGGGAGGATCACTTGAGCCCGGGAGTTTGAGACCTGCCTGGGCAACACAGAGACCCCTGTCTCTACAACATAAAAATAATAAAGTCATCTGGACGTGGTGGTGTGCACCTGTAGTTCTAGCTGCTGTGGAGGCTGAGGCAGGAGGATCACCTGAGCCCAGGAGTTTGAGGCTGCAGTTAGCTATGATTCTGACTGCACTGAAGCCTGGGTGATAGAGCAAAACCCTGTCTCTAAAATAATAATAACGACAATTATTATTATTCAGACTTGGTACTGAATATTTACCATGTCTTCTGAATGCTCACATGTTGAGTATTCTTGAAGAATACTTCAGCTGGGCATGGAGGCTCACACCTGTAATCCCAGCACTTTGGGAGGCCACAGTGGGAGGATCGCTTGAAGCCAGGAGTTCAAGACCAGCCTGGGCAAACTAGCAAGACCCTATCTCTATGAAGGAAATTTAAAAATTAGCCAGGCATGGTGGCGTGCACCTGCAGTCCCAGATACTCAGGAGGCTGAGGCAGGAGGATCACTTGAGCCCAGGAATTTGAGACCAACCTGGGCAAAATAGCGAGACCTGATCTCTATAAAAAGAATTTAAAAATTAGCCAGGCATGGTGGTATGTGCCTATCAGCTAGGCAGGAGGCTGAAATGGGAGGATCGCATGAACTCAGGAGTTTGGGGGTGCAGTGAGCTATGATCGCACCACTGCACTCTAGCCTGGGTGACACAGCAAGACCCTGTCTCATACACACACACAAAAGCCTCTCAAAGTTGGTTTCTTCCATGGGTATTCTTTTCTTCTAGGTAGCATCCTTGTGTTCCAATATTTACATGAAGATGATGCCTTGCTGTTTTTCCATTTTAATTGAGCAAAATTTGTGGTAGGGGAGTCCAGAATGAGAAAAACAATGACAATTTCAAAAGCAGACCTCCCTTATTTTAGAACTTTGCCCTGGATTTCATTTTATGGCCAAAGTCCAGCTGGCCAACCTCTCTTACCCTGCACTGCCTTCTGTGATTTTGTTTGGGATGAAGGATTAGAGGAGACAGTTGACAGAGAGCTGACTTTGAGGCCAGCAGCAGGGCAAGCTGGGAGACAGAGCTCCCCTTCTCTTCACCCCGGGAAATGCAGGCAAATCCCATACCGGTTTGTTTTTTTTCTCACTGATGGCAGAAGAATTCCTATCCCTTGGGGTTCACACTCATTTTGTGCGCTCTCCAAATCTCCCCACTTATCTTTAGACAGACTCCCAACAACCCTCTGGACACAACTCCAAAGGAAAGAGTTCGCGGACCCACGTCGCGCTGGGGAATGACGCAGCTCACTTTTTCACAGGACGGAAATCTGGGAAGTGTTTAGTCAGTTTCACGGTGACAGGCAGGATATCAGCGGGAACCAGGTCATGACAGAATCCACACCCTGCTTTCCTCCCATACACAGTAAGAAGCAAGTCTCAGCCAGCCGGCGTAGACTCAGAAACAAGAGGGTGAGGAAGAGCTCCAAGCACTGTTTTGTTTCCTTTTTTTGCACGGTTGAGCTTGTAGAAGTAGAGGTAGGAGAAAAAGAAAAAAAGAGAGAAAGAGATGAGAAGGAAGAGGATCTATGCTTCCAGGGCTAAAGCAACCCTGGCAGAGGTGGGGCTGCGAGGTAATCAACAACACTTTCATTCGCTCTTCAATGTTTTCAATTAATTAATTGAAAAAAAATTTCTCGAGCGGCCCTCTTATTGGCAGACACCGTTCTAGGAGCTAGGGTTACAGCAGCGGAAGGTCAAGGCCCTGCTATCCTGGAATTTCAGTTATATTATATAGAATATCTGTCATATCCCGGGAAGGAAGATAATATCCAAGTAAACAGATGGTCCATGCAATTTTAGCTAATGAAAAGTGCTTGAAGAAAAGCCAGGCAGGGTTAGGGAATAAGTAGTGTGTGTTTGTGTGTGTATGTGTGTGTGTGAATATTAGACAAGCAGTCAGGGAAGGCTTCTAGGAAGAGGTGACCTTTGAACAGAGGCTCTGGAATGAGGCGGAGAACAAGCCATGTGAACAATTTATCTGTACAACTGAGGAGTGCTTTCCTCTTCTTTAGCAGCGTGCACTTGTGTGCAATTTCTCCCCAGGGTGGGACCACAGCCCCACTTCTTGAATGATAGAGAGACCGGGGAGTTAGAGAGAGGCATCTTCCACCGTAGTAGAGTTGGGTGACCAATATCAGAGCTGCGGCTGGACTGGGAGGGTTGGATCTGAGATGCAGTGACGTGGGTGTGGAGGGAACGGCACAGCCTCTGATTGTCACAGGGCTGCCGCCCAGGATACAGACTTGGCTGGGGATGGAACGGGTGTAGTTGGCTCTGCAAGTGCAGTTTGGACTCCAGCACAGCTACTCATCAGCTTGGTGCCCTGGGCCCATTATTTAACCACTCTGGGTGTTAGTTTCTTTGGAGAATGGGGTTCATAAAGGTCCCTCTGCCACAGTCATTGGACTAAGTGAGCTGATATACATGTAGAGGGTCCTCAGGAGACTGCCCGGCATAGAATCAATTCTACATAAGCTTTGGCTGTTATTAACACGTGCCACACCATAGGGACCCTGAGCTCTCCCCACTCTCCCACACCCCTACACCTACTCGTCAATAGGCTGATTAGTCTCCTTATAATGCAGCCATTCTTGTCCCCCCTGGAAGCCACTTCTTCAGGGCCTCCACAGAGTCCTGCACAAAGGGCGGTGGCTTTGAACCTAAACACAAAGGGCCGTGGTTTTCACCAACGCGACCACACGGTATCCTAAGGGTAGATCCTGCAGTGCCTCCTGGCAGCCTTTCCTGACTCTTGGGATAATTTCTTTTCTAGAGTTGGATGCACCTTTCTGGCCTCTTTCTACCTAGAGGTAAAGAAAAAAAAATTCAAATTTAAATTTCCTTGGGAAATCTAGCAACGTTAAAAACCTGTGCCTTTAAATCCTTACGTGGAGAACTGCAGTCGAGAGCACGTAGGAAAATGCAAAAGTGAAGATACAGCTTGATCTAAGGGATAAGACCTAGTGTTTGATAGAAATAAGACCTAATGTTTGAAAGATCAGTAGGGTGGCTGTAGTTTATAATAATCTATTTTATATTTTAAAGTAGCTAAAAGAGAATAATTCAGGTGTTATAAGGAAAAAACAATATTTAAGGTGATGGATATTCCAATCATACCTATTTGATCTCTAAAAATTATATGAATGAATTAAATGATTACATGTACCCCCAAATATGTACATCTATTATGTATAAATAAAAAACAAACTTATTTCAAAAATCAGAAATAAAAAGCAAAGAAATGGAGAACATAGCGATTGTTTAAAAACATTGATCTGGTCATGATACTCCTCTGCATAAGGCATTTTACCATCACAAGTGGTCCATTGCCCACTATATCAAGTTCAAACTCTGGCTTGAGGCCAGGTGCAGTGGGTCCTGCCTGTAATCCCAGCACTTTGGGAGCCGGAGGCGGGAGGATCGTTGAGCCCAGAAGTTCAAGACCAGCCTGGGCAACATAGTGAAATTCCGTCTCTACAAAAAACACAAACATCAGCCAGGTATGATGGTACCTGACTGTGGTCCCAGCTACTCAGGAGGCTGGGGTGGGAGGATCGCTTGAGCCGGGGAAGTCAAGGCTGCAGAGAGCCATGATCGTGTCGCTGCACTCCAGCCTGGGTGACAGAGCAAGATCCCGTCTCAAAAATAAAACGAAACAAAACAAAATTCTGGCTTGGGAACTTTCCGGCTCTGCCTCTACTTACCTTTCTAGCGTCGTGGCTCCACACGGCGTTTGCTTGTCTGGGAATCCCAGCCTTACTGAACTTTCAGCTTTTGCAGTCAGCCACGCTCTTTCTGGCCTCCGGCTTTGCTGTGTGCTGTTTCTCCAGCCTGGCGATTTGCTCTGTCCCCAGCCCCTGCACTCCTTTACCTGATCTGCTCTGATTGATCCTCCAGTCCTCCGCGGCTGAGTCACTTCCCTCTGCAGGGAAGCCCTCCTGGGTTCTCCTCCGAGGCCTGCCTCAGCAACCATCGCCTTCTCCACTGCAGAGGGTGTCTCCCTGTTCCTAAGGGAGGCCTGAGCACCCCATTGTATGTGTCCCTTCTCGCTCCACCCTCAGAAGCAACCAGAGTAGCCACCAGTGAGTTTATTTATTATTTATTATTTATTTAGTTTTTTTGAGATGGAGTCTTGTTCTGTCGCCCCGTCTGGAGTACAGTGGTGCGATCTCAGCTCACTGCAACCCCTGCCTCCCAGGTTCAAGCAATTCTCCTGCCTCAGCCTCCCAAGTAGCTGGGATTACAGGTGCCCACCACCACACTGGCTAATATTTGTATTTTTAGTAGAGATGGGGTTTCAGCATGTTGGCCAGGCTGGTCTTGAACTCCCAACCTCAGGTGATCCGCCCACCTTGGCCTCCCAAAGTGCTAGGATTACAGGCATGAGCCACCATGCTCCACCTGTTTTAAAAATATAAATTTGTGGGGTACAAGTGCAATTTATTTTACATGCATAGTGGTTAAGTCAGGGCTTTTAGGGTGTCCATTACCCAAATGACATAGATTGTACCCACTAGAGTAATGTGTCATCATTCACCCCTCCCACTCCCTCATCCTTTGAGTCTCCACTGTCTGTTAGTCCATGCTCTGTGTCCATGGGTACACATTATTTTTTTAGCATCTTCTTATGAGTGAGAACATGCAATATTTGTTTTTCTGTATCTAGCCTGTTTCAGTTAACATAATGACCTCCAGTTCCATCCATGTTGCTGCAAGAGGGATAATTTCATTCTTTTTTATGGCTAAATAGTATTCCATGGTGTATATATAACACATTTCCTTTATCCAGTCATCTGGTGATGGACACTTAAGTGGATTCCCTATCTTCGCTACTGTGAATTGTGCTGCAATCAACAGACTAGTGCAGGTATATTTTTTTTAATCTTTTTTTTTTTTTTGAGTTGAAGTCTTACTCTTGTTGTCCAGGCTGGAGTGCAATGGCACAATCTCGGCTCACTGCAACCTCCACCTCCCAGGTTAAAGGGATTCTTCTGCCTCGGAATCCCGAGTAGCTGGGATTATAGGCGCCTGCCACCACGCGTGGCTAATTTCGGGGTTTCACCATGTTGGCCAGGCTGGTCTCGGACTCCTGACCTCAGGCGATCTGCCCACCTTGGCCTCCCAAAATGCTGGGATTACAGGTGTGAACCACTGCGCCTGGCGCAGTGCAGGTCTCTTTTTGATATATTGATTTCTTTTTCTATGGGTAGATATCCAGTACTGGGATTGCTGGATCAAAGGCTAGCTCTATTTTTTGTTCTTTAAGAAATCTCCACACTCTTTTTCATAGAGGTTGTACTAATTTTTATTCCCACCAACAATGTATCAGCATTCCCTTTTCTCTGCAGCTCGATGAATTTGACTGAAGGCATGTTCTTTGCTTTCTAGGAGTTTAGAATCTCTTTGAGGCAATAGCTTAAAATGACACAGAACAAATAGAACTGTAAAGCAGGTAGCTCAGTGAGTTCCTCCAGGGAGTGAATTTCTGTAAAGATCTTGCCCAAATTTAGCTAGTCCCTAGAAGACAGTGTAGAGAGTGTTGTGAGATGAGAAGTAAGCAAGGATCCAATTATGAGGCCATGGCGAGCAACTTGAAAGAGTTTGATGTCATTGGAGGACAATGAGAAGACAAGGAAGAGCTGTCAGGGAGGGAAATTGGCCCTCCTTAAAACTAACCATGACAAAACAATTACACACACCCCATCTGTAGATTCCAACGCTAATTAACCTCTTTTCCCACCAGGTATGGAAAAGCCTCTAAGGTTTTAGACTCATCTGGATTTGTCACAGCCCAGCTCTGCCCTTTTTCCAATCGGTTGACCGTACGCAAGTTAGTTAGGATCTGCAAACATCAATATCCTCGTATGATTAACAGGAATAACAACAAAACCAACTTTATAGGGATTCGTGAGATTTAAAAGAGATAAGTACAGTACTTAGCATGTGACTAGAACAGAATATAAAGGTAAATTATAACGGCAGCAGTCAGTAGTAGTACTACTACAGTAGTAGCAGCAGCAGTAATACTAGTAATAAAAATAGTGGTACAGATACTCTTTGAACATAATAGCTTATAGGAGCTGCCCCCAGGATTGCTACTCTGGGAGTGTGTATTTGCACATACCATTTCCTGAGGGCAGACTGCTGTGAAGTCTCCTCTCCGTGCTTCCTCTGTCACTGGCCTGAGATTGACAGCTGTTTAGCAGGGAGATCACAGAGCAGAAGGACCCACGCGAAAAAGTGGGATCTGGAGGTGAGGAGGGAAGGGGAGGGTCGGAAGAGCCTGGAAGTCTAGGGAGAAAGAGGCTTTTCTTCCTGCATTTGGTGGTTAGCCACGTTTGTCCCCAACATAGCTGGCATGCAGGCACACATGTTAGCATGCAAGATTACATCTGTGTGTGTGTGCCCACACACACACACACACACACACACACTCCCACACACCCCTGATAAAATCTGGGGGAGAGACAACTTTTGTGACAGAGTCCAAAAGCTATTCCTAGATCTCTCCCCTCCCCATGTGGACCATGTAATAGATTAAAATGCACTTTAAATGTAAGCTAGAGGACCACATTTCATGCATTTTCCTATTTGAGGGTGTGCACTATTTGAGGGTGTGCATTTGGGCTCATGCAACACAGTTCCCCTCTCTCCAGCACTACAGGGAGGTAGTGTGTCAGGCATGTTGTTATTACTGCCATTGTCCTTGATTCAATGTGAATGCAGGAGGGACCCTCTACTGCAGTTATGAGAGTTCTGGATCTCCTTGGGTGATCAAAGTGGAGACACAAGGTGTGAAAAATGGAGGTCAACTTGGGGTCAATTCTCCCTGGAAATGTGTTTCTATATTTGAAACCCACCTTAACTAAATAACTATGAGAAAAGGCAGTCATTGTTGGATGCTAGGCTGCACACCCTCAAGGCTGTATGACCTGTCTAGCCTCTCTCCCCATCCTTACACATCCCCACCCCCCAAAGCCATTAGACTCTTCCTTACCTCTGCTATTTAGCTATGAATATTTTCTCTTTTTTCTTTTCTTTTCTTTCTTTCTTTCTTTCTTTGTTTCTTTGTTTCTTTCTTTCTTTCTTTTTTCTTTTTCTTTTTCTTTTTTTTGGAGACAGAGTTTCCCTTTTGTTGCCCAGGCTGGAGTGCAAAGGCACGATCTCGGCTCACCACAACCTCCACGTTCAGGGTTCAAGCAATTCTCCTGCCTCAGCCTCCCAAGTAGCTGGAATTACAGGTGCATGCCACCACGCCCAGCTAATTTTTTGTATTTTTAGTAGAGACGGGGTTTCTCCGTGTTCGTCAGGCTGGTCTCGAACCCCTGATCTCAGGTGATCTGCCCGCCTCCGCCTCCCAAAGTGCTGGGATTAAGGTGTGAGCCACCACACTCCGCCTCTGAGTCTTTTTTCTTTTTTCTTTTCTTTTCTTTTTTTTTTTGAGATGGAGTCTTACTCTATTGCCCAGGCTGGAGTGCAGTGATGCAATCTCGGCTCACTGCAAACTCTGCCTCCCAGGTTCACGCCATTCTCCTGCCTCAGCCTCCTGAGTAGGTGGGCCTACAGGCACCCGCCACCGCGCCTGGCTAATTTTTTGTATTTTTATTAGAGACGGGGTCTCACCATGTTGGCCAGGATCGTCTGGATCTCCTGACCTGGTGATCCGCCTGCCTCGGCCTCCCAAAGTGCTGGGATTACAGGCATGAGCCACCGCACCCGGCCGAATCTTTTTTTCTTAAGAGATTGGCACAAATAAAGATTGTTGGAATGATTTCAGTTTTTTCCCCCTGAGGAAGAAAAGACCACTGTGCTTTTGTCTCATGGCCCATTTCAGCTCGACATCACTGTGCATACTCCTGGCTTGACACCATTCAGGACCTGTAGCAAAGGTGGAGTCACTTCCAGGCATAAGAGTAGCAACTGGCTCCATGCTCAGCTTGCAGAAATAACTTTCCTTTCTTTCAAAATTCAGGACCAGAGATTTCCAAGCTCTGGAGGTGAACTGCGGATGGCATGGTAAATTAAATGAGAAACAGGGTGAGCTGTAGCCATAACACGCATGACAGCAAAATGGGTAAAGACCATAGAAGGCCTCGCACGAGAATTTTGCTAGGGCACCTGAGACTTCAGTATGGTTTGGGGACATGGGTGTCAAAGTTTTAAAAGATAAAGGGATTTTAATGTAAAATGAAATAAGAATATATACATATATTTTAAAATAAGTGCTAAACTCCATGAGTTCTTTTCCTTTTACCCAAATTGATTTAATTTTCAATATTGATTTCAAAGGCTACTGTGTTTGCATGTTTGGATGATGTTGTGATGAAAACACGTTTACTAAGAACCCTGTGATTGCTCTGCAAAATGAAGAGGAGCTGCAGAGGACTGTCCCAGGCAAGGCCAACTTGCCTGTAAGACCTTTGGGAAACATTCAGTACTTTGAAGACAGAGGAAATAAAGCTGCAGTTAAAGTACTTGCAGAGAGGGCATCTGAAAGTATAGGGACAACCTAGAGATGCAGCAATCAGACTATTCTAAATAAGAGTTGACTTATGCTTTACTGCCTACTTGGTAAACTATGGGATGCATGCAAACAGTGATGTGATCGGGCATGGTAGCTCACGCCTGTAATCCTAGCATTTTGGGAGGCTGAGACGGGTGGATCGCTTGAGGCCAGGAGTTCGAGACCAGCCTGTCTAACATGGTGAAACCTCGTCTCTACTAAAAATACAACAAGAAAATTAGCTGGGTGTGCCTGTACTGGGGTTACTGAGGCAAGAGAATTGCTTGAATCTGGGAGTTCGAGGTTGCAGTGAGCTAAGATCATGCCACTGCAATCCTCTCTGGGCGACAAAGCAAAGCCCTGTCTCAAAAAAAAAAAAAAAAAAAAAAAAAAAGAAAAAGAGAGAGATTCCTGATACTTTTCTTATTTATTTATTTAGAGACAAGGTCTTACTCTGTCACCCAGGCTGGAGTGCAGTGGCATGATCTTGGCTCACTGCAACCTTGAACGCCTGGGCTCAAGCAATCTTCCTGCCTCAGCCTCCTGAGTAGCTGGGACCACAGATGTGCATCACTATGCCTGGTTAATTTGTTTTTGGTACCCAGTGGGCAAAGGCATGACCTTCTCTTGTCCTCATTGCCTTTCCTGCAAGCTAGAGTGCAGACCTGATGGGGCAGCCAACTTAAACTAGGGGACGGAAGCTGTGTTTTGAGGCTGGCAGAACACCAGAAAGAAAAATCTGGATTCTTGATGATTGTGCAGCCTCCATTCCAGCCCTGGATTTCCTTCCTGGATTTTGATGTGAGTGAGAAATAACCTACCAGCTTTGTAAAGTCACAGTGAGTTTGGATCTGTCATTTTCAGAGGCCAAACTATATCCTAACCCATACACTCTCATGTTAGATTTCTTGTGGATGGAAACTGTGGCTATTCCTTTTGCTCAAGAGAAGACAGTGGACTTTCTTGCTTTTCTTTTGCAACACACATCATAGACTATCCAACCCGAGGGACTATTTGGTTGGAAAAGCAATTGATTTATAAACCAATTGGTTTGGTTGTACAAATTTTAAACAAAAATGGTAGATTTTGATGTTTCGCTCCTTTGGTGTAATTAGATTTCTGTAGTATCGAGGCAGCCAGTCGCCAATAGTAAGAGATGTCTATATTCCTCTGTGATGAATTAGACAGCCCTGTGGATTCATCTTTGGAAGTTGACAAGTCCATGTTCCAAACTAGACTGACTCTTGTATTTAATGAACATGACAAAACAAAATGTATCACGAGCAAAAAGCATGCTATTGTGTGCTGGCAACTACTTTAGTTTGTCGAAAGGGAATTTCTAGGAGGAAAAGATAGAGTTTTAAGTCAGACTTTAAAAAATCACTTTCCAATTTTCTTAAATTTTGATTTTCTAACCCAGGTTACTGTAGTATAGGCAAGGTAGAAAAATAGTCATTTATCTAAAGGATATTCCCCCCAGAATTTCAGCTTTATGTGAGCATTAGACAAAGAGCTAAGATTCCCTGAAATTTACGTGCCCAGAGTGACGCTAGTGAAGGGGCGTCATTGTCTGGGGTAAATAACCAGGGATCGTCCTCTTGAGTCAAGAAGATTAAGGACATGGACACACACAAGGAGTGAATTTTGGAGCGGAGGTTTAATAGGCTAAGGAAAGAGAAAAGAGAACAGCTTTCTCTCTTGAGAGAGAAGGGCTCCTGAACCGGGAATTCCGGCCAGAATGGGAGTGCATCGCATTTTATAGACAGCATTGAGGAGGCGGTGTCTGATTTACATAGGACCCACAGGTTGTTGGATAAGGAGTGACATTTACATAGTGCACGGAAAAGGCTGGCCACCCCACCCTAATCTTATTATGCAAATGGGCTTTCCACTTGGCTGGTGCCATGTTGCCTGCTCCTCACTGTACACGCAGCTGGCAAAGAGAAGGAAAGATGGAGCCACCATTTTGACCATGCCTAGTCCCAGGTAGCCTTCTTCTATTGGCACAGCAGCCGCCATTCACCCGCGCAAGCTTGCTTGTCTATGTCTGCAGCTCGGTTTTCCAGGCTGCGGTTTGCTAGAAAAGAAAATGATTCTGCGGCTGCTTTTCATTAAAAGGAAAACCTTACCGAGGACTCCCTTACCTTCACTATCTGCCTAAGTAATTTCTTCTTCTTTTTTTTTTTCTTTTGAGACGGAGTCTTGCTTAGTCGCCCAGGCTGGAGTGCAGTGGCACAATCTCGGCTGACTGCAAGCTCCGCCTCCCGGGTTCACGCTGTTCCCCTGTCTCAGCCTCCCGAGTAGCTGGGACTACAGGCGCCCACCACCATGCCCGGCTAATTTTTTTTTTTTTTTTTTTTGTATTTTTAGTAGAGACGTGGTTTCGCCATGTTAGCCAGGATGGTCTCGATCTCCTGACCTCGTGATCCACCCACCTCGGCCTCCCAAAGTGCTGGGATTACAGGCGTAAGCCACCGCACCTGGCCAGTAATTTCTTCTTAACTCCTATATCACTAGGGACTTCACATGCATTATGTCATGTAATCCTCACCATACAAGAGAGGTAGTACCACTATTATCTACATTTTGCACATGAGGAAATTGACATGATTGGCAAAGTTTACACCTCTAGTAGTGGCACAGTCATGACTGGAATCTTAGCCTGACTTCTAGACTCTGAATCCAATGCTGTAATGCATATTGACGCAAATGCTTAAAACCAATGAACTTTTTCTGCGGTGTTCCTAATAGCTCCAGTTATAGTTACATTATTTTTACCCAGCACTTGTAAGTGTCTTGGTGTTAATGTAAAGACATTCACAGGCGAGAAGCTGGAAAAAAATGCAAAGAATAAAAGGATTACATCAATATTGTCAGCACATAGAAATATTTGACTTTGGTTTGTTTTTGACAGTGGAGGGTAGTTGGTAGTAGTGATAGGAATATTTTAATAGCAATTAGCCTCTTAATAGAACTAAATGACATCATAATACAGCAATGATGTCATTTTTTTCTAAACAAATATATTCACAAATGAATGTTGTATCTTTATTCCTGTTGGCCTTCTATTGATCAGAAAACCTTTAGGACTCATTTTAAAAGAGCCTTCAGACTGGGCATGGTGGCTCATGCTTGTAATCCTAGTACTTTGGGACGCTGAGGCTGGATGATCGCTTGAGCTTGGAGTTGGAGGCTGCAGGGAGCTGTGAACAAGTGACTGCACTTCAGCCTAGACATTAGAGTGAGACTCTGTCTCTAAAAAAATAAAGTCTTCAAAGTCCATGCCAGGCTTGGCACAGTGGCTCACATCTGTATTCCCAGCACTTTGGGAGGCTGAGGTGGGCAGATCCCTTGAGCCCAGGCGTTCGAGACCAGCCTGGGCAAGATGACGAAACCCTATCTCTACCAAAAAAATACAAAAATTAGTCGGGTGTGGTGGTGTACGCACATAGTCCCAGCTACTTGGGAGACTGAGGCAGAAGAAACATCTGAGTCCAGGAGTTGGAGGCTGCAGTGAGCTGTGATTGTGATTGCGCTGCTACGCTCCAGCCTGCGCAACAGAGCAAGACCTTGTCTCAAAAAAACAAAAATGAGAGACAAAGTTCATGCCAATCAAATTTTCTTTATGGATCAAATGCTGTATTGACATTTTTTGGCAAAATGTCATTTGGAAAGAAGACTAGTGAATAAAGTGAGGGTACAAGCTAGAGAATTCTATCTGATTCTTTAAATGAAACCTCTCTGTAAAGTAATGAGACTCATTTTCTTAGGTTGTGAGTGTCTCTGAGGATACAGTTCTGGAAATACTTTAAGCATGAGAGTAATATTGAAATAATTGTAGTTTTCTGATAACAACTTTAAAGGAACATTGGGATAAATGGACCTTTGGGCTGCTTATCTTAAAAAAGTAACAAAATGCAGAAAATGAATTCATAGACAGTGTAATTGTAGAAACTGACAGCTTCCTCTCTGGCTAAAAGTCTTCCAGTAACCAAATTGCTTATCTATTTGCATCTCAATTGGTCCTTGAATAGCCAGAAGAATTCCTCCTCCACTTTCCCTACTTCTCTATTTTAGACTTAAAAAAATTCAGCATGTTTTATTTTGTGACTCCTAAAGAGTTACTGGTCTTCCTGTTTAATTCTCCTATCTTCTGGGAAATATGTGAGATTTAAAATTTAGTGATAAAGAGACATGACAGACATCAGAAGACATGTTACACTCAGTTTCCAAAGGGCAGGGTACAAGACTTATGCTATTCTCATTCCAAGTGAGTGACATTGGTGCTGTACCCATATTGATATCCAAGACCAACAGGACAGCCGAAGAGAATGGTCCCTGATAAGAGTTCATTTCTCTGACTGCAGCCATCTGCAAACTGAAGTCTGTTGATAAGCACCCCATAAATTGTAACATGAACAACCCATCCTCCAGTTTTAGAGGGAAGTCAGCTTACACCAACTGCACAGATAACAGGTTTTCAAGAAGGAGAGAAATTGTTATGAACACACTCCCTTCTTTCTTCCTGAGCTCCCTGCTGTGCAGGGGGAACTGGCAAAAACAATGACAAACCACCTCCAGTTTCTGCAAATCACTCTCCCTAAGAGCTAAAATCAACTGTGCAAACCCCTTCGAAGCTACATAGGAGTGTCATGTTTAGACCGTTCATCACTCTCCCTTACACTGGAGGAGTTTTTAGTGGACGGTGTTACTTCCTGAGCCAGCCTTTTCACTGTCACCAAGATTTATGCCTTATTATTCTCTTGCTAAAGGATTCCTCAAATTTCCTAAGGTCTTTCTCTTCCAACAGGATGAGTAGGAAGAGGACAACTCCCATTCGGAGATGTGGTTTACTTTTTTCTTTGAATTGTGAGTGATCTATGCTCTTCCTCCTCTTCAGTTGTCACCATAATTGATGGGCTTCTAGATATATTGGTTCAATGAAGACTCTATCAACATGACACCAGCTGGGCCATTTGGTTTAGTCCTTGAAAAAAGTAATTAATTCAGTGGAGAAAACATTGATTCAATTGTTGATTGATTGAATAGAGTTTGTCGGAGTAGTCCCTGAACTGTGAGCACATAACCCAAGGAACATGCTACTGCAGTGTTATGGAAAGGAAATCTGGAAACTTTTCAAAATCTCTCCCTAACAGGGTACCTTCCTCTCATACACCCCTGTGGCGTAGCAATTCTAGTCTTCTTTCTGCCAAGTCAAATATGCTTGTAACCATCCACTATTTTTTGTGAACCAGCTTTCAGACTAAGTTAAATATGAGATCTGAGAACTTAGTCCTAACCCCTTTTAATGAGTACCTAGTAAACCATGTTCACTGGGCCTTATATCATAGACTATCCAACCTGAGGATCCATTAGGTTGGAAGAGTAATTGACTTAAAACCCAACACAAATGCCAAGGCAGACACTGTAGGTAGCCTATTAACTTATCATTTCTCTAGCCTCCTTTACAAACAGAACTCCAAGATGTTGTGGCATATGGTTGCAGTGTGCTTCGTGGATCTTCCACTATCCCAGGAGTGAAAGCTGGCATGAGAATTTTGCATCCCTTCTTACACCAGGTTGAGGTATGGGCTTGGTGCATAACTGTGGTCACTGAGACATGAGAGGGAATCTGCTGGAAACATTTTGAGAATGTCTTTCTGCCCTAATAAAAACGGATACAAAAGCAGCCTGGGCAACACAGTGAGACCCCATCTCTAAAAAAAAAAAGTTTAAAAGTTGGCTGAATGTAGTGATGCACACCTGTGGTTCCAGCTACCAGGGAGGCTGAGGTGGGAAGATTGCTTGAGCCCAGGAAATGGAGGCTGCAGTGATCTATGATTGCACCACTACACTCCAGCCTGGGCAACACAGCAAGACTCTGTCTCTAAAATAAATAGATACAGGAGGAACAATGGTCCATTTCTGCCTCTGGACATGTCTGTGAGTTTGGAAGCTGCAGTAGCCCTTTTGCTACCATTGGTGGAGGAAGAAGAATGGGGCTGGGGTGGGGGGCGGGGGTGGGGCATGGTGGGGGGCGGGTTCCGGCAAGCTGAGGATGACAGAGGAGAAAGTGAAAAGAAACTTCTACCTTTGAAGGTATGACGGAAGTGGAGGTCTGATATAAAATGTTGTGCCTTAGATGGGGGGCAGAGGAAACTATTCTGATGCAAATTTGCCTGTAATGGGCTTGCCCTGCCAGCTCATAAAATTAAGGTGCTGTGATTTAGAAGAGACCTTGGGGTAAGATATTTTTATGGAGTCGTAGAACTGCTGTAGATCAACAAACACAGGACTGGGAATCTCGGTGGCTTTGGTAAAGATTATTTTGGAATGACTTTATTTCTTGTTATTTTGGGACAGAAGTGTGATGAGGGGATTCTCTGTGGGTGAATTTCTGAATTTTTTTGTATCCAAAGGGAGCAGAGAAATCTCTGAGTTGGAGATTCACATCCCGTGTTAAGTCATTTTTCAGCAGGCAACACTAGATTCTGGTCACAAATCTCCAAAGAAAATAGTCTCCTTCCCTCAGCCTCATTTACTCAGACCATTAAGAGGTGGGAAGCATCCCCCAATTTTCTCTGCTCCCCTTCTCCTGAATTACTTTGTCTGGTAGAGCGAGAGAGTACAGCTGACAATCTGTGTTTTCTCTTGTGTGGGAGCAGCCTCCCTTTGATCGCAACCCTTGACTTGATGGCGGCTAGCCACATCCCAGAAGGAAGAAACAGGATAGAGTTAGGGCAGGTCATATTTATTTTAGAGGAAACAAAAAGGGTGGGGAGAACCTTCAGCAGATGAATATGTATATGTCATGGGGCAGAAGGAGGTAGAAGCCTGGAAAACATAAAACAGAAAGACAGGATTGAAAGACTCGATCATCCCAAAGTGTCACCGTTCATAAGGACCAGAAACACCACCAGGACGGATGCACACGTTTTTGTGAGATTTTGTGATGGCCAAGGGAAGGGTGGCCAGAAATCAAAGGATTCACTTCCCTCACTAGTACAGTTTCCCAGTCCTGAATTCCCTGTGCATTATGATAACTGGATTCTTGTTTAATTCCTTGCAATGCCAACACTAACATACACTGTGCATTAGGGAAATACTACAGATAGGCTTTCTCCCAAACAGCTGTCTCTTGTCTTGTTTTGAAAGCATAACCTTATGTAAATCAATAGGAAAATTCCTCTGCCTGTCTCCTGGAGCAAAGAGTAGCCCTGTAACCTCCTTTCCATGAAGTGGAACTGAAGTCATTGCAGGTGCATTGTAGGACCCTGCTGTGGGCCCTCAGGGAGCCATCTGTTCGTTAGAGGATGGGACGGCCTTTGCTTTGGGAGACACAGATGGGTGGGCATTTGGCTTTTAGGCCAGGTCAGGTCACTAAGCTTGTTTCCTCTATGACTGTAATCAAATAACTCATGCCTGACTCTGGTTAAAGAACTTTTTATTTAGAAAATATTTGCTATCATGGGAAGATGTTGTGTAGCTTGCATGCATCTCATCGCTTACCTCTGATTTAGAATTTAGAGATCCTTCAGAGATTTTTTATTTGGTTGGGTGTTCCATTTTCTGTATCTGGACAGGTTGACTTGCTGCAAATATAGGGAAATAATTTTCCTCCCAAATGGCTCTCTGTCTTTTTTATTTTATTTTTTTGAGATAGGGTCTTGATATATTACCCAGGCTGACCTTGAACTTCTGGTCTCAAGTGATCCTCCCTCCTCAGCCTTCCAAGTAGCTGAGATCATAGGTGTGAGCCACTATGCCCACCTTGGTTCTCTGTCTTGAATGATGAAAACGTGAATTGCCGAACCTAGAGTAAACTGGGCTTGAGGAATTAAAAGGACCCTTTAATTATTAAACAAATAATTCCTACAAGTAAAATTCCTTCAAGAGATTCTGGAGGACTATTGATGAAATTCTGTCATTTTGTTAAATACTGAAAAATAGATCCTATTATTTTAATCCTTCTAACATTGCCTTTTGAGCAACAGACATATAGAAACATTTCTACATCAGTACATTTGAGTTTAATGAATGAGTAATATTTGGGTGAAATGTTTTGTTTAGGTGTTCCTCCTTCTCAATTCTTGGTAATATAAACCAAAAATAAAATCCTCAGCCCCTCATCTGACTGAGTAGACCCCTTCTCTCAACAGGTATTTTCTACAGAAAATACTAGTTCTGGTCATGATGGGAAGGGAGGGTCAGGCACGCTTCATTCTACCCTCCTCCCTTTGGTATTCAGGCACAACTGACTAGCATTAACATTAAAACAGATTTTAAGATGGACAGAACAGACTTTTGTCGCAATAAGATACCAAATTCAAACCTGACTCCAGTGTAGCATCACATGACAGATATCAGGCCCTGAAAGAAATCAAAGTATTTTTACCCCAAAATATATTTGATATATTTTGAAATGGCCCTGCAAAGTAAGGGAAACTTACATTCTGTAAAGAATTGCTTTCCCTTTCTAGGTCTTTTCCTGATCCTGAAGAAATTAGCTGAGAGTCTAGCACCTTTGAAAAGTCCAAATAGAAAACATTTGCCATGTATTTCCTCTAAGAGTGGCCACCTATGAGACTTCATCTACAAAATAAGAACTTCAGTCTCCACAACCCCTTATCTTAACCCACACACTCCTCCAGGTCTTTAGATAATAACTTAATTCTTTCAATGAATTGCCAGTCAGAACATCTTTGAATCCACCTATGACATGTAATCTCCTCCGCTGCCCCACTACTTAGAGTTGTTCCACCTTTCCAGACTGAACCAATGTATACTTTAGTACTGATTGATGTCTTACATCTCCCTAAAATGTATAAAACCAAGCTTAACTCAGCCACTTTGGACACGTTCTCAGGACCTCCTGAGGCTGTGCCATGGGTCAGGGTCCTTACCTTTGGCTCAGAATAAATCTTTTCAAATATTTCATGGAGTTTGACTTTTTTTTTGTCAACAGTCACTATGAAGAAAAGATGTTACGATCCCAGTACTCATTGTGTCTTCATTGTAGACAATTTTGGTGCTCTAAGTAGAAGAAACTGGATATGATGTCAAAGTCTAAACTTGGTACACAAAAGCACTAGAAAGTTTGATACGCTTTGCAGAAAAGATTGTTTGCTTTATAAGTTTATTAATTGTGAGATTTAATTAAATAGTAAGAACTCACAATGCTTTTTATTTTTTATAATGTTACTGGCATGTACTTATTGTAATGACATGTACTTACTCTAGAACATTTAAGAAATTCAGAAAACATAAAGAAAATAGTAAATACTACCAGCAATCTGAATTTCTAAAAAGTAAACACTACTAAAATTTTGGTATGCTCCCTTTCAGTGTTTTTATATACACATAAATAATTACAAAACTTAGACCATATTTTATATATAATTTTGTGTTCTATTTTTTCATAATAATCTTATAGTGCTTTTAAATTATTAAAATTTAATTTCCAAGAAACCTTTTGGGAATTATCTGGAGTCTATCAGGCCATTCAGTTTATATTTAAGTTAAGAAAGTTTGTGATTCTGTGTTTTGTGAAGGAAGCCTTCTTTATTGTAATTTCCTTTTTTCATTTTTATTTTTATTTTTTTTGAGATGGAGTCTTGCTCTGTCACCAGGCTAGACTGCAGTGGCACGATCTCGGCTCACTGCAACCTCTGCCTCCCAGGTTCAAGCGATTCTCCTGACTCAGCCTCTCAAGTAGCTGGAACTACAGGTGCACGCCACCAAGCCTCGCTAATTTTTGTATTTTTAGCAGAGACGGGGCTTCACCATGTTGGCCAGGATGGTCTCAATCTCTTGACCTTGTGATCTGCCTGCTTCAGCCTCCCAAAGTGCTGGGATTACATGAGCCACTGTGCCTGGCTGCTGTAATTTCCTTAATCAAATAATAGTTATATGGAGATCCAGTGTCTTCTCCGTGATTTTATTGTTTTTTTTCCTAAAAGTCACTTAACATAACCTTTGAACTTGAAATTCTTAAGATATCCACTGAAGTCATATGAATTCATTGTTCCTGTTTTGAAAAGTATACTTTTCGAAATGAGGTTGAAGCAATAATTCATTGATGTCTGAAGCTCACACAAGATGGGCTGGCCAAAATCCTGCCAGCCAGATTGCCTCCTGGTTGACGGAAGACCTCTACTAGGGCTCCAAGATCCTGTTTAAGCTCTTTCAGGAAGGGCCCTGTCTAATACCCATATTATCATAGGAGCTCAAGGAATGTGTATGGCATGACTGAATAGCTTGTTTGGCTTACAGAAGGTGAGGGCATCTTCTGCCCTGGAGGAAAGGAAAAGAGGTATAAATGAACAGAGAATCAAAGAGAGAAAGAAATAATAGAAAGGAGAAACTAAACAGAAAGAAGTTGTGGTAGTTATTAAATATGTGTATAAATTCTTTAACACACCTTCCATTGGGTGGGGAGTGTCTTTGTCCCCTTCCCTTAGAATCCAGGCAGATTCTGTGACTTGCTTGTAATCAATAGAACGCAATGGAGGTGGCACTTTTAACTTCTGAGGTTTGGTCATAAGAGGAAGTGCAGTTTTATCTTATCTACTGGGACATTTGCTTTTGGAGTTCTGAGCTGCCATGTGGAAAATGTGACCACCCAGTAGCCTCCATGTTGTAAGGAAGCCCAAGCCACTCGGGGAGGCCTTGGCTGTTGGTCCGATCAACATCCCCAGCTGCGGCCCAATAGACCACCCGCTTCAACCCCCTTGGGGTGACCAAAGACAGACACCCCACTTGATTCTAGCCTCCAGCCATCCAGTCATCCCCAGTGCTTGAATCTTCACAGTTGAGGCCACAGGCATCTTGGGACAGAAACCAGCCACTGTGTCCTTTGTGAATTCCTGACCCCTAGAATTTATGAGCATGATAAAATGGTGGCTTTGCTCCACTAGGTTTTTGAGTGGTTTGTTACACAAGAATAAATAGAAGGGAAGCAAAGACATGGATTGGGTCTGGGGAGGATGTGGAAAATCTTCCAGAGTATATTTCTCTCTGAACTTGTTATGCAGTAAGCTGTCGAGGAATACAAAAACAGTGAAATAATTTTATGATATAGAAGAATGAACAGTGCTTGATTATGCTTCAAAGCACCTCAATCATCATTTTTTCCATTTGAAATGATATTAAATGTTTCTATTACGTAGTAAATATATTATTCATAATAATAAATAAAACAATTTTTTCAAGGCTAATTGTTTTATTCTTGGTTAATACAAGAAAAGCAGACACCAGAGGTTATTATTTAAACAACAAAAGAGGGTGTTATAGGAGCACAGAAGGCTTAATGGAAAAAAATACATAAATAAAAGAGGGTGCTATTTGGGATGATAAAAATATTTATTAATAAATTCTAAATTTTCTGAGTGAAAAAAACTAAGATCTTAAAATCCTGCTCCTTACTTTTATACATATCTTTTATTGAGTACCCACTATATGCCAGGTTTTCTGCCAGGTGTGGGGGCTACGGAGATGAATAGGAAATGAGCCCTGTTAATTGTAGCAGGCGTTGGCACTGTCGTTAGCATTTCCTTTTAAAAAAATCTGCTTTTTACCTTATGGCTCAGATCATATCTATAACTCATCCTTTTAAGAAATGATAAGTGAAAGCATTGACTTTCACCTGTCACAGCCCCAGCATATCTGAGCCCATCAGGTAATTTGGGTAGAACATAAGGGCCTGTGAGCCTTCATTCAAAGCTCAAGGAAGAATTGCAAATCATGCTTTTTGGGTAACTGGACTGAATGTTTGTGTTTCTCCTTCAACCAAATTCACATGCTGAAATCCTAACTGCCAATGTGAGGTTATTTGGAGGTGGGACCTTTGGGAGGTAATTAGTTTAGTTGAGATTGTAAGGGTAGGGCCCCCATGATGGGATTAGTTCCTTATTATAAGAGGAATGGACACAAGGAGCTTGCACGCTCCACTCCATGAGGATACAGTGAGAAGGCGACCATATGTAAGCCAGGAAGGGGGCCCTCCCAAGAACCTGGCCATGCCAGCCCCCTGGTCTGTATATGTAAGGTCTGTAAGAACATGATCAGTACTTTTCTCCTATTTCCATCCTAGGAGGAGTCGGATAGAGTGCCTGGCACCCAAAAAGCTCTCATGAATGATTTCTTAAATGAAATTCTTCCTGCTATTTTTATACTTTATTAAAATAACAATATCCTTTCTTCCTTTCTATGTTCTTTCTGTTTTCTTATGATTTCTATAAAATATTTTATTTTTACAAGTAATTTAAATTTAACATTAAATCTATTGTTTATAGATGTAATACATGCACATAGTTTGAAAGTTGGGATAGTGTTAAAAGACTTACAACAAGAACAGTGGGCTGGTGATCCCACCTCCATTTTTCCCTCCCCATACTGCTTCACAGAAGCAATCACTTTCAAATTTTGAGCGCTTTCATGTGGTTTCTGAGAAGAGGTGCTATTGGACTTTAGTCCCCTTTGATATTGCCTTCTGTATATAATCCTAAAGTACTGTAACCCTAAGCAATGACTTAAAAGATAATTTTATATTTGATACTAAAAGCAGACAAAATGAAAGATGTAGAAAAGTAAAAACAAACAGTAATTCTATTAACCAGGAATAAATTTTTCTACATATAATGGTGTGTTTTCTTCTTTTTTAACAAAATTGAGGTTATATATACTTTGATATATACACAATTTGAGATATGTGCAATTTGAATCATGTCGTTAAAATTTTTTTTCCAGAATTTTTTTTGGTGATCATAATATTTCCTTAATTTAAGTCATAAACTCAATGTTGAGGGTTTTTAGATTGTTTCCAAAGTTTCCTGGTCCTAAAAATGCAATCATAAATATCACCATCATTATATGTAAGCCTTTCCTCAGTCTGATATCTTCCCTGAGATGAGCTACAGTCCTAGTAAGGAAGACTCAAGGGAATGTCATTGTGGCCTGTCCTGGTCCAAGGATAGTATGCAACAAATTCTTACTTGGTATTTCTACATTGCTTTCCAGGGATTTTACACCAAATGACACCAAAGGAAATGGTGGGAACGTTTGGATCCTCCATAGAATGATGTGTTTGAGGTGTACATTAGAGAGTAGTCATCATTCTCAAATATTCTGAGACTGTAGTCACAGAACTTCACATAAACCCCGGGGTAAGATTGGAGAAGTGGATTATTAAAGGGATGACTTGTGAGTTGTCAAAAAGAAAGCAGAGCTCACCAGCAGCTGTTCCCTAACAACAAGTTGGTCATACTAACTTCTTTTGGTGGCAGAGTTTGTAGGGAATGGTATAGTGTTTCTGGATTTAAACAAGGGATTTGACAGGACTACTCATGGTAAACTCATGGGTGAAATGGAGAAACATAGTGAAATACAACCCTAATAAGAAGGATTAGAAGGATGTGGTTTTTACACTCTAGAACTTAAACTTGAGCAGAAGTCTTGGGGAAACCTGTTTTCGCTTAACATTAAGACTCTTAGTGCAAGGCCAGGTGTGGTGGCTCATGCTTGTAATCCCAGCACTTTGGGAGGCCGAGGTGGGAGGATCATCTGAGGTCAGGAGTTGGAGACCAGCCTGGCCAACATGGTGAAACCCCATCTCTATTAAAAAATACAAAAATTAGTCAGACACGGTGGTGGGCAGCTGTAATCCCAGCTACTTGGGAGGCTGAGGCAGGAGAAGCTCTTTAACCTGGGAGGCAGAGGTTGCAGTGAGCCAAGATTGTGCCACTGCACTCCATCCTGAGTGACAGAGTGAGACTCTGTCTCAAAAACAACAACAACAACATCAACAACAACAAACAAGAATCTTCGTGCAGAAGCAACTGCTCCCAGAGGGGAAAAAAAACCCGCCACTATCCTTGGAAATAATTAAATGCAGGTTGACTAATACTTGTTCAGGGAGGCCTAGAGGGGATGTGAGTACTGGATACATATTAGAATCCAATGACCTTTTTTTTTGGAATCCTTAGGATATATGATTTTTTTTTTTTTTATTTTGACATGGGATCTTACTCTGTTGCCCAGGCTGGCTTCACTGCAGCCTTGGACTCCTGGGCTCAAGCAATTCTCCTGCCTCAGTCTCCTGAGCAGCCAGGACTACAGGTGCGCACCACCATGCCTGGATAATTTTTAAACTCTTTTGTAGAGACGGGGTCTTGCTATTTTGCTCAGGCTGGTCTTGAACTCCCGGGCTCAAGTGATCCTCTTGCCTTGGCCTCCCAAAGTGCTGGGATTACAGGTGTGAGCCACTGCACCCAGCCAGGATCTGTGATTTTTGCTATAGCCAGAGACATGTTTGGATGAGATATGTCCCAAGCCATGTTCTCATGGGCAGGTCACCATGGGTATTAAAAAAGAGTGTCAATGGATAAGGGCAAAGCCATCTCAATCACAGGAACAGTCTAAAGAAACAGTAAAGAAACAGATGTCCTATTCATAGTGACTCAGCGTCTCATCACACTAAGTCCTGGACAGCTTGGGTGTAGTTAAAAGCCATTTTCCTGGGTGGATCAGCAGGCTGCTCAGCAGGGGGCAATACAGCACAGTTCAAGAAGGCTATAATGTCACCCTAACATCACAGACCAGTCAAGGTGATCTTAACCTGAGGGCAGAAGGATGCACTCAGAGATTGTGTCAGGTTCCTGTCTGTCTCGTAATTCCAAGACACACTAACTCAGTGACCCAGAAAAAACAAGGATTTCCCATGAAACCAGGACTCTGAGTCAAAGCTGACCACCCACTGTCATCAACTCCCTTGGGAAGGGAAGCAACGTTCTCTGTCTCCCAACCCTACAAGCAGCAGGTCTGGCCTCTTGGCCTCAGAGCTTCTGCGTGTGCTCTCCAAATGCTCAGGGAGGAAACAGTCATCCTGAACTTTGGATGTGGCTAATAGCATTCTCATGACTTTCTCGCTCGAGCCTTGCCCCATCACCCGTACCGATCAGGGCTGGAAGTTTGGAGTCTGGATAGCTGGCTTCCTGCAGACAGAGCTGAGAGGCTCAGCCACAGCCAGCAATTCATGGAGGTCACCAGGTCATTGTTCTCTTCTGTTTTCTTGTCCCCTGAAGCAGCATTTTGAGTAAACAGCTCTTTCCTCTCACAAACGAAGACATGAAAAATATTTCTGGGGTCCAGTTCGCTGCTTTCCTGGTCCTGTTTCCTGTGCTCTGTTCGTACATTCCCTCTGATTTCTGTCCTTTTGGGGTGTATCATCATGACTACTAGGAACAGAGCAAATAGGCCACAACACTAATACTATTCCATTTCAGGAATGGTCTAAGTTACAGGAATCTTTTGTGTTTGGAAAGATACTGTGTTTTCTTTAAGGTATTTTCCTTGCAGCAATCAAGATTTTAAAAAATTCCACAAAGAAATATTTCCATTCTTGGTCATGCTTGAGATCATGCATCACTTAGAATTGGATGAACATAATTAAAACAAGCAGGAGATTCAAATACATGCAGGAATATCAAGACTTCTGAATGCCAGTGCTGGAATATAAAGTTGGCGTCTCTCATCAGCAATGCCTCTGTTCTGTTTTCCCAGCTTTATTGACTCCATGAATGGCTACACGCGTCTGTACAACCAACAGGCCGGCATGCAACTGCTAACTATACACAGATCCCCAGATTTTTGATGATGATGATTTCTTTAGGTAGGACAAACAAACATAAAATGCTTGGTGGAAAAAAATGTTCTTAGAATGTAAATAACATTTTGCATACCAGTCTAGCTGCTGCAATGATTAAAACTCATTCTGTTTTCTTGTTTATTCCAAGTTCATTGCTTAGAAACCACTGAACGTGGAGATGCAGAGTAAGTTATCTACTCTTTTAGCCTTCTCTTTGGGAGTCATTTATGTGATTCTTTTCCTTTTTTTTTTTAATTTAATGTGCATTTCCAGAGGTGGAAAAATTTGGTATTGTTCATCCTCTGTCTCCCAGTTCATTGATCTGAACTCAATGGCAATGATTTCATTATTTTGAGCTTAAATTCCTTAGGGGCATCTTGGCTTCATTCAAGCAATCATTGTTTCTTGCCCAAATGTGTAAGAGTTTTCATAACAGCCCATCTGAATGTAAGTTGTTTTTCTCTTCATATTTTTAAGACTCTCTCTTTGATTTTGTCTTTCAATAGTTTGGCTATGATAGGTATACATGTGGATGTGTTTGTATTTATGCTACTTGGATTTGTTAAGCTTTTTGGAGCTGTAGATTAATGTTTTTCATCAAATTTATGAAGTTGGTTGCCATCAGTTCTTCAAATATTTTTTCCAGCCTCCTCCCCGACTTTTTTCTCCCTTTTTTCTTCTTGGACCCCCAATAAATGTATGCTGATACTTGATATTGTCACCCAAGTCTCTGGGCCTCTGAATATTTTTTTTTCTATCTCATTTCTCACTGTTCTTCAGATAGAATAATTTCTGTTATTCTATTTTTAAGACTATTGATTCTTCTGACATTTCAAATATTCTGCTAAAGCCCTTTATTAAATTTTTCGTTTCAGTTACACTTTTCAACTTCACAATTTCCATTTGGTTCTGTCTTATAATTGCTTAAATCTCTTCATTGAGATTTCCTATGCCCTGAGTCATTGTCATCATACTTCCCTTTAATTATTTTAAACATGATTTTCTTTAGTTCTTTAAGTATATTTATGACAGCTACTTTGAAATCTTTCCCTGCTAATTCCAACATCTTGGGGTGCTCAGAGATAGTTTCTCTCAACCGCCCTTTTTTTTTTCCTGAGTGTAAGTCATGTCTTCTTGTTTCTTTGCAAGTCTCGTTGAAGTTCTGACTTTTCTTCTTTCTGAGGGTTGTTGTGGTGGTGGTGTTTCTGGTTTTTCTTTAGTAACTTGCCTTGAAGGAATCTGTAAATTCTGTTCCCCCAGCATTGTGCAGACACTGCTTTTCTTGCTTTTATTTCCAAGTCTGGTTTTTGAGGAGTTGCTCCTTTGTTTGCACAGCTTACGGTCCAGCTGAAGATTCATCAGTGGTTGTGCTCCAACACCTCAAGCCTATAAGAAGCAAATTCAGGCCAGGTGCAGTGGCTCACGCCTATGGTCCCAGCACTTTGGGAGGCTGAGACCGGTAGATCACTTGAGGTCAGGAGACTGAGACCAGCCTGGCCAACATGGTGAAATGCCGTCTCTACTAAAAATACAAAGATTAGCAGGGTGTGGTGGTGCACACCTGTAATCCCAGCTACTTGGAAGGCTGAAGCAGGAGAATCATTTGAACCTGGGCAGCAGAGGTTGCAGTGAGCTGAGATTGTGCCACTGCACTCCAGCCTGAGCGACAAAGTGAGAGTCTGTCTCAAAATAAATAAATAAATAAATAAATAAATAAATAAATAAAAAAAAAAAAATAAAAAAGCCAATTCAAACTTCAGGCTATTACATCTGTCTGGACTTTCATTCCTGCATGCTCTTTTATGTCTCCTCTGTGCACAGGAACAGGGTCTATATATTGGCTGGAGATGTGTGGATGGCTTAGGTTCTGGTCTCTGCTGTACGTTCAAATCGCTTCTTGTCAACCTGGGATGTATGGAATGCTTGCCAAGTTTCCTAGGGCAGTGTCATCTCTTGGAAATCCCTGTTAAATCCCCAAGTAATCTGCCTATCTGTTGTAGTTCCCAAGCCATAATCAACCTCAGACTACTGGAATCACTGGCTCTTCCTTTCACTTCTCAATGTGAACAAAGATCCCGTTAACCAGCAATGCTTCAGGTCAAGGAAACTCACTCTGAAGGCAACTGCAAAGCTGCTGGTTTCCATGGCACCTGAAGAGTTTGGGGGGTGGGGAGAGATGGGAGCAGCCCTGGCCAAGAAAGCCACTGTTCTTATCCAAAAGTTAGTAGTATTCACAAATAAATGCTTTTCAATGTCCTGTACACCTTTGATTAAATTTCAGAATGCGGGGGTTGGAGGGTGTTGCCAGTTTTGCCCAGTTTCATAGTTGCTTGCGGGGGTAAGGATTTGTTGACCTGTCACTCTGTCATGCTGGACATCAGATGCCTCTCTCTGGCTTCACGTTTACCACTTTCCCCTCATTCACTGTTCTCTGGCCCCACTGACGTTCTTGTATATGTTGAACAAACTAAGTCAATTTCTCCTGCATGTCTTTGTGATGGTTAATTTTATGTGTCAGCTTGTCTGACCTAAGAGCTGCCCTTACAACCTAAGAGCTTGTAAAACATGATTTTTAGATGTGTCTGTAAGAGTGTTTCCAGGAAAGATTAGCATTTGTATCTGTAGACTGAGTACAGAAGATCCCCTCTCACCAACATGGTGGAGCTGGGGGGTTGGGAGGATCATCCAATTGGTTGAGGGCACCACATAGAACAAAAAAGTAGAGAAAGGACACATTTTGCCTCTCCTTTGTTAAGTTGGGCCACCCATCTTCTCCTGCCCTTGGATATCAAAGCATCCAATCCTGAACCTTCAGATTCTGGGGCTTAGACAGGCATCCCTGCCTCCCTGCTTCTTCCCAGTTCTCAGGCCTTTGACCTCAGACTAAGAGTTACATCAGGGACTCCCCTGGCTCTCAGACCTTTAGACTTGGACTGAACTATGTAACTGGTATTCCTGGTTCTCCAGTTTGCAGGTGGCATATTGTGAGATTTGGTCATCATAACCTCATGAGCCAATTCCTATAATAAATCTCTGCTTGGCTGGGTGTTGTGGCTCATGCCTGCAATCCCAGCACTTTGAGAGGCCAAGGCAGGCAGATTGCCTGAGCCCAGGAATTCGAGACCAGCCTAGGCAGCATGGCGAAATCCCATCTCTACGAAAAATTAGCTGGGCATGGTGGCACGCACCTGTAGTCCCAGCCACTCGGGAGGCTGAAGTGAGAGGATCACCTGAGCCCAGGAAGTAAAGGCTGCAGTGAACCATGATCATGACACTGCACTCCAGCCTGGATGATAGAGTCAGACACTATCTCAAAAAATAAACAAACAAACAAACAAACAAAAACAAAAACCAAAACCAAAATAAGAAACCTCCTCTTAGGTCTCTCTGTCTATCCTGCTGGTTCTTTTTCTCTGGAGAAACCTGAGTAATACAACTTTTATATTCTAAATTTCTTGGAATGTTCTTTCTCCATGTTTTACTTGATTATTTCTTTCTCTTTCTCATTATTCAGATTTCGGTTCAAATGTCACCTTCTCAGAAAGGCCTTCCTTGACCATCTTCTTTAAAACAGCCCTTCGCTCTCTCTTCAGATCCATCTCTTTATCTTGCTTTATTTTCCTCATAGGAAGCATCAATATTACGTTATTAATTATTTTTTAGTTATCTTTTCTCTCAAGCTTCAAAAAGTAGGAATTTTGTCACATTTGCAGCTGTATCCCCAACACCCAGAACAGTTCCCAGCATATAGTACCTCTCAACAAGCATTTGTTGAAAGAGTGAGTTAACAACGAAGTTGAACTTTGTCCTCTACGTATGAGTTTCTTCTCATACGTAGAGGACAAATTTCTACGCATGCCCAAAAGTCATTTTTCTTTTTCTTGTTCTGAAAATGTTCGCTTATGTCCAGTCTTAAAATTGGAGCTCTTTCAGGACACCACAAATGTCTTCATAGACAATGGGAGTTTTTTTCAAGTATAAGGCAAGAGTGGATGCACTAAGGAACAGAAAACTTGTGCTGCATTGATTGATAGGAAGATGCAGGAGACCATTCACTTGAGCATCCTTAGGTGTGATGTTTGTTTGCAAAAGTGGTAGGAAACCCACCTTCTTCCAGAGCTTACTGTTCTGTTTCTTCTCCTTTTCCTTCCCCACCCCAACTCTGGCATATAAACAAATCCACATCTCACCCATCTAGGTTGCAATGGAGGTATGCTATAAAGACAGATAAAATGATGTGGATACACTAATAGAAAGATTTATAGAACAATCAGAGAGAGGAAAGAGAAGTAGAAGGAGCACAGTTAAGAGAAAGGGCACTTGGATGATGGTCCAGATTCTTTGCAAAGGGTAGGAATTTACCAGTTTTCTAAATGGGGAAGGCAAGGTCGGAATAGGAGGATGCAGGGGAAGGTGCTGTTATGACAGTAGGCAGAAAATTCTATGGTGGCTGGCTTAATCTGTTTTCACACTGCTATACAGAAATACCCGAGACCGGGCAATTTACAAAGGAAAGCGATTTAATTGACTTGCAGTTCTACATGGCTGGGGATGCTTCAGGAAACTTACAATCACGGTGGAAGGCAAAGGGGAAGCAGGCACTTTCTTTACAGTGTGGCAGGGGAGAGAAGAGGGATGGAGGAACTTCCAAATACTTATAAAATCATCAGCTATCATGAGAACTCACTCACTATCATGAGAATAGCATGGGGGAAACCGTTCCCATGATCCAATCACCTCCCTCCCGCAACACATGGGGATTACAGGTCCCTCCCTGGACACATGGAGATTACAATTTGAGATGAGATTTGGGTGGGGACACAGAGACAAACCGTGTCAGTGGCCCACTGGAGGGGGTCCTGATGTATTCTTCTTGGTAGAAGAAGGTGGGCTAGGAGCAAGACAGGTGCTTCCAAGAAAGTCGAGCCTGGTGTGAATTCTGGAGGATTGGCTGGGGGTTAGCTAGGATTGGTGGGGAGCAAGGGGTAGGATACTCCAGGCAGAATGAGTAGGCAGCAAACAGCAAGGAAGAAACAATCCCCTACATAATTGCTTTTCAACATTGGTCTTCAGAATTATGTTTGTTTAGTTCAATGCGATTGGTATCTTAGCTCTGAGCACCCAGCTGCTGAACATGAGAGAATGAGGCCCCCAGACAGGCTACATGGTGAAGGAAGCCAGCCTAAGTTTAAAATGTCCACAGGTAATATTCTGAAAGGACAGTTCACAGAGATATTTGAATGATGCTTGCACTGACATTTTATTATGAAATCTGTATTACACTCACATTTGCGGAGATGATTACTCTACCATTTCCTACAGGAAGGACATATACAGCATTTTTGTTTTGTTTTGTTTTGTTTGCCCCAATGAATTGTTATGTGTTTTGTCTATTCATTTAGATGAGACTTTACTGAGGCACTTGACCATTAAAATAATTAATAAAAATAGGGAAGTGTGTTCAGAGCAGTCTGGTGAACTTTGATTAAATGAGAAATTAAGCTGGGAGTAGTAGTGCACACCTGAAGTCCCAGCTACTCTGGAGGCCAAGGTGGGAGGATTGTTTGAGGCCAGGAGTTCAAGGCTGCAGTGAGCTGTGATCATGTCACTGCACTCTGGCAACCTGGGTGACAGAGCAAGACTCTGTCTCCTAAAAAAATAAATAATACATGAGGAACGCTACTCCAAGAGACCCCTGAGTCATTGCAAAACCAGCCCGGCCTCAAGCGAGGGTTGAGCGTTAGGAAAGTTCAGCACTGTGCCTTTCAGCAATGGCTTCTTCTCCATCTCTGTTAGTCATTTGACTGCAGTTAAAATAACATTTATTGCTTTCTGCTTAATGTTCTAGAACAGATGATCAGGAAGCCATGAAAGCAGAGACAATGGTACTTCTGAAATCAGTACAATGTCCTAACCAGTATTCCCCTGACTTGCTGTAATTGGTTAAAGGCAGAGGAGATAGCATATCAAGCTGCCTCATGCCTGCCCTGAAGTGTGCCATTGGAGTTACAGCATGAGCTAGAGAGTTAGAGCCTGAAAAGGGTCTCGTCTGGAGAGGGTTAGGAGTGGTACAGACAGGGACTACTGCAACTCCAGTGAATCTCCATGTGGAGCTGTATTGGGGAATGGTGGAAATAGGATGGTATCAGCCATTTTTCTTCCCTGTGCAATTTTCTTTTCTTTTTCCTGCAGGAAGGAACCCTGAGCACTAATTTGTCTAACTGCTTTCTCCTTAGGAACCAGCAATGTTGCTGACAGGGAGACCTCAGGATGGGAACTGCTGGGTTTCAGCCTTGTCAAATAAGCCCCATTTCACCTAATTCCATCTCCTTTTCAATATGTGGTCTTCACGTTTAACCTATGGTTGTTTTCTTGTATGGAAAACATACAGTGGTCTTAAGACCATGTATCCAGACGTTGCTTTTTGACTTGCCAGTGTACAGATTCTTCTCTCCATCTGCCTCCTGCAAAGAGTATTTTGGGAAAATGAATTGCACATGGCATCTGCTCAGTTGGGCCCATGGACTTCTGGTGGCAGGCAGACCCCTGGGAGATCCGGGTTAAATGTGACTCACCACGTCCTATGTACTGCGCCTTTCAAAGGACTCGCTTATCTTTTCTTTGGAATGTTTCTCTTCTCTTCCCCTCTCTCTGTTGCCATAACCACCCCTTTTTCATCTTGACTCTCATTATCCACGCCTGGATTTTGGCACTAATCTGACCAGCTAGCTGGCCTGACTCCCTGCTTAGAAATGAGAAGTGGCTTCTTATTTTCTCATCATTTCTTCCTTCCTAGCTTTCATGTCCTTCCTTGTCTGACCCCACACTACCCCTCCAAGGATGTTAGTGCCAGAACACTTCATCACAGGCCCTGTGCTCTAACTGGACTGATGGCCTCACTCACTGCCAGGCCTTTCTCTCAAAGCCTTGCTTGGTGTCTTATTTTTTTGGGGGGAGATGTCTTTTTCCTTCCTTTCTGCCTAGTCACATCTTCCTTGGCCTTCGAGACCCCATCTTCCAGGAAGCTCTGTGGATATCCCTGCTTCCATTAACCTGCAGATTTCTCTGGGGCTTTGTGACGATACCAGCAACTCCATGCAGTTTTGCATTGACTTCTACTGCCCTCTATGAGTTTTTGGAGCTTGGTTTTTCAATTTTAAAATGTTGTTAATGACGAAGATTCTAGTACACACTTGGTGTGTTAAAAGTGTCCCCAGTGGTCCTGGGCCCGTAATAATTCTCAACAAATGCTTGCTGCTTGATGAACTCTGTACTTTCAGCACTAAGGGAGATTGTAGTCAGTTTCACAAATATATCACTTGTTTCCTTCTTCATGGTTACTCTAAGATACTTTATTTATTTATTTATTTATTTATTTATTTATTTATTTATTTATCTTTTGAGATGGAGTCTCCCTCTGTTGCCCAAGGTGGACTGCAGTGGCAGGATCTTGGCTCACTGCAACCTCCACCTCCCGGGTTCAAGTGATTCTCCTGCCTCAGCCTCCCGAGTAGCTGGGACTACAAGTGCGTACCACCACACCCAGCTAATTTTTGTATTTTTAGTAGAGACAACGTTTCACCATGTTGGCCAGGATGATCTCGATCTCTTGACCTTGTGGTCCACCTGCCACAACCTCCCAAAGTGCTGGGATTACAGGCGTGAGCCATCGCTTTTAACTTCTATAGAGGATTGCGCATTTTGGCATGATAGGGGCAGGATAAAGCGGCTTGAGCTGTTCATTTGGAAATTGTTTTTCATGATACAATGACTCTTGTGACCAGTGTTCTCTCATTTCCTCTAAATACCCCTCCCCTTCTCTCTTGCCTACTGAGTGCTAAGGCCTCTCAGGCAGGAATTTCCACCTAAGTATGGTGCTGCCTTCATTCCCTTCTTCCCCATGGTTATTTCAGTCAAAACATGTACATTAAGTTTAAAAATAAATTTCCCTTGAATCCATGTCATTATGCACAGATTCATGTACGCCATGTCGATTCACAAACACCAAAAACTCTGAAACGTAACGATAGCATTTGGGGTTCACGGTGTTATCATCCCATCGTCAAGTGAAGGTTTATGTCCCAGTGCCTATTTTAGTAAACAAAGCCCAAACCTATATTGTTCTCAGGTCACTGGAATTTAGTTTTTTCATTCTACTGAATTGGAGGTGAAAATTAATTGACTGCTAGGGAGTAAGAAAATCACATTTTGTTAGGAGAAGCAGTTCATGAATCCCCAAGAATCCCCAATATTTGATTTCTCTATTTTACAGCAAGAATTCACTCATGAATTTCCCACACTCTGCTCAGGTTTCTTGACTCTGTTCCAGTCTTGCTCATGCTTTTAGTGGTCTGTGTTTTGTGTTATTTTCAATCAGAGGTAGAACTCTTGTTGCGTTAAAACGTCACACCTGTAATTCAATTTTGTTTCTCTCTGGGGTTTCTTTAAATTTTGTTTCCTTTCTTTGCTTTTCATCTGCCAGGTCATTAACAAAGATGCCTAATGGTCACCTCTAACACCTTTCTCAAGAGTTTACTGTTAATTTGCCATCAACCCAATTTCTCAAGAGAACTACGTAATGTATTTTCTCTTTCATTTAATCTTCAGTTAACAATTTTTAAAAAGATTGAACTATTGAGACAGTAATTTCACACTAATTTCATACCATTGGGCTACTGGATTTCATTGTACTATTCAAGTTAAAGAAGCTATCTTTAACATTGATTCTTCAGTGATGATTATTGCTTTTAGTTCACCTGCAAAGCAACAAACCATTTCTGGAAGATTTTCTGGGGCTGTAAATGAGTGTGATAAAAGGATTTAAGAGGTTACCTTTTGGGGAAACCATCCATAATATAGAATATGTGATGCATCTCATATCTTCAAACTTGGTTAGGAGCGTCCTGTTTCTTCTTCACCATTTCTTTGTAAAATTCAGGAAATTTCATAGTCCCAAAAGCCTTGTTCTATTTCATTCTCTTCTTCTTCTTCTTCTTCTTCTTCTTCTTCCTCTTCCTCTTCCTCTTCCTCCTCCTCCTCCTCCTCCTCCTCCTCCTCCTCCTCCTCCTCCTCCTCCTCCTCCTCCTCCTCCTCCTCTTCTTCTTCTTCTTCTTCTTCTTCTTCTTCTTCTTCTTCTTCTTCTTCTTCTTCTTCTTCTTCTTCTTCTTCTTCTTCTTCTTCTTCTTCTTCTTTTTCTTGAGATGGAGTCTTGCTCTGTCGCCCAGGCTGGAATGCCGTGAAGCGATCTCAGCTCACTGCAGCCTCCACCTCCCGGGTTCAAGTGATTCTCCTGCCTCAGCCTCCCGAGTAGCTGGGATTACAGGCGCCTGCCACCATGCCTGGCTAATTTTTGTATTTTTAGTGGAGACGGGGTTTCACCATGTTGGCCAGGCTGATCTTGAGCTCCTGACCTCAAGTGATCTGCCTGCCTCGGCCTCCCAAAGTGGGTTTCATTCTCTTTTTAATCACCAACTCTAGAATTTCCCCTTCCCCAACAACCACCACTTGATTCTTCCATTTCAGAGGATTTGTAATAGAGATTAGATTTAGAAATAATACTTTTGGAAGGAAGAAATTGCACCCATCTTAATGGGGATAGAATCCCTTACTTCTTAGTGAGACTAAATTACCAAATCTTGCTTGAATGGCGTGTGAGGAACGTGGGTATTAGCAAGAGATTTAGGTTTCGAAATGGGAGTTTCTCTGTTGCACAGTGGCCTCCCCTTGGTAGTGTGGGAAGGAGGACAGTGTGTATCATTGAAGCATTCATGGGTGACTGGATAAACTGCACAGAGTTCAGCAGGCTAAAGAGATAAACTCCTTCATTCCACATGCAGACGTCCTGCTGCTGCCTAAAATCAATAGCCTTGTGTTCCTAGGAATCTCTGTCCAAGACTGTGTTTCGGTTGTATGGTTGTTTATTTTGGAAATGTAACAATAAATAACTGCAGAGAGGATATTAGAGGAGACCTCCTTGGGAAAGGCTACGAATTCTTTGGGGACATAAAGCCTCATGCATGTGGCCTCTGATAAGAGGAAATCACTATAGATAATATTTGCTTTTTCTATATTCCCTGAGGACAATAAAATAGAAACAGGAACAAGCAGTATAAAAAAAATCTGTTTGTTTGCCTAGTAAAGCCTTCTATTTTAGTCATTTCGGTTAAACCAGGGAATAAGGACACTTGATCCTGAGTTGAGCCAGTGCCCTGAGATGCACCATCAGATCCGCTGAACACCCAGGAGTTAGATGGTTATATCCGGTGGGGCGCGACCCACTCTCGCACCACAACTGCGCCAGCTCTTTGAGGGACTTGGCAAGGCCGTCCTTCATTGATTAGGTCTCTGGCTTGTCTCATCTGCCACCATCTGAAAATATCTGGTATAGAGTTTGGAGACAGTTTTGCAGCCGTGACTAAGAGGGAGGAAGGGGGAAAATCCGATTACCTCCCTCTCACAATGGCATGTTCTTGTTTGTCCACATGCAGGGGGCTCTATCATCCCTAATCTCTTTGAGCATTGCTCTGTAAGGTTTTGGCCCACGCACAACCACTGCCACAAGAATCCACAAGCCAGAGCCAAATCTTACATCACCGGGAAGATGAAACATTCCCCATGCAAGACCTGCAGCCGCAGAGTCCATTGCTCAGGGGAGAGAAAGGCATGCTGACTGCATCCTAGGGGGTGGCCCTCCCCAGGACCTCTACCCCTTACCTAGAGGAGGAAATGTCTCCCGAGGAGTCCCTGAACTACTCAGAGCTCATCAAAGAAAGGACTCTACTTCCCTGGAGAGTTGTTTATTTTTCTTTCTCATTAAAATGCATGAAGGTATCTTTTCTGAAATGTTGATTCAGAGGTTCTGAACTGATGTTTGTGAGGCTGCTTTCATTGTAGCTTGCAGAAGAGTTAGATTCTAAACAGCCCAGCAGGAAGCACCTTGGATTCTAATATCCTTAACACGGAAGGGGTAGTGACGGAGAGTCAGGGAACGGCTAAACTACTGACACTTTCAAAGGAATGATTAAGGTGGACAAAGATGGACAAATAACCATGAAAGGCTAGAGCAACTGCATTAAAAATTGAGAACTTTAACAAGAAGCGGTCCCCTAACCATCCAGAAGTGTGGGGGCAGGGGGAGTCACACTGGAGTTAATTTCACTTTAAATCTCAGAGGAAGATTCCTCTCATGCTGTAGTTGACAGAAATGAAGAATGAACTTTATTATCTGATCAGAGGTGGAGTCGGAAGTTGCTGAGGCGATACATATGGCTGGTGGGGAGGAAGGAAAAAGGGCAAGTTTAAAATAAGCCCAGGGAAGGCTTATTTTTCTTTATTTACTTGGTTTCAAAGCGACTGAATCCTCCCCAATTTGGACTGTAATTGACATTTGTTTTACGAAGAAAGAAAACCACAACAAGAAAGGAAGTACAAACCAGGTATCCAGGCCTCCTGAGGAGCTGTGACCCCTGTGACTCCCCCTCACAATCTTTCTAAGCGAAGGTGTACTTTGTGGAGCCACTGACATGCTGGGCTAATCTGGGTTCTCTGGGAAAAAAACGCCAGGATGAGATCAGTGTGGGAAGATGTGTACAGAGGGGCACCTTTGTGAGAGAAGGTGGAGCTGGAGCCAGGAAAGGCTAAGAGAGCCATGAGACCCCCATAAGAATACTACTCAGAGCAAAGGAGGCCGCCAAGAAGAAGGCTGGGTTCAAATATCCAAAAGCGCTGTGCAGTTGAAGGAAAGTTCAGTAAGGCCATTGGGGAGGCCTTCAGCCAAAGTCAGGTCCCACGTGTCAGAGAAGTGCCATGTTTCTCAGGGGTGCCTCGCTGTGCTCAGCCATTGGCTGGATTCAGCTCATGAGAAGGGCCACCTTGACATGAATGTAACTGTGGATTTCAGGGGATGCTGCTGACCCCCTTCGTCAATTACACTTCCTGTAGTTGGAGGTTTGCAAGATGCCTTCTCATGGTCACTGCAGTTCTTCCACGGAGCATTCTCAATAGCAGGATTATCCTCTGTGCAATTGGAAGCAACCTTGAAGACCATTGTTCCAACTCTCTCACTGTGTAAATGAAAAGACTTGCGTAGATGGGGCTAGATGATTTCCAGGACTGGGAGACCCTGGAGTGGGGGAATTATTAATATTTTCTAAAAACATCCAGGTTTTTATAGAACTCCAGAACTACTCCTTCCACTGAGCCAACTATACTAACAAAGTTGTGTGCTAGGTCACAATTTTTTTAAAAAAAATACGGATTATATTTCTGGTGATAAGAATGTATACATTCAAGAAAATTTGGGAAATAAAGAGAAGTAACAAGAAGGGGAAAATATTATTCAGAACATATCCAGCCAACCCTTCAAGTTCTTAGCCATTTGGTATGTTTTCTTACAGTTATTTTCCCCATACCTTTTTTACACATCGAAGTTTATACAGCATAGAACTTGAATCCTGATTTTTTTCACTTGGCATCATGACCTCAACGTTTCTCATGTTGTAAAAATTTCAGAAACTTAATATGGATGACTGTACAACTTATTCATCTTTTGATTCAGTCACTGTGAAATATCTGGGAAAACAAAGGAAAATTTGAGGACATTTAAATTGAGTATACTCTTCTCAGGAAAAGTTTCTGAAACTTATTGCTTCAACTTGGGATATTTATCGTGGGCAAAATTTGTAACAATGCTTCTAGTTTGTACTTTGGAATATCCTTCCTCTAACTTTTAAAGAAAAATATTCAGTCTGACGTTTTAAACTTCATAGTACTTTTTGACAGAACACTTATACATTCTCAACTGTTTCAATATACCTGTTTTCTGTTTCCACCTGTTTGTGTTTAGAGTTTTTGTTTTGTTAGCTCTTTGGAAGCTGAAAACTGGTTTGCAGTTTTCAGACTAATTGACCTGGTGAAAGAGAATTCTTCCAGGTCAGACTTTCCTAGTAACTCTGAATTTCAGGAAATGATGGGATAAAAGTGGTTAAAAGCATGAGCTTTGGAATCAGCGAGATGTGAGTGTGAACCTCAGCTTGGTCCTTGTTCAGTGGTCCTTAAATGACAGCAGATCAGTTCTTCAATCTCTGAGACCTTCAGTTTATTACTTATCCTAGGAGTATCCTCCAAAGAAAGGAAATCAGTGTACTGAAGAGATATCTGCACTCCTATGTTTACTGCAACTCTGTTCACAATAGCCAAGATTTGGAAGCAACCTGTGTCCATCAACACATGAATGGATAAAGAAAATGTGGTACATACACACAGTGGAGTACTATTCAGCCATAAAAAAGAACGAACTCCTGTCATTTGCAATAGCGTGGATGGAACCAGAGGTCATTATGTTAAGTGAAATAAACCAGGCACAGAAAGACAAACTTTGCATGTTCTCACTTATTTGTGAGAGCTAAAAATTAAAACAAAACAATTATAATTTTTTGAAATTTTTATTCTTACTTTAATTTTATTCCCATTTCATAGGAAATGGAACATAAATCTCAGTTGTCTTATGTAAAGATCAAAAGGATAGAATGCAAAGAAAGTACTTCACATGGATGTGGTATCCAGTTGGGTACCAAATAAAATTATCATTATTACTGTCTCAAGCTTTAGTCTGTTAATATTTTGTTTATTATTAATTTTTTAGTCTGTTTTAACCTGAATGATATATCTTGTGTGTAAACCCACACGTTTCCTTGCTTTGTCAATGACAGGGACAAAGTCCTTTTGTTAACATTTATCTCTACTTGATATCCCCATTATCAATCAATCAGATGAGGGTTATTACTGCAAATATACAACAATTTTAGAGGAAAGTACTGAGTATTCAGTCTATGCCTTATTTACACTTGAGCTATTGTGATTAGTGTCTTCTCTAAGTAGACACTAATAGCTGTTTATAGATTTGTGTGCAAAATAATATTCCTTGGTCTAAAGGGTTGAATCCTAAGCTCCTAGCACAGGTAATGGCAGAAAGTCTGGTTTAACCTAATTCAAGGACTTAACCCATGGCTTTCTGACATACACAGGGATCCCATATGTTCCCCAGATTCTAGTGATGGAGTGAGCTGTCCTGTCCCTTGGTATCCTGTCCCACCAAGCTGTCCTAGCTTGGTGTCAGGTTGGCCCTGGCTACAGGTGTAAGCTGGCTGTGGCCTACGCTCCCCTGTAGTAGCTGGGACAAAGTCCAGTTGCTTGAGTACCTCTAGTGGCTGTGAGTGAGGCATCTTGTCCCAGCTGTAGTGATTCTTCAGAGGTGGGTGGCAATCTTTATTAATATATCTGGTGAAAATTACTTCCATCCAAACTGGCGGAACTGCACCACAAAACTCTTCCATTGCTTCCTTCAGGATTTTCCATATTGCACGAGGCTGCTGTAGTAGCATAACCCCTGTTGTGAGGGTCCTTCTCTCCACTTGGTTAGCTAGACTGTGTCTTGTTATGATATTTTTAAAAATATCATGCAGATATGAGAATATCTTTCAGTTGCAAAGAGTATAAAGAACAATTTGGTTGTATTTTAAAATCTTGGATTACAACCTTACCCTGCTCAAAAGTCAATAGACAGGCTGGGCTCGGTGACTCATGCCTGTAATCCCAGCACTTTGGGAGGCCGAGGCCTGGATCATCTGAGGTCAGGAGTTTGAGGCAGCCTGGCCAACATGGTGAAACCCTGTCTCTACTAAAAATACAAAAAATTAGCTGGGTGTGGTGGTGGGCACCTGTAATCCCATCTGCTCAGGAGGCTGAGGCAGAAGAATTGATTGAACCCAGGAGGCAGACGTTGCAGTGAGCTGAGATTACACCATTGCACTCTAGCCTGGGCAACAAGAGCGAAACTCTGTCTCAAAAAAAAAAAAAAAAAAAAGAAAGAAAGAAAAAAAGAAAACCTTCAATAGACAATGCTTCTTCATCTTAAGGTATTGAATATTGCAGTAGCATTGAGCACTACTGTAGTTTTCATACCACTGTTGAGAAATATTATTCTTGCCTGGGTGCTTAAAGAATTGTTAAAAAGTCCTATGAGCTGGAGATTTTAATAATTTCTTCCTATTGCCTAACGCTTCATGGAGAACTTGCTTTATCCTCAGCCCTATGGGACAGCTCTAATCACTGTATGACCCTCCTCTTTTGGGCACAGATAATGGGCTATAGATGGATAACTGTCCAGAGCTGGACTATTAATCATCTTATCCAGGAATCTGTAACTGGGGAATTAGACTGAGCGTGCTACCTGCAGGAAGTTGAATTCAGAGATAGTGTAGGCTCAAATGCTGACGTTTCCTTTGGGTGCAGCCGTTGTCAACCATGTATAAACAAGTAAATAAGCAGAGAAGCCAGTTTGCAGAGAAATTTGAATGACGTAGTCATAGAGTGAAAATGAGAGGTAGCTGTGTGTGTGTGTGTGTGTGCGTGTGCATGTGCATGTGCATGTGTGTGTAAGAGAGAGAGGAACGCCCACTGGAGGCATTGCTATAGAGCACATGGCAAGGTGCACTATCTTGAGAGTAGAGAATTTTCTTCTCTGTAACTCCCCTCTTTACTGGCTCCAGCAACTCTAGCCAGCCCAGTGCCTTGTCCCATCTGTGCATGTCTAGGGGAGAGCAGATCTGCTGCTTCCTCTTGAATGAACTGAAGTCTGTGGGCATCAGTGGCATTCAGTGCAGGGCTTTAGAGGGATGGGAGGGCAAGCTGGCCACTCTTCCCCTGACGAGGGACCCTTAGCCTTGCTTGGGCATGAAATAGCCTTTGGAGCTATTTCAGAAGAAGGAGAAGCTGGGGTCTGGAATTTGGGTAAAAATGCCTTAGAGGCCAGGAGGGGCTGAGTTGGAGGCAAGCCTGGGGTGGTTGGGAAAGGAATGGAAAGTGAGAATCTCCTGCACCTTTCAGATGTGTCTTTTTCTAAATCCTGTCCCCTGCTTTACTCCTTCTTAAAGACCATGTGACACTGAGAAGTAGCTGATTTGGGGAACTTTGATGCTGAGGCAGGAAAGTCAGTGGCTCCTGTTGGCAGATTAGGAGTAGAGTGTGAAAGAGAATGAGGTCTTCGTGGACCCAATCAAGCAGTTGAGAGTCTGGGCTCTCAGCAGCACCTCCCAGTCCATTCACACTCTTCAGAACTAGGGAATGTTGTTTGTGATAACCTGTGCCAAAAGGTTGAGAAAGGATGAGACCTAGTGAAACAAAGGGCAAGGAATCATTCCCTTCACGCCACAGCTGATCATGGGACACACAGGCAGTTTCCTTGTTCCCCTCACTGTTTCCTGGAGTGAGTTAATAAAATGGCACCACGGGAGGCAGCTCTCCAGATCCTGGCCGGGGGCAGGAGCTCAGCTGGAGTCTAACTGAGCCTGGGAACATCAGGTATAGGATTTTGGCCATTGTTGGTAGATATTTCACCTCTACAGAAAGATGCCATAACCTCTTATGCGAGAAGATATTATGACATATTGCTTTGCCTCAGTTGTGCATGTTCATTCAGCTAAAAGAGGGTTTGGGTATTTGCAAATAGAATTTTTTTTAAAAGCAGATGGTGGGCCTTGGAGAATGTTTCCAATTTCTGCAAAGCACTAAAAGCATTGATGGGAGCTGTCTGCATGATGATTAGATGTCTAAAACTTATGTCACAGATCGTGAGCAACTCCAAAGTCTCAATAATTATTGACTGTTTATCCCAAATAGCTGGCTTATTTCTAACTGAGAGAAGACTGAAAAGCCATTCAGTGTCTTGGGAAATTCAATCAGAGTTAAAAATTAAGCTCACTGTTGAGGAACAAGGAAGTTGCCTAAGTCTTTCAGCAACAATGGAAATTATGTCTCTAAATTGTATTTGCTACTGAAAATACTACTTTGTCTTAAATGCCAATAAGGCTAACTGCCCAAGTGACACATGAACTATTTAAATTATCTACACATAGCTTCAGTTTCTTGTCAAGCCACAGAGACTTTACAAAGTGGCTCTCTCTGCTTTCTTAAGCGGGAAGAGTGTCAATGAATTAGTATAGAAGTTACAGCAATTCCAATGGTGTTGATTTTTTCCCTTGCCAAACGGTAGGATCAAATAGCTTCTGCCTATATGGTTTTCATTATTTAAGGCTAAAATTAGAATAAAGTCACTTCTGAAAAGAAAGATTAGATCTGACAAAACCAAAGTATTCTTAGCTATTGAAATCATCATCTTCACCCCTTTGAGGTCTTTGTCTTGTAAAGCGTGAAAGGTCAAGGAAGCTAAAAGCAAAATAAAAGTGTTTAGTACAAAATGCGAGAAGACATTATAACATATTGCTTTGCCTCAGTTGTGCGTGTTCATTCAGCTAAAAAATTTATTCTGCAGCTATTATGTGCCAGGCATTTAAGACATGTGTTCATTACTGTATAGGGGTACAATGGGGGAATGAATCCAAGATTCTTCCCTCCTGGTACTAACAAAGAACTTATGTAATATGAAATTTCACCATGGCCAATATGGCTTGGTTGTTGGTAGCCCTGGGTGGTAAATGAAGAAACCTAGGCTTTAAACCAAAGCGATGCTGCCGAAAGAGCTATGTGTTCTCAGGAAAGTGCTTGGTAGTTTTCACTCCACTGCCCTAAATCTTCTAAAGGGCGGGGCCAGCATCTGACTTGCATAGGTCCCCTAAATTGCCTAACAGATTCCTATGCCTGACAGATGTTCAATAAATGTTTGGTGAATGAACAGACCTCATATTCTCTGACATTTCTATCATCCTATTCAATCCCCATGGCAGATTACTTTTGCCATGGAGAGTCAAGCTCTCCATCTCTGACATGCCAGGTTTTAGATAAATCCCTCGGAAAACGAATGCGGGAGAGAGGTCCTTCCTTCCCTGCTCCACACACATATGAAAAAAGCCATTCACTCTTTGAACGGGTATTCCCCTATCTCTTCTATATGGGCCACACGACTTCTATCCAAGATGAATTTCACTGGTCGTCCAGTAACTCTTCTTATCTGTCTACTGACTAGGGACATCCAGCAGCCATCTCCTTGATGCTCTTAATCCCAGTATGCGGGTTACCTCCCTGCAAATGTCCCTGTAAACAATGACTAAGTCAACTTTAAAATCTTATATGCAGAAGACTTTTTCTTTTCTTTTTTTTTTTTTTTGAGATGGAGTCTCGCTCTGCTGCCCAGGCTGGAGTGCAGTGGCGCGATCTCGGCTCACTGCAAGCTCCGCCTCCCGGGTTCACGCCATTCTCCTGCCTCAGCCTCCTGAGTAGCTGGGACTACAGGCACCCACTACCATGCCCGGCTAATTTTTTGTATTTTTAGTAGAGACGGGGTTTCACCTCGGTAGCCAGGATGGTCTCTATCTCCTGACCTCGTGATCCGCTGCCCGCCTCAGCCTCCCAAAATGCTGGGATTACAGGCGTGAGTCACCACGCCCGGCCCAGAAGGCTTTTCCAAGAATGTCTTTTTCAATACTTTTTCAAGAAGGGGAGAATTAAAAGTAATGGCAAACACCGCAATAACTTTTGCACCAACCTAAATACTGCAATTAGTTTATACTTACCTAAATACTAACATAGATACTTGCTTAAATACAACTATACTTACCTTACTACTGTAGTAAATAGTTACTATACTTTTACCTAAATGCATTCCACAATCACTTTACTATGAATCTTCCTAGGCTCTGCATGTATTTAAGTTCGTTCAAAAGTAATTGTGCGTTACTTCTGCACCAAACTAAATACATTCAGAGACAATGAAGATTCTCATTCCTTGGTAGCTGTTTCTCTTTCATTCTGACTCCTCCTCTCCTGGCTCTGCTGACCCCAGAACCCAGGGACCATGTCTGTCTTGCACATCACCACATGCCCAAGGGCAAGTCTACTTGCTGAATAAATGAATCAATGTCTTCAGGCTCAGTCTTTTTTTTTTTTTTTTCTATTTCATTTTCTTACATTTCTATGTGTCTCTCTCAGTTGATGAATAGTTTATTAGTCCTAACTATTGCATTTGTAATCATGACTATATTACATTTTGGTATAATTTCAATGCTGGCATCTATATCTAAATCTAAAACTAAATGGAATTTTAAGTCTCTACCCAAACAAGGCAAACATATTGCAGCTATCATCTAAATAGGTCATTGACAGATACTTTTGAAACAACTGGTGAGACTTGGAAATGGATCAGCTATCAGAAAATATCGATAATTTTCTTAGTAGTAATAACTGTGATTATGTAGAGAATGTCTTTATTTTAAGGAGATGGATAATTATAATATTTAGAAGTGAGTGTCATGGTGTCTTTCAAGTGACTTGCAATACCTATTTATTATCTGTCTACCCATTATCTAGATAAAACAAATACAGTCGGGCACAGTCGCTCACGCCTATAATCCCGGCACTTTGGGAGGCTGAGACAAGTGTATTGCTTGAGCCCAGGAGTTCGAGACCAGCCCGGGCAACATGGCAAAATTCCGTCTCTACAAAAAATACAAAAATTAGCCAGGCATGGGGCATGCACATGGAGTCCCAACTACTCGGGGAGGCTGAGATAGGAACATCACTTGAGTCTAGGAGGTCAAGTTTGCAGAGTGAGATTCTGTCTCAAAAAACAAAACAGAACACTCCAATATGGTGGAGTGTTAAAAATTTTGGTTCTTGATGATGGGTCTATGTGTAATTATCATTTTATTCTTCTATATGCTTGAGAATCTCCATAAAAACATTTTAAAAAGTGATATAGCAGATGTTTCTGATCTTGGGGACAAGTATGAACTGATCTTGCTCAGGGTTGCCTCCCACCCGAACCACATTTGAACCATGAGTGTTGCAGAGTAATCTTTCCTTCAAGAAAAAAGTCTCCCATCTTCCCTGGCAGCCTATTCTGAATTTTCATCATCTTTACAGTCAAGAAGTTCTTTCTTCTGCCTATTTCAAATGGTAAAGGAACTCGTTTAGCTCTCAGCTATTTTGGTCTCTTCTGATTTCATAACAGGGTGGTTTGCAGAGTGTGTTAGATTTTGACTTTTCTTCAGGATTCATGTTCCCATGGGCATTCTGGAATGGATGGTAGGAGAGATTTCTCTCCAGTGTGGTCTAATATTTATCTGGAAACTCTGAAGGGAAACAGCACAAGGTACTCTGATGCTGAGCCACACAGCCTCATGCCTGTCCCCCAACTTTTGTTTTTGTTTTTGTTTTTTTGGGGGTTTTTTTTGGAGATGGAGTTTCGCTCTGTCACCCAGGCTGGAGTGCAGTGATATGATCTTGGCTCACTGCAACTTCCACCTCACGGGTTCAAGTGATTTTCCTGCCTCAGCCTCCTGACTACCTGGGATTACAGGCGCCCACCACCACACCCAGCTAATTTTTTGTATTTTTAGTGGAGATGGGGTTTCGCCATGTTGGCCAGGGTGGCCAGGCTGGTCTCGAAATCCTGAACTCAGGTGATCTACCCGCCTCAGCCTCCTGAAGTGCTGGGATTACAGGCATGAGCCACCGTGCCCGACCTATTGGCCTATTTTTCTTTCTATTTTTCACACATTTCTTATTTACTTATTGTCTACCTCTTCCACTAGAATGTACACTGTGAGGGTGTGGCCTTGGTCTGTGTCAATTTGGACTCAGTGGTTGGAGTTTACAGAATGTTTCTTTTTTGGCTTCGATGTCTTCCCGGGATGCTTATCCTTCATTAAGGATATTTCCTTCTAGTCAGTTCCGTTCTAAAGGAGCCGCCATTATAAGAGACACCTCATTAGGAGTTCCATGCTTAGGGGCACTTGGGCAAACAACAAGAGGTCATTCTCCAATCGTATTTAATCTCTAGAATCTCCTAGAAACAGAATAACTTTAGCTAAGTGCCCCCAAATACTTTTCCTCAAGAGAAATTTGATTATATTCTACTGATATAAAGAAAACATGATTCCCTTCACATAGAGAACTGGGTTATTGAACTGAGTGCCAGAGAATAAGAACAGAACAATCTTAGGTAATATTATTAGCAATGTATCATCTTTGTGTAAAACGACAGTTTCCAAATGACACAAATGATCTCATCTTTCTTGGAATTATCCCGTAGTGGGCAGTTTGGTGTTTAACGAACTTGGGGCGAATTAAGAAATGTGTCTTTCCAGAGGTACATTTGTTGATGATGACTTTGCATGCACATGCCCTGCAGTAAAGATACGCTCTGGTCTGGAAATGCATGTATGGGCATATGTACACACACCCACACATACCATACACACACACACACACACACACACACACACACACACACACACACACAGATGCACCAACTAAATAGATGAGTTTGCACATTGGAATCCAGGCTGAAAAAAGTTGCAGTGTCCTGGATGCGCTCAGATGGTTGGGGGAGTGGGGGTCTGGTACATTTTCAAGGTTCTGTTTTGGTGTCAGATTGAGTGGAGATAGAGCGGCCATTAATTTAGCAGAGCATCTGGGATCTTTAAAGCCAGAAAGAGCTATACAATTTATCAATCTTAATTTGCTCTCACTGTCATTAGACAGGGAAGATCTCTGGGAAACCCTGACAGGCCCCAGATGTTCTCCATTCGGCTGATATCACTCACACCAGCAACGGCTGCAGGACTCCCACCCCCACCTTCCTCAGTCTCCCTTACGCCTCGTCCCTTGCACTTGGGCTTGCTATGCTAGTTCCTGGACAGTATTTAGTAGCAGAAATGCACTTATTTACTTAGGACTCTCTGGGCCACCCTCCTTGCAACAGGAAACTGTCCTGTTGGAAGCCACTGGCACTGAGGTCCAGGGTGAAACTTTCAATCGAGAAAACATTTGTATCCTTAGTTAGAGAAATGAGGGGAAATAGGTCAACGCACCCAGTGTCTAGGACACATTCGGGTCCCTGAAATGCTCTCCTGGGTCAGCCATGTCTGAGGACCCATGGAAGAGCTATTATTGTCACTTCGTTATTTTAAGTTCCTTGAAGGTAGGACTTGAATGTAAGATGTCATTTATCTTCCTATGATTTCCCCTATGATGTCATATATGGCAATGTTCAATTAATATACATGGCCTAACTGGATCATTGGGCTCTCACCAACTTATCCATTTTCATCTTCTCCTTGTAAAGGAGGTTCTTAGTTCTGCAGGGTGAAAAATAAACAAACACATTTCTGTATTCTTTAGGTTGTTCGTTTCCAACTATGTGCACCATCGTGTGTGAACAGGAGATAAGACAGACAGCACTTTTGGCTCCACAAACTTTAAGGTCTGGTGGTTGAGGCAGAGAGGTAAACAGCTGTTACTCACAGAGTGGTAAAAGTATAGGATCAGGGAGGGAGAAGTCCTGGGTTTTCTTTTTTACTTTTCTTTCTTTCTTTTTTTTTTTCTTTTGAGACAGAGTCTCGCTCTGTTGCCCAGGCTGCAGTGCAGTGGTGTGATCTTAGCTCACTGCAACCTCCGCCTCCTGGGTTCATGCCATTCTCCTGCCTCAGCCTCTCGAGTAGCTGGGACTATAGGCACCTGCCACCACGCCTGGCTAATTTTTTGTATTTTTAGTAGAGATGGGGTTTCACCGTGTTAACCAGGAGGGTCTCGATCTCCTGACCTCGTGATCCGCCCACCTTGGCCTCCCAGAGTGCTGGGATTACAGGCGTGAGCCACCGCGCCTCGCCAGTCCTGGGTTTTCTGAAAGGGGAGAGCTGATTTTTTAATACTAGTTTAGGAGTTGGGAGGAGGAAGCAACATTTATTTTGATTCTTGAACCATGAGAAATGAGCTGGGTAAAGATGAGGTGTGACTCTTGGCACAAAGTTTACACAAAAGTTGAGCAGGACATTTCATTGTCGTTGCAGTTGTTTGGATGGGAGGGGGAGAAGGAATGATTTCCCTTCATTTTCCTAGTCATGACCCTAGGCATGGAAAGAGGAAGTGACTCTTCTCCTACTTTTAGGCATAAGTTTCTTGGTATATGCACCATTCCCTTGAATTAAGCCATTCTGTTTCAGAAGACTTCAGTAAAAACAGAAATTACCCGGGGAGGTAATACAAATTACCCATTAGCAATTTCAGATGACTTAAATTATTCCTTGACGTTTTCTAATTACCTCTCTGGGTTCTGATGAAATGAGCAATGTGGCCATTGGATTTATTTTATTTAATTATTTCTTTTGAGACAAAGTGTCACTCTTGTTGCCCAGGCTGGAGGGCAGTGGTGCGATCTTGGCTCACTACAACGTCTGTCTCCCAGGTAAAAGTATAGTAGCAAGTGATTCTCCTGCCTCAGCCTCCCAAGTAGCTGGGATTACAGGCATGTGCCACCATACCTGGCTAATTTTTGTATTTTTAGTTGAGACAGCGTTTCACCAAGTTGGCCAGGCTGGTCATGATCTCTGGACCTCAGGTGATCCTCCCACCTCGGCATCCCAAAGTGCTAGGATTGCAGGCATGAGCTACCATCCCCAGCCATGAATTTTAAAAGGAAGAAGTGAAGTTCAGAGGAAGGAAGGAAAAACAGAGATGGTAAGGTGTTGAGTTTACTCCGTGGTTTTCGGGAACTCTATTTCAACTTGGTGTTACTAGGTCTGAAATTTACTCCCCTCAAAAGGTCCCATGCTAAAATAAGTTGGGAAAACATATGTTTAAAGGAAGTGAAAGTTTATTTATAGTAGGCATTTTTGGAGCTTTCATTATGCCAAAGTGCAACGCGACTCTTCAAGAAATGTTATAACATTAATCATTTTCTAAATGTATTTGACCTCAGAATCTCTCTTTTTTTGGAAAGGAATTAGTGTTTCAGCCAACACACGTTGCGCAATTTTGGTTTGGTCTATGGAGTAGCTGAGAGGATGAATAACCCCTGGAAGGGCCCCACTGTGTCACTGCAATGGCCAAAGCACCACATGGTGGAGAGTGTTGGGTTGACTCATTTGTACCCAATATCAGCCTGATTTCTTGCTTGAATATATGTTTATGCCCTTCCATAACCTAGTGTGGATTTAAGAATATGTTAGTTCTGTAAACAATCCTCCCCCCAATTTATTTATTTTTTGTGATTTATTATTATTTCAAGATTAAAGATTTTCCATTATGCTCCCTAAAATGAGGTAGATCCGCAGAGAGTCTGAACTCTCATGCAATTGCTTTCTGGCCAAATGTGCAAACTCCTTCTATAAAAGTACCAGGCAATCCATCTTGTCCACTTGACCTCGTTTATCTCGCTTAGTTTATCAGTTCATCTTGGAAACACACTTTCACCAAGCTGACCATGACTGTTTATATACACTTGGAAGACATTCCACTGGAAATTATTCTCATACTGCTTTGCCAGTGTAGCAGGGAAGTGGTAATAGGACCCTACTGTTTCATCACTATGTTTTCCTTAAGATAGTTTCCTGTGGTGTTATCAGCCAGTTGAAGATTAAGAAAATCTCCTGCAGGCATTCCAAAACTTCCTTCCAACTCTTTTGGTTTCTTCTGGAGCAAGAAATATTTATAAAAGATGGGAAGGCAAAAATCTAAGAGAGGAAAGAGGGGGAAAACTATTTGTTTTCTTTATTTCAACTATTTAGATATCTACTGTGCACAGGAGACTCTGGTGGGGACTGCAAAAAATGTGGAAAGGGGTATGATGTGGCCATGTGGTCCTTGCCATTAGGTCCAGCCTCCATTAGGAGGATGACAAGGGAGGAAAACAAGATATCTGCATAATTGATTAACTATCAGGCAGATAAAGGCAAATACGAGATAACATCAAAATGCCCCACGATTCACACTCTGGGAGGAGGGAGAATTTTCTGTAAAGACTTCATGAGAGGCTGGGCATGGTGGCTCATGCCTGTAATCCCAGCACTTTGGGAGGCAGAGGCAGGTGGATCATCTGAGGCCAGGAGTGCAAGACCGGCTTGGCCAACATGGTGAAACTCCATCTCTACTAAAAATACAAATATTAGCTGGGCATGGTGGCGCATGCCTGTAGTCCCAAAGCTTCTCGGGAGGCTGAGGCAGGAGAATTGCTTGAACCTGAGAGGTGGAGGTTGCAGTGAGCCAAGATCACACCACTGCACTCCAGCCTGACTCCATCTCAAAACAAAAACAAAAACAAACAGACAAAAAAACACTTCATGAGAGAGGTGGCCCTTGAGATAGGCTTTGAAGGTTGGATAAGATTTCACCTTGAAGACAATTGGGGAAGCTGTTTCATGGGGAGGGAAGAATGGGAGCAAAAGTGTGAAGAGAAGGTGTGTTCAAGAAGCACGCAGCAGGTTTTTAGATATTGGCATTCATCCGGCCTGTGACATAGGCTAGAATCAGGAGTCTTTCTCATTCTTCCCTGACCTCCAGCATCCTTTACTCAACAGCTCCCTCAGGCCAGTTGATTTGCTCTCCTAGTAGCTTTCAAACCCATCGCAGATCCATTCCCATTTCATCTTTTGTTTTCTTTTATTTTTTACTTTTTTGAGATGGAGTCTCACTCTGTCACCCAGGCTGGAGTGCAGTGGTGCCATCTCGGCTGACTGCAACCTCCACCTCCTAGGCTCAGGCCATTCTCCCGCCTCAGCGTCCTGAGTAGCTGGGACTACAGGTGCGCACCACCATGTCTGGCTAATTTTTGTATTTTTATTGGAGACAGGATTTCACCATGTTGGCCAGGCTGGTCTTGAACTCCTGACCTCGTGATCGCCCACCTCAGCCTCCCAAACTGTTGAGATTACAGGCGTGAGCCACCACACTCGGCCCCAGTTCATCTTTTCTAGCTCACTTTGCTGTGATTGACTCCTACTGATTTCTCCTTTTCTCTGCCTGCGTGGCCTCTGGTAGACTTGCTACACTACCACCAGAGAAAACTCCCCTAAGGCAAACCTAAGTAGTCACACGGCAGCCCATGGCCACCAGGAGCGAGTCCAGATTCCTTACCGTGGCCTGGGTTCTGTAGTTAGATGTGGCTGCACTCAAATTCCATCTCTGTTGCTATAAGTTATGTGACCAGCTGTGTTAACCTGTGAGGGCAGACCTCAGTTTTGTCATCTGTAAAGTGGGCATCATTATTAGTAGCCATCACTTTTCTTTTTACTTACTTTCCTTTTGCTTTTTTTTTTTTTTTTTTTTTTTGAGACAGTCTAGCTCTGTCGCCCAGGCTGGAGTGCAGTGGCCCAAACTCAGCTCACTGCAACCTCTGTCTGCCTCCCGGGTTCAAACGATTCTCCTGCCTCAGCCTCCCAAGTAGCTGGGATTACAGGCGCCCGCCATCATGCCTGGCTAATTTTTGTATTTTTAATAGAGACGGGGTTTCACCATGTTGACCAGGCTGGTCTTGAACTGACCTCAAGTGATTGGCCCGCCTCGGCCTCCCAAAGTGTTGGGATTACAGGCGTGAGCCACCGTGCCCGGCCACTAATATTCTTATCACTGTTTTCTCTCTAGCATTTCCCCTCACTCATTCTTATATGATCCCTGCCCCAGTTTTTGTTGGCAACTGCAGAACGTTCTCTCTTGGCCTTTATCCTCTCATCTTTTTCTGTTACTCCTCCCACCTGCCTCTGAAACGGGCCTCCAAAATCCCTGCCTCTTGGAAATCTGCTGGTATCCTCTTCTCTGCACTCCTGTCCCCAGGACTTATTGAGTATCGGTGATCCCATCCCACCTGGTACCTCCCTTGCAATGTTGCATGCCTTCATCTTTCCATACCTGGCTAACTATTTCTCTAGGATAAATTCCCAGAAGTGAAATTGCTGGTCAAAGGATAGGTGTATTTTGAGTTTGGATACCCAGTGCCATATCACCCTCTAAAAGGGAGTGTCAATTTCCACTCCCACAAGCAGTGGATAAAAGGATCTCATCTTCTCACACCATGCTAACGCTCGGTAGCGTCACTGTTTTTTAGTCTTTGCCAATCTGATGGGTAAAATATGATCCATCATTGTTGTTTTAGATGATTTTCTTTGATCTTTAATAGCGTTTCATGGTACGTATATTTCCACCTTTGTGAATTGCCTCTGTGTTTTGCCCATTTTTCTAGTGGGGTTTGATTTGTAAGATGCTCTTCTATATTCACCTTTAAAAACGTGCATTGCAAATATTTCTCCTATCTTATTATTTACCTTTAAACTTACAGTATATCATAGGTCTTTTATTAATTTTTGTGGTAGGGAAGTTTAAAACTTTTACGTTGCTGAACTTATTTATATTTTTTCTTTTCAAAATCAGAGTATTTTTTCTTACTTAAAAAGACATCCCTCATAGTAGAATTATAATACTCTACTCATTTTTCTTCAAATACTTTTAAGAGATGATGATGATGATGGTGATGATGGCATGATTATATTTTAGAAATGGAGGCTCGCTCTGTCACCCAGGCTGGAGTGCTGGAGTGCAGTGGCACCACCATAGATCACTGCAGCCTTGAACTCCTGGGCTTAAACAATCTTCCCATCTCAGCCTCTGAGGTAGCTGGGACTACCAGCACATGCCACCAGACCTGGCTAATTTTTTAATTGTTTCGTAGAGATGAGGTCCGGCTATGTTGCCCAGGCTGGTGTTGAGCTCTTGGCCTCAAGCAATCTTTCAGTCTTAGCCTTCTAAATATTATTTTAAAAATATTTAAACCTCAATCTATTTAGAACTTATTTGGATATAGGATGTAAGGTAAGGATCAGTCTTCATTTCTCCCCCACACTCGTAGTCCATTGTTTCAATAGTGTTGAAGAGCAGTTCTTTTCCATGAATATATTTGAATCATACAATAAATTTTTGTCTGTGCACATGTGCTGTTTCCCTCTAGTTCCTGGACTCTTCATTTCTTTCCATTGCTCTGTTTTCTTTTCTTTCTTTTTTTTTCTTTTTTGACACAGAGTCTCGCTCTGTTACCCAGGCTGGAGAGCAGTGGCGCGATCTCAGCTCACTGCAACCTCCACCTCCCAGGTTCAAGCAATTCTCGTGCCTCAGCCTCTGAGTAGCTGGGATTACAGGTGCCCGCCACTACGCCTGGCTAATTTTTGTATTTTTAGTAGAGAGGGGGTTTTGCCATGTTGGCCAGGCTGGTCTCGAACTCCTGGCATCAAGTGATCCTCCCACCTCGGCCTCCCAAAGCGCTGGGATTACAGGTATGAGCCACTGAGCCTGGCCTATTGGCCTATTTTTCTATTTCTACATGAGTTTTATACCATTAGGTTGGTGCAAGAGTAATTGTGGTTTTAGTGGCAAAAACCTCAATTACTTTTGCACCAACCTAGTTAAATGTGGCATGATAGTATATTTTGATATCTGGCAAGCTAGTTCTCCACAGTCTCATTTTCTCAAATGTTCTTATACCCCTGCCTTGTTACTGGGATTGAGATAAAGACTCATCCATCTGCAGGCCCAGGAGATGCTTGGGATTCTGGGGATGCTGGTGACCTGAACAGACCGAATGGCCTGGATTCATGTGTTCTTTTAGAAATCCTCAGGCTTTGGGGGATGGCCTCAGATTTGAGGAAACTCGCAGAGACCCTGGGTCTAGTGCTGGTTCCGACCTCTGGGGATCTCTGTGCAGGTCTGGACTGTTCTGTAGCAGGGAAGATTCTAGGGATTAGGTATGTCCTTTCTGAGGATTGATTGCCTTGCCTTGCTGAGGGCAAAAATAGTGGTGAGAGAGGGCCAGAGAAAGAGTGATGGGCTTTTGACTTCTGTTTCATTCTGATTTATACTCAGTACCAGCCCGCTTCCTAGAAAAGGAAAATTACTACATTCATAAAATTGGTATACCTAAGCTGTTCAATTACTCTTAAAATAAGAATGTGAGAAATGACTGATTGCAAATGTGAATGCTGGTGACTAGGACACGGTGTGAAATGTTCATTTTCAGAAGGAATGAGGCATTGTTGGTGCACACCATGAAATTCTTTGAACATTTCTAGGGCCAAGAGAAAAGGGACTTTACCCTAGTACCTTATATGGGTCTCGTTCCTACCGTTTTTTGAGGAGAGTGCACGTGAGTTCACCATGCCTTCATTCATACATTCGTGTTTCCAGCCACTGAAACCGTCTAACTATTTTAACTCAATCCAGTCCCTCTAAATACCACTCGCCAGAAACAGATCAGGAAAAACAAGAAGAAGCAAGGTTTAGATTAAGCCTCTGAGGAGGGGGAAATGGTTACATAGGTCAAATTCCACTGAGGCAAGACTTGGGCAAAATCTACAATGGTCTGCATTTTCCTACTGATCAATAGTTTTCCTTACGTAGGTTTTCTCTTTAGGCTGCAGCCATCTTTCGTTATTGTACATTTTTGTGGTGACTAGATTTAACCTATAAATAGAACTTGCATGACTTTGTTCTTCTAAGAATTAGGACCAAATCGGCCCTAAACTCAGCTTTCATAGGTGACTTCTCAAATTATGGTCAGGGTACAGTTTCTCCTTCCTTTGTTGGGAAACAACACATTTTTGCATGGTGGTGTCATCAAAATATGTAATACATGGAATTTCCCTAAAATGCTGTGATTGTGTTTAAGGACATCTTCAGGCAGCTGATTTCTGCCCTGAGTTTGCAAAATGAAACCCAGATTTCTTTCTGGATATGTAAACAGAATTACTCCCATGTAGAAGCAAGGCCAGGGCTTGTAAAAACAAGTACTTCATTAGCTTTCAATTGTGAGCCCATCCCATGGTGGGAGAGTTGGGGACCTAAAGGGCACCCTTGGAAGTCTCTACTACAATATAGCTTCTTGCAATGTGGTCTAAGGTTTCTGTGATTTGTCATCACCTAAGGGAACCAGGGTCCTGGGAGTGGGGTGGGTGTTGCTCCAGAATTCTGCATTTGTACAAGCACTCCAGGTACTGCCCATTCTGTCCACACGGAAATTGAGAACAACTATCTTATAGGGCTCTCAATATTTGTTGAGAGCCCTATTTGGCCGGATGTTCATGAAAGTTTATACAAAAATGATCTGAGGGCTGAGCGTGGTGGCTCATGCCTGTAATCTCAGCACTTTGGGAGGCTGAGGTGGGCAGATCACAAGGTCAGGAGATTGAGACCATCCTGGCCAACATGGTGAAACCCCATCTCTACTAAAATACAAAAAATTAGCTGGGCATGGTGGCACACGCCTGTAGTGCCAGCTTCTTGGGAATCCCTTGAACCCGGGAGGCACAGGTCCCAGTGAGCCAAGATCACGCCACTGCACTCCAGCCTGGTGACAGAGCAAGACTCTGTCAAAAAACAACAAAAAAATCATCTGAGACAGAAAGTTAAAAATCCTACTATTTAAAGTTGCCAGAGGGCTGGGCACGGTGGCTCATGTGTGTAATCCCAGCACTTTGGGAGGCTTAGGCGGGTGGATCACTTGAGGTTAGGAGTTCGAGACCAGCCTGGCCAATAGTGTGAAATCCCATCTCTACTAAAGATACAAAAATTAGCCAGGCGTGGTGGCAGGTGCCTGTAATCCCAGCTACTTGGGAGGGTGAGGCAGGAGAATCACTCGAATTCGGGAGGTGGAGATTTCAGTGAGCTGAGATCTTACCACTGTACTCCAGCCTGGGCAACAGAGTGGGACTTTGTCTCAAAAAAAAAAAAAAAAAAAAGTTGCCAAGAATGGGACTTTGAAGGCTTTCATTGGTTTAGAACTGTATACTATTTCTTTATATTGAATCCAAGACTCTTGAAGAACTCAAAGCTTCTTTTTGGTTATGTAGTTAGGGTTTAATTGGATATTGCAAGCTCAAATGTATTCAGAGGCTAGGCTGGCATCCTAAATAAAAGACAATTAGAAATGATGGGACCCATGAGAAAATGGAGATTGTGTGCCCCAGTAAAGGCTTCCAAATTTGAAATCGTGTGAAATACCATGGTCAAACAAAACGTATGTCTCAAAGCTGTAATGAGCAAGTAAAGCTGTGGGTTTAGGACCTTTTGCTAAGTAATTTCTGCCTCCTTCCAAACAAGACGATTCTAAGTTCTTTAATCTTTATTCATGAGCAGGCATTTTTGTTACTGTTTTTAGATCGTTCTGCCTCGTTTTTAAAGAGGTAAAGGAGGAAGGTCTGCAAAAGTTAATTTTATAGCATGAAAACTATCAGGGCTGAGAAAAGTTCTTTGTTTTCAAATGTCATTATTACTATATGTTATCAGTGTGTTTGTTTAAAAAAGGGTATTTAATTTTTTTGTTGTGAAGCTAATATATTAACACACGCCTAAAAGAATAATTGGAAAAGAAAAAGAAAAAAATAAGCAAAATGAACTCATCCTTTGGTGAACGTTTTGATGTATTTTTTCCGGTTCTTTTTTTCTATATAAAGTTTGAACATAATTTATTTTTATTTTGTTTTTTTAGAGAGGGTCTCAATCCCATCACCCAGGCTGGAATGCAATGGTGCGATCATGGTTCACTGCAGCCTTGACTTCCCAGGTTCAGGTGATCCTTCCACCTCAGCCTCCCGAGTAGCTGGAACCTCAGGTGTGTGCCGCCATGCCCAGCTAATATTTTGTATTTTTACTAGAGATGAGGCTTGCTCATGTTGCACAGGCTGGTCTTGAACTCCTGGGCTCCAGTGATCTACCCACCTTAGCTGCCCAAAGTGCTGGGATTATAGATGTGAGGCACCGTGCCTAGCCCATAACTTATTTTTCTAACTATACCTCATTCCAAAAAGGATTAAAGACTATTATTGAAGACTAAGTGATCCATTATGTTCCCGTATATTTATGCATACATGTGTACGTACATGTACGCGTATCTTTTTTTTTTTTTTTTGAGATGAAGTCTCGCTCTGTCGCCCAGGCTGCCGTGCAGTGGCACAGTCTCAGCTCACTGCAACCTCTGCTTCCTGGGTTCAAGCGATTCTCCTGCTTCAGCCTCCCGAGTAGCTGGGACTACAGGCATGCGCCACCATGCCCCTGTAATTTTTGTATTTTTTACTAGAGACGAAGTTTCACCATGTTGGCTAGGCTGGTCTTGAA